>NW_026652277.1:169041079-169744395 GCF_009828535.3 Hylobates moloch | reverse complement strand
TCTGTCTTCAAAGTGTTTGCTCCAGAGTTCAACTTCCTTTTATAAAAAAGATATTTCCATATCTGGTAAAAATCGCATCTACCTTAATGGGACAAAATAACTGTTTTTTTTTTTTTTTTCTAAAATATCTGCTAGATTGCATTTCTACTGGCAGTCATTTGATATCAAAGCTCTACACAAGTCCATGTAGCACTTTTATGCAAATTTTTAAAAACTTCTTTCAAGACACATTGCTATCTGCTGGAAAATGTTTTTGGATTAAAGATATTTGAATTAATACATTAGGAATAATATAAGTGGTGATCCCTAACATTGTTGAATGCATCTCTTATACAATCATACATGACGACCTTGAAAAATTTCACTAACATGCTGAAAGGAAAAATGAGTAACTCTTTCACAATACTTTCAAGGTTTAAACTGTGAATTAAGCAGTGAAATTCTGTGGTACAAGTAGGTTTTATAGTCCCTCCCTATTTTATTCCAACTAGCAGAGAAAAGTCTACTGCATTGGTGAAGGTTTGTTTTTATCAAATTAACTACATCAATAACACTTGTAGCACTTTTTACTCCTGGCTTTAATTTCTTTGCTCGGCATCTTTTTTGTAAGTCATACAGCGAGTGAATACTCTTCCAGTACTACCTCTGTAACCATTCAGCTGGAGTCTTTTTCTCAAATAAAGATAGCTACTCCATCAGTGCTACCGTAATCCAACACAACCATCAAATAATAGTTTTTAATGCAAGAAACTATGTTGACACCACATCTCTTATAGTACAACTTAATGCCTTATGAAAAATAAGTTTTTCAGGTACTTCATTATTGGAAGAGAATATATAAAATACCACCAGCTGACACACATGTGTCAAAACCCGGAACGTATTTGTTCTAACATTTGCTTCTTTGCTTCATCAGTAATAATTTCTACACATCTTTCTGCAGAAGTTTTTGACAAACATATCCTAATTTATTGCCACAGTATTTTCTTTGTATGATTTCAATCATTTTGTTGCAATGTGAAGAAAATTTCCCTTAAAGTATATAGCTTTTCTTCTTTCATGATTAAGAAACTAAATAAATGAAACAACAAAAACTCAAAAGAGACTTCTAGATTTTTATTATTATTCTTTTTATTTTATTTTATTTTTGAGACCGAGTTTCGCTCTTGTTGCCCAGGCTAGAGTGCAGTGGCGCGATCTTGGCTCACCGCAACCTCCACCTCCCGGGTTCAAGCGATTCTCCTGCCTCAGCCTCCTGAGTAGCTGGGATTACAGGTGTGCGCCACCATGCCTGGCTAATTTTGTATTGTTAGTAGAGATGGGGTTTCTCTGTGTTGGTCAGGTTGGTCTCAAACTCCTAACCTCAGATGATCTGCCTGCCTCGGCCTCCTAAAGTTCTGGGATTACAGGCGTGAGCCACCGCACCCAGCCTATTAAATATTCTTGATGACTTTAAAGCACCAAGGCCAACATCACAAACTTTGGAGAAGTTTGTTTTCATGTTTTGAATGTTAGCTTTTAATTATGGTTTCAAGCAATTATTAATGAAAAACTCAAAGAATTCTATTCGATTGAGATTTATCAGTAAATCTATATTTCATTGAATTCATGCATGTTCTATTTGTGTATCACATCATTTATCATTTTAAGTTAAAAATTTAATTCTTATTTTTTACATAATGTGATATGTGAATAGAATATACATGAATTAGAGCATAGCTGTCTTAATTTCTTGCTGTTCAGTTGTGCTTATATTATTAGTCTCATTTTATTTTTGCAGCTTCTTTAAAGGAAATACTTTAAAGCACTTGTTTGGAGAAGATTCATTTTGTTAAACCTAGAGCATTTCACTCAGTTTTGCAAATACAAACCATTATTTTACATCCCCACATTTGGAAAGGAAACAGGTTTACCCTTGATGGAGGTACAATTGCCACCTCCTTGTGTGATGGAAACTCCTTTCTCCCCTCCTCAAACTTGGGACATAGAGTCTGAATGATGGAGCCAGTGTCCACCTGCACAGTGAATATCAGTAATTCTTAACTTCAGTTTATGTTTTCAAAATTTTTAAAAATTATATAAACAGTTATCTTCATTTTTTCTTATGATATCCCAGTGACTTAATTCGGAGAATGTTGTTCCACAGGAAGGCTCAGACATTCTTTTTTTTTTTTTTTTTTTTTTTTGAGACGGAGTCTTGCTCTGTCGCCCAGGCTGGAGGGCAGTGGTGCAATCTCGGCCCACTGCAAGCTCTGCCTCCTGGGTTCACGCCATTCTCCTGCCTCAGCCTACCGAGCAGCTGGGACTACAGGCACCTGCCACCACGCCCGGCTAATTTTTGTGTATTTTTAGTAGAGACAGGGTTTCACTGTGTTAGCCAGGATGGTCTCTATCTCCTGAACTTGTGATCTGCCCGCCTCGGCCTCCAAAAGTGCTGGGATTACAGGCTGAGCCACTGTGCCCGGCCCAGACCTTCTTATTGTTGAATAGACAGCTAAAATGACAAATGAAACCTCCTTTATCTGCTCTGTGAACCCAAACAGAAGCCAGACACTGTGGTTTAAACTAGCACTTCCCATACGCTGATGTTCACTCAGATGCCCTGGGCAGTGAAGAAGCAGATTGAATGCCTTGGGCATCTTGAAGAAGCAGGTTCAGATTCAGTAGGTCCGGGAAGGAGCCTGAGAATATGCATTTCTTTTTTTTTTTTCTTTCTTTCAAATCAGCTTTCTCATGGTTAAATGCATTTATAATAAGCTTCTAGTTAATGAAGATGCAGCAGGTCTAGAACCACATTCATGAATAGCAAAAGTTTAGACCAGGGGTCTATAAACTACAGAGAACATTTTTTTTTTTTTGTAAATAAAGTTTTATTGAAACACAGCCCATTCACTTATGGGTCTAGTGCTATTCTTTGCTGCAAAGGTAGAGTTGGGTGGTTGTGACAGAGACCTCATGATCTGCAAAATTTAAATATATTCATTATTTGATTCTCATATAAAAGGTTTGCTGACCTTTTTGCATAGACAATAAATGTACATTTCATATATAGATCTACACATGGATAACCTGTCTAGACTCGTTGACTACTACAGATTCAGAAGAGGTGCAAGAACTAATTTCATTGAATCAAATTATGAGCTAAATTATGAGTACTCTCTGCTAAGTGGATTTACTATTTCAATGAAATTAGAAAAGACAGCAGAATTTAAAAATAAATTACTTGATAAAAGAATCACCATTCGTATTGTAATCTCACAGTTAAAATAGAGCCCTACATCAAAAGTTGCATATCCAGCATTTTAAGGTTACATAAAGTGAGGTGAAGGTCTGAGGCACTTGAGTTGAATTATATTAAATACAGAAGAGTTGGATTTAATATCTTTCTCTAGCTAAATATGACACAGTAGAATCTTAAAATGAAACTAAGCTACAAAATGAAATTCAGCTCATAGCAGTGGTCTGCTGTGTATTGTGATAGGCCTTGAAACTTCGTTTTCATTCTATATAAAGTGATAGACCTACTTAAAGGGTTGAATTAGTTGACATGACACATCTTCACAAAAATTTACTGCATTAGAAACATACTAATGCACCTAAAAACATGAGCTGTTTCTTTCATCAGTGTGTTTTCATGAAACTCTAAAATACTTTAGTGATATATAGGGCCACTGTGTCAATGTGGTAAACAAACCCTAGAAGGCAGTACAACCGGAAATAACCAACCAAGTAAGTTAGTTCTAACTGCCAGTTAGTTTAATGTTATATTTAATGTTATATTTTACTGCCCACCCCACTTCATTTTCAAGAGTAACTAAAAATCACATAAATTTTCAAGAGCAATAAAAAGAAAATCATTTTAGGCTGGGCGCAGTGGCTCATGCCTGTCATCCCAGCACTTTGGGAGGCCAAGATAGGCGGATCACTTGAGGTCAGGAGTTTGAGACCAGCCTGGCCAACATAGTGAAACCCCGTCTCTACCAAAAGTACAAAAATTGGCTGGGCACGGTGGCGCGCGGCTGTAATCCCAGCTACTTGGGAGGCTGAGGCAGGAAAATTGCTTGAATCCAGGTGGTGGAGGTTTCAGCAGCGAGCTGAGCTCTCACCACTGCACTCCCGCCTGGGCGACAGAGTGAGACTCTGTCTCAATAAAAAAAAATAAAAATAAATTAATAAAAAATCATTTTATGATTTGCTGCATGCTGTGTCTATGTTTTCTAGTTACTACTCACAGGTAGATGTAGGTAACCAGTCTGCAGTGTTGTGTTTCAGATGTTTCTCCCCTCCCCTCCCCTCCCCTCCCCTCCCCTCCCCTCCCCTTTGTCAGAGTCTTGCTCTGTCACCCAGGCTGGAGTGCAGTGGTGCGATCTCAGCTCACTGCAACCTCAGCCTCCTGGGCTCCAGCCTCTGCCTCCTGAGTAGCTGGGATTACAGACACCACCTTGCCTGGCTAATTTTTGTATTTTTAGTAGAGATGGGGTATCACCATGTTGGCCAGGCTACTCTCAAACTCCTGACCTCAAGTGATGTGCCCACCTTGGCCTCCCAAGGTGCTAGGATGACAGGCGTGAGCCACCATGCCTGGTCTCAGATGTTTCCTTTCTAAAACATGATTAAACCAAAGTTTAGGAAATTTATTTTATTCAATTCTATTCTCTAACAAAAATGTTATTATCTCTCACCTCTATTTTTGTCTTTCTATATCATTATCTATATGTAAAGATAAGTTTTAAAGAAAAATTAATACCTACCTGGAGTTTTTTTTTTTTTTTGAGACAGAGTCTCACTTCATCGCCCAGGCTGGAGTGCAGTGGCGCGATCTCGGCTCACTGCAACCTCCACCTCCCGGATTCAAGCGATTGTCATGCCTCAGCCTCCTGAGTAGCTAGGATTACAAGCACCTGCCGCTACACCCAGCTAATTTTTGTATTTTTTTAGTAGAGATGGGGTTTTACCATGTTGGCCAGGCTGGTCTCGAACTCCTGACCTCAAGTGAGCCACCCACCTTGGCCTCCCAAAGTGCTGGGATTACAAGTGTGAGCCACCTCGCCCAGCCCTGGAGTTATATCTTAATTCAACCTTCTTCATCCATCTTCACATGATTTTGCTTTGATATGGAAATGAGAGGAAACAGTTAAACCATGTTTGACTCCAGTGACTGTACTCTCTCACACAGTAACTGAAACTTGAGAAGCCTGAGTTTGATCTTTATAGTTTAACTCCCAAACTCAGAGCCCCCACAACTGGGATAATTGATGAGAAGCTGACTAGACCGGTCAGAGGATGAGCTCATTGTGGGAGTGCTGCTTTCCTGCAGGAAGGCCCGGAGAGAAGCTGCCGCCTGGGCTGGGGAGGGGGCTCACTGCCCGCTGCAGCCTCCCCTCCCTGGAGGGCCTCACCACCTGCCTGATTCTTGCACCGCACCCCCCGCCCCCATGCCTTTGCTGTGCTCAAAGTGTTTACGGCTTTGACATCAGAAATGATGCCCTTTCACATGTGGGAAAATGACAACATAATAAAATAGAATAAAAAGTACAAGCAAAAAGGAAGTCAGGAATAACAGGTGATGCTGTTATTTACGTAATTCAAGGTGAGCTGTGGAGCTGAAGTTCCAAAGCACAGGAATGGACATGTTTTGTTTTGATTTTGTATTGTGTTTAATTTTATATTTGCTGTCTCTATTCTAGAATTGAGGTGATTCCCAAGGCTCTGTATAGCTATTCTAAATAATCTGCTAGCTATCCGGGTGGTTCATCATTTGCCCACCAACAGTTTTAAATTTTAAAACTCAGGTGGGGGATGGGCAGTTGTGGCAGTTTCAGTTTCCCACTCTGCCGTGGCGCCTGTCCTAGCTGGCCACTGCATTCCTCAGCATCAGAAAAGAGAAAGGCCTGGAAGGTGCTCCAGAACCTTTGGACACTAGTGGGTTTGCCATCGGGAGCAAAGGAGCCACGACTTCTGTGTTGTCTGTTTTCAGTTGCCCTTTCTGAGTCCAATGTTTTTGTAAAGCAGGACAATCATCCTTAGTCCTTTCCACCCACCCCAGTGCCGGGAGGCTCTAATGAGGTGCTGTAGGTGTGTAGTCTGTGAAATGTAACCTTATTGTTGAATTTCAGTTTTCTTAGAGACGATTGAGTATCATTTCCATTGCTCTAAGTTGCTGACCATCAGACCCTTGGGGATCGTACATATTGGCAGCGCTCTTCCCATTTGTCCTGGCCCCTTACGGAATGCAGGAGGGAATGCATATTTGCAGTGGGATTCATGGAATCTGGTCGTGTGTGAGGAGGACTGTGGTGGTCGCAGCCCTAAACCACTCAGCCCCACTCTGGAAACACACTGCACTGACTGGACAGGTGGATGTTCTTGCATTAGCCTCTCATTTTTCTGATGCTTGTAGTTTACACATAATTGCCACTCTGTGGACCACCTCTCCCGCAAAGGAAAAGGGTGGCAGGGCGGAACTTCCTACTCCCCTGGAAAACCTGGATTGGATTCCAACTTCCGCATCTGTTTTCAGCAGTTCCCTGGCTGCTGATGCGTCTCCACACAGGGAGCATTAGGATAACATGTGTCCCCCCAACATCCGTTTTCCAGGGAAACTTGTTTCAAGGTCTTCGAATTCTGTGGGAACGCTGAGTATGGGGTAGAGGGCGGAAGATGTGCAGAGGCATAGGTGAGGCCCTCCTCTCTACCCTTTGTAGGTCCTACAAGTGCAATTTAAAGGTTTCATTTTTACATGAAAACATGTCTTTGACTATGAACGCTTAGAAACTGAAAAAAACAAACCCCACATAACTAGTTTTCTTGAGGTACTGTTTGAATTAACTAATCAGGTGTTGGGGAAACAATCTCCCATGTCCTTATAACCCTGAACATGCTGGCGGAATCTAAAGGGGGTTCTTGGGTGCTTTTTCAGAACAAGGGCCGCTGCTCTTTCCGGCTGTCTTGGAAGCACAGATTAGGTTTCTTTCCTTTTTCCGGGTCACCACTGACGCTTCAATGGAAATGAAAAGTAGGGGAAGGGGAGGTAGTGCCCAGGAAGTGCGCTCTTCTCATGATGCAGTGGGCTGGAGGAATATAAGTGGGCCTCCTTGTAGGAAAAGCTGGCTTCCCATGGCCGGCGGAGACCAAGCCAGGAGCAGCCGAACCTCCCATCCCATCTCGTGGGCCGGTGCTCCTCCCCAGGCGGGGTGGCTGTGACCGCAATGTCTTTCCGGGGACGTGTATAAGTTAATGCCCTGATATCCCACTTGTGGAGAAGAATACCCTAGTACTGTGGGGGGAAAAATAGCGATGCAGAGATGTAGATAGCTGAGGTTATATAAATTACCCATATACTTACATTTCCTAAAATGAAGATAAATATGATCGTATCTCTCGGTGCCATAGAGCTTTACATTTATGTTCTAAATATGCATGTTCAAAATATAATTATGTAAGGATGGCCAGAAATAGAAATTTTTATTATATATCTTAGCACATGTTATCGAACATGGAACACATGCACCATACACATATGCCATGTGGCATAAGGAATTTTTGTTTTGTGAATGATTTTTGCTCTGAAAATATAAAATATTGAAATTCATTGTCTATTATCATTTTAATAAGATATTTTAGAAATAGCAGTATCTACATATACCATTGCCATGAATGTGTTTTTCTAAAATTAAACATGAAAAGAGCATAAATATGATACATCTGAATCCCCAAGTTACTGTTTATATTTCACATAGTATCAGACTCCAAGCTTCTTTGCTGAGGAACCATATATTTTGACAGAATTTCCTTTATTCTGTGCATTTTCATCTACTTCTAATGTGCATATGCCTAAAGTGTAGAAAATAGAAGAAAATGGCATGCTGTTGCTAAGTGGATGTCCTACAGATCTGAAACAAAAAAGAAAAGTTTTAAAATACACTGTAATTATGTAAAATGGTGTGATTTTACTTTGATTATCTAAAATAAAAATTAGAAGGTTGAAAATGAAAAAGACTCTATAACAATGTTTCAGTGTGTTTCCAGGGTATCAAGTTTGTAACATTTAAAAAGTCCACAGTGCTCTTTTATAAACCCTTTGACACTACTCCCTTCAATTTCATAGAAATATCAAAATGGGCTGGGTGTGGTGGCTCACACATGTAATCCCAGCACTTTGGGAGTCTGGGGTGGGCAGATTATGAGGTCAGGAGATCGAGACCATCCTGGTTAACACGGTGAAACCCCGTCTCTACTCAAAATACAAAAAATTAGCCAGTGTGGTGGCGCAAGCCTGTAGTCCCAGCTACTCGGGAGACTGAGGCAGGAGAATTGCTTGAACCTGGAAGGCGGAGGTTGCAGTGAGCCGAGATTGCACCACTGTACCCCATCCAGCCTGGGCAACAGAGCAAGACTCCATCTCAAAAAAAAAAAAAAAAAAAAAAAAACCAAAAATGTCATAATGACCATACAGAATGTCCCTGTCCTGGCCACTTCCCATACACTTGGTAGTCATTTGCTGATTTACCTAGAGGGTAAAAGTGTGAGCTCAATATTCTTAGTCCTTCAACCCATATTTGACTCTGGTGCAATGAGAACATTGCGTGTGATGTTCTCACAGCTTCATAGCTCAGTTAATTAGCAGTGGTTCCTAACTTAATGGAGAATCACTTGGGGAGCTGTGAAAATATAGAATCTGGAGAGAAATGCTAATGATACGGAGTTAGGAAGGTTTGGAGCAGAGGGTAGGAATCGACACTTTAAATTCCTGCCTAGGCTGAAAAAGAGAAGACATGAAATGGTAGTAAGGATGAGGAGCCACTGGAACTCTCAAAGACTGCTGGTAGAAGTGTAAATTGATACAACAAATTTGTGCTTGCATCTACCAAAGCTGAACATCTGTCTGCCTAGGACCTTGCAATTCCACTCACAACTATATACCTATTAGAAATGCATCCATGTCTTTATCAAAGAGGCACAAGAATGTTTGTAGGAGCACCAAAGAATGGAAATCTCACAAATATGTTCATCAGTAGTAAGATGGACAAATATAGTATAGTCGTGCTTTGGGATTCTCTACAAGGCTGGCTTTGGGGTCTGCCACCTATGAGTTGCGGAGGGCCCTGCACTAAAAGGACCCTGGGCTTGGTTTAATGTGCTGTTGTCACCATCTTGGAATTCTTGATTTTTCAACAATGGCCTTGCATTTTCATTTTGTAATGGCCCCTGCAAATTAGTAGCTGATCCTACTATAAAGTAAATCTCATTCAGTGTTGCATGAGAAAAATCAAACACAAAATAATTCGTACTGTGCGATTTCAAAAAGAAGAAAAAATAAATCCTTAGTGTTGAAAATCAGGACAGTGGTCGGCTCTGGGATGAAAGGGGATGGTGATTGGGAGGGGCCACTAAGAAAGGTTTCTGAGGTGCTTAAAGCATTTTATTTCTTGATTCAGTTCCTGGTTATACGACTGGGTTTCCATTTTGAAATTTTATTAACAGGAAATATGGTTTACAGATGTTTCTATGTATATATTATACTTCAGTAGAAGACTACATTTTAAAAACTTATTTCTTTCTACTTTTGACGTGGAGCCCAACTGGAGCAACTCGTCTGTTGTAATCAGCAAATACGTTTCATTTTGATTTGGAGCATTTACTCTTTCCCCATTCTGAGCCATTAGCTTCATAGCTCCCTCCAGCCGACTGTATAGAGAATCCATGGCTCTTTGACACAACAAACTGGCCAGCAGAGAGGAAGAGGCTGACCCACCCTTCAAGAGAACACCTCTAAGTGTCAGCCATGGGATGGCTTAGCTGTTATCACATCCCTTTTGCCTAAAATGAGCTTACTCACCCGCTCCCTTATTGAGCACCAAACTGCATATATGGGAGTATGTCACTGTCTACACAGGGGAATTTAGGGGACATTAGAAGGCCTGTCCACCCCACATGCCATCCTAGCAACTGCCAGGGGGCTTCACGTTCTCTCCTCGGTCATTCTCAACTAAAGCTCTTATTAAAATGCAAATATGGGCCGGGCGCAGTGGCTCCCGCCTGTAATCCCAGCACTTTGGGAGGCTGAGGCGGGCGGATCATGAGGTCAGTAGATCAAGACCATCCTGGCTAACACAGTGAAACCCCGCCTCTACTAAAAATACAAAAGAAAAAAAAATTAGCCAGGCTTGGTGGCGGGTGCCTATAGTCTCAGTTACTCGAGAGGCTGAGGCAGGAGAACAGCATGAACCCAGGAGGCCAAGCTTGCAGTGAGCTGAGATCGCGCCACTGCACTCCAGCCTGGGCAACGCAGTGAGCCTCTGTCTCAAAAAAAAAAAAAAAAAAAACGCAAATATGTTTCCATATTTGCATTATCAGCCTTTAGTCTTGCTTAAAAGAGTCATGATGTAGGCCATGAAATGGCAAAATTTGGAGAGGTGTTTCCCTGGAGGGGCCACGGAGGGCAGTGGTGAGAGCTCTGGGACGGTGGGGAACATGAGCCCTTCACAGGAGCCTGAGGCTGTCCTCACCTAGCAGGGTCCAGACAGGAGGAACGGGGCCGCCGTGGCTGGAGTGGGGCACACCAGTGGGATTTGGGCGGCTTCACAGTTTCCTCCTCTACGACTACCACTGTGCACACCTGCATCAGAAATGAAGGTTCAGGCAACTACGTGGCTTGACAAAGAGTCTCTGTGCAAGAGGGAAGGTCAGGACTACATATAGGATTCAGGCATTGAATCATTTGCGTCCTTTGTGATGGTCAATATATCCTTTATCAAAAGGACCTGATGCTCAGAATAGGTCTCTAGATTGCAAATGAGCAGTTCTAGTCAAGAAGTATGAATACTTCTGAAAAATGGCAAATCAAATATTTCAATAAGAATTAAATTTTAATAGACTTGACATCTTGAATTGAATATGAAAGATTTCAATGGTTTCCAGATGGTATTTTTTAAGAAAGAGGGAGGGATCTTTATCAATGTTTGAGGTGATCAATTAGTCTATAAAACTTAAAATATTCTACAGATATTGGCTTCTAAACATCCAACTGTGATAGAATAGAAAAAATAATAGTAGAAAATAAAAGAATATTTTCAAAATCACATACATGTTGAAAATAATAGGATCTTAATGTAGGGCTATATTAATCTTGGATGACACTACACACTTTTTAATAAGAAAAGTGAAAATAAAGCCGGGCATGGTGGCTCACGCCTGTAATCCTAACGCTTTGGAATTCCAAGGAGAAAGGATCACTTGAGCTCAGGAGTTTGAGACCAGCCTGGGCAACATAGTGACGCTTTGTCTCTACAAAACATTTAAAAAATTAGCCGGGTGTGATGGCGTGTGCCTGTAGTCCCAACTACTTGGGTGGCTGGGGTGAAGGGATTGCTTAAGCCCAGAAGGTCAAGGCCGCAGTGAGCTGTGATTGTGCCACTGTACTTTAGTCTGGACAACATAGCAAGACTCTGTCTCAAGAACACAGAAAAGTAACAATGAGTAAAAAATTATTGGCATCCAAAAAACAAAAAATGGAAAGACAATAATCTCAAAATCAAGGATGATGGGAGATACTTGGTAATATAGTTTAAGTACCCAGAAGAACCAGTGTAATAATCAATATGACTTAAAAGAAAGCAAAAATGTTAAAACATATTTTTTGGTAACTAATAAGACAGGAAAAGCAATGACATAAGATATGTGGCTTTCAGCACGAAAATATTAAACCATTTATATTTGGTAGCTAATGAACAGGAAAAGCAATGGCTGAAGATGTGGGTTTAGCACATCCTCCAATACTCCTCCCTTCTGAGAGTCTTTTACTACCTGGGAATGTAAGTCTCAGGTCCTACAGTGTTGAGTGAAGGTCAAAGTCATGGGTTACATTACAGCACCCATGAAACATCTGGTAACATCCTGCATGGCTCCAGTACTTATAGTGGGATGCCAGTGGGAGGAGGATCATAAGATATGAATTCGAGGTGGAGATCCTGTGTCTCACTTTACTAATTATGTCACCACGGGCATATTGCCTCAGAGCAGTTAGGTGAATGCTGACAGTCATTTCCATGCCATTGTGGCCTTGGGGTCCCACGTGAAATAATAAAAGTTCCTCCTGTGTCAAAACGGACAGAGCCTCTTCTAAATGTTAGTCTCTCATCACATCCCCATTCAACAAGGGGCAGATTTTTGAGGACTGCCATGATACCTCTTATTGCCATAGCCGTAGTGTTGAGCAGAGCTCCTGGCCCATTTTCGATAGTTTCAGCAGTTGACAGGCGCTGATCAGAATATATTTATAAACAGGCCAGGCACGGTGGCTCACGCCTGTAATCCCAGCACTTTGGGAAGCCGAGGCAGGCAGATGACCTGAGGTCAGGAGTTGTGAACAGCCTGGCCAACATGATGAAACCCGTCTCTACAAAAAATACAAAAATTAGCCAGGTGTGGTGGTGTGCACCTGTAATCCCAGCTACTGGGAGGCTGAGGCATGAGAATAACTTGAACCTGGGAGGAGGAGGAGGTTGCAGTCAGCAGAGATCAAGCCACTCCACTCTAGCCTGGGCAACAGAGTGAGACTCTGTCTCAAAAAATATATATATGTATATAATATATATTATAAATATATTTTGTATATTATATATTATATATATTTTATATATATATATAAACAAAAAACAGGGCTTTTAAAAACCTTACATGTATTGTTTAGATATATAAAATAATCGCAAGGCCTCTAGGAAATTTTGAAAGCTTAGAGGAAAGTGACTATGGCCAAGTTAATAGCAGGGAAATAGGGCAAAGATTTCACGGGAAATAGGAATTTGTTTTGACAAGAGTCAAATGCTTATCACAGTGGCCTCCCTTCTACAATGGAACGCCTCAACTGGCAGACTTGTTTTGTTGTTGTCGTTGTTTTAATTTTGTAGTTTGGGATATAAAATAGTTCTTTTCTTTCTAGGGAGGGGATTTCCATTTTTTTTCTGGCTGTCAGTGTGACTCGTGTCTGAAGCGCGGTGGATGCTACCGGCGATTTTCCTTTCCATTCCTCGGGATTCCTCGAGGCCGATGCACATTGTATTTAGTTCCCGTCAGGAAAAGCTGGGTGTCAGGGGTGGTTCTTCGTGCCTCCTCTCTCATGACTGTGTATATTTCATGCTAGCATGGTTTCCAAACACGCCACAGTATAACTTATGCCCCAGGATATCTAACTTCAGAGTAAGCATGTTCCAAACATGGAGCGAGAATGAGTGTCTGGGGTAGGAGAGACCGTTTCTACAGAGAAGGACCGGGAGAGGCAGGCCCGGGAAAGGGTCCGGAGATGGAGCCCCCGAGACTCACGCGTGCTTCGGAGGAAGAGACGCACACTGACTGCAACTGGGGTGTGAGTGGGGGTTTGGGGGACTCAGCACAGATTCATTGAGAACGTGCCTTTATCTCATTCTGCATTTTCAGCCGATTTATTTCATCGATCCCCTGTTCCAAGCTCCCAGCAACCTCCCTTGTTATCAGCCAGTTTTCTGCTTGACAACCAGCAGCACACTAGCTCGCATCTAGGTTTTTTGAAAAAAAGAAAAAAAAGAAAAAAGTCATTACTGTATGTCTTACAGCCATCAGTTCACAATTGGACCCAAAATTGGAATAGCTTCTGGTTAACCCTCAGGAGAATAACTCTATTTGTGACCCTGGGAGAGATGAAAAATGAAGACAGGGCTTCTTCTCCTCTGGGATTTTGAAATATCAGAGCCTGGGCTCTCCAGGAAGCAGAACCTGAGGCAGAGGGCTCAGGTGCTCTTGCTCCGTTGCAGTCTTAGTCCCAGGACAGAGGCGGGAGGGCCGGGGAGTGAAGCAGGGAAACTAGGACACTTTATGGAGCTGGCTGCTGCTAAGCCCTGCAGATGGCTTTGATATGAGGGACCATGGATTAAGAATTGTGGGTATCAGGAAATGCCCTCTGTGTGACCAGGAAAGCCCAGCACAGGAGGCAAGCGCCAGGGTTGATCAGGGTCCACATGGAGCTGAGGACAGGAGCACCTGATGCTGGCTATGAGATATGTCTGACACGAGGGCATTAATTAAGACAAATTTATAAACAGATTGGATACTTGATGCAATGGAGAAGATCTGAGAAAGATAAAGCAATACAAGTGTCCTACATAATCCCTAGAGGTATTAAATGCTGCCCTGTTTAAATATATAAATGCATCCTCAGGGTGATTTTAGTCAAGTTACTCAATGGCTTATGGCTCATCTTCTCACCTTCTCCAATCTGTGCAGGAGACATCTCCTGACCTTATTCTGAAAAATAGGACCGCCACTCAGCTGCTGTGTCCTCCCACTGACGTTCTCTGTCCCCAATCCTGCTGTGTAGTTCCTCGTACACTTACCCTTCCATAGTATCTTATGGCACTTGTTTGTCTATTTATTCTCTCTCCCACTAGAATGTAAGCTAAATAGGGCTGAAATGCGTCTGCTGTGAGCCCTGCAAGAACACCTGGCAAAAGTCACTGCTCAGTGAAGAGTCACTGAAATATTTGAATATGTAATGATTCAGATACCTATTTTATAGGTTTCTGTGAAAATTAAATGAGAGAATTATTAAAGTGCCCCACTGAGGTTTTGCACACAGAAGAATGTCAGTGAATGCTACAGCCGGTCACTTCCTCATGCCTGTGGTGTGTCCCATATGCAAATATACACTGGAGTTTTATAGCACAGATATGTTAAGTATTCTGAACACAGACTACACCAGCTGAGAAGCACATGCTAAAAACCCGTGTTTGATTTCCTATCCATATCCATGGAAGGGAAAAATAGCCACACATCATCTTAAACTTCATATGATAGCCACCAAATACCTTCAAATGTACAACTTATGTTTTAAAATGCGTGTACAGGGAGCTTTGTGCTGTCCCACTGCAAGGAAGAGGGCTCTGGCTGGTCCAGTTCCCTCTGCTGCAAAGAGATCCCTGAGAATATCCTATCGCTTCTTTGTAGAGTCTAGGATTGTAAAATATAACACTTTTTATTATACTTTTTAAAGTAGAGTGCAACATCCTCATTTGGAATAATGTCTAAAAACTGCACCCTGAGTTCTAAGTGTGTGCATGGCTTTAGGGTGGCTGAGGCAATAGTAACACAAGTTTCTCTCTGAAGGGCCTTTCCAGGTAGACCCCAAATTAATACAAAGTAGGGCTCTTTCTTCATGTTCCTTAAATGACTGCACCAAAAGTACCATATGGTTTTTCTCTATCACAGACTTTTGGGGGCCATGTCTCTGGAAGAGATACCATCATACGTCTAATGATGTAAAATAAGAAACATTCTGTGATGGTGTATTTTCCAAAAAAGATACGATTAAAACAGCTCCCAGGAAAACTCATAGCTTACTGAAAACTCTAGAAATAATCTCTATACTTTTAAATTGCTACAAAGTATCTATCTTATTTTCCCTCTTATTCTTATTTTCTCTCTCTCTCTTATTTTCTCTCTCTCTCTCTCCTCCTCCTCTCTCCTCTCTCCTCTCCCCTTCTCTGTCTTCTGCATCTATCTTCTGACTCTGAAGAGTAGATGATTACCCTATCTCTAATTTCATCCCCCAAGAAAATCTCTCTTCAGTATTTTTCCCCGTGTCTCATTTAGACAAAAGAACTATTCCATGATTCCCAGCCTAACTCCCCAGAGTTCTCTAGTTACCTCTAAAAACATTCTTCATAACAAGGAGACCTACATATCACCAATGTTCATTGTAAGAATTAAGAGGAAGTCCATGAAAACAGTTAGCACTGTCGCTGGCACATAATATATGGTCAATAATTAATCATTATCATTTAATAATTAATCATTTCTCTCGTATTGCCTTTCCTTCGCAGGCCAGCAGGATTTTTAAATAGCTCTACTGATATCTTTTCTTGGTGATTAATATAAAATATTGATAGCCTTCTGATCACGAAACATTAAAATTTTTTTTTTAGTAGAGAAGTAAATAAGTCATGTTAAATGTACTCTGACTCATGCCAACAAAAGGAAACAGTGGCATACATCATTCTAAAAAGAAGAACATGAGATAATTATGTAAGGTGTGTTTGATTTGAGAACGTGGGAGACTGCAAGATTCACCTAGCTTTGTTTTGTGTGGCCTGAATTAGTCCAAGTCTGAGTGCGTGTAAAGTGAAAGGACATTGAAACACAGCCATCCCTTTTTCTTCGTGACCCAAAGCACTTGACATCCGTATCACTAATTTGGCAATAGAGTATGCGCTGAGCTGTGGGGGGCTTCTGATTTTGTCATTTTCTTTGTACCACTTTTCTTCCCAGTTGAATTGTAGGCACTCTGAGAACAACCCAATATCTTAATATTAGAAAACGTGCTTCTCTGTCTATGACCATACCACCCTGAGCGTGCCCGATCTCCTCTGATCTTGGAAGCTAAGCAAGATCGGGCCTGGTTAGTACTTGAATGGGAGAAAACGTACTTTTCTATCCTCTACCCTTCAATACATAGATGGTTGGTATTTTATTTTGTTTTGTTTGTACATAATAAATGCTCAATATATATTTGCTTATTAAGTAAAAAAGGAAGGAACAACATAATAAAATGGGCTGAAATCTTCTGAAATCAACCCATCAGCTAAATTAAACCTTTGCAGATTATCTTCCCACATGTAGGTAGTTTGTCCTGATACATAAACTATCTGAGGACTACCTTCACTTCTCCCGTTCGTAGACAATGTCGGATCTCCCGTCTATGCCAGAACTGTGGTCTGCCCTGGGAAGAAGACAACAAATAAGTTGGCAGGAAAACAAAAGGGAGAAGACAGCTGAAGAGCTCTTTCAAAGGAGGGATCCACAGGGCTTGGTGACTAAGTCGATGAAGAGGGCGGGTCAAAGACAGCATCTATGTATTAAGAGTGGAAGAAATGTGATTCTCTTGACAGAAACAGCAGAGTCTGAGTTGAAGCAGGATGATGTGGCTTCTAGGTGATGCATTAGTTTTAGGTATGCTCAAGTTAAATACAAACCATTATACTAAAAAATATAATCATTGTGAGGTTAATTTCTTCTTGGGCCTCATATTCATCAGCTCAATATGTAGCACAGCGCTCTTAAAAGCATGTGTATGGGTTGACCATCGCCTTTATTTTATTTTATTTTTATGTTTTATTTGAGATGGAATCTTGCTCTGTGGCCCAGGCTGGAGTGCAGTGGCGTGATCTTGGCTCACTGCAGCCTCTGCCTCCCGAGTTCCAGTGATTCTCCTGCCTCAGCCTCCTGAGTAGCTGGGATTACAGGCATCCGCCACCACGCCCAGCTAATTTTTGTATTTTTAGTAGAGACGGTGTTTCACCATGTTGGCCAGGCTGGTCTTGAACTCCTGACCTCAGGTGATCCGCCCGCCTCGGCCTCCCAAAGTGCTCGGATAACAGGCATGAGCCATCGCGCCCAGCCATCCCCTTTATTTTTTAATAATTTCTATTTCTTGGCATGTTCTGCTTTAGAAAAATGGAAAAATGTGGTTCATTTCCAGTGAGGTTCACATTATTATTTATAGACTATTTATTATGCCATTTATAGGGCCTATGAATGCTGGACCATAACAATTTTTAAAGTAATTGTAATTATTTTACACTATAAAACACAACACACCAGCCATTGAAGTCTAAATCAGTAGAAATCTAGTGCCTGCTGCAAGGGCCTCGTCCTCACAAGTGCTTTTGATGACAGCAAGAGGTAGGCCATGTGCATCCAAATATTTTT
This sequence comes from Hylobates moloch, assembly GCF_009828535.3. Lineage (NCBI taxonomy): Eukaryota > Metazoa > Chordata > Mammalia > Primates > Hylobatidae > Hylobates > Hylobates moloch. Next base: position 169,726,659 of record NW_026652277.1, on the reverse strand, counting down.
TCCCTCCTCGTAATGGGAATTATCTGATGCATAATTTATATTCTACTTTGATTTCATCTTTCTTAGCTTTTTCAAAATGTATGCTTAGTGATGATATGCTACAAATCATTAACAGGCCTAAAGATTGTGCTTTTCCACAAACAGCCTGTGCTTTAAGGACAAATTAAGAGCAAAATATTCATTTTCTTTTGTTTGTTTTGTTTTTGAGACGGAGTCTCACTCTGTCACCCAGGCTGGAGTGCAGTGGTGTGATCTCAGCTCACTGCAACCTCTGTGGCCTGGGTTTAAGTGATTCTCCTGCCTCAGCCTCCCGGGTAGCTGTGATTATAATCATGCACCACCATGCCCGGCTAATTTTTTTGTATTTTTAGTAGAGACGGGGTTTTGCCGTGTTAGCCAGGCTGGTCTCGAACTCCTAGCCTCGAGTGATCCACCCACCTTGGCCTCCCAAAGTGCTGGGATTACAGGCGTGAGCCACTGCACCGGGCCCAAAGTATTCCTTTTCAGTTGTAGCAATCACCTCTTATTTTAGGATCTTGCCTCTTATAATTGTGCATAATATACATAAAACAATAGTAAATTGGTAGCTAGTTATACACGGGAGAAGACAGCAGTTGTAAACAAGGATGGAATAATCTCAATAGTGAAAATGATCTTAGAAACATTATAATCCATTTCCATTATCTTAGAAATAAAAGATTAGGATTAAAGAAATTAAAAGATTTGGCCAGGCACAATGGCTCACCCCAGCACTTTGGGAGGCCGAGGCTGGTGGATCACCTGAGGTCAGGAGTTCAAGACCAGAATGGCCAACATGGAGAAACCTCATCTCTACTAAAAATACAAAAATTAGCCAGGCATGGTGGTGCATGCCTGTAATCCCAGCTACTCAGGAGGCTGAGGCAGGAGAATCGCTTGAACCCGGGAGGTGGAGGTTTCAGTGAGCCAAGATTGTGCTACTGCACTCCAGCCTGGGTGACAGAGTGAGACTCTGTCTCAAAAATAAATAAATAAATAAATAAATAAATAAATAAATAAATAAATAAATAAAAAATAAATAAATAAATAAATAAATAAATAAATAAATAAATAAATAAAAGATTTTTCCCATGATTGCTAATAGTTGACAGATAAAGTTAGAATAAAACCTAGTTCTCTTGTCTTTGTGTCACTCATTATGATGCCAAATAGCTCTTTACAATGGCAAGCATTTATCTGCTTATGTAATTAATCTAAACAGACATCATCATTACCACCTTTTTTTTCTATTTTCATCATCATCTTTTCATGTTTTTATGTATCTGCTTTTCCATAATTTAGAATAAAACAAGATGAGAGGTCAGCACACTGAGGCCCTCTGACTAAATATGTCCAGCAGTCTGCTGTTGTACAGGGCATGAGCTAAGAATGTATTTTACATTTTCACAAGGTTGCAATTCTTTGTTTAAAGAATAATATTTTGCGATACATGAAAATTATATGAAATTCAATTTTCAGCGCCTATAAATAAAATGTTGTCACAACAGCATACAGTTGAGTAGTTGCAGAAGGGGGTGTTGTGGATCTCACACGCTAAAGTATTTACTGTCTGGCCCTTTCTACATGTTTTACAGAAAAATGATAATACCACATTAAGGTAAAAGACAGTTAATTCTAAGGGTTTCCAATCTCAGTTGGAAAGACAAAATCAACTCGCAATATAGAACAGATCCAAATAAAGACCGATGAAATAAAACATGTATTCCTTGTCCAGATACTAAAATAATGCATGGTTCAGACCTGGATCAAAATCAAGGCTCATCATGTGGGCCCGTCACTAATTATGCTTGAGTCACCAGCTAATAGAGAACTCAGGCCAGCAGTGATCCTAGTCCAGGTGGGACTCTATTTAAATTAAGCCTTCCTCATCACCCCATCCATCCTCTTCAGCCAGAGCCAACTCTAGCGAAAAAACAAACTGAGGCCTTTCCCAGAGCCTGAGCTACTTTAAAAGGTTTGTTTCCAGCAGCTCCTCCCTTGAACACAGTGAAACCCCGTCTCTACTAAAAATACAAAAAATTAGCTGGGTGTGGTGGTGCACGCCTGTAGTCCCAGCTACTTGGGAGGCTGAGGCAGGAGAATGACGTGAACCCAGGAGGCAGAGCTTGCAGTCAGCCGAGATCGCACCACTGCACTCCAGACTGGGCAACAGAGCGAGACTCCATCTCAGAAAAAACAAAACAAAACAAAACAAAAAAAAGAAAATAATTACCAAAATGTGACAGAGACACACGAATGAGCACAGGCTGTTGGAGAAATGGTGCTGATGGAGTGGCTCAGGGCAGGGTTGCCACAAACCTTCAATCTGTAAAAATGACAATATCTGCCAAGTGCGATACGATCGATGGCAATAAAACCAGGTGTGCCTGGACAATCTTTATAATGATTGCTGTGAGTAGGTGTGGGAGGAGCAGCAAGTTATCCAGAAGATCTAGCTTAAATGTTTGATGTATCTGGCTACATTAAACAATAGATTGTCAGTGCAGATGAAACAGCCTTCTGTTGTAAAAAGATGCCATCTAGGACTTTCATAGTTGGATAAAAAAAAAAATCGATTCCTGGCTTCAAAGCTTCCAAGGATAGGCTGACTCCCTTGTTAGGGGCTAATGCAGCTGGTGACTTTAAGTGGAAGCAAATGCTCATTTACCATTAAAATCCTAAGACCCTTAAGAATTAGGCCACGTTGACTCTGCCTGTGCTCTATAAATGGAACAACAAAGTCGGGATCACAGTATATCTGTTTACACCATGGTTTACTCAATGTTTTAAGCCCATTGTTGAAAACTACTGCTCAGAAAGAAGGGTTCCTTTCAAAATATAACTACTCACTGACAATGTACCTGGTCACCCAAGAGCTCTGATGGAGATGTACAAGGACATGAATGTTGTTTTCATCCGGGCTGACACAACACCCATTCTGCAGCCCATGGATCAAGAAGTTATTTTGACTTCTAAGAATTGCAATTTAAAAACACATTTTCAAAGTGATTCCTCTGATGGATCTGGACAAAATACACTGAAAACCTTTTGGAGGCCGGGCACGGTGGTTCACGCCTGTAATCTCAGCACTTTGTGAGGCCAAGGCAGGCAGATCACAAGATCTGGAGTTTGAGACCACTCTGGCCAATATAGTGAAACCCCGTCTCTACTAAAAATACGAAAAAAATTAGCCAGGCGTGGTGGCGGGCGACTGTAATCCCAGCTACTCAGGAGGCTGGGGCAGGAGAATCACTTGAACTTGGGACATGGAGGTTGCAGTGAGCTGAGATCACGCCACTGCACTCCAGCCCAGGCAACGGTGTGAGATTCTGTCTCAAAAAACAAAACAAAACAAAACAAAAAACTAAAACAAAAACAAACAAAAAACAAAACACCTTTTGGAAAGAATTCACCATTCTAGATGTCATTAAAATGATTCATGATCCATGGGTGAAAGACAAAATATCAACATTAACAGGAGCTTTGAAAAAGTTGGTTCCAACCCTCACGGATGACTTTCAGAGCTTCAAGACTTCAGTGGAGGAAGTGACTGCAGATATGGTGGAAATAGCAAGAGAAGTAGCATGAGAAGTGGAGCCTGAAGATGTGACTGAATTGCTGTAATCTCATAATCAAACTTGAACAGGTGAGGACTCGCATCTTATGGATGAACAAAGAAAGTGGCTTCTTGAGATGGAATCTACTCCTGGTGAAGATGGTGTGAACATTGTTGAGATGACAACAAAGGATTTAGAATATTACATAAACTTAGTTGATGAGGCAGCAGCAGGATTTGAGAGGATTGACTTCAATTTTGAAAAAATTCTACTGTGGGTAAAATATAATCAAATAGCACCATATGCTACAGAGAAATCTTTCATGAAAGGAAGAGTCAAATGATGGGGCCAACTTTATCTTCGTTTTATTGTATGAAACCGCTATGGTCACCCCAGTCTTCAGCAACCACCGCCCTGGTCAGTCAGCCGCCGTCAGCATTGAGGAAGACCATCCACCGGCAAAAAATTAAAAGCTGCTGAAGGCTCAGATGATCATTAGCATTTTTAGCAATAAAATATTTTTAAATTAAGGTATGTACTTTTTTGAGACATAATGCTCTTGTACACTTAATATGACTATGGCATAGTATAAACATAGCTTTTGTATGCACTGGGAAACCAAAACATTCATGGGACTCACTTTATTGCAGTATTCCCTTTATTATGGTGGTCTGGAACCACGCCCATGACAGCTATGAGCTATGCCTGTATACCTTAAAGTGTTAAAAGTCTTCTCTTGGATCTCAAGCCTGCCCTCACACCCCGTGACTTTCCACCTGGAGTAGAGGCGGGAAGTGTAGAGATTTTCATTCTTGAGGCCCTTGCCCAGGTGTATGGTGCTGATGACCGGGTTAATTGTCATACAGAGATTACTTTCACCGTCACTTCCAGGAAATGTCATACTCAATTTTGAAAAACCACATGAGCAAATATCTTTCTCAACTCACTTTTCTTAAGAGTAGGACACTGTAGTACAGTACACACACAGGAATAAGGGGGCATACTTGCTAAACATAAATTATTTCTCAGATTTTTTGGCATTAAATTAATTCTTTTCATGTTTGTCAGTCCTGAGCAGATTGATAATTTAAAAACTTATACACAACAACACGGAACATGTTTTCCCTTTTTTTTAATAAACCCAAGGAACATGGTTTTCCTTTTTTACAAAGTCAAGGGAATGACAAACAGAAAAGGAGAGGTCTGTGTCAAATTGGCATTTTCTTTATCTTATGGAATAATCTTTTATGTTACTCTTCTGTCTCAAAAATTGAATGTTCTTTAGGGATAAATGCATTATAGAGAAGAATATCCCAAAACAGAATAATTGCAAGAAACAGTTTTCACATTGTAATCCCAAGCCTCTCTTTCAATTGAGGTTTTGCTTATTTTGAGACATTTTGTTGTTCATATGAACACAAAAGCAGCTTGATTCTTCTTGATCTTTATGTTTAGGTGAAAATCAGTTCATCCTGGATAATAATTTTAAGAGTTTGAGATCTGATTGTCTGACATGTGTCACCATCTTAGGACTGCTGCAATATGATCATGGTGTCTTGTACCTCTGACATCATAGTCTTTCTCTTAAAAAACCAAACCAAACAGGAAATAGCTTTTACTTCTGACCACTTCAGAGGTAGACGGGTCTTCGTTGCTTCTGTGTGGCTTGGACTCCTTTTCACCTCTGAATGGCTTGGACTCCTTCTCACCTCTGAATTGAATGGAAGCTGCCACCCGCCTTTGATTCTAAGGAACAGCCTCCCATTTGTAACCCAACCTCACAGCCATGGTGGTTCACTCCTCTCTCTTCTGGGGACTGAGTAGACCAAAAGGAATCTTTTTTTTTTTTACCCCATTGCCCCAGGCTTGGGTCACAGTAGGGGAGCTCATGGGAATTTATACTCTTGAGATCCCATTGGTCTTTAGTCCATTCATTAATTACTCCTTCATTCCTGTGCGTATTCACTTACTCATTCATTTATTTCTGTATTTAACCTTCCATTATGTTAAGCTCAGCCAATGCAGAAGTGAATAAAGTTGCAGTAGGAAGGAAAACTGCTTTCACCACCAGCCTTACTGTCTCTGCTCCCACTTAGAGTTGCCAAGGCTAGAACAATTTAGGGAATTTCCTAATTGAGCAATCCCTGACAAGCCTGACTCAAAAAAGGCTAGGAGACTTGTGCGTTCATTTCAGGGAAAGGGAGGAACTAATTCACTGTAGTGGGTTGAATAGTGACTTCCAAAATCATGTGTCTGCATCCTTGGAACCTGTGAATGTGACCATATTTGGAAAAAGTGTCTTTGCAGATAAATTAAGGCTCTTGATTTGAGTCGGTCATCCTGAATTATCTGGGTGGGCCCTAAATCCAATAACAAATGTCCTTAGAAAAGAAGATGTGAAGACAGAGGCAAAGATTGCAGTGATGTGGCCCCAAATCCAGGAATGCCAGGGCAGCCACCAGAAACTGAAAGAGGCAAAGAATATATTCTCCCATAGACTCTTCAGCGGAAGCACAGTCTTGTTAGACTTCTGGCCTCCCCTTGGTAGGAGATAAATTTCTGTTGTATTAAGGCAGCAAGTTTGTGATCATTAGTTGAGGAAGTGACAGGAAACAAATCTAGTCACCCAGGTTCAATATCAGCTCAAGTGGAAGTTCTTAGAATATTTTTCAATTACTATCAGGTTTTTGAAAGATACCTCACATTTATATCTTAGCTGAATGGAAAAAACAGATTGTGAAACATTTCAAGGGACAGTTGGTAGGATTTGGGGATTATCTGCATATGGGGAAGGAGAAAAAGGGATGCAACTGACGACTCTAAGGTTTTTTTTTTTGGAGTGTTTATACTTTAAAAAAAAATTTTACTTTTAAGTTCTGGGATACATGTGCAGAACGTGCAGGTTTGTTACATAGGTATATATTTGCCATGGTGGTTTGCTGCACCCATCAACCCATCATCTAGATTATAAGCCCCACATGCATTACGTATTTGTTCTAATGCGCTCCCTACCTTTACCCCCCATTGCCCAACAGGCCCTGGTGTGTGAAGTTCCCCTCCCTGTGTCCATGTGTTCTCATTGTTCAACTCCCACTTATGAGTGAGAACATGCGTTGTTTGGTTTCCTGTTCCTGTGTTAGTTTGCTGAGAATGATGGCTTTCCAGTTTCATCCATGTCCCTACAAAGGACAAAAACTCATCCTTTTTTATGGCTGCATAGTATTCCATGGTGTATATGTGCCACATTTTCCTTAACCAGTCTATCATTGATGGGCATTTGGGTTGGTTCTTTGCTATTGTAAATAGTGCTGCAATAAACATACGTGTGCATGTGTCTTTGTAGTAGAATGATTTATAATCCTTTGGGTATATACCTAGTAATTGCATTACCAGGTCAAATGGTATTTCTGGTTCTAGATGATTGAGGAATCGCCACACTGTCTTCCACAATGGCTGAACTAATTTACACTCCCACCAACAGTGTAAGAGCATTCCTTTTTCTCCACAGCCTTGCCAGCATCTGTTGTTTCCTGACTTTTTAATAATCGCCATTCTGACTGGCGTAAGATGATATCTCATTGTGGTTTTGATTTGCATTTCTCTAATGACCAGTGATGATGAGCTTTTGTTTATACGTTTGTTGGCCACATAAATGTCTTCTTTTGAGAAGTGTCTGTTCATATCCTTTGTCCTCTTTTGATGGGGTTGAACTAAAGAGCTTCTGCACAGCACAAGAAACTGTAATCAGAGTGAACAGGCAACCTACAGAATGGGACATAATTTTTGCAATCTACCCACCCGACAAAAGTCTAATATCCAGAACCTACAAGGAACTTAAACAAATTTACAAGAAAAAAAAACAGACTCCAAGGTTTTAAAACTAGGAAGATGATGGTGTTACCAAAAGAGGGAGTTCTGTTTTAGGGCTGTGATGAGGTAACGGTGTCCATTGCGTTGTTTTAGAAAAAGTAAGTGCGAGATAGCAAATATTGTAAAATCTGATGTTGAAAAAGAAGATTTAAGTGGGATATTAATTTCCTTTTCAAGTCCTTTATCACCAAATGTCCTAGTCTCTACGATTGCATGCATACATGGATTTCCCTTGTTGAACCTTATACACACTTACCCAAAGAAAGGGTCTGTCGAATGGAGGTGCTTCACAGGAGGGTCATCACAAAGGAGACACTCAACAAGTTATTAGTTAAATGAATGAATCAATAAACTCAAAAAGACAGGGAAAGAAGGTCTTTCTTTTCATCACAATATCTGTCTTTTCACTTACTTCCACTTAGTACTTTTTTTAAATTTGCAGTGAATATTTTCTTAATGATAAAATATTTTAAAACTGTAAACTTACCATTATACACTAATAGATAGGACTTTGATTTGTGACCTTGAAGACAACATAATAATTTTGAAGTGTCAAAAAAAACCTCCACAAAACTAGCTTCAACAGTTATCACGAGAGTAGTAGCAGGCAATTATACTAAGTCCTGAGCTCTACTGTAGAATATTTTAAGATTAACCATTGTTCCATTCAGTTTTTCTCAGGGGAATTACACCATAGAATTATTATTGCCATTATTGTTGCTTTATATATAAATCTTAGTATTTTTCTTGATATGAATTTATTTTTCTCTCTGTGATAATACCATAGTTTTAGGCATAGTTTCAGGCCTTCTAACACCATTAGACATGCAAGAAGACGGAAACCCACTGAATAAGCATAACCATGGGAACTTTACAAATGTCACCAGCAGGTAAGAATCAGGATTGTTTTTGTTAACTCTTGTCACAAGACACACAAGAAATGTACTTTCTCTCTCTCTTTTTTTTTTTTTTTTTTGAGACAGAGTCTCACTCTGTTGCCCAGGCTGGAGTACACTGGTATGATCTTGGCTCACTGAAACTTACGACTCCCTGATTCAAGCAATTCTCCTGCAATATCCTCCCGAGTAGCTGAGATTATAGGGATACAGGCATGTGCCACCATGCCCAGCTTATTTTTGTATTTTTAGTAAAGTTGGAGTTTCGGCATGTTGGCCAGGATGGTCTTGATTTCCTGACCTCATGATCCACCTGCCTCGGCCTCCCAAAATGCAGGGATTACAGGCATCAGTCACCGTGCCTGGCCTGCTTTCTCATTTCTAAAGAACCGAAATGTGAGAAGAGGGAGGTACGCAATTAGCATACATGGCCTATTTATTTTTGCCTCATATAATCCAGGATTTGGGGCATGTGTGTGAAAACTCTTACAGAAGCCTTACTTAGTCAAAAAGTACAGCTGTGGCCCTGTGTGGTGGCTTATGCCTGTAATCCCAGCACTTTGGAAGGCCGAGGTGGTGGATCACTTGAGGTCAGTAGTTCGAGACCAGCCTGGCCAATACGGTGAAACCCCATCTCTAATAAAAATACAAAAATTAGCTGGGCATGTTGGTGGGCACCTGTAATCCCAGCTACTTGGGAAGCTGAGGCAGGAGAATCGCTTGAACTCAGGAGACAGAGGTTGCAGTGAGCCAAGATCACGCCACTGCACTCCAGCCTAGGCAACAAGAGCGAGCCTCTGTCTCAAAAAAAAAAAAAAAGTACAGCTGTGCCAGTTAATTGAAAGTCACCCTGAGCGTACTAAGCATTAAAAGGCCATGCAGAGCTGCCTCCATGCCTCCAACCCTCTGCCATGGTCCCGAAGAGAAGCGCAAGTTTCCTCCTCCTCTGTGGGGAGCATGGGTTAGAATAAGGAGGAGGGATTCTCACCACCAACGGGAAGAGCATTTCACCCAAGAGAATGCTGTTGCAGGCTCACTCTGGAACAGAAAGTTCACAGGCTCCATCAGCATTTATAAAGGGAATAGGTGAAGGCGGGGGCGGGTGTTCAGAGAGCAGAAGTCTCTGGGTCACACTAGCCTTTACCATCTTGATGGTTAGGGCTGTTTATAGCACATCAAAGCTTCTCCAAGCCTAGTGGCAGGTCCAGTTTTCATGCAAGGTGATGACATGTTACTGAAATCTAAGTTTTTAGAGTTCTTAACAGTGACTTTGAAATCAGTACTATCTGGTTGTCCGGCTACAAATGGAGAACCAATGTTAAATATGCAGAGGAATCCTATTTCTATTCTGTAACCTAATAGCCAGTGTACATGCAAGCAGAAATTCCCATAACGGTTTTTGCTGCACATATCATGTCTCCTGTGATTATAGTATCTGAACAGGTTATCCTTATGGATTCTTAGCAAATCATTCAAGCAAAAGGAAGCTGTAGCTAAAATCTCTTACTTGTGATCAGTTTTCAAAAGGAATCAACTACCCTGGCAAGCACTTGATTATTTTTGTTCCATTATTAGTACCTGCTTTATGCATTCCTTTTGGGAAACTTACGTATGAGAAGGAATTATGGCAAATGTATTTTTTAAACAGCCAATTCACAAGTTTCAGCTCCTCGGCCATTAGATACTTGTTATCTACCGAGTGACTTTGCCCCAACGTGATAATTGGATGCTACAACAAACCTTGCCTGCCTGTTACCTGGTAGCCATTTAATACTTACTTGGCTGTAAAGGTCATGAGTGATTTGATCTCCAGGAAGTTGTGTCTTCGTCTTTCCAACTTCACACCTTGGCAGTAAACTCGAGCTCACTGGAAGTGATCATTACTTGAAGTCACACTTGGATGACTGTTATTAAACCAGAGAGAAGAAATCATGCTACATATACAAATGGTAGTATTAGTAACACACCAATGTTGTTATTTTTTAAACTGAGTTTGCCAGAACTGCTTTGAACTGATATTCTGCTTATGTGAGATGTGTCTAGACATTTTAAAAGCAAATTGATACATTTAACAGACATAGACATATGGGCACACACATACCCATACCCCTGATGTAGATTTGCTACATTGAAAATGTGTGCCATTTAAAAAATACAGTATTGATTTGAAATAAGTAGTCAGAGACTAGCTCATGCTGCTTTCAGAATAGGACACACCTGTTCCTCAGTGGGTGCGCTACATCTAAGCCAGGTGTCAGCAAACTAGGATCCATGCACCAAATGCAGCCCACCACCTGTTTTGTAAGTAGAGTTGTATTGAAATGCAACCCTACTCATATACACTTTCACACTGCAGTGGCAGAGTTGAGCAGTTCTGATAGAGAATGTGTGGTTTACAAAGCCAAAACACTTACTCTCTGATTCTTCTTATTTTTTGAGATGGAGTCTCACTCTGTTACCAGGCTGGAGGTCCGTGGCTCCATCTTGGCTCACTGCAACCTCTGCCTCCTGGGTTCAAGCGATTCACCTGCCTCAGCCTCCCAAGTAGCTGAGATTACAGGCACCCACCATCATGCCCAGCTAATTTTTGTATTTCTGTAGAGATGGGGTTTTACCACGTTGGCCAGGCTGGTCTTGAACTCCTGACCTCAGGTGATCTGCCTGCCTCGGACTCCCAAAGTACTGAGATTACAGGCATGAGCCACTGTGCCAGGCCTACTTTCTGATTCTTTACAGAAAAAAATAATATCAACTTTTGATCTAAACAAATGCTTGTAGTAGCCATGACCCTGAAGACAGTCTGACCTCTAGGAAGAAATATTTTTCAGTATTTATATTTATATAAACTCTAGTTTATATAAAACCCAGTATTTTAGTACTTGAGAGCTTTTATTTTATGTTCTTGAGTAGTGGGAAGCAAGAATAAAGAAACAGATGAGTGATTTTGGTGTTCAGTGCACCTAAAAGAAACAAAATAGTTAAGAGCTTCAGAAAGGGATTATTTTTGAATCATAGAATCAGAAGAAAACTGGAGATCACCTTATACTATGATCTTCTCTGGGGAGAAGGGAATACACATTTGTAGAAATATATTGAATACTCTGTTTTATCAATTACAGTCACCATTTATGGTAAAAATGTGCTACTAAAAAAAACAGTATATGTACCTTCTAACAAATGAAATATGATGTTATAAATTTATATGAAGGATTCAAAAACCCATTGAGTCAAATTACAGAAAGCGTATATCAGCGCCTTTTTTTAATTCTACAGAAGCTCTGTAGAAGAAGCAGTTCATCTTCAATCTTTTTTAATTATTTATTTATTTTGAGATGGAGTTTCACTCTTGGTGACCAGGCTGGAATGCAGTGGCGCAGTCTCGGCTCGCTGCAGCCTCCACCTCCCAGGTTCAAATGATTCTCCTGCCTCAGCTTCCTGAGCAGCTGGGATTACAGGTGCCCGCCCTCATGCCTGGCTAATTTTTGTATTTTTACAAAAATACAAAAGAGACTGGATTTCGCCATGTTGAGCAGGCTGGTCTTGAACTCTTGACCTCAGGTGATCTGCCCGCCTCGGCCTCCCAAAGTGCTGGGTTTACAGGCATGAGCCACTGCACCTAGCAGATCTTCGATCTTAATCTGGAAAATTATTGAGGCAGAGAGACAGAGACCCTGTGCTTGGACTCATACTTTCCTAGCATCTAAGTAGCATGAAAAGTTTCTCCTCTAGTCTGTTAACTTGATGAACTACATACATAGATTTTCTGATGTTAAACTATTATTAAATCCTTGAGATGAACCCTACTCGATCACGCTTTTTTAACTGTACACTTTCTTATGTTAGATAATATTTACTAAGGATTTTTATATCTATAGCCTTACGTAAAATTGGCCTGTGATTTTCTTTTCTTATATTGTTCTTATCCAGATGGGTAACAAGATATTAGTCTCATAAAATAAGTTAGGTTATTTTTATTATTTGAAGCAACAGGTATAAGGATTATCTGTTAAATATTATTTTAATGGAAAAAATACAATAAAGAACAGTGTAAAGAAAGAAAATTAAATTTGAGCTTACCCTATAGCATAAATTATTGTCAGTATGAAAGTGAACAATAATAATGTTTTAAAGACCCAATCAACAGATGAGGATTTAGCAATCTGTGTCTGGAGTACTCTTCTAAATGCTGTGATGTCATCAGATGAATGGTGGATTATGTATGTGTGCAATAAGTAAATGAATCAATGATTTTTAGATATATTCAGTCAATTTTAATAGTTATGGTTTCTATCCAAATTCTAAATGAAGAAGAAAGCTGAGATGGAGATTTGAGAATAAAAGAAATAAGGGTAGGTTAGATGTCTGATATATGATGTTTCATATGTGTCTCCTTATTAGCCAGTGTTTCTTAACTCTGGCAGCATGTTAGAATCACTTGATGTGGATCTTACAAATATCGGTGCTCAAAACCCCATCCTGATCATCGCAGAAATAGGTTCTGGGGGTGGTGAGCAAGCAGCTGTACTTTTACAAAGTTCTCCAGGTGGTTCTGATGCAAGGTGTGCATTGTGAGAACCACTTTTTTTGTCTTTTATTTTTTATTTTTATTTTTTTGAGATGAAGTCTCTCTCTGTTGCCCAAGCTGGAGTGCAGTGGCACGATCTCGGCTCACTGCAACCTCCACCTCCTGGGTTCAAGCAACTATCCTGCCTCAGCCTCCTCAGTAGCTGGGACTACAGGCACGCACCACCCTGCCCAGCTAATTTTTGTATTTTTAGTAAAGACAAGGTTTCACTACGTTGGCCAGGCTTGTCTTGAACTCCTAATCTCATGATCCACCCGCCTCGGCCTCCCAGACTGCTGGGATTACAGGCATGAGCCACCGCACCCGGCCGAGAACCACTTTTCTAGATCTAGCAGTAAGACATGAGAGTTGTTCACTGGTTTCAAGAGAAGCAAGTGTGTGAGGACCAAGAGAACCCCAGGAATAAATTAAATGCTATGGTGACTGCCTTTTAGAAGACTGTCAGTAATGGTAGTCTTCCATTTTATTCTTTACTCTCTTAAAAAACCATAACCTACATTAGATGTAGGTATATGTATAACTGTATGTAAGTGCATTTATATGTAGGTAAGTACACCTTACCTACTTTTCAAATATAACCTACATACAGCTAGATGTAGGTAAGTACACCTACCTACTTTTCAAATATAGCCTGTGATGATTGTGGGTTGGGTAGACAGAAAAAATTACTTTTTGCAGCTTTCATTTTTGGCGATTGTCCCTCCTGCTGATTCTTCCTGCCTAACATTTCATCACATATGCATTTCGAATTTTCAGTTCATTTTTTCTTTTTGTTTTTTATTTTTAATATTTTTTAATCTTAATTTTCAGTTAACTTTTAGTGGTTTGTTTTTTGTTTGTATGTTTGTTTTTGATCTGGAGTCTTGCTCTGTCACCCAGGCTAGAGTGCAACGGCGTGATCTCGGCTCACTGCAACTTCCACCTCTCAGGTTCAAGCGATTCTCCTGCCTTGGCTTCCTGGGTAGCTGGGATTACAGGTGCCTGCCACTATGCCTGGCTAATTTTTTTTTTTTTTTTTTTTTTTTTTTTTGTAGAAACAGGGTTTCACCATGATGGCCAGGCTTGTTTCGAACTCCTGACCTCAGGTGATCCACCCACCTTGGTCTCCCAAAGTATTGGGATTAACAGGCATGAGCCGCCATACCGGGCCAATTTTTAGTGTTTTAAAATGTCTGTTCTTTTGTGTTCATTGTCATAGGAGTCTCTCACTGCAGCGCCACTTGAAACCTTGTCACTCTGTGTGCACTAAATGGGCATGATGGGTTAGTAATGTCTGTGGGAAATTCTTAGAGCTGGGGATAAAAGCCTGTCTTTTGTGGGTTGACCACAGCCCCATGCCTTCTCTCCTTGTCATGTTTCTGACATTGTGTGATATGAATGTTTGTGAGTAAAGATCTCCTGCATAATGAAATGATGTTTGTAAAGCAACGAGGACTTTAATTTCCAGAGGAAGTCATTTCAGTTTTCCAGAGAAAAAGTCTAAGTAATTTTACCTTTGCAAACTGACAGTATTCCCAGCTCTATTAAGTAGAGTCATGTTGCATACCACAATTTCAATTTAGTGCTTGGTCTAAGTCTCTCATATACTTTAGATAAAAGCAAAAACATATTATCTTAAACAGTTTAAAATTGAATATTGACTTCAAAAGCAATTATATCCAAATATGTAATTGTCTAAACTTATTCTTTGGCTTCTTACAGTCTTTCAAAACTTATCTTCCAATGTTATTAGACTGTTTATTGAAACTATAGCCCCACTAGTCCTTAGCTATCTCTCTGTAAGCAGTCATTTGAATAAAATAAATTGTATTCAGAAACCTACATCCCCTAAAACAATATTCACATGAAACCAGGGTCAAGTCACTGAGATACATATAAGAAAGTAAAACGGTTTTCAGTAAAAGATCACATTCTATCAGAACCCATAAATCTCACTCCATATTGCCATATTACTATCAAATTTATAACCTCTACCTACTGTCTTCCACCTTTCAATTCTCAAGTTTTCCCAGCAATATAATAAAGTGATTTTGCTACTGAAATGGACAGCACTTTTCCATCAAATATATATTGTTTTAGGAAAATACCAGTGTCTCTTAAAACTGACATAAAACATAAAAACAGGCCATGGTGTGTGTGTCATCTGGTCCCAGCTGTCTCTTTCCTGAAGCACTTTGTAGCTCATCTCATTTCTCTGGCCTCCCTCTGGTTTCTGACCTCAGAGGCCCACGCAGTGCTCACTCTGAATCCTGTTAACTGCACTTGACTCCCAACCAAAACTGTTCTTTCTCAAGTTTTCCAAGTAGATGTTCCAATTTGGTGGGCCTCCTTTTTTCATGATTTTTCCTTTTTATTCCATACCACTTTAGAGCCATTCGTCATCTGCTGACATACATTCAGGGGTTTTATGTGTGCATTTAATGTTTCTTCAGAAAAGCTCAATTGCTTTACAGCCAGAGCCCCATATTGCTTTTCTATTCATTATAATACCCAGCAGATCATTGGTCTTGTTGCAAATTCTTATCAAGTTTACCTTGAATTGAGTGTTGAGCTTCTACCTTGAAATCCTAACATTCTGTGTTCTGCTCTTGCTGGCCTTCCTGACTGATGCTTTGTGATTGTATAGTGTGATTGCATATGTGTATGAGTGTGTGTTTTAGAGACAGAGCCTTGCTTTGTCACCCATGCTGGAGTGCAGTGGTGTGATCATAGCCCACTGCAGCCTCAAACTCTTGGGTTTAAGTGATCCTCCTGTATCCAACTCCTGAGTAGCTAAGACTATAGGCTTGCACCACCACCTGGCTCATTTCGATTCTTTGTTTGTTTTTTGTAGAGATGGAGTCTCACTATGTTGCCCAGGCTGGTCTCAAACTCCTGGCCTCAAGGGATCCTCCCATCTCAGCCTCCCATGTGATTGTGTTTTATATTTCTTCTGTGTCTTCCTGTTGAAAGGTTGTTTATTTAAAAAATTCCCTCTGTGGCTATCATCTTCCTCACAGTAACAATTAATACTTTTTTTTCTTTTGAGACGGAGTCCTGCTCTGTCACCCAGGCTGGAGTGCAGTGGCGCAATCTCAGCCCACTGCAACCTCTATCTCCCAGGTTCAAGTGATTCTCCTGCCTCAGCCTCTTGAGCAGCTGGGACCACAGGTGTGTGCCACCACGCCCAGCTAATTTTTGTATTTTTGTAGAGACATGTTTTCGCCATGTTGGCCAGGCTGGTCTCAAACTCCTGACGTCAGGTGATCCGCCCGACTCAGCCTCCAAAAGTCCTGGGATTACAGGCGTGAGCCACTGCACCCGGCCCACAGTAACTATTAAAAACACATTATTTGGGCCAGGTGCGGTGACTCACACCTGTAATCCCAGCACTTTGGTGGGTGGATCACCTGAGGTCAGGAGTTCGAGACCAGACTGGCCAACAGGGTGAAACCCTGTCTCTACCAAAAATACAAAAAATTAGCCAGGCATGGTGGCGGGAGCCTGTGGTCCCAGCTGTTCAGGAGGCTGAGGCACGTGCGAGAATCACTTGAGCCCAGCAGGCTGAGGTTGCAGTGAGCTGAGATCATGCCGCTGCATTCCAGCCTGGACAACAGAGTGAGACTCTGTCTCAAAAAAACAAACAAAACACATTATTTGTGTGTAATATAATACAAGAGTGATTCTTGAAAAGCTTCTGAAACATAGTAATCAGCTTATTCTCTTTTGTGCTGCTATAATAGAATACCACAGACTAAGCAATTTATAATTAACATAAACTTGTTTGGCTCATAGTTCTGGAGTCTGGAAGTCCAAGATCACGGGGCTACATCTGGTGAGGGTCTTCCTACTGATTCATAACATGGTGAAGACATCACATGGGCAAGAGAGTGAGAGAGAGAGAGAAAGAGAAAGAAAGAGAAATGGGCCAAATGCGTCCTTTAATAGGGAACTCACTCCCATGAGAATGACGTTAATCCATTCATGAGAGCAGAGCCCTCACAAACTAATCACCTCTTAAAGGTCCCATCTCTCAACATTGTTGCATCAGGGATTAAGTGTCCAGCTTAGGAACTTTGGAGGACACATTAAATCCATGGCAATAAAGTATCATTATTTGTAAGTGCTGGGGCATTGGAAGATCACATGTATTTTCCTACAATTTCACAGAAAATCCAAGGCATAAACTCAGTTATCTTTAAAATCCCCAGTATTTAAAGGAGATTGGAAACTGGGATAGGCAAGTAGTTACAGCATTGGAAGCATTGAGAGTTTCTCATTCCACCCCACACTAGTATGACTGTTACTGATAGGGAACATTGGTGGTAACAGGAGGCTGAATACAAATGGAGTAGAATGCCAACAACTCACAGTGAAGGAATTAGACTAAATTCCTCATGAGCTTTCGAAACATTCCTGAGTCCCTTATCGTCTCAAGTTTTCCTCCATTGCAAGGGAAATAATTACTGAAAGGGAAGAAGCCCTTCATAAAGACAAACAAGAAAAAAACTTTTAGATTTTTCTCCTATTTCATAGAGTTTTTTTTTTCTTTTTTTCTTTTTTTTTTTTTTTTGAGACATAGTCTCGCTCTGTCACCAGGCTGGAGTGCAGTGGTGCAATCTCAGCTCGCTGCAACCTCTGCCTCCCGGGTTCAAGCGATTCTCCTGCCTCAGCCTCCCAAGTAGCCGGGACTACAGGTGCGCCACCACGCCCAACTAATTTTTGTATTTTTAGTAGAGATGGGGTTTCACCATGTTGGCCAGGATGGTCTCTATCTCTTGACCTTGTGATCCGCGCACCTCAGCCTTCCAAAGTGCTGGGATTATAGGCGTGAGCAGCCGTGCCTGGCTTCATAGAGTTTTTTAACCTTTCCCTTATGTTTCCCTGGTTCATTAAATACGGAGGACTCATTCCACAAGTGTTATCTCAAAATTGTTACTTTTCTTGGCAGATATTATTAAAATATGGATAATAGACATCTACTCATGGCTGTCTGCCAGGAGTCATATAAATATGTGACTAGCCAGTGTCCAGTACCTGTGACGCTGTAGCTTTGTAGTAGCGTCAGCTTCCCTGGCTCCCACCACGAAGGAAGGAGGGTGACCGCTGGCATCTTTTTATTCCTAACTCAGTAAATGTGTATTGGCTGCTTACTCTATCCTTGGGACTGTGCCGGGCTGGGCTTTACAGTAGCGAAAGTAGCTGACGCACATATGATTCTTCATCTAGACCAGGATCTTCTGAGTGTAAAAGGGGGTGCTGGTAATAATTATGCTGGGACAATTGACAGACGTCTGGACTGTTCCAAGCGCATCAGGACTTAGAATCTCTTACCTGCCTCAGATTTGTCTTTTTCAAATCAAGTTGCTCTCCGTTTTTTCCTATTCTTTCTTAAATTATAAGACTAAATGTGAACCCAAAATTCAAATTGAATTCTGGTCACTGTTAAAGACAAAATACAGCAGACGACTGAGGAGTTTTTATTTGGGTTGTGATCATGGCGAGGACATTCATTACAAAGAAAAATCTCAAAAGGAAGGAGTTTGGGGGCTCCTAAAGGCAGGTAAATCAGTGCATCATCTGTGACCCTATGGGAGTGTGAGGAAGGTGGGGGCAGGGATTAACTTGAACATGTGAGGCCAGGGTGGGTTTCAGCAAACACAAAAGACAGAAGTTGAAGAAATTATTATTTTTTCTATTAAATGAGTACAAAAAATGGAATAACAAAGTAGATGCACTTAGTTTAAATTACAGAGATCAGAAAATTGCAAGTAGAAATAAACAGGAAACATTTTAAAACCTGTCAACACCCATTAGGACAAAAAAGAATTCTAAAACAGTTGAAATGTTGGCAGGTACAACAAAATGTGTAAGTCACAAAACCATGGCACCTGTGGACTGGACCAGGTGTGGGCATCCGTTCACACAGACTAGGAGGTGCCTTTGGGTTTGGCAATGTAGAGACCCAGAGGAACAAACTGAAAAACAAGTTTAAGAAAAAGAAGGAAGAGGAGGTAGAGAATCTGAGAAACCAAGTGCAAATGAGCAGTATGCCAAATAAAGTCTTCGTTTCTGTAGACTGGCAACCTGAATTAAGGCTAGTACCTCATCTGGAACTGCCTCGAGGGCTGACAGTCGCTGAGGAGTCATCTTCCTTTGGGAACTGGGATACACTTTCCTCAGAAACCAGTCCCTGCCTGTTAAAAATATCCGTAGTCACCAAGGACCACCAGAAAAGCAGGCTCATGGGTCTTGTCCATGCCCAAACCAGCTCCAGGAAGCGTACCAAATGCAAAATTGCAATGCTTTAAAATTCCAATTAGTTTTCAATTCCCATTTCCCGCTGTAACATCTTCAGCTTAGCGTGCATATGTCATTTCACATATCTTCTATGGTCTGGAAAATTCGGAAACACCAAAACCATCAAAAGAGAGACCTATTTATGAATAATTTATTATAGTTCTTTTGCTTTGAAAACCTCTTGTCTTCTATTAGCATAATCAGGGCCTAGTTCAGATTCCCCAGGGAGGTGCTACTGGAATTTTTTCTCACGCATTAGATGTAAGACATACCCATTTGGGAAAAACTGAGACATATTTCTAAAAGACATACATATAGATGGAGTTGATTTTATCAAACTAAATCAGATGAGGTAAGAAGAAAATGTTTGACTGTGATTTATATATCACGCATGTTAAACTCATAAAATTTAAAAAACCAAAAGGATTTAGACATATTTTGATTTCCCTATGATAAGAAAATGCGTTATATTATAATATATGAAGGTAGAGAAAGCCTTTTTTTGATGCTATATCAAATTATCCAGATATTTGTGACATCAAATCATATAAATTATTGAAAATGTGGAATTAATCTTTCAGTAAGAACTAATCTTACACAAATGGTGAAAAATTGTCTAAGAACATTAATGCAAAACAATGACCCAAAAAGAAAAATACAACATAAAGAGGAAAAGAAAGAAATAAGGCTAAATATGCTGTTACATCTTGACTTTCACAAATGCTAATGAATAGTCCTGAAGAGGCGGTACCTGACATCCAGTGGGACAGCCTGGGTGACCTCAGACAATAATTCCAGTCTCTTTTGGTAACAGTTTCCTCACTTGTAAGATAAGGAGGTGACCCAAATCTTCCCTACAGCTCTAACAGCGAGGTCACTGAGAGCTCCACTGCCTCATATGCCTCTCTTATGCCCCTGTGTGCAGAGCATCAGACTTCTTCTAACCAAATGCGTAGGTTTTGTGCTCGGGGCAGAGTTTCTATTCTGTATTTCTTTCTCTTTCCCAACCCTTGTGAAATAGAATATGAATTCCAATGAGGGGACCTGGTTCCCAGTGCTATGCCTAGAGTTTATGACATTACCTGGCACATAACAGGTATTCAGCAAATATTTGCTGAGTCTTGTCAACAATTAATTTTGAAAATCTTCTTTAACTTTTCTAAGTGATGCACCCCCTGATTCAGTTTTTTTACTATCCTAATTTTGCATTAAAAAGGCAAATTCTAAGGTACTAAATGGGAAACAAATAGGAAAAAAAAAAAGGCAAACACTAAAATCTAAAAAGGTACAGGTAAAATGCTTAGAAATCAAGTGTTTGCTAGCACCGTAATCCTTTTATTCACGCCACAAAATACCCACCCCTCAACCACTTGATGTAGACAGCTGAGGAGGGGAGAGGATGGCTGCAGCCTTCTCTGCCCTTGGGCAAGGCAGGACAAAGTTGCATCTCGCCTGATAGTCTGCTTAGAGAAAATCGGTAGCTTTTTGCATTTCTGTGCTAGCTTTTTAACCCATTCAAACCCACATTCAGTAACAAATTTTTTTTTTTTTTTTTTGAGACAGAGTCTTGCTCTGTCACCAGGCTGGACTACAGTGGCACCGTCTCCGCTCACTGCAACCTCCAACTCCCTGGTTCAAGCGATTCTCCTGCCTCAGCCTCCCGAGTAGCTGGGACTACAGGCACCTGCCACCACACCCGGCTAATTTTTGTATTTTTAGTAGAGACAGGGTTTCACCATGTTGGCCAGGATGGTCTCGATCTCTTGACCTCGTGATCTGCCCACCTTGGCCTCCCACAGTGCTGGGATTACAGGTGTGAGCCACCGCGCCTGGCCCAGTAAGCAAATCTTAAATGACTTTTGGGCCTCTCTCTGATGAGGTTAATAATGGAATCAAACAAAGCTCCTTGTTCAAAAGTCTTGCAGACACTAGCACAGCATCCATAATCTCATCTCCTCATGGTACAGTGATAGAGCCATCATTCCTGCTTATTCTAAGTATGTGGAGCTGGGAAGGTGAACAATGCAAAATAGATTAAAAACTAGGTTTTCCTCCTCTGGAAGGATGTCAATGATATCAACACAGGAGCAATTACATTTAGGAATTTTCTTTTTCTATATGATGGAATTTGGTAAGGTGGTACCCAAATCTGGAGACCCAAGACCTGAGTCTCCCACCCACCCACCCTGAATTGTTTTTTACTCTCACGCATATACCATTTTGTAAAGAAGCAGTAGCGTAATGTGAGCATATGGTAACAGAATAATTTTATGTAAGAACTATGATGTACTCCTTTGGATATACCTGTATTTTCCTCATTGGGGACAGGGAGCCTGCTTGGGCCCTGTGCTCCCAACAGCAACGGGTAAGAAATGCCCACTGCTGTTGGGCAGGTGCTCAGTAAATACACGTTGAATGAATGAGTGAACAAATCTGTTGCATAAAGAGAATAATAATTATCTTTCAAGGGCTTTAGGGAAATTCTAAGATAATCTATGTAAAATAGCCTATTACCTGGTATATGGTAAATACATTATAGTTGTTATTGGTATTCTTAGTATTAATAGTAACCCTTGAGAAAAGTTCTAATAAAATTATATGTGAGCAGGACTTGGTCGCTCGAATGAAAGGAAGTGTGAGACATTGGAAGAAATATGTTTCTATATTAGAACCCCTATTAAATATCATTTCACAGTTACAAAACTTCTCTTCACATAGAATAGATATCAAGAAAATGACGGTTAAGTCCTCGCTCATGTTAACTCTCAGCATAACAGCCTTGGAGCCTATTTTTATCTTTTGTTAGATGAGGGAAGTTGGGACCAAGTTCAGCAAGATGCAACAGAAGACTTTTAAAATCCACTATTGAGCGATCTCTCCCCGTTTCCCTCTTTTCCCTCCAATTGATGTTAATAACCTAAAATGGAGTTGGCATATGATGTCCATTAAACTCATGGAGCACCTCTTCGTGTCAGATTGACAGGTGCTGCCCAAGCCTTCGCCAGGTTGATGTGGCGACAGACTCAGTGAATACCAGCAGCCTCCCTGTCATGGATCAGATCAAAGCTCGGGTCTGTTTTACAAATATCCCATTGTCCTGAAGAAACTTTGCTCTAAGAAGTGATGTGGAAACACCTGATTTGGCCATTGTCTGAGAATGACAGTGTTACAAAGCTTCTTTACTGAGATGTATATATCTTTAATGTCTTTATGGAAACTAAGCTACCACTTTAATCCTAGGGTCTTCATTTTCTCACCATTATTCATGAATTTAACCGACCCTAGCTATGCAAAAATTGGGGTGATTTCTGACTTTGTCCTATTTATAATTCCTTCTACTGCAAATTAGAATTTAAAATCTTGTGGCACATGAGGACATTTTCCTGCCTCCAATACTGTTCTTGGATTGAGTCAAATGCTGTGCTAGCATCCTTGGTGTCTTGTTCTTGACCAGCTCTTTGGGAATGACCCACATGGCTTTCCTTAGAATGTCGTTCAGTGCTTCCCAGACACTTTTTCCTCATTCCACATGAAGACAGTGATGATATTTGTAGGGCACACTGTGGTGGAGAGACACCGCTGCTTATGGACAGAGGCCACCAGCCTAGAGGCTACTGGCCAGGGGCTCTGGCTGTCCTGGACATATACTGGTGGCCCAGGGTCTCAGAGAATTAGTTGTTTGGTCCACTGGTTGAGCAGCTGAGCCATAATCCCACTTTAAGTGTTTACTGTTTAAGAGTTTATTGATTTTCAGTCAGAGAGAAGTAGGTTCAAGTTCTAACTCTACCACTTATTTATTTATTTATTTATTTATTTATTTATTTATTTATTTGAGACGGAGTCTCGCTCTGTCGCCCAGGCTGGAGTGCAGTGGCGCGATCTCAGCTCACTGCAAACTCCACCTCCCCGGTTCACGCCATTCTCCTGCCTCAGCCTCCCAAGTAGCTGGGACTACAGGCACCCGCCACCACACCTGGCTAACTTTTTTGTATTTTTAGTAGAGACAGGGTTTCACCGTGTTAGCCAGGATGGTCTCAGTCTCTGACCTCATGATCTGCCTGCCTCGGCCTCCCAAACTGCTGGGATTACTGGCGTGAGCCACCGCACCTGGCCCGACTCTACCACTTATTAATCTTATGGTCTTGGCCAAGCTATTTAAATTTTCTGGGCCTCTGTCCCGCTCATTTGCATAAAGCTACCCAACTGGTTTGTACCTGTGTAAAGTACTTTCTATTAGTAAACTCTCTACCAAGGTTAGTTCTCGTTATCATGATTATTATTTAGATTCCCAGTACTAATCAGAGACTCCTTAACTTGTGAGATATTCCACAGAAGACATACGCCACCTCCATGGCTGAGATCAGCATTGCACACTAAGAGGCAGGCAGGCCTGAAGCCTGCGATTCTGCTTCTGGGGTGGGGGTGGAGGGTCTGTCCTGCTGCCTTATACCCCCTTCTGTTTTCCATTGACGTTTCCTCAACCTCTGACCTTGCGAGCAAGAATCAGGGAAAGGTGGAGCAGCATGAACTCCTTATTCTGTGCTGTCCAATGTGGTACCTTCTAGCAGCATGTAGCTCTTTAAATTAGTATTAAAAATTAATTAAAATTCAATAAAACAAAAAGTTCCTCAGTTGTGGTTCAACAGCCATATGCAGCCAGTAGCCAGGATACGAACGGAGTAAATATGGAACATTGCCACCACAGCAGAAAGTCCAGCCGTGCAGCTCCGTAGAGAGACCCTGACCATGGCCGTTCAGTCTGAGTCTTAACCCGACCACAAGGTTCAATGTTAGCTGTTTAACAAACCAGATGATCACTTTCAATCACTTTCCTTGGAGGCAAACTATTCTACTCCCATTCTGCGACGTTCATTTTTGCTTTTGATGCTACTTTGTAATTTTTTTTCAGCTGGGTAACAAAGGGAAAGGGTCGTTGCCACCATTATAAGGGAAGAATATATTTTGAAAGATCTTTGAGTCTTTAAAAGTTTAATATTCTTTTTGTTCATTTTCTTCATGCTTATTAAAGGTGATGGGGCAAAAATTGCAGACTGAGCACTCCACTTTTATGTTGCCCAGAAGTTACTGAAAATTCTTATTCATTATCTCGGCTGCTAACTATTCTAAATTTTCTTGTTCCCTTAAGCCTCGGGTCCTTCATCTGCATCTTCACTTAGGCAGAAAGGCTTTCAAGTGGAATTCACAGAGAGGGTGAGGACCAGAGCCTGGAGCCTTCCACGCAGGTTACCATCTCCAGAGATCCCAACAGGGCTCCTAGGGAGGGGAGGGAGATTCACCCTAGATTCAAACTGAGTTTGAATGGGGCACTAACATGATCATAGCTGTACTATGGAATGAATGAATGAAGAATGAATTTATTTATTTAGAGATGGAGGCTTGCTCTGTCGCCCAGGCTGGAGTGCAGTGACACAATTTCAGCTCACTCTAACCTCCGCCTCCCAGGTTCAAGCAATTTTTCTACCTCAGCCTCCTAAGTAGCTGGGATTACAGGTGCCTGCCACCATGCCTGGCTAATTACTCTTTGTATTTTTAGTAGAGATGGGGTTTCACCATGTTGGCCAGAT
The DNA here is from genome assembly GCF_009828535.3 of Hylobates moloch. Taxonomy (NCBI): domain Eukaryota; kingdom Metazoa; phylum Chordata; class Mammalia; order Primates; family Hylobatidae; genus Hylobates; species Hylobates moloch. The sequence continues at coordinate 169,701,869 of NW_026652277.1, read as the reverse complement.
TGGTCTCAAACTCCTGACCTTAAGTAATCTGCCCTCTTTGGCCTCTCAAAGTGCTGGGATTATAGGCGTGAGCCACCGCACCCAGCTAGGAATAATTTTTAAAATCCAAGGATTCAAACAAAATAAGTTAAGCAGAAGAATTTTATTCTTAAGTATCCAGGTGAGAATAAAAATAAGAACAAGTGTGAAAGGTTTTAGAGAATAACTATAACTGCTAATGACTAATAATCAGATAAGAATAATTTGACCTGATTAACCAGCTGTCTCTCAGAGAAGACGGAGAAGGAGACAGAAGGTGCCTTCAGTGGCTCTGTGGTTTTGAGGTCGGGTATCTGGGAGAATCACGGGCTGTTATTCAGAAGGAGAGTCACGGAGTAGACCCAGCTTCAGGATAATAGCGTAGAGTTTGGTTTGGGGCCTTCATGGGAGGCTTAAATTATGCAATCCTCTTAAACTTTTCTGACTATAAATTATTAACCCTTATTAACCTTATCTTTGTATTTATCTGTCTGGGTGAAGCCAATTTAAATAGAGTAGCAGGCTGTCCCTCAGACTTCTTTCCTCCAAGGATCGCCTGTCATACATAGCACTCCTGAGTAGATTAAAGATGAAAGTGCGTTTCAGCAGAAGAAATAGCTGACAAGATACTGAACCCATTTTGGCAGAAAACTTAACATTCAGCCTCAATCCGCTGAAACTGTCAAAAGAGAACGTGCATCCTCAGGCAGAAGGAAGACGCGGGGTGCAGTGGCTCACACCTGTAATCCCAGCACTTTGGGAGGCTGAGGAGGGCAGATCACGAGGTCAGGAGTTTGGGACCAGTCTGGCCAACATAGTGAAAACCCATCTCTACTAAAAATACAAAAAATTAGCCGGGCGTGGTGGGGGACACCTGTAATCCCACCTGCTTGTGAGGCTGAGGCAGGAGAATCGCGTGAACCCTGGAGGCGGTGGTTGCAGTGAGCTGAGATCGTGCCATTGCACTCCAGCCTGGGTGACAGAGTAAGACTCTGTCTCAAAAAAAAAAAAAAGAAAAAAAAGAAAAAGAAAAGAGAAGGAAGAGGAGTCCTCAGTGGGCCAGATTCAAGGGGAGAAATCAACAAGGCCATGTCTCTCTTGCCCATGGCTATTTTTTTTTTTTTTTTTTTTTTGGGGGTCTTATTCTATTGCCCAGGCTGTAGTGCAGTGGTGCCATCTCCACTAACTGCAACCTTTGCCTCCCAGGTTCAAGTGATCCTCCCGCCTCAGCCTCCCTAGTAGCTGGGATTACAGGTGCCTGGCTAAATTTTGTATTTTTAGTAGAGACGAGGTTTCACTATGGTCTTGAATTCCTGAACTCAAGTGTGCCCGCCTTGGCCTCCCAAAGTGCTGGGATTATAGGAGTGAGCTACCACACCTGGCCCATGGCTTTTATTTTTAATTTGGATCACCCAGGAAACACTTCTCTCTTATATGCTTTATGTTCTCATATTTGAAATGGGGATTTTAGCTTTTGTTTAATAAATGCAACCTGAGGACAAGCCCAGTGTGCTACTTATATCTCATTGTAAGGAGTACAGGAAAGAAACTTGAGTTAGTGCTTAAAAATTATTCCTGGCACTTGTTAAAGAACAGTAAGGCAGGCTTTATTTGGAGGGGATTACTGCAATGGGGTTTTGCAGCAGGGGAAGGAGATGGACTCACCTCCAAATACAATGAGGAAAAATTGGGGATTTATAGTCCAAGAGTGGGATGGGACAGAGTGGTGGGGGATTGTTGGATAGAAAATTACTCAGAGGGCAAAGTAATTATTTGCCAACAGGATTCTTGCTGTAGGCAGGCCAGGGTGATCAGATGTCACCCGGAAGATGTCAGGGAATGAGGAACCCAATCTTATCTCAAGGGTGATCAGATATTGAAGGTAAACCAACTTAGCCAGATCTTGCTAAAATTGAGGGATGCAAAGATGGATAAGAAAGTCTAAAAGTGGGCCGGGCATGGTGGCTCACATCTGTAATCCCAGCACTTTGGGAGGCCGAGGTGGGCAGATCACCTGAGGTCAGGAGTTCGAGACCAGCCTGGCCAACATGGTGAAACCCCATCTCTAATAAAAATACAAAAATTAGCTGGGCGTGGTGGCACACGCCTGTAATCCCAGCTACTCGGGAGGCTGAGGCACAAGAATAGCTTGAACCTGGGAAGTGGAGTTTACAGTGGGCCAGGATTATGCCAGTGCACTCCAGCCTGGGCAACACAGTGAGACCCTGTCTCAAAAAAAAAAAAAAAAAAAAAAAGGAAAAAGAAAGCCTAAAAGTCACGGCACAGATAGAAAGAGGATTCAGAAGAGCCTGACTAACATTTGGTCAAGGAGAGACTCTGTCATTAGGAGATATGCTCATTCCCTCTTCATCTCTTCACCCTGTTGCTGTGCACCTAATGGGTTTCATGGAGCCTTCTCTTGTGTTCCTGGATTCATTTATGAAGAAAAATTGATTGATTCCACGGCTTTGCTTTTGTGAATAGTGTTGCAACAAACATTTGCATGTGTCTTTGTCATAGAAAGATTTATATTCCTTTCGGTATATACCCAGTAATGGGATTGCTGGGTCAAATGGTATTTCTGCCTTTAGGTCTTTGAGGACTCATCACACTGTCTTCCACAGTGGTTGAACTTTTTTTACAATCCCATCAGCAGTGTATAAGCATTCCTTTTTCTCCACAGTCTCACCAGCATCTGTTATTTTTGGCTGTTAATAATAGCCATTCTGACCAGTGTGAGATGGTATCTCATTGTGGTTTTGCTTTGCATTTCTAAAATGTGGTACGTATATACCATGTGGAATACCATGTAGCCAGAAAAAAGAATGAGACCATCTCCCTTTGCAGGGACATGGGTGGAGCTGGAGGCCATTATCCTTAGCAAACTAACACAGGGACAGAAAACCAAACACCACATTTTCTCACTTATAAGTGAGAGCTAAATGGTGAGAACACATGGACACATACACTGGAGGGGAAAAACAGGCACTAGGGCCTGGCAGAAGGTGGAGGGTGGGAGGAGGGAGAGGATCAGGAATCATAACTGATGGGTACTAGGCTTAATGCCTGGTGATGAAATCATCTGTACAACAAACCCCCATGGCCACATTTACCTATGTGACAAACCTGCACATCCTGCACATGTACCCCTGAACTTAAAAGTTAAAAAGAAAGACGAGATGGGGCTTTCCGCCTGTGATGTGGTGATCTTCGAGATGGCTTTCCCAGCTCTCGGCTGTCCAGGGCAGGCTGCCCCCTAACCAGGTAGATGCACTTTAGCTGCTGAGTCCTGGTCTTTGCAATAACGCACAAACATGAGGGCCCCACAACATCCTGCCTGTCACCTGTGATGCCCCAGTTGCCATCTGCAGAGCTTACCATTCCTCTGTAATCACACTATCTGCACTTGCCATTTGGCCCCCTGCCCGCAAGCCTAGGGGTTTCTTTAGACATGAGCTTGCTATAGAATGAAAGGGCAAGCAGTGCTGGTGGTCTTTGTGTGTTGCAGGTTGAACCCTTGTTTGTTCCTTAGCAGAAGAAGAGAGACGCTGTCCATGCTGGCTCTGCCAACTGTAGGCAAGCGTTGCCCGGCAGAGGAGGGGCGAGCCTGAGATGGGCGAGTGCCTCTTTTGCAGAAATGTCATCAGATAACCTGATAAAAGCAAAATTGAATATGTCAGATTTTGATGCCAGAGCTTGAAATATTGCTAAAGCTCCCTTAAAACTGTCACTGCTAATAAAATTGTATAATAAGATACATTTTGTGTATTTGCACAGGGTATGTGCCTTCTGATTTGCTCAGTGGACTCTTTTCCCGGTGTTCCTGAGGAGGGAAGATCAGTGGCTGATTGGCTGTGCCCTCCTGTAGCTCCACGTAGCATCCAAGCTGCCTCCTCTGAATCCCAGAAGGCTTTAAATTGTTCAAATTAATTTCTGAAATTAGAGGGCATTCCTGATTCAAGAAAAATCAAGGGGCAGGGATATCTAGAGCTTTGTAGACTAGAGATCTGACTCTCCCAGAGTTCCAAGGACTAAAATAGAGCCCCAAGCATTCCAGAGTCAGTGGGACCCCCGGCTACCTCCTTGAATGGGCCAGAACTTTCCTGGGCTGCGAGGATGCAGTGCTGTGCCCCCCTGTCAGGAGCAGATAGCTCCAGGCCTCACCCTGAATATCAGGGTGGTTTGAGAGGCCTCACTTGTGCCTACCCAGAGAGGAATTCCCAGTGATTTGCTTATTATTACTAGCTGTGGCCCCCGACTTAGTGCAGCCTTATCCCCATGTGCACATTGTATACCCGGAGTGAGCCCATCGCAGCTCCAGGCGCTCCCTCAGCCTTCTTGGTTTTTTCTCTCAGTGCCCGGCTTACCCTCTTCCCTCGGGGCACCTTTCTCTCCAACTCTTCCCAGTACAATCTTTCTCACCATGGGAGGCATATCTCCAATGCCAACTGAAGTTCCCCTATATCACTTCGGTAGACGAAAGAGCTCTGTTTGTAGCTCTGTCATTTAACAGGGCTTCTTCTCCCCTCTCTGCTTCTTTTTGGGCCTTTTTTTTCCCCTATTTTGCTTCTGAACCAAAGGCTGCTCCTCCCCCAACCTCGCCCAGTCCCTCCTCCTCTAGAGCAAGCACTGCTGAGGCACATCGGCTCCTGGGTGGGGCTTGTGCTCGTCAGGCCCCTTGCAGGGTGGAATGGGACTCCCTGGGCTCTAGTTACAGATCAAAGTGAGTTGCTTCTGCCACTTAACTTGACCTGTAACCCAGTCCTTGCTCTTGTCAAGGTGACTGGCTGCCCTGGCGCAGGGTGGGCTCAGGGTGAAAGCTACAAGAGCCGTGTTTGTACAGGGACCAGCGCTCCCCAGGGCCGCACGCTTGTGTCTCTTCCCTGCAGTATGTGGCACTGGGCCAGCGAGCTCAGTGGGACAGGGACAGTTCCTGCAATGGCGCTGCTAGTGTGGGAGGGGAGAGAGACTATTAGGAAGCATTAAGGATGAGGAAGAGGAAGGTGCCTGGTCTTGTATTTGCGACCAGGGCTAACATCCAGGCTGCGGCCTGAATACTTTTAATGTGTTATCTCACTTAAGCCCCGTGACGATCCTGCCAGATGGGAATGATGCTAACCCATTTTACAGACTTGGAAGCTGAGGCTCGGAAGGCTGAAGTGACCTGCCCAAAGGCATGCAGCCTGCAGTGATGGAGGGGGGACTTGCAGTGAATCTCTGGCTTGACTTCAAAGCTTATTTTAAGGCACACTGCCTCCTGATAGGGAGAGTGCCCCGCTGTTTTATTTATGGGTAACACTGAGTTTTCACAATAGCCTTGGTCTTAGAAGAATCTAAAATAAGGTTTAAAAATTTGGGTCATGAGTTTTGACAAGTTATTTAATTTTCTAGTAAATATTGTAATAATACTTAAACCACAGCGTGGTTTTAAGGAGCAGATGAGTCAATGTATGTAAAATGGTGCCCAGTACACAATACAGACACATCAGTTCTTTTAGCAGTCATGTAACAAGAACAGCACCATTGCTGAAGGGAATGATCAAGAAACACTTGAGGCAGAGCCCTCCTTCAGCTGCTTTCTGTCCTGGGCAGGGGGGTTAAGGCCAAGGATGCAGACCTTTTCTTCTCATGACTTGAGGTAGAGTTTCCTGTCCCTCCTATGATTCAGCAGCTCAGAAATGACAGAAAGACCTATTATGCTTGCTTCTTAAATAAGATTATCTGTACTCCCACCTCTGGAAACATTAAAAAAGCTCTCAGAACTATTATTTTCTAGTGCTTTCATGCAATGCAAATTACAGATGTTAATTGGAATGCAGTTCTCTTTCTTCACACTTATTTCCCAAGTGGACAGATTGAAGCTCACCTGGGCTTTTCCAAGCATTTTGTTAAGTCTCCCCCCACCCTCAGTCTCTTATTATTCATAATCTGTTACCCTGGAACACATAAACATTTGCTGCTGGCTACTGTTTCCTTGTAGTTTATTCAACAGTTTGGATTTGATGTGTGGGGTTTTTTTTTTGTTTTTTTTTTTTTTTTTGAAGGAGAAAAAACCAGACACCCAGGAAATTAAGAAGTTCATCAATTGGAGTCCTAGAGCAGCCCAATGCTAAGGCTGTGAATGAGGTTCACAGGACTAAAGACTTAATTAAATGAGTCAAAGTTTGATTTAAATTGTAAATTCTCTGTTGATACCTAATTTCAGTCTCACTTTAAGTGAACTGAATTTTAAAAAACAAACACACTCTGCTTGCGGACAGTAGCCCCATCTAGGGGTAGAGCTTTTTTCTTCGCTTTCATTTTTCTAAATTTTCCTCTTCAACGTGTATTCAACCCGGGCCATTAGCAGGAGGAAGGGAAAAGTTCCCGGATTTTCGGACGACACTGTTTTCCACCAGTCTCTCGGGAAAGCTGAAGGATGCTTAAGGAGAGGTGTGACTGAGCATTGGTGAGGGGGGAGGAGGCTACAGGACATTTTCTTCCATCTGGTGTCACAGGCAGAGCGTCACCTATGCTGAAAAATTAACAGCACCATGCTTCCCCTTTTATTTAGCACCCATTCCTTAAGACAGAGCGCAGGGGATGCTGTTTATAGTGTGAGCTGCTGGGTGACAGGAGTGTGGGAGCAGAGCGAAACGAGAGGCATAAACCCCCTCTTGCAAGGTGAGCCAAATGCAAGCTGATGTTTTATCAGCTTCACAGGTGCTGCTGCCCGCATTCATTTTAGACCTTGGCACCTCACACAGCTCCCGTCATTTTATGGCCTGTGCTCGGGAGCAGTGAAGGCCCAAGAACCAGGGAGTCCCTCTCCCTGGTTCAGGGGATGCTTTAGTAGAGGAAGGGAGGGAGCTCATGGCCAGGGTGGACGAGGGGCTTCTAGTTTGCACCTGGACAGGACATTTTAGCTTCTTCCTATTTTCTACGTTCCATTTTGATGAACTTACTCTTAGGTCTTTCTCCGTGGAGAAATCCTGGAAAGGCGCATGATAATTATGATCGTCTCTGGTTTACACGTAAATCCCAGTGTAGAATAATGAGCAGGTTTAACAAGCATCTGTGTATTAAAGAGGACCCTGCTTTATCCCTATCCAAGTTCCCTGAACTCTCATTCACGCTTTGCTTCGTACGAGGTGATAAAATTGAAAATTGATTGCATGTAGGAGGCCGGATTTAATCCAGGCCACTCAGGCTGGAATTTTAACTGAATTATGTGCGGCAATTTCTCCCTCATCCAGAGCCAGGGATCTTGGATGGAAGGATGACCAGATGAGGGGACTCACTGTGACCACTGGCATCACAGAACCTGTGCGTGCTGCTGGGTTGAGTAGCCTACATATGGCGGGGCTCTCAGGACCCTGTGTGGAAATTTAAAAAGAGAAAAGAAAGAAAGCGAATACTACTACATTGAGACCAGAAATACTGGGGCTTGAAAAACGCACAGATTTAGCACCCCCAAAGCTGGTTGTAAAAAGGCCGCACTCCAAGTTAGCTGCCTACAAACCAGAGGGCCACCAAGAGCTCTTCAGAAAGGAAGCTATTTAGGGGGCAACCCCTTTTTAAAGAAAAAAGCCTGTCATCTTTCTGGCCAAAAGCCGTTGAATATACCAAGAGAGTCATTTGCTGGCAAGCAACCAAATATGTACCAAAAAATAAATTGGGTATTTAATTTAAGACAACTGAAAATGCGTCTGTGTGGGCAGCTTCCAATCAATATGTGCTGGAGCCACACACCCTTTATGTGAACTGCAGTGAACACTCCCACCACCAGTTAGCGTGTTTGCAAAACCTCCAGGCTTAGAGAGACAGGGTCACCCACGCCCAGGAAAATAAAATTAAAAAGGCTTTTAAAAGTCCAACTTAAGAGCGGGTGCTGCCGGCTGATAGAAGAAACAGGGTAACTCAGTTGCCTACAAGCAAAGTTTCCATTTGTGCCTGAGCCCCTCCCCAACCCTCCCCATGCGTGGATAAGCCGGCGCCGCCCATCCCCGCCGTGGAAATGCGTGGGGCCCAGCTGCAGCGTGCGGTGTGGGAAAAGCATTTTGCCGCTGCCAGTGTCTCGGGCCTTACGTCACTGTCGTATTAGTCTAAGCAGAATAGAGCAGATTGTTTATTTTGGTTTAGCTCCGCTTCAGGCTGTAACATCAGATGTAACTCCCAGAGTGACAAATTTCAATCGAAATATCACAGATTAAACAAGGGTACGGAAGAGTGGGGTGAGCACGTTTCCCAGGGGGTGTGGAGTGGGGGTTCTGCGTGAGTCTGTTTTCCAATTCTCCCTGCCCCAGGAAGCCCCCCTTCCTTCTCACCATACGGTCAAGTCAGTTCCCTTTTGGCCACATGGATTGGTGATAGTCACAGCATCACGTCCTGTGGGTTAAATAAGCCAGGTCTTTAATTTATTTGAAAATACTGATTAAAAATGATTTCCCCTTTTCCTTAGAACATATTTAACTCCTGTCATATTTCAGATTTTAAAGAATTTGCTGAGTATTTTTCAGTATCCTGAAACTCCAGAGGGGAGAAAGAATTAGTGAAATAAGTAAGAGACAGACTGACCCTGGAGAGTGACTTGACCACAGTGGGCAGAAGTGATATCTAGTGAGTATAGGCCAAGCTCTGCCTGCTGAGGGGGTGCTCCGGGGTGGGGTGGAGGTGCTCACAGGCTTATTTGCTACGTGTTCAATCATCACGTAGCTAGGTGGGGTGGCTCATCCCACAAACCCTCTGTAAATCCCAGGCAGGCAATGGTACAACAAGGCAAACTTGCTGTCTCCCAGAATGGTTGCCCTGGCCTGGGAGGGACTCCTCCCATCGCTGCCACCCTGAGAGCCAGGGCGCGTGTGGCATCAGCTTTTCTTGCGTTCTCTGAAACCCTCAAACTGTTCTGCCTGTGGATATCATCACTCTCATTTCACACATGAACCTCCCTCTACCCAGTGCTTCCAGCAATTCGCAGAATGCAGTGTCTGCAATGTAACAATCTGAAGCTTACAGCCGGCTTGCTCCTAATGAGAGTGTTCCCCAGGTAGAAGAATAATTATAAAGTATCTTATGCCATTGACGGTATTATTCAAACGGAGCATCAGTTTATTACAATTTCCCAAACAAGTTATGGATAATAAGAACTGTTAAATAATAACAATGCCTACTTACCACAGGCTATTTTGAAACTGTGGAGACCAGGGCTGTGTACTCTAGTCTTTTTCCTGTAAATTAGATATGGTCCATGGGAAACCTTGGAAGCCTGACCCGTGTTAAGAGTGAGAATGTGTGCAGGCCTTCTACCTGCAAAAGAAGGAGCTTTTCCCCACTGCCTCTCTGGAGGGGGATAATTTGGCTGTGTAGACGTACTAAGGGAAAAGTGTTTGGATTAATACTTTGCATTTATACAGCAAAGCACTCCGCTCCTAAATCAGTGCATAAAACTGGGCAGTTTTATGATCTGACTGAGTGGATGGAGAAGCTGAGACGTGGCCTCTCCTCACTGTGTGCTGGAGACTCTGAATCCCAGCGGCTGCCCTTACACGATGTCTGTGCCACTGTCTTAGGTTGGGACTTTCGCTCACTGTCTTTTAGTGTTTGATCAATTAAAAAGTCCAGAGTTCCCTGTTTTCTAAGTAATTGGTTTCCCATAGATTCTGAGACATAGCTTCCAAAATAAAAAATGAATCATGAGTTTCTTTAAGTTGCTGGGTTTACTACAAAAGTACGTGTATAATCTAAATAGTTCTAGGTAAGATCTAGTAGGAAACTGAAAGGCTCCTTCAGGACCCATGGGATAGGAACAGAGCTGGCGCGCTGCTTCCCGCATACCCTTTCTGCACCTCTGGGTCCACTGTCGTGGGTGCTAGCCTCGGACACAACAACTTAGTTATCCATACAGTGAGGCAGAAGCTGCAGACTCATCTCACTTCTCAATGGTTGCATAACCAAACTCCAGCCCCGATCTGCTCACTCCATCCCCACCTGCCCACCCGGACATCCCAGGGGAGTCTGTGGGAGACAGCTGCGGTGAGGGAGAGCTCAGGTATTGTCCGCACCAATGAAGGGAGATAAGGAAGTGTCAAGGCTGAGGCAGCCCAGGGAAAAAAAAATGCTAATGGTCCTAGAACAGCATCAGGTTATAGCTGGAGACATTTTAGTCAAAACCTTTTCTTTTGCATTTTTCTCGGCTAGGGATTAGCACTTCATATTATAAGCTACCTAACTTATCTTAAAACAGCTTCATTCCCTTATTAAAATGAGCCTTTCAGAAGACATTAAGCAAGAGGATTAGGAAATCGCTTAGGCCTCCGGGCAAGCACTTCAGTGAGGACAAGTCATTTGGCCACCTGGAGACTGTATCTGGGTGGTGCCGCGTTCCAGGGATCACGGCTTCTTAGGCTGCCCTGGCTTTATAAGACATTTCTGTGCTACCAGCTCAATCAGAAAAGGGGGCTCTTAGAGTGGAAGCGGGCTCCATCTCCTTCTTCCCAGTTGTTCCATAGCACACAGTAGACGTTGCATGGTCTACAGTGAACTAATTCTATGTGACCTTGGGCGAGTATGTCTGTCTCATTAGGCTTCATATTGACTGCAGCCTGGGGAGCATAGTAATACCTCTAGGACAGTGCTCCTCAATCGGCCGGGGGTGGGGGGCCACTCACCATCACCTCCCACCCTCAGCCAGACATTCGGCAATGGTTGGAGTCATAGTTGGTCGTCCCAAGTAGGAGAAGGCTGCTGGCATCTAGTGGGCAGGAGCGGGGATGCTGCTGGCGACCCTGCAGGGTACAGGCGCCGCCACAAAGCTTTCTCCAGACCGTGGAGAATGGGGAGGGTGAGATGCCCTGCTTCAGGATGGCGCATGTCATTGTGTCACACTGTGTGGCTGAAAGGCACTGTGGAGGCCTTAGGGATCGGTCTGTATTACAGCTCCGCGGGTATACACTGATATTGAATTTTTTTTTTTTTTTTTTTTGTGGAGGGCATCTCCCCTGTTTCCCTGGCTTGTGCAACCACCGCCTCCCGGGTTCAAGCGATTCTCCTGCCTCAGCCTCCCAAGTAGCTGAGACTATAGGCACGTGCCACCACACCTAGCTACTTTTTGTATTTTTACTAGAGACGAGGTTTCACCATGTTGGCCAGGATGGTCTCGACCTCCTGACCTCGGGATCTGCCCACCTTGGACTCCCAAAGTGCTGAGATTACAGGCGTGAGAGCCACCCCACCCGGCCGATATTGATCTTTACCATCTGAAAAGCAGCACTATTATTCTCATGACCATACTTCTATTCAAGAAAGTACTAAGATATTTTCAAAATATGTGGTTCTATGGGTCCCCATAAAGCTATTTTTATTCTGAATTTTAAAACATCAGGCATCTCTAATATACATTTGCATTTCTCTTGAAGTTGCTGTTTTGCAGAAAGGGTTGCTAATTGAAAAGTGTCAGGAGTAAATAATGGGGCACTAATGACTTGAAAAGGAAGAAACATGTGAATCTAGTAATGTGTCCAGTTGGTAAATGTATCCAATCCTACATGGGAGAAACTTCCACATGGGGACAGAATCAAGACAGCCAGACAGTCGCTGGATCCCAGAGCGTGGGGGCCTTCCTGAGGGAGTCCCAAGACGCCCTTGTGGCTCCCCGGTCATTTGGCATGGCCCAAAGTGGCTGCTGCTATTGGAAGCCTTCTCTGCAGGGACTTGAACCAGGGACAGACTTGGGCTGTGGTAGGAAAGGGCTGTGGCAGACCCTCTTCCTTCTGCCTCCCTCTCCCTGTTTCCCTCCCTGAGCCTCTGTTTTTTCTGGATTCTGAATAGGGTACCAAGCCAGCTGACATTTACCTGCACAATATGATTAAAGGAATCCACCCAGATTACATTTCATTCCCACTTAAATTCCCACTCATGAGACTGGACAGTAAGAGTCTACAAAATGTAAGAGAGGCAAAGAACATTTCTGCTGCTTCTGCACAGAACCACTGCTCCCTCGCCAAGTTCACTGTTGATCATCTTGAAATGCATTTCCTTGAAATGCATGGCTAATGTTATGAAAATCAGGAACCTCCTCGGAGCCTGGGATTTTTCTGCTGTCAGTTGACTTGTCAAGGTGGTTTTGGGAGCAGAACGCAAGACAATGCTGTTTCTTCCCTCTGACACTTCATGTTGATTTTGTGCTGGATATGTGAGGAGGAAGCCGATGATCTGTAAGCAGCTGACATGTCACATGTACTTAGAAATACATCTGGACAAATAACAGCTTCACATCCAATCAACATCATTCTTGTGATAGAGGTCAGTTCTTAATACAGTGGTTTTATTTTTATTTCATTGTGTTTTGTTTTGTTAATGCTGTAAGTAGAAACTGCAGACCACCTGTATGTTTCTCTAGTTGTTTGCATCTCTTGGTTAGAAAGTAGTTCCTAATGAGGCTGAATATGTGAGTTCAATCCCCTTATGGGCCAGTTAGCTGTTCTTTCTTGGTTCTTGCAGGACCATATAACCGTTACTGCAGAGCTGATGTTTCCTGTTGATAAAAAGGGATCTGGATAACAGTGAGATGAACCAGAATGTGGAGCTTGGCCAGCCTGTGTTTTTGATGACCTGGTCCCTTGCTGTGGTTGGGGAGCAGGGTCATAGGAAAGAGAGACGTTTGGCCATCTTCCTCTCCAGGCGGCACTTCTTTCTTCTCCTTGATATACTGGATGCCATTAGAAGGAGGGTGCGGACAAAGCAAACAGAATCCCATGCTAAGGAGTTTGTATTTATTCTTCAGGCAACAGAGAGACATTTAGCATTGACAGTGTCTCACTCCCATAGTCATGCAGTATTATTCACAACAGCCAAGATAGGAACCATCCTAGGTGTCCTCCAGTGGATGAATGAGAAAGTGATATGTGGTATTTGTATGCAATGGAATACTATTCAGCCTTGAAAAAGAAGGAAATCCTGTCATTTGCAACAACATGGATGACCCTGGAGGATACTACGTTAGATGAAACAAGCCAGACACAGAAAGACAAACACCAGATGATCTCACTTACATGTGGAATCTAAAAAAGTTGAACTCAAAGAAATAAAGTGGTGGTTATAAGAGTCGGTGGATGGGGGACTGGGGAGATGTTGGCCCAAATGGCACAAAATTTCAGTTAGGAGAAATAAGCTCAAGAGGTTTATCGTACATCATGGTGATTGTAGTTAATAATAATATGATGTGTACTTGAAAATTGCTAAGATCAGACTTGAAGCGTTCTCACCATTAACAAATCATAAGCATGTGAGGTAATGCATTTGTTAGCTAAATTAGCTTGATGTAGCCATTTCACAATGGGTATATATATCAAAGCACCATGTTGTATACAATGAATATATACAATTTTTATGTTTCAATTTAAAAAGGAAAATGTAATAAATGTAAAAAATGCCTTGCATCAAGTAGCAGTGGCCCAGTGACACCTTGTTATTAGTAAAACAAAGGTAGGCTGGGTTCGGTGGCTCATGCCTGTCATCCCAGCACTTTGGGAGGCCGAGGCGGGCAGATCACGAGGTCAGGAGATCGAGACCATCCTGGCTAACACGGTGAAACCCTGTCTCTACTAAAAATACAAAAAAATTAGCCGGGCGTGGTGGCAGGTGCCTGTAGTCCCAGCTACTCGGGAGGCTGAGGCAGAAGAATGGCGTGAACCCAGGAGGCGGAGCTTGCAGTGAGCCGAGATCGCACCACTGCACTCCAGCCTGGGCAACAGAGCAAGACTCTGTTTCAAAAAAAAAAAAAAAAAAGGGAGGCCGAGACGGGCGGATCACGAGGTCAGGAGATCGAGACCACGGTGAAACCCCGTCTCTACTAAAAATACAAAAAATTAGCCAGGCGTGGTGGCGGGCGCCTGTAGTCCCAGCTACTCGGAGAGGCTGAGGCAGGAGAATGGCGTGAACCCGGGAGGCGGAGCTTGCAGTGAGCCGAGATTGCGCCACTGCACTCCAGCCTGGGCGACAGAGCCCGACTCCGTCTCAAAAAAAAAAAAAAAAAAAAAAAAAAAAAAAAAAAAAACCCACAAAGATAACCAACACACTAGCAGACAGGAACACGCAGCAGAGACTCTGGTTCCAGGGCCAGAGGGGCAACCCCAGTCCTTAACTGTGGGGCATGGTTTTTGGCAAATTGATTTTTACCTTGCTGAGCCTTACTGACCTCGCCCTACCAGTGGGATAGTAAGGTGTAACCTGTACAAATTGCTGTGGAAGGTGAATAAGAGAGATGGTAGTAGGGACAAAGGGGCCAGTGTAGCCGAAGCAGGGCACCAACATGAATATGACCCAGCTCCCGGCCAAGCTACGGACATGGCGAGAGGCAGATCTCTAGCTCTGCAAACTTGTTCGCTTGCTACATACATTATATTCCCTTCCTTGGTTCTGTATTGGCATTTTTTTTTTTTTTGGCATTTAATGCTAAGTGGCATGAAGGTTAAAGACTTGGGGTCCTCATACACAGGTCCCCAAAGCTCTGGTGCCTTCAGAGCACATCTTCACCAGGCTCTGGGAGTGGAGGAGCTGGGCTGCAGCTTCCCTTTGCTTTCTTTCCTCTCCGGGGCAACCTGCAGGGGCGTCTGTCCACAAAGCTTTCTGCAGAGGCCTTTGCAGGGCCTACCCAGAGGCTGCACCTGAGAGTGGCTTCCTGAGCCTTAGTATCCACCTGGCAGGGGGCAAGGCCACCAGCAGGGCTCTCTAGGCCAAAGAGACCTCAGGAAACCTGTTTCAATTCATGTCAGTCCGACATAACCCACTTGTCTGATCCTCAGACAACAGGGAACACAGAGAGCCTAAAGATAAGTGAAAACCGCCAAAAGCCTAGATTCATCAAAATGTCTCCAAGGGAAAAACAAAACTCACGAAACACAATGCCGCCAGTGCAGTTTACTTGGAAGAAAGCCCTGCAGACCAGACTGTGGTTGGCAAAGGAGCTCATGGGTGCAAAAGCACTTGCACTTTGCCAGGGCTTCTTACTATGCTGCCATTATTGTTGTTTTTGCTTTTGTTTTTGTTTTTGAGCCTGGCTCTGTCACCCAGATTGGAGTGCAATCGTGCGATCTCAGCTCATTGCAACCTCCACCTCTCAGGTTCAAGTGATTTTCCTGCCTCAGCCTCCCAAGTAGCTGGGATTACAGGCATGCACCACTATGCCTGGCTAATTTTTGTATTTTTAGTAGAGACAGGTTTCACCATGTTGGCCAGGCTGGTCTTGAACTCCTGACCTCAAGGGATCCACCCACCTTGGCCTCCCAATGTGCTGGGATTACAGGTGTGAGCCGTCGCAACCGGCTCTTTTTTTTTTTTTTTTTTTTTTGAGATGGAGTCTCACTTTGTTGTCCAGACTAGAGTGCAATGGCGTGATCTCAGCTCACTGCAACCTCCAACTCCCAGGTTTAAGTGATTCTCCCGCCTCAGCCTCCCAAGTAGCTGGGACTACAGGCAGCTGCCACCAGGCCCAACTAATGTTTTTGTTGTTGTTGTATTTTTAGTAGAGATGGGCTTCTGTCATGTTGGACAGGCTGGATTCGAACTCCTGACCTCAGGTGATCCGCCCACCTCAGCCTCCCAAAGTGCTGGGAGACAGAGTGCCTGGCCTGTTCTGCATATTCTTTAGTGCCCTCTCTCAACCCAGCACAGTGAGAGGCAGCCAGTGAGAAACAGAGGGGCGGGAAGCAGAGCTGACGCCTGTGGGAAGGGCAGGAAAAGCAAACCAGCAGCCCCTTTGGGCAGAAGCACAGTGGCGTGAGGTCCAGGGGCCCACAGGAAGCAGCCAGCACTAGATTGCTCCCTAGGGTCTGCCGTGCTGCTGTGCATCACTGTTCGCCGTAAAGACCCTGAACCACAGAATCGTATTTGTAATACTCTTGGGAACAGAATGTCACATCAAAGAGTCACTCAAATAAGGCTAAAAATGTTTTGGTGCTTTATGTAGGGTTTATTTTCTGAAAGTGCCAGAAAAACAAGAAATTATTAAGCTAAATAGTTATTGATAAGGCTTTATTGTGGCTTAATTGACTAATTTTTGAATTCTTTGAGGAAAGGAACAGGGTCTGTTATTTCTGTTATTTTCTACAGTATTTTGCAGGTTACTCAGAAGTTGTGTGGTAAATTAGGTTTGATTGAAAGGGAATCTTTCTATTTATTCAGATTCTTATTTTCAAAACACAGAGGTCTTTTATTCCTTTATTCCTAAGGTCTTGAGCTGTTCATCACACAGAATAATTATGTATGTAATATGTGAATGAAAACCAGTATAATTTCAAACCCATGAGCAGAAAGGTGGCACTCTAGAAAAGGCAAAGTCAGTTAGTAAACTTGGTTGTGATCAGTAAAGCTGGTAACTAAATAGTCAATAAAACTTGGTGGAAATAGAATTCTGTTGTCCTTTAGTTTCCAAATTTGAGCAAGTGGACTACAATTTAAAAAGTAAAATCAGGCCAGGCACGGTGGCTCACGCCTATAATCCCAGCACTTTGGGAGGCCGAGGCGGGTGGATCACGAGGTCAGGAGATCGAGACAATCCTGGCTAACACGGTGAAACCCCATCTCTACTAAAAATACAAAAAATTAGCCGGGCGCAGTGGTGGGCGCCTGTAGTCCCAGCTACTCAGGAGGCTGAGGCAGGAGAATGGTGCGAACCCGGGAGGCGGAGCTTGCAGCTAGCCAAGATAGAGCCACTGCAGTTAGGCCTGGGTGAAAGAGCAAGACTCCTTCTCAAATAAAAAAAAAAAAAAAAGTAAAATCAAGGGCTGGGTGTGGTGGCTCATGCCTGTAATCCCAGAACTTTGGAAAGCCAAGGTGGGTGGATCACCTGAGGTCAGGAGTTCAAGACCAGACTGGCCAACATAGTGAGACCCCATCTCTCCTAAAAATACAAAAATTAGCCAGGTGTGGTGGCACACACCTGTAGTCCCAGCTACTCGGGAGGCTGAGGCACAAGAATCACTTGAACCAGAGGCAGAGGTTTCAGGGAGCTCAGATAGCGCCATTGCACTCCAGCCTGGGCGACAAGAGTGAGACTCTGTCTCAAAAAAAAAAAAAAAAGTAAAATCAATTGAGGTGAATACAAGGTAGAGCCCTAATTTCTAGTCTAAAATGATTATATTTTTTAAAAATTCAATGACACAGTTATATAGATACATGTATCCTCTGAATACCTACCTGCAGTGATAATTTGCTCAGATTCTAAAAACCCGTCTTTCAATAGCCTTCTGGTAATTGCAGTAAAACTCAAACCCATTGGAAAATCTCAGTTCCCTAGACTACCTCTGATCTGAGAGGAAAATAACATGTGAAAAAGACAGCATCAGCAGGGTCTTCAGATGAACAGAGCCCATTCCATAGCTCGTGCTCACTGCGATTCAGTGTGGGTGGGAAGAAATGTGGTGTTGTAAGGACCCCTTTATCTGAGATGTGAAAAGATGTGTTAATTAAAGGAAAACTGTTTGGCCATGAATCCATGTAAATTAGGCAGACAGAATTTTTCTGGCTGATTTTATATATGTCATAGTCCTCCAAGCTCATTCCCTACCTATAATTCAGCCTCCCCGTTGTGAAGAGCAGGTATGAGGTGTCCACTTGGATGTGGTGCTGTGCCGTCTTATTGAGCTATATTCTTGTCCTGCCAATGCAGATCAAAATTACACACTATGGGATTTAGATTTCCAGAAGAGAGAAGAACATAAGTCTTCCTGTTTGGGAGGCTATTTCGATCATGCATTTTTGCCTGACTTTCTCCTCTAAAACTCGCTCAGCGTGTCCGTTCCTACATGCCTCTCTGTTTAATTGGTGCTGTCGGAAAGGATACCAAGCAAATGTATTTAATGTCTTTGGGAAAAGAAGTTATGGGTTAAGGCCTCTGCCAGATTCAATCTTTGTTTTGGCATGATTCAAAAATGTGTGTTGTGGCCATCTGTCTCGAATTGACTGGATGGAACAAGGAAGCTTGCCCTGCATCTGAGATGGGTTGGTCACCACCCTCCATAGGAGAAAAATGGCAACGGATAAAACATGGGTGCAGACGTCCACAAATAGAACTTTTAGAAACCTTCACTTTTGCATTTGTACATTAATGGGTTTTCTGCAAGGATGAGCAGAAATATACTATTTTTGCTGTAGTCATCATATGCCTATGTGTGTATAAATAGATGCATGTATTGTATTCTGTATTTATCAAGCTTGACCCCAAATGGAGCTTATCAAAATAAAGCTCATTTTTATACTATCATTTTCCAAGCTAATAATTTATTTTTAATTTTCTTTTGTTTTAAAATTTGTCTTAAATATGATTTTTCCACTTTTTACATGCATTTCATTCATTTCTCCAATTCCTTGTATTGAATTTCAGAGCAGTGACCCAAGGTCATCCATACTGACATATTTTGATATGGATCTTCGTGGTGATGATAATAGCTACAGTAATGAGGTCTTCTACCTGCTAGATTGCCAGGCTTTTAAATTTCTATTAGATGGTTTGCATTTTAGCCAGGGTCCTCTAGAGAGCACAGCTTGAGGCAAGAGTGAGAGGCGCTGACACTTTCTTTGGAAGGTGGAAGCCCGGGATGGCTAGGGTGAAAAATAGAGGAGAATGAAGGCAAGGAAACCTGAGAAGCAATCCGAAGCATTCCTGCCGGCCGCAGCTTCAGGGGCCCTAAAGAGCCACAGTTGGTCCTTAGCAGGTGTGTTTGTATGACACAGAGGACTCAGTGAAAATTTGCAAGGAAGAAACCACAACTTGGACCAGCCCTCTGAAGGCAAGGAGAAGAGAAGGAGGCCTTTATTTACCCAGAATCCTCCTGTCTCCCATTACTATGGATGAAGGTGTGTCCCGGGGGGAGCAGACACCCTTGCGTTTCCAGTTCACATCACATTTCCTTGCACTTGCCCAGGAAGCAAAATCCCATGCCCAGAAGATCAAGAGATTTCATTCAAGTTGGGGAGTAGAGGGGAAGCTCCGTGCTGAAAAGTCCCCGTGTGGGGGGCTGAGGGCCAGGTAAACCCAGGGGTAACTTGGGTAAAGTTAAATCTCTTAAGAGTTTGACAAGGACACTTCCTGGAAAGGGACATGGCCGTGAGCAGCCCAGACCAGGAGGATTTTGGAAATATTGACGAGGCCGAGGGGTCCTGAGGAGGTGCTTAATTAAGCAGAGACAAGTTCAGATTTTGTGGGGATCTTAAATTACACCATTTGGGAGAGCTTCTTTAAGAAACAGAATACAAAAGTATTACTATAATTGATAATAAGAAAGTTACAACAGATTATAAATTTTAAAAATTCAGTAGATACCAGGAAAATCATACTTTTAGAAAAATAACATCATGTTTCAATTTTCTTGCTGTGTGATATTCCTTTTAATACTCTTTTTCCTATGATTGTTGGTCATATGCCTCTTGGCATGTGACTTTTATTGTATTGCTTTGTATCAAAAGAATAGAAAATAATTTAGTCTTCCAAGCATAGTCGATTACAATTTAATTTTTATTATTGATGGTTTTGAAAAGTACCTTTTAGTTTTACAAATTACTGGAAATATGACAACTTTGAGGCTTGTTTTCAAATTTGAGGTAACTTCTAATAATTTTCCATTATTTCTGGTGTGTAAGATTGCAGAGCATTTCAAGTCTTATTGCATAGTGACTGCTTACATATTTGATCAATTGACAAAACTCATCAGTGAATAAGTCTTCAATATGTCCTTTTGTGTTGGCATATTATGAAATGAATGTTATCTTTGTCAATGTTAGTATATCATGTCAAATCAGGAAAACATTTAAATCTTTTTTTCAATGTGGCCCTATGATTATTTCTCTTCGTTAATTAGCAAACACTTGCATGGCCTGTTCATTGCTAGATATAGTTCATTATTAGTGGATAAATGTAGCAGTTTAGTCACTGGAATATAGTACTTGCTTCTGCAGGCATTTTGTTAGGATGTGGCAATTTGTGTACTACTTTCATATGGAGCCCAGATTTCTTTGGTTTGAGATGTTTCAGATACAGTAAGACGTGATCTAGTACATTAGGGTGTATAAATCGTGCAACTTCATAACTGACATATTCACTGTAGTATTTATTTCTACAGGTTTCTGCACTTCAAGTGTGGGAATACCGGTAAATTCTATCTCAAGTGGTTTCCATTAAAAGAAAGAAAAAGCGTACGTGATTCATTTGTGTTTATGCACAAGGCCTTATCAAGCATATTCTTGGCCAAAATGAACTTCTGTTTGACAAGGTGTTGATGAGAATCGCATCTTGCACTTATGACTTGGCACATCTAATGATTGAAAGAATTATCCACAGACAGGCTTCTGGCTCCCTAAACTTCAAACCTTCTTCCTTTTCCTCCGTCCACACATTTCAGGTGCTGGGTGCCACATCAGAACTCTGATCCTCCCTACTTCGTGGCGTTAGGTGGACGTGTGGACACAGTCTGTGCTAGGAGGATTCCTGGAAGCCATTCTTACACTGAAACACCTGGGAATATGTTACTTCAATGAAGGAATAACTGTAAACTCCATACCACACCTCATTAAATGGCAGGCAAACTGCACATATATAGCTCAGCTTCCCAAATACCCATTACCACTCCAAGGCCACCTGACACAGGGGGATTTTTACCAGAGGCAGTCCTGGAGTGGAAAGGGGCACCTGTCCTAAGCAACAGCTGTGAAAATATCTTCTTAAATTTTCGGGAATACATAGCCATGTGATCACCTTGCTCAGTCCTCACTAGACCTCCTGACAGGCCCAAGCAAGTGAACAGCCCTGAAGCTTCAGCTTCAGCAGTTCACAGAAAAACCTTCCTCAGTGCACGGGGTTTGCACACCAAGGGAGTGTGCGCCTAAATATTTGTATCTGCAGTTGTGAAACCTGACTTGCCAAATGTGGCTTTAATGGGATACCCTAACATTTTAAAAGACGAGATTTTGAGATTATTTTCTCTTAAAGCAAATCTGTAATACCATCCTTTCGGCCAATGAAAGAAGCAAGAAGTTAGGTTTCTGTTTTTCTTTACTGAAAATGAGAAAAATATCTTCTTCTCCTAGGGTAACTTGAATGCCAAATATTTCATATACTTAGGGACAGGAATTTTAAGATTCCTTTGTTTGGATTCCTCCTAGTGTCTGCCATGCGCCCACCCCACCACACCCACAGCCACACCCATGCATTGCCTTTGGGTGAAAGTTGCATAGGATAATGAATTATTAAGCTAATTTATGAATAGATGAATGAATGGAATTTATTTCATGATTTTCTGCTGACAGAGGAAATTATTTTATAAAGAAGTACATGCCAATAGAAAAAAAAAAAAAAAAAAACAGGATGGGCACAGTGGCTCACACCTTCAATCCCAATACTTTGGGGGAACAAGGCAGAGGGATCACCTGAGCCCAGGAGTTTGAGATCAGCCTGGGCAACATAGCAGGACCGCATCTCTAAAAAAAAAAAAAATTAGCCTGGCATAGTGGCATGTGCTTGTGGTCCCAGCTACTTGGGAAGCTGAGGTGGGAGGATCACTTGAGCCCAGGAGGTTGAGGCTGCAGAGCCATGTTCATGCCACTGGACTCCAGCCTGGGTGACAGAGACAATCCTATCTCAATAAATAAATAAATAATAAGTCAACCAGTTAAAAAATTTGGCAAAGGATATAAGTAAACAAGCCAATTAAAAAATTGGCAAAGGATACAATTAGGCTAAATTGAAGATGACAGAAAATTTATGATAAAAGGGTTTTTAACAAGACAAACATTTAATTCTCACATAAACAATGTCCAGAGGTAAATGGTCAATGACTGACAAGATGGTTTCTCAAACTATCATGATCTGAGACCCCTCTGGTTTATTACTGTAACATCCAAAATATTTGTCTTTTTTTTTGAGACAAAGTTTCACTCTATTGCCCAGACTAGAGTGTAGTGGTGCAACCTCGGCTCACTGCAACCTCTGCCTCCCAGGTTCAAGTGATTCTTCTGCCTCATCCTCCCACGTAGCTGGAATTTCAGGCACACACCACCATGCCTGGCTAATTTTTGTATTTTTAGTTGAGACGGGGTTTCGCCATGTTGGCCAGGCTGGTGTTGAACTCCTGACATCAGGTGACCCGCCCACCTCGGCCTCCTGAAGTGCTGGGATTACAGGCGTGAGCCACCATGCCCAGCCATATCTGTCTTTTATTCATCGTCCAAGATGCATGCCTCAGCTTCTGCTGTTGCATCTACATTCCAACAACTCGGAAAGATGTGCACTTTTCCTTTAAAATCACTTTCTGGAAGTGTTATAACAAACCCTTTTCCTCATGGCCTGTTGCCCAGTGTTTAGTCACATGAGTATCCCTAACTTTAAAAGAGACTTGGCAATGTAGTCTTCATCCTGTATGACCGCATGTCCCATTAAATATTGGGGTGTTATTGCTAAGAAAGACTGAGTGAATATTAGGGAACAGCTAATGGTCTGAGCTCCAGATATAAATAACCCATTATCAATAGAAATGTCAATAGCCAAGCAACTCAAAAAGTGAACTCACTAGTAATTTTAAAGATACCAGGGGCCAGGCAGGTGGATCACCTGAGGTCAGGAGTTTGAAACCAGCCTGGTCCACATGGTGAAACCCCATCTCTACTAACAATACAAAAACCAGCTGAGCATGGTGATGCACATCTGTAGTCCCAGCTACTGGGGAGGCTAAGGCAGGAGAATCACTTCAACCCGGGACACAGAGGTTGCAGTGAGCCGAGATCGCACCACTGCACTCCAGCCTGGGCGACAGAGTGAGACTGCGTCTCAAAAAAAAAAAAAAAAAAAAAAAAAAAAAAAAGAACACCAGTGGAAATATTTTCCGAAAGTGAAGCAGAAAGAAAATACTCAGTCAAGGCTGTAGGGATGTAAGTTCTCTCCTATGCTATTTTGGGGATATAAAGTGGTAGGGATGATTAGGAGGAAAATTTGCCACTGTCTGTGAAAATGAATGTATGATCATCACTTTTTCCTGAAAGTTAACACTTCTAGATATGTTTCTTAAAGAGGATAGAAAGAAGTGTACTAAGCTGTTTCATACAACATTATTTGTAATAGTGAAAGTCTGGATAAAAAAAAAATCCCTTTTATTGGGATGGGTTAAACACATTTTTATGTAGCCATAGAATTATAACGAGACATTAATAAGAATGATGATTATGTACTGACTAGGAAAGATCTCCAAGATGGACCGATATGCACAGGATAATTCCACCTATATTTTTAAAGTTTTATGTTTAAATACATTCTATACTTAAGACTGATATCAGTGGGTATGTTGGTGGAGGACAAAGAGTGAGTATGTTTGGGGGTTTTTGGTAATTGGGGGATTTTACTTTTAGCTTTATATAATTATTAGTAGTATTTTTACAAAAATTATTTTCTCTGCAAATATTTTTAATGAAAACATATAATACGCATAGTCATTCACTGCTATTAACCGTATGGTGGGCTTTTTGTCCATTTTTTAGATGCATAAATGTGTATGTATATCTATGTTTGTGAATTATTATAATCATAAGATAATATAGATAGAATCATGCTGTACAGAGAGTTTTTGTATTGATTTTATTACATAGTGTCATATTGGGGGTATTTTCCAAAGGCATTTACACTTCAAAGGTTTATTTTAATGATTTTCTTCATACACATACTGTGTTATATATAACCACTTCCAATTCTTGAAAATTTGTTTGCAATTTAAAAATATATTTATAAACAATTGTTTATATATTTATGCTTATAAATATATATACCTATAAATGAATATATAATTATATAATTTTATTTATGCATAAAATTTTATACTTATGAAAATTGCTATTTATAAAATAAAAATTTTATTCATATATTTTTATAAATATAAATATTTGTATATTGTATATTATGTAATTATATTTGTAATATTTGTGTATATATTTATTTGTAATTTTTATAAAGTAAATGAATAAAATTTTTATTTTTTAATTATAAAAAATTACATAGTATATATTACATAAATATTTATAAACATATATAGACTTTAACATTATAAATGAAAATATAAATAGTTAAAAAATTATTTGTAATAAACACCTTTATACACCGTCTTTGCCCATATATTTTATTGTCACAGAAGAGATTATTACTAGGAGTTGCTGTGTTGAAAGTTATAAACTTTTTAAAACTCTTGATATGAATTATATTACCAGTTTGTTTTTCAGAGAGGTTTTGCTAATTTATATTCCCACTAGCAATGTATGAGTGAACCCATCTTGCCAGAGCTAACCACCATTGAATTTTCTTATTTTTAGAAAGATTGTAAATTTGATGAGCAAAATGCTGTCATACTGGTAAAAAAGTTTAAATTACTATTAATAATGAGGTTAAACAGTTTCAAGCATTTACTGGGATAGGTGCGTTTATGTTGCTGGCCTATTTTCTGTGGCTTGATAATAGCATGTTTTTACTAAATTGTAAGAGCTCTTTATATACTGAGGATAATAATTTTTTCAATGTTACTTATTACTAATATTTTTAGGCTTAATTTGGCCAGTTAATTTTATGCTGTTTTGGATATTATGCTTTGGAGGATCTCTTACGAGTTTTGATAAATCATTTTTTTATTTGAAAAATATTTTCTAAGCACATGTTAAATATCTGCTGCTATGCTTAGTGATTGGACTTCAGTGGAGGATAAAATAAATTTATCTACCTTTTCTTTGAGATTCACTTTAAAATGTGATGTGCCTTAATCTCTGAAAGGTAGCCTTTGAATGTAAACCAAATGTGTTTTTAATAGCACTATTGTACTGACATCCTCAGAGTAGAGTGGAATTTCTGTTATTAGAAGCTCTGCATGTATTTTTATAAAATTTATTTAATTTGGGAATTTGATTGGGGGTAGTACCTATAGAGATACAAGAAACATTTAGGAGTTTAACATAAATCTTTGTTACTTTTATGCTTATTATTTGCTATTATTTTTATTTTTATTTTTTTTTTTTTGAGACAGAGTCTCACTCTTGTCACCCAGGCTGGAGTGCAGTGCATGACCTCAGCTTACTGCAACCTCTGCCTCCCAGGTTCAAGCGATTCTCCTGCCTTAGCCTCCCTAGTAGCTGGGATTACAGGCACGTGCCACCATGCTTGGCTAATTTTTGTATTTTTAGTAGAGATAGGGTTTCACCATGTTGTCCAGGCTGGCTTGAACTGACTTCTAGCGATCTGCCCACCTTAGCCTCCCAAAGTATTACAGGCATGAGCCCCCATGCCTGGCCTGCTATTATTTTTAAAGGGTATCACATCTGTATTCATCTACCTATGTATCCCCTTTATTTTTTGTGATATGAGAGGACAGTCGAGGACTCTATGAGAAATGAAGTTTCCATTTATCAGTACTGTTCATTTGGACCCCTAGGTTCGGAGTATAATGTTTGAAATGTACGTTTTCAAGAGCATAACCGCAGTGCGTTGAGGGTATTGAAGCATTCATGCACTTAGATGCCACTGATTGAATGTCTCCAGGCCTAACCACAGTACATGTTAGATGGATAAGACCGTCTTCACCTGTCCACTGACTCCGTCTGGCTCCCATGCCCACCTGTATACCTACAGGGCTTGACCTTCCCCATCTTACCCCACCTTCGAAGACTTCTCCAGTTTGTAGCTCTATGAAGTGTGTGGAGACAAGTGTGTCAAATTCCCAGACGCTTGTTGTTGGAGATCTCTTGCCTTCTAGTTTTTTGAGGGGAAAATTACACCATTGCTACTATCCTACTGCCTTCTGTGAAAATGGTTTTCCTTGCTATGTAGTAACCTTTCCAAACTTGTTAAATTCTGTTTGAAAGTGACTAGGGGCTGGGCGCGGTGGCTTACACCTAGAAGCCCAGCACTAGGGAGTCCAACACAGGAGGATTGCTTTAGTCCAGGTGTTAGCCATCAGCCTGGGCAACATAGCAAGATCCTATCTCTGCAGAAACATTCAAAGCTCAGCCAGGCATGGTGGCATAAGCCTGCAATCCCAGCTAATTAGGAGGCTGAGGCAGGAGAAACTTGGGCATGGGAGGTTGAGGCCGTAGTGAGCTGTGATCGCATCACTGCACTCCAGCCTGGGTGACATAGAGTGACACCCCATCTCAAAAGAAAAAAAAAATTAAAACCAGTGAATCAGATGTCCAGTCTTTCCACTTTGTTTTGAACTTCTTGACCTCAGGATAGTAGGACTGAGTCTCACAAGGACCTGCCCCTCTACCAAAAACTGGTCTTTGAGTTTCCACCTATGTGTCTTTGGTAAATCTGACCTCATCTTTCAGGAGAGCTCAAAGCAGTCACCTCACAGCTGTCCCTTTCCCCCTACCCAATCTAAGTAGGTTCGTCTGCACCCGATAACTCTATATTGCTGTGTGCCTTCAGAGTAATAAAATGCGTGTCTATGTTATGATTTGATTAACCTTCATTGGTGCCAATGCTGTTTCTCCCTTTCCATGGCTCCTACGCCAGTAGACGATCCAAGGAATTATTAGTTACCTTATCAAAGCTTCACATCTTCAGGCTCCTCGGGAATCTCCTTGGAGCAACAGTGGGAAGTGATTATTCTGCCTCCTTATTTGTGTTTTCTGGAAGCTTGGCAGGTCAGGCTATTTTTGAAAATATTGGGTTGAGGAAATTAAAGATGAGATTTCTTACACTGTAGGAGTAGCGTTGTCCTTCGTGATCATGTGTGATTGTGTTCACAGTTCTTTGTTTTTGTTGTAACTTAGTCTATATAAACCAAAACCAAAATGTCCATACAATTTCCCACATGCACTGACAAGTATTGATACATTTAAGACTCTTCAGTTTTATTAACAAGTTAACTTTTCTTAAAAATAAAGAGGAGGACTGAACAACATAGGTTTACAGTATTTCATTTTACCATGTAAGGATGTTTAAAAACAGTAACAAAAGTATCTAGAGTATCTAGTCTCAACATCACTTAATAAAAGGGAATCATTTTAACAGGAAAACTGGGAAATATATAGTTTCAAATAAAGGACTTTCTTCTAATTGGAAAATTTGTCCTTGTCACTAGTCGGTGGTGACAAACATATACTAGGTCTAAATCCCTGGGGACTGGGCATGGGAAACCCACGTGGCCCTGTTTACTCTCCAGTTCTGAGGGGGCTACTTCTTAGCTCTGCAGTGAGACTCACAATTCACTACCATTTAGAGCCTCTTAAAATTTGGACAGGATTCATGGCCAGAGTTTATCAGAAGTCTGTGAATACACAAAGCACATTGATTTTTCTTCCTGTTCTTTTCCTTCAGAAGCTATAGTGATGGGGGCTCCAGGAGTTTTTAATATGACTCCAGATTAATTCTCTAGCAGTGTACCGGGAAGGTAGAATTGATCAAATTCTAGGACCCAGTCTCCTGGGCAAATCGAAGCAGAAATTAGAATAACAAACAGAACAAAAGCTTTATGTGTGCGTGCGTACGTGTGCATGTGCGCGTGTGTGTATGAAAGTAATGAAAGCCCAAAGCCAGGACCTCATTTTTTCAGTTCCCTTTTGCAGGGAGAACTTACCCGTGGGTACCATTTTGGAGGACAGGAATCAAGGCATATATTGAACCCTGTTCTCTTTGTGAGTGACCCTGTTCCCATTTGGGACACCTGAAACAGGGCATGCTTTCAAATGTGGCATAGTGACAATCCTTTTACACGTTGCTCAATAGCAAAATTGGGGCTAAGAAAGTGACTGCGCCTGAACAATTTTTTTTTTTTTTTTTGAGACGGAGTCTCACTCTGTCACCCAAGCTGGAGTGCAGTGGCGTGATCTCGGCTCACTGCAACCTCCAACTCCCGTGGTGTGAACAAATTCTTCTTGTGGCCTCCCTCCAGCTGCATTATGAGAAGACAGCCACATGTGAAAATCTTTGGTTAAACAAGCCACTATATTCTTAAGCCTTTTTTCTGTGCGTGACATTTTTCACTGAGGTATAATTGGTGTGTGATAAAACACACATATGGAAAGTGTGCAATTCAATTAGTCATGATACATGTATACACGGGTAAGACCACTATCACGGTCAATGAACCCATCACCCCCACAATTGCCTCAGGTTTCTTTGGATTCTCTCCCTCCCACCCCACTCTGCCTCCCCTTCTCATCTCCTGGAAACCACTGATCTGTTCTCTGTCCGCATAGATTAGTTACCGTTTTTTAGAGGTTTTGGAAATGGAGTTACCCCGTCTATGTTTCTTTCTGCTTGTCGTCTTTCACACAGCATCATCATTTTAAGACTCATTCATGCTGCTGCGTATGTCCCAGCTCCCTCCTCGTTGGTACTGAGCAGGCTGCCGCCACATGGACTGCGGGGATCCACCAGTTTATTCACTCATCAGTCGAGGAACATTTGGGTGGCTTCCTGTTTGGGGCTATTTCAAATAGAGCTGCCAGGAGCATTTGTGTACAAGTTTTTGCGTGCACATGGGTTTTCTCTGCATTGGTTAGAAATTCTGAAGAATGCCTGGATATCCTGATAGATAGATGTTCACCTTTTTAAGAAATTGGCAAACCATTTTTCCATAGTGAGTGTACGCGTGAATCCCATTTTCCAAAGTGCAGGTTTACACCAGCAGCCAGATGCTTCAGGTGAACCCGTCGTACAGTTTTCTAATGTTCTCTGTGCAGCTCTCTCCTCTGCTCAGTTCTGTTAACTCCAGCTGCCCCGTCTCCCCACCCCCCCCCCAAACACACACAGACCTGTCACTTCAATTCCGCAAGTCTGCTGAGCTCCCCCTGGGGTCTCCCTCCCTGAACCCGGGCCTGGCCACTCTCTGAAGGCAGCGGGCTGGAGTGATTGCAGGACTCAGCGCACTTGCTTCCTGTCTCTCACGGACCTTTGTCCCACATTGTCTCATGTCACTGTCTTGAAAACCATTGTTTCATATATTTTGTGGAATTATGAGGTTGCTTCAGGGAGGGAGATAAATTCAGTGCTTGTTATTCCACTGTAGCCAGAAGTGAAAGTCTGGTAAGGCAGTTTTGAAAGTTGACCAAGTTGGATATTAGGATCTGCATTAACCACCAGGAACAAAAAGTCCCCTGCTAAGTCCCCTGTAATCAGCCCACAAAAGAATGGTAACTTTTCTTTGTATAGTTGAACACTTTGGATGGTTGAACTTTGTGTACCTGAACATGTTTAGATAGGTTTTAGTTCTTTGAATTCAAAGTATAATACCTCCAGTTGTATAAAGCTAGGTGAAAAGTGTATAGCATTATTCATTTTATACATATGAAAATTGAGTCCAAGGAGTCAGTGCGACTGTCCTAGAATCATATGAAGTAACGGCTGCCACTTGCAGTTGTGCAGGTTATATACTGCACAGGCATACCTGGCTGCGGCAATGAATTGGGGATGAAATGCGGCTCACAGTCTGTTCCCTAAACTTAGTTGCCTGGTATGTGGTGGCACACACCTAAAGAGTTTTTCTCATTGTCATAAAAGTACCTCAAAGACCCATAAATGATGTCGTTTTTAGAGAAGAAACTGTGTCATATGGTTTGGTTGTGTCTCCGCCCAGTCTCGTCTTGAGCTCCCATAATTCCCATGTGTCATGAGAGGGACCCTGTGGGAGGTAGTTGAATCATGGGGGCGGGTCTTTCCCATGCTGCTCTCCTGATAATGAATAAGTCTCATGAGACCTGATAGTTTTATGAAAGGCAGTTCCCAGCTGGGCACGGTGGCTCATGCCTGTAATCCCAGCACTTGGGAGGCTGAGGTGGGCAGATCACCTGAGGTCGGGAGTTCAAGGCCAGCCTGACCAACACGGAGAAAAACTGTCTCTACTAAAAATACAAAATTAGGTGTGGTGGCGCATGCCTGTAATCCCAGCTACTTGGGAGGCTGAGGCAGGAGAATTGCTTGAACCCGGGAGGCAGAGGTTGCGGTCAGCCAAGATCAGGCCATTGCACTCCGGCCTGGGCAACAAGAGCAAAACTCCATCTCGAAAAAAAAAAAAAAAAAAAAAGGCAGTTGCAGTTCCCCTGCACACACTCTCCTACCTGCCGCCATGTAAGACATACTTTTGCTCCTCTTTCGCCTTCTGCTATGATTGTGAGGCCTCCCTAGCCGTGTAAAACTATGAGTCTTCATTAGCAACACGAGAATGGACTAATACACTGTGTCTCTTTAGAAACCTCTTTGGTCACAGCACGTTTGACTTCCAAGAGTTATGCTTCAAGTGGCACTGTCATGTCAGTCTGGGCACTTATGTGTGTTCTTTGTCACTATGAAGAATATTTTAACAGGAATGGAAATAGCACAATATTAATTCACTCACAGCGCAATGCTTGAATAAGAGTAGAAAGCGGTGTAGCCAACGTTGCTCACTACAACTAGGGACTGGCAGTTTGTGCTCCTTGGATGTTTGCTCCTGGAGAGGAAAAAACGTCACATCACCAAAGATGCTGCCTTCTGTCAGCAAGGCCCTGAGCATAAAAGGATCCTCTTTTATTTGGGTATATTTGCCCCACCTCTGTCCATTTTACCTGTTTTAGACCCTTTGAATTGGGGTCTGAGTATGAAACAGAATCATTCCAAATAATTCTAGATGCTTTTATGACAAAGATGAATTTGCAGAGATGTGGGCAGTGGTAGTGAGGAACCCAGAAACTGCCAGTTCCATCAGCACCCCAGTCTTTAAGAAGTAAGTGGCCTGCTTAGCACTGCCATAGCTCCGGGAGCCATGGAGGAGAGGAAGAGGATGGCCAAGAGGATCTGTAGCAGGGAAGGATGAAGTCACTGTCAGAAAATGTGACCCAGAGCTGGGTGGCAGCTGGTAGCCAGAGATCAGGGCAGCCTTGGGGGTACAGCCCCAAGGGTCCAACTTCCTGGGATGCAGAGCAAGCCTGGCAGGGCAGAGAGTCATCATGGTGATGTGGCATGGGCATAGGGGGTGGGGGCAGAGAGAAAATGTGCACTGTAGGCTTCCCATATATTTTCTCTGTGGACGGATGAATTTACCTTACTGATTATGGAAGGCCAGACAGGTCTTTTCCTTTTCCTTGGATAAGAAGCTAGAAGAGAAGCAGAAGGAAACTCAGCTGCCCCGAGTCCCACCCATGTGGCAGGCAGTCAGCCAGAAGCTGTCCACAGGTACTGTACCACCTCTGGGCAGCCCTGTGAGGCTGGGGACATCCTCTGCTGTGGTGGGTGAGGCGCCTGAGACTGGAGGTTGGGCAAAGGGGGACTCACATGCTCAGGTGCACACCTGGGGTGCTGAACAAGGATGATGAGAAGTTCATATCCTTTCCACTGCACTTCCTCCCGTAAGCTAAGCCTCTCCTTTAGGAAATCCAACTGTCTTCCTGTCAGTTAAAATAGAACCCATCCAAGGAGGTTAAGCATCTGGTCTTCCTCTTATGGGTCTCTCACCTGCTTCAGTCCAACTTCCATGTCTGATTTATCTTTTGAATAAACAAGCCTCACTTTGTTGCTTCCTGCCTGAAAACTTCTGGTTCCATGTCCTATTCAGGTTTTATTCTAATTCTTTCATCACTTTTGACTATCATAAATAATGCTGCTGTGACCATTTGTGTAAACGCCTTTGTGTATACATGTTTTCACTCCTCTTGGGAGCAGACTTTGTGGAATTGCCAAACTCTATGGTAGCATATATTCAATTTTTAAAGAAACTTTACAGTTTTAAAGAAACGCCAAACTATTTTTAAAGCATTTTAAAGTATCTCCACAATAATATTTAAGGGCTTTAGTTTCTCTATATCCTTGCCAACACTTGGTATTGTCAGTCTTTTTAACTTTGGATATTTTAGTAGGTGCATGATAATATCTTACATTGTTTTAATTTGCATTTCCCTGGTGTGTAATGAGCTGCACCATCTTTTCATGTGCATATTTGACATTCCGCTATCTTCTTTACTGCAGCATCTATTCAAATCTTTCTCCATTTTTATTGGGTTGTTCGTTGCTTGGTTGTTTTCTTAATACTAAACTGTAAGTTTTTTATGTATACTCTCAACATAGGTCCTTTCTCAGATAGATGATTTGTATGTATTTTCTGCCAGTCTGAAGGTTGCCTTTTCATCTTTATGGTACCTTTCAAACTTTTTTCCCCCCCTTTGGAGACAGGCTCTTGCTCTGTTGCCCAAGCTGGAATACAGTGGCATAATCTGCAGCCTCAAACTTCTGGCCTCAAGGGACTCCCACCCCCTGCCTTAGCCTCCTGTGTAGCTGGGACTACAGGCAAACACCACCACACCTGAGTAATTATTTTTATTTTTATTTTTTTAGAGACAGAGTCTCCCTGTGTTGCCCAGGCTGGCCGCAATCTCCTGGGCTCAAGCAGTCCTCCCGTCTCAGCTTCCAAAAGCACTGGAATTGTAGGTGTGAACTACCATGCCTGGCCTCAACAACATTTTAATTTTAATTTTGATGAAGTCCCATAGATTGATTTTTTGCTTTTACTGTTCATTTTTTGGTGTATCTTATCTAGAAATTGTTGCCTTGCTCAAGGTTACAAAGAAAATGTCTGTTACATTTTTCCTTCTGGATTTTTAAATTTCTATTTATTTATTTATTTTTGAGACAGAGTCTTGCTCTGTTGCCCAGGCTGGAGTGCAGTGACACAATCTCAACTCACTGCAACATCCACCTCCCAGGTTCAAGCGATACCCCTGCCTCAGCCTCCTGAGTAGCGGGACTACAGGTGCATGCCACCACACCCGGCTAATTTTTGTATTTTTAGTAGAGATGGAGTTTCACTATGTTGGCCAGGCTGGTCTTGAACTCCTGACATCAGGTGATCCACCCGCCTCAGCCTCCCAAAGTGCTGGGATTACAGGTGTAAGCCACCGTGCCCGGCCCCTTCTAGAAGATTTAAAGTGATAGCTCTTTCATTTAGATCCTTGGTCGATTCCTTGTTAATCTTTGTGTTTGGTGTGATGTAAGGGACAATGGTTATGTGACTGTTGCTGTTGTGCATATGTTTCTCCTCTTGTCCAAGCCCTGTATATTGAAATGACCAGCCCTCTCCCGTTGAGCTACCTTGGCACCTTTGTTAGACTCACTCTTCTGTTCTGTTGATCTGTTTATCCATCGTGATGCCGTTACTACACTGGCTTGACTTCTGTAACTGTATATGATGATGTCTAAAACTGTCTTTCATTTTGCCAGGTTAACTAGAAAATTAAACAATTTTTTTTCTTTTTTTGAGAAACTAAAGGACAGTTACTACTTGGAATCATTAGTAAAACCCAGAAAACTTTCTTTCTGACAACTGATTGGCCTATTTTATTGGCTTGTGTGCTGCGTTATAGCAAGTCCTGAAATCAGGAAGTTGAAGGCCTGAGATTTTGTTTCATTTTTCAGAAGTGCTTTGGCTAATATAGATCATTATATTTCCATATAAATTTTAGAGTTAGTTTGTCTAGTTCTTTTTTTTTTTTTTTTTTTTTTTTTTGAGACGGAGTGTCGCTCTTTCGCCCAGGCTGAAGTGCAGTGGCGCAATCTCAACTCACTGCAGGCTCCACCCCCCGGGGTTCATGCCATTCTCCTGCCTCAGCCTCCCGCATAGCTGGGACTACAGGTGCCCGCCACCACACCCGGCTAATTTTTTGTATTTTTAGTAGAGATGGGGTTTCACCGTGTTAGCCAGGATGGTCTCGATCTCCTGACCTCGTGATCCGCCCATCTTGGCCTCCCAAAGTGCTGGGATTACAGGCGTGAGCCACCGCGCCCAGCCATTTGTCTAGTTCTTTAAAAACTTTGATGATATTTCAAAAGGGATTGTTTCGAATCTACAGATAAGTTTGAGAATGACCATTTTACCAGACAGTCTTCTCTCTGCCTGGAGTACCCTTTCTTCCTCTTCCCCATCAGACAAACCCCTGCCCATCCTTAAAGATATAGCTCAAAAGACGTTCCTCCTCTGGGAAGCCTTCCTCAAGTTCCCCAGGTAAAGCTAGACACCAACTTAGCTGTATTTATGTCTCTGCTATAGCATACATCGTGTTGAATTTGAATTAGAATCCTAAGGATAATGACTGTATTTTATTTTTCGATTTTGCCAATGCCTATTATAAGGTATATGCCATACGCTTAATAATTACTTGTCTAATAAATTAAGAAGTAAATACATGGATGTTACAAATAATCATTTTTAGTGTAGGCATTTTCATTTGAATGACTGTTACGTAAGTAGTCCCTCCTACAGTTAGCAGCCATGGCTTGATCCAAGGGAATGTCAGCTTCCCAACCAAGGTGTGATGCCTTCTATTTCAGAAAAAAAGCTTTTGTATATGGGTATAAGATGACAAAATGTTAAACGTTGTCTAGGACCTCGTCTTATCTCTAAATTTTAAGGAGGTCACACGGTAATTTATTATCAGTCTAGAATTCCAGTCTGTCATAATCCATTCAAGAGTTTTCTTAGACAAAACTAAAATATACATGTATATTAGTTTTCTCAGGCTGCCTACTACAGACCAGGTGGCTTAAATAACAGAAATGTATTTCCTCACAGACCAGAAGCCCAAGATGAAGGTGTTGAAAAGGTTGGTTTCTTCTGAGGCCTCTCTTCCTGGGTTGCAGATGGCTGTCTTCTCCCTGTATCTCCAGATGGGCTTCCCTCTGTACACGTCTGTGTCATAATCTCTGCTTCTTGTAAGGACTCCAGTCATGTTGAATTAAGTTCCACATATCTGACCTCATTTAACCTTAATTAACTCTTTGAAGGCCCCATCTCCATCTACAATTACACTCTGAGGCACTAGGGGTTAGGACTTCAATGCATGAATTTTAAGGGGGCACAGTTCAACCTGTAATACCATGTATGTATGAGAATGAATACTCATTATAAAGTTTGTTATATTTTATTAAACACATTTTTAAAGTTTATTATTAAAAACACATCCTAAGGGATTGAAAGAATTCCACATTGCTTTAGAGCAGAAACAGGCACACTTTTTTAGATTAACTACTTAATAATTCAAAGCCAGTTTAACAGAAATGTAGAGTCTCAGGTGGTATCCTTCATCCACCTACATTCTTACATTCTATTGATGACGTGGGACTTGTCTCTCGTATTTTTTCAGTGTGAAGGGTGCCCTAAGTGCATTTGTCAGGGAAAAATTTATTATCAATATAGGAAATTAAAATTTTATCACCGAAATGGAATGATTTATATTTTTAGTTTTCAAAAATTGATGAGTGAATAAGGTGACTTACATGTTAAATAATGTTAAATCCAAAAAATAGATATTTCCCTTAAGAAAAAAGTTTGCTACTCAGGACAATAAGCTGTTAAGCAACTGGGATATTTGCTATTTTTTTTGTCACTTTATTTCTAGAGCCCACACAGAACCAATAATTCCAAAATCTATATACCTTGGCCCAGTTTCTCCCTAACATCTTTTTCTTAACATTGTTATCTAAACCCTTGACGTTGTACTTTAGATTCATTGTCACCATAAATGCAAGTCCAGAATCCACCTCCTCACCTTCTCTTATGATCAAGTACCCAGCCCCACAGTGGTAATTCCTCAGGACTAGGGATTTCTGAGTCATCCCTGTTTTTTTTCCCCCGCTCTTTGAGGGCTGTTGATGTGTGGGTAAGGGGTTCACCCAATATGGTATTTATAACTAAAAAATATTTTCTATCTGTGTCATCGTTTCAGCTTTAAAGTTAAATGAATATGATCTGACTGGGCGCTGTGGCTTATGCCTATAATCCCAGTACTTTGGGAGGCTGAGGTGGGCGATTGCCTGAGCCAAGGAGTTTGAGATCAGCCTTGGCAACAAGTAGAAACCCCATCTCTATAAAACATACAAAAATTACCCAAGCATTGTGGTGCATGCCTGTGGTCCCAACTACTCAGGAGGCTGAAGTGGGAGGATCAGTCGAGCTCAGGAGTTTGAGGCTACAGTGAACTGTGATCGCACCACCGCACTCCAGCCTCAGCAACACAGTGAGACCCTGTCTGAAAAACAAAACAAAACAGAACAAAATACCAGAATATGATTTTTATCGCAGTCTTGATAATGGAGTAAACTAAGTTTAATTACTTTTCATTTGTCATATGACTATGGCACCTTTTTGAAGTCCTCCCACCAACATAAGGAGCATGGTTTGAAAATTGGACAGTATATTTTATTGTTTCTTAGACTCATCTCTCAGTACAATTAAAAATGCACTTTAATCTCTTTTTAAGTTTTTATTTGAAAATTTCAAATTTATAGATAATACAAAAATAATATTAAGAACACCCTTTATAACATCTGTCACAGTTGAGCTATTGTTCATATTTCACCCTATCTGCTGTATCTCCTTTTCTGTGCTTTCAACACACAGTCGTTATTCATTACAATTTTCTGTACTATTTAAGAGAAATTTGCAGATATGATGGCCTTTTACTAATAAATAGTGTTCAGTTAAGCAACTTATATTCTCTTACATTAAGACGGTACAGTTATCCAAGTCAATTTAACATTGATACGGTGCTTTTATCTAAGCTACCAGCTGTTTTCCAATTTTGTCAGCTGACCTAATGATGTCCTTTGCAGAATAAAAATAATATTTTAAATGGAAAATTTAAGTATTATTAGAAGATTGAATAGTCTTAGAAGATTATTGTATGTTAAATAATGAAAATATGAGGGGTCTGTGATGAAAATATTAATAATCTTCCTTTCTTCATCACTTATACTAGTCCTTCCTGAGCTATGCAATAGTAAAAGTTAGGGGTACCTTATTCTGTATCTTAGAAGTGAATAGATTAAGTCAGTTACTCTGGAAAATTCAAGATTGCACAATACAGGAACTCAGAAAATGTAAATGACATGTCACCTCAGCACAATTAATTAAAAACTAAGCCAACATTATTTGTTTGTGGAGGGCGTGTGTACCTGTGGGTTGAATTGTGTTCCCAGAAAAAGATGTTGGGCCCTAATCTCTGGTACCTGTGAGTGGGAGTTTATTTGGAAATGGAGTCCTTGTAGAGGTCATGAAGATCTAAGATGAGGTTTTACTGGAGTAGGGTAGGGCCTTAATCAAATCTAACTGGTGTCCTTATAGGAGGAGAGATAAGGGGAGGAGAGGGAAGACGTACAGAGGCAGTGTGATGTCAGGAGACACAGGGGAACTGCCCCCGGGGGACAGAGGCAGAGACTGGAGGGAGGCATCTCCAAGACAAGGAATGGGAAAGATTGCTGGCAACACCAGACGCCAGGAAGAGGCAAGAAAGGCTCCTCTCCCAGGCTTCAGACAAAGCATGGCCTTTGGTTTTTGACTTCCTACCTCCAGAGCTGTGAGAGAGTCAATTTGTGTTTCTTTAGTCACCTGGTTTGTGGTACTTTGTTATGGCAGCCCTAGCAAACTAATGTGTATATGTATGTGTATATGTGTCTGTTTATGTGCGTATGCATGTGTGTGTGTCCCTGTAGCTCTGTGCGTGTATGCATGTGTTTGTGTATATGCATGTGTATGTGTGCATGTGTGTATCTTTGTGTATATATGTGTTTGCGTGTGTGTATCTGTGTATAAGCATGTTTATGTGTGTATATGTGTGCATGTGTGTATGTGTGTGTATTCGTGTGTGTGTGCACACGTGTGACTGTTGCCTCCACCTCTCTTTACTGAAATCTCTGTATGGTTTAGTAACTGAAGGATTTATAGCAACAGAATATTGCTTGTTCTCATATCCTCAATGTAACACTTGGCTAATTAAACATAAACCTCACAAAATTGTACTGAGAAAAACATGAAATCATTTTTAGTACCTTTAGACTATTTTTAAAGTTTAACACTTACAGCGCAAATCAAAGGAATGAAGACAACCTTTTTGGAAATCGGTAACTACCATCCTCATTAGGTTCAGATGGAGCTTACAGTAGGAATTAGGTGGGTTTTTATGCAGGTGGTGTTTGGATGATTTCTCACTATTTGCGAAAAATTTCACATGTTCTCAGTTGATCCTGCGTGACTCTCTTTACAGCTTAATATCCAACATCTCTCCAACTCGATTATGGCTTCTTGAAGAAGGGTCTGTGTTTTCTATTTCTAAACAAAATTCCCCCAGATCCCCAATGCACATTCAAATACCAGATGGGTGTTCAATAAAGGCTAAATTGACATTTAGGCAACAGCTTAGTGATGAATCTTGTCTTGCATCCTGCATTGGAGTGTTCCATCCTACAGAATAAGAGCTGGGTGGAGGTGGAGAGCCTGCTCGCTCCTCCAGAATCAGAGCTCCGTGGAGAGCTGCCTCCTCCTGCAGCCTCCTTGAGGGGTGACCTGGTGAGGTGCTTCATAACCACACAGGGTCTGAGCTCTCTCTTGTTGAAGAAATAAGAGAAGCTGGGTAAGGCTGGCTTGCAAGTCTGACTGGGGAAGTTTTGCTGCTAAGGAGGGAACCTGTCCATCCAGAGTTCAGTATGAGTTGGGGAAGGAGAAATGACGCGGTGCTTTCGAGTCAAAACGTCATGCGCTGGCTGTGTCCGGTGTTCGGGAAGCCACAGCTGTGAGTGCCATTCCTGTGTGCGATATCAGGGCCCATCGGTTCCAGCAGCAGTGGCCTCTGTGGGACTCTCTGCTGCAGATGGGCGGGCTGCTTCACTACTGTGGTGTCTAGCTGTCCCTGGTCACGTGTGAGCAACTGTGTTGTGGGGCAGGTTGACAATGGCATGGCTGCTTGGATGACCAATCACGTTGATCATCAGAGGCCTTGATTTTGAAGTGGACAGAAAATGAATCTCCAATATTTACAATGAAATTTCCTTTTTGATCTGCTTCTGGGCACCAGTTCATCCCAGAAGGGCTATGCCAGGGAGTAGGCTGCTCTGTGGGGAAGAACTCATCAACCCTAGTGAGGAGCAGGCCTTTCTCTTGGCTAAGCTTGCTAAGCAGAGCTGCTGACAGGCAGAAGCAGCACAGGTGTACGTGGACTTGCTGCATTTAGAGTGTTCCAGCCCAGGTGGACCCATGGGGCAAATAGGAGGGGCAGCATCTATTCAAGGTGGAGCTGAGATGGACACCATCACCAGCCCCCTCCCCTGCCCCATCTTTTCATCAACAGCTGTTTCTCCTGCAATAAAGATCCTTCAGACACATCAAATGATAATTCTCCTGTGTTCTAGAAAATAGAATCCTCGCCCCATTGTAAAGCAAATGAAGTCAGAAGAGTGTGCAAACCAATGCACGGAAAGGAGCCGGGGGTAGTGATGGCCATCGGAGAGCCTATGCTGGAGCCCTGGAAGAGACTCACTAGAGCAACGGGAAATGGTACAGACGGGATCTGGTCATCAGAAGATGAAAGCACAAACAGGGAGCTCTGTGTGTACCTGCGTGTGCACATGCATGTGTGTGTGTGTGTGTGTGTGTGCACTCAGGAAGGCCACAGAAGGAGGGCTCCCTAGCGGGACCTCAATGGCATCCTCAGATGCTTATCCAGAAGAACGCTTCTGGATGTGATGAGGGTACAAGGTCTATGAGGATGGATATTGGAAAAGGCACTGCTTCTGTGACACGATATGGACATAAGCATCGGGTAAACATGAAGAACGAAGAACAGGCAGTTTCAAGTTGAGACGACAGAGGGGATTTATTGACTTGGGGAAGATGATTTTTAACATAACAGCTGTGAATTGAGACACATTGTTTCTTTGGTAGCCCAGGCAGAAAATTCATGACTGTATTCAGAAGCCTCCCACTGTTAAATTTCTTCAATTTGCATTATTTTGTAGTGGCAGGCAAAGTGGAAATGTGGTTTAGCGGCCATACAATAACCTAGATTCTCATGACTTGTGAGTTGAAACTCATAGTCTGAATGATGCCAAACCACTCCGTCACCTTTGGCAAGTTATTTAGTCTCAGTTAATAGTCCAACTTTCTTATCTACAAAAGTATTAATAGAAATTCAAGAAGACCTATTTACATATGTGGAAAATGTCAGGCTTAGAAAGTTGAGTACTGGATTAGGCCCTTCTGCCATAGCACAGCTCAAAGACAGCAATTGCTTGGGAAAATAGAATCTAGAATTTGTTTCCAAGTGCTGGAAGATGTTTGAAACTTTATCAGTGTTTTGTGGTTATTATTGTTGCAAAACTAAAACGCATTGTTGGGACAATGTGTAGGTGCAACAGAGTTTGCCAATTAATATATAGCTAAGTGTTATTAAAATAGATATACCAGTTATTTTCTATGAATTGTCAACTTTGTCTCCAAATCTCTTCAATACACCAGAGTTTGCTTCAATCCTTCCAAGTTACCTTCTCCTTCTCCTTGTGGGTCCAACCTCACCAGTGGAGGGGAGGGAAGGGGATGGAGAGGGAGTTCAGAGGCAGATGGCAGAGGCAGATTTCAGATGTCCTTGCAGGATCCAGAGCTGAAGGCCACCAGCCTTGCCTTCCTCCTACATCGAGGCATGTTGGTGGAGCTGCCCCAAAGATTCTGTTCTGAAACCTAAAAACAGATGGCAGCATCTGAGCACCTGCCTATCAGTGTCTACGTTGCTCATCACCAGAGCCTCATAGATCAAGTTCTGCTGCCATATCACCCCAAGTCCATTCAGGCCCCATTGTCCTCTCTCCTCTTGGGTTTCGAGCCTGCATTCAGGTGGCTCGGTGTCCTGGGATATGGGTGGATACTCTGCGCTCTTCATTATTCATGATCCTTAGGGAGCCCTTGTGCTGCTCAACCAATAATGACTTCATTGACATTGAAGCCTGTCCCTGAGGCGTCCATGCACTTGCTATGGTTACCATCAGTGTCTTCCTGCTGTGGCAGCTGCAGGTCACCTGGAGCCTGTGCCACCCCCCATGCATCTGATGTCAGCAGGCCCACTTCTGACCTCTACACATCTGCAACACCGCCTCCTTTTTTGGTTTCACCTTCTTTCATTCCTTTTAGCGAAATAGAACCTGACAAACTCCTGCTTCTCACTTTGGTGGGGGTTCTGACTTGAGGTCTTTGCTTCCTTTATGAAATGCATCTGTGTTGCAGACCCGCCATGTGCCAGGAACTTAGGAGGCAGCAGTGCAGAAAAGCTCTCTGCCCTAATGCAGCTTCCATTCTTGTGATAAGAGACAGACAATAGGTCACACATCTAATACATCAGTAACTGTACAGAAGGTCACTGGTCAGCTAGGGTGAGTACTAAGCAACCCGGCAGCTCACTGGCCCCTGACACTACATCCAGCCTTCTCACACCTCTCTGCTCCACCCGAGTTGAGCTGGGGCTGAGCTGAGCTTGGCCCTGCTTCGGGCAGTGAATGTGAATGTTTCCAGTCTGCTCAATGAGTCCATCATCCTTGAGCCAGTGGCTACCCAAGGACAGTTCTTCTCATGGTGAAAGGCAGGAATTCAGAAGGGCAGGCCTTACCAAACAAGCACATACCATGTTCTCGATTATGTCACATCCACTACTATCCTGTTGGCAAAGGAAGCTGCAGGGGAGGTAAAGCTTTTCCTCTACCCTGAGTCCTAACTGGGCCTGAGAATGAAATAGACAGAAAACAGATGAACAGGAGGAAGGCATGCAAATTTAATAAAAGTGTTATGTGACACAGGAGCCCTCATTAGGAAATGAAGACCCAAAGAAGTGGCAAAACCAACATTCTTTTGTGTTGGGTTGAAACAGCAGAGGCAATTGTGGAAAAGTAACTCAAGTGTGTGGAGGCTAAGGGAAGATAAGGCATACATACCCTAATGAGGGCTGTTTGTACAGAATTCACTCTGCTCTAAGTCCCTATTGAAGAGTGGCTTTTCTCCTCATGCAAGGAGATTGTCTTTCACATGGGAGTTTTCATCTCCTGTTTTCAGGTAGAAAAGGGGAGATCGGAACACCCTTCTCACATCACCTGTTTTTTTCAAGGGCCTTTAGCTTAAAGTAATTATATGACCAAAATGGCATATTTTGGGGTGACATATTCAGCCACCCTGCAAAGCCACGTGACTCGGCTCACCATCAACTGGATGGGGAAATATATGCAGCTTCCAAATGAGGAAAGACAAAGTCAGGTCAATGGCTGGGGAACAGGGAGGGTTGAGGCATTGCGAATAAGAAGGCAAATCTACTATAGGAAGTGATCGATGTTATGGAGACAAAGACTAAAACAGGCCATGGGAATTGGGAATGTAGGATGGGGTCACCACCGTTTTACATGAGCAGGCAGTGGTTAGAGGGGCTCATTGCAAAGGAGACATTGGAAGGAAGAGCTGCAGGAGGGCAGGGTGTGAGCCATGTGACCATTAGGGAAGCACGCTCGCGCAGAAGGAGGAGCCGGAGCAAAGGCTGGGAGCCAGGCATGTGTGGGGCATGTGTGGGTCATATGTGGGGTGTGTGGGGGGCGTATGTGGGTCATGTGGGGCATGTGTGTGTCATATGTGGGGCGTGTGTGGGGTGGGTCACAGAGTTCACAGAGCCTGGATCATAGCGAGTGGGAGAAGAGAAGGAGCTAAGGGACAGAGAAGGGGCAGTGTGGCAGGCTTAGAGGATGGATTAAAGTCATCATTAGGACTTGGACCTTTTCCTGAATGACCAGGGGGAGCCATTGTAGAGACTGAGCGGAGGAGTGAGAGGCTGTAACTTTGATTTTGAAAGCATCTTCTGGTTGCTGTTTGGAGAATAATGACTTTTCCTCCAAGGAGCCTTCGCTGAGATTGACACTAGCTTAGGTCAGCCTGTTCCTTAGTCTTCTCTACTCCTCTCCATTCTTGCAACTCTCAGTAACACTTCATTTGGCACAAATTCCTTGTTTGTGTATGTCACCTTCCTTGTGAATCTGCAAGTTCAATTTGAGGAGAAACTTTCTCTGCCTTGCCTGTTTTTTAACACTCAGCACAACCATTAGTTGAATGAAGGAGTGAAAACCAGAAATACCTGCTTGTATGCAAGCGGATTCCGGTGGGAGGCAAGAAAAAGAGGGGTCCCTTCATCACATCCCATTGTTCACCCAAAACCTGGAGTGCCCAGTCCTGGACATGTGCAGTTGCACAGGCCTTCCCTGCACTGCACATCTGGAGCAGCTGGAGCCGGTCCTGGTCTTGACTGTGGGGAAGAAAGAGCTTCCAGTGTGGTGTGAGATGGAAGTTCAAAACGGGCTGATCTAAGGCCCATTCGATTATTTTCATAACTGAAAAGTAGCCACAGGTAAAAGTGGCTGAAAGTCATGGACTCTAGGTTGTTGCCCACTGTGTTTGACAGATGCTCAGAGGCAAGTATTAGAAACTGTGACACTGTTCGATGTTTATAGCTCAATAAGTTAAAGCCCTGTAATCAAATCAGTCACACGGTAATCTCAGTGTTTCCTTGGGGTGGCCCCACCCACTCCCATGGCCGTAATTGCCATCTCTCCATGGATGGGTCCCCAGGCCCTTTATAGCCCCATCTTTCTCCCGAAAGAAACGTGAACTAAGCTGACTTCTGCACATCTTCGCTGGGACATCCCAAAGCCATCTCAAACTCAGCAAGCCCAGAACCAGAAGACTCAGTTTCCAGCCCTGCTGCTCCTCCAGT
Source organism: Hylobates moloch (assembly GCF_009828535.3). Classification (NCBI taxonomy): domain Eukaryota; kingdom Metazoa; phylum Chordata; class Mammalia; order Primates; family Hylobatidae; genus Hylobates; species Hylobates moloch. The sequence continues at coordinate 169,658,330 of NW_026652277.1, read as the reverse complement.
CATTGTCCTGTGTCAGCAAATGTCCGCAGCATCCGCAGAGGCCGGGTCCTGGCATGTGGAATTGAGGAATGTGGGTAGAGCTTATACAGCGCTGGCTCTGGTGCCTGCTCCGTCACCGGTGGGCTGTGGACAGTGGGTGTTTGATAGTGCCCTAGGCTTCGGTTTCCTCCCGTGTCCTTCTCTATGGTAGGGATTTCACTGTTGTTGTCATGGGAGGGGCGTGGGAGCCATGCATTCATTCATTACGCCACTATTTTTGGAGCTCTTCCTGGGTACAGGCCCAGCATTAGGCAGTGAGATTGCAGAGAAAACACAGGAGCGGGCCCTGTCCTCCAGAAGCAGTGATCATTCCTCAGATTAAAATAGTGATGCCGAGAAAGTACTTAGCAGGAAACATGGCACATTAGAAGCATTCAGTAAATGATGAAAGGAGTCACCAGACATTGTGCCTGAATCAGGTTAATGAGTCTCTGAATCTTGACAATTTTACTCCCTAAATATCTGACACCTCCCACTTTTGTCCCCCAATGCTGTCACTCCCCTATTGAAGATATCAACTATGGTCCCCCCACAGCCTCACGGGGCTTCATGGACCAGACACTGCCCACAACAGGTCATCAGTGGGAACAGAGCCCATGCATCCCATGCCCACGGCTCTGTGCCCAGCACTGGGCATGGTAGAGGGGATCAGTCAATCCACTGGATTTTTTTAAAGGGAGCTATAGTTTTAAAACCCGTGTTAATGTAGTATTTTGTTACCAGGCTCATTATCATTTAATTTGGGCTCTAAGCAAAGATATTAAATTTACTTAGAACCAGAAAGACTTCATTTCCATTTAAAGTAATATGAAAGGTGTGACTTTCGGAACCATGAACCCATGGATGTTGGGGCATGATTTTGCGATTTCCTAAAAAGCAAGAAATCTGCAAATGGTAGTAGGAAAGCAAAGCTAGGTAGGAGACCTCAAGCGCTCCATCGCCCCAAATGTATTGACTACCTGTCGTTGCCTCTGCCTCTTCACTGCTTGATCCAAGGCACTCTCTTTTCTTACCTGGATGGCTTTCACCATGTCCCTGCATCTACCTTCCTTTTTAGCCCTGCTCCATTCGTTACATCAAGTTAGAGTGATTTTTAAAACATAAATGGTATTATGTTGCATCCCTACTTAAAATTTTGTCCTGACTTGCCATTGTCCAAGCGCTGAATTCCTGAGTATGTCTTAAAGGCCCCATGTGGTTTCCTTCATCTCCTCAGACCTCATCTTGCTCCACTGCCTCCTTGGCCACTATGTCCCCAAAACACTAACCCCCTGATTAATTCTTCACAAATGCCCAGCATTCCTACCTAAGTGCCTTTCCACTTGCTCCTTCCCTGAAAACCCTCTTACACCAGACCTGCACATGGCTTGTCATTGAGATGGCAATGCAAATGTCCCATCCCCAGGCCTTCCCCGGCCACCCAGCATGGGCAGTGCACCAGCACTATCACATGATCCCACGGCATTTCCTTGCTGTCACTTTTCATTAGCTAGTTTTTACTTGTTTGCTTAATACCTATCCCTTCCAATCTGAAGAGACAATGACATTCTGATTGCTAAGTGCCTGGCGCATAGTAGGCATGCAGTACATTTTTGTTCAATAAGAGAATCAATATGTTCTTTGTCCTATTTGCCCTCTTCAAAGTTCTTGTGCCTTTTCCTTTCCATTGTGTGGAAGTCGCAAGTATTGGGTGCTCTCCAAACTGGACTCGGCTCTCTGAACAGATGAGCCTAACTCTGGCAGGTGGGGGGAGATGGTGTTCTCAGCCTTTGACAGCAGTTGAATGGCTTAGCTCAAAACCAGTGATCTACTGCAGAACTCTGGACACTGCAAAAATTGTTGTTTGCCTTGCTTTTGTCCCTGTTCTTTGATAGTCATTCATTCCTTGAGTCAAACAGTCAGTCACTGAGAACATAAACATTGACCAAACACCAGCCACAGGCCAGGCATTGGGAATACAGAAAGATAGCCCTGTGTTTATGGAATCAACAGCCTCCAGCAGGAATAAGCAAACATGTCCTGATAAGGGCCAAATAGGAAGTAGCTTAGGCTTGGTGGCCCATCTAGGACCTGTCACAGCTAGTCAATGCTGCTATTATGGCACAAAAGCAGCACGAGTAATATGTAAAATGGCTCGCTTCCAATAAAACTTTATTGGCAAAAGCAGTCTGAGGGCCAAATCCCAGTTTTCTGGCCTCTATGTTTCTGGCGAGAACATAGACATTGAAGCCAGTGGGTGAGTACCCGGGGGACCTGTGATGAAAAGGGTGAGGGCAGTGTGTGGGGGAGCCCTGAGCACAGTGGAGGGGCGCCTGACCCAGGGAGGCCGTGCAGCCCTCTGTCTGCACAGGCTCTTCTTCCATGTAGGTGTGCCTGGCCCTGGTGATCAGCTGACTTTGTTGAAAAAAAGAACAAAGGAGCTTTAAAACTAAAAGCTATGTATAATATTTTGTTGCCTTTTTTGTTTTTAACACCAAAACATCTTTTCTGATCTTCCTGGAATACTCTGGATCAAGATCTCCCTCTCATAAGTCTTCCAGGGAGTAAAATCTCTAGAAATCTCCAGTTTCTAACCCTTGCTCGCAGCAAATGCATTAATTCAAGAAAGCTGAAATCCAAAATATGAATAGGCTTTGCATGTGCTTTCAAGTGAGGATTAAGTACTACAAGCTTTTGATAAAGAAGAAATGTTGTGATCATATAAATTGAAGACGACAATACCTCTATATCCAGAAAGTCTCTAGAGATGGTCCCATCTAACCTGCTCATGTCACAGGTCTCGTTTCACAGAAATGGGATTCCTGAGGCCAGCTAATGCTGCAGCCGGCTCACACCACCCTCCTAGGGCTCCTTACAAACCTCCCTCAACCACCAGCTGCATCCCATGTGCTAGGCGGACAGTCACATCTTTGCATGAGTTCCTTTATCTTAGGTTTGCACCTGAATTCATTTTTTGTTCGTTTGTTTGGTTTAGTTTGTTTGTTTATTTGTTTTGAGGAGTCTCCCTCTGTCACCCAGGCTGGAGTGCAGTGGTGCGATCTCGGCTCACTGCAACCTCCGCCTCCTGAGTTCAAGCCATTCTCCTGCCTTAGCCTCCAGAATAGCTGGGACTACAGGTGCGTGCCACCACGCCTGGCTAATTTTTTGTAGTTTTAGTAGAGACAGGGTTTCACCATGTTAGCCAGGATGGTCTTGATATCCTCACCTCATGATCCACCCACCTCGGCCTCCCAAAGTGCTGGGATTACAGGCGTGAGCCACTGCGCCTGGCTCTGAATTCATTTTGATTTGTATTGTTATGCCATATTGATTTTTATTATATTTTGGAAAATACTTTGGGATGGTATACAATCCTTTTCTGGATACACGTAAAACAAGCAAAAACAACTAAATTGGGAAAATAATTTTATCTACTATATGCCAGAAATTCTTATATTATGTCAATATTTTAATGCTGAACTCATCTAATGATACCTTAGAAATTTCACAGTACCTTCTCATGTTGAGACATTTTCATTGTTGAACTGTTTTAAGATGTCTGCAGTCTTTTAGGCAGGCTCCTCATTTCAAACCACTCTACTTCAGACAACCTGATTTTTAAATATTTCTCTAATAAAAGAAATAAAAGACCCCCTGGGCACAGTAGCTCTTGCCTTTAAATCCCAGCAGTCTGGGAGGCTGAGGCAGGCGAATCACTTGAGGTCAGGAGCTTGAGACCAGCCTGGCCAACATGGCGAAACCCCGTCTACTAAAAATACACAAATTAGCCAGATGTGGTGGTGTGTGCCTATAGTCCCAGCTACACAGGAGGCTGAGGCACAAGAATCACTTGAACCCAGGAGGCAGAGGTTGCAGTGAGCTGGAGCTTGCAGAGTCGAGATCGTGCCACTGCACTCCAGCCTAGGTGACGGAGTGAGACTCTGTCTCAAAAAAAAAGAAAAGGAAAAAAAAAAAGAATAAAAAGAAAAGAAAGAAAAGAGCCAGCATGCCAGCATACTATTGCATTCATTCATTTTAAGAATGAATGAAAAACCAGTACACAATTGTTTGTGCAGGGTTTTGGTGAGTCAACAGCAAAAGATGTATCTTTTTAAAACCACTCTGTGTCTGAAATTATTTCTTATGTTAAATAGCTTTTGGCCACTGGACTGATTCTTAGCACATTAATTCTTCCTGTCATGAGATTTGGGGATACACCAGAACAATTTATTTCACAGTGGGGTTCTTATCCAAACAAGATCTGTCTTCATATCTTTCTCAATTTAGCAGAATGCTTTTGCAGTGGATCTGGGCATTATCTGCTTCTAGCTGTTTTGCACAGAGGCGAAAACAAAGACAAGATATGTGCATGAGTTAGTATGTATTACAGATGGCATCTCCAACAGCTAAATAGTTGTGCCACATAACAGCTCTATGCAAATGATATGACCCAGAAACTATTTTATGTTAAATCTGGCTTGAGCTTTCTTTAGCTATACATATCGACAGTCTGAATAGAATGTGACCTGAAATTGGAGTCTGAAGAACTTGGACTATTATAAACATAATTTTGAACATCCTTGAAAAAACAACTCTATTAATTGGGGGATAGGAAAGTATGGTGATAATTTTTTATGAGCTGCATTTTTCTCCCATGGGCCAAATACCCTTTGGAATTTTTAGTTTCTTTTCTTTTCTTTTTACACGCAACAATTATTTCATTATGATTTATCCACTATTTATAATTACATGTCGGTGTCTGTTTTCTAGTATAAAAGCCTCAGCAAGAAAGCTAGGTAAACCAAATCATTCTAACAAATTACTACAAAACAGGACTGACATCTTTGCTTTTAACTTACTTTTTAAAAAGAATAGAAGTTAATTTTTTTATTTCTAATATCTGTTGTTACATTGTAATGTTTTCAATCTAGCACTTTGAGAAGTTAATGGGTTATGTTTGGGTTCAACCTGTCAACAGTAATTATATCTAGAAATATAATACACAAATTAGACTAAAGGCAAATGGGTATCTTCCAGGATTGAAATCATCTGGAGAAAATTAATAATACATTAATTCCGTCTTGTAACCATGGCTTTGTATTTCTATTTTGCGTAGCCAGTTTATTGTCAACGGCTCAAAATGTTGTAAACAATGGAACCCAATTCAACCACACTTGGGATATTATATAGACCTAAAACACAGACTTATGTATGTGGCTTATAGAAGCATTATCATTATATTTTAATATAATTTTTAATTTCTGGAGGAATTTTGGGACTTTAATAAAGCCTGAGAAGATAGTATGAAAATACTGCATACAGCATGGTTCCCTAATCTTACCTAATTTTACTCCATCTGAAGTGTTTTCACATATTTTTTCCACTTCCCTATAGTTTCTTGGTCAGGCTAACTCATTTTTGCTTTTGCAGCCTTAGTTTATATTTTCCTTCTTTCAGGAACTATCCTGTGCCTGACCAACACGGGACTGCGTTGCCTCTTATTAGTTCTCCCAAGGTGTCCCAAGGTGTCCCTGACTGAGTTTTCTCACATCAGACAGACTTCCTGAGAGCAACAGCTGTACCCCCTTCTCAGGTCTAGCACATGGACCGGTGCATAGTAACCTTCCAATTAGTATGTGTTGAATTTGAGTTGGAGAGACCCGGTGCAGGTTCATAAAGCAGGTAGAAAACAATACAAATGAGGCTGGGCTCGGTGGCTCACGCCTGTAATCCCAGCACTCTGGAAGGCTGAGGCGGGTGGATCACTTGAGATCAGGAGTTCAAGACCAGCCTGGCCAACATGGCGAGACCCCATCTCTACCAAAAATGGAAAGATTAGCCAGGCATGGTGGCAGGTGCCTGTAGTCCCAGCTACTTGGGAGGCTAAGGCATGAGAATCACTTGAACCTGGGAGGCGGAGGCTGCAGTGAGCCGAGATCACAGCGCTGTACTCCAGCCTCAGCTACAGAGTGAGACCCTGTCTCAAAAAAGAAAAAAAAAAGAAAAGAAAAGAAAACAGTAATACAAATAACATGTAATAATACTAAGTTAGGCCAGGCGCGGTGGCTCACGCCTGTAATCCCAGCACTTTGGGATGCCAAGGCGGGTGGATCATGAGGTCAGGAGATCGAGACCATCCTGGCTAGCACAGTGAAACCCCGTGTCTACTAAAAATACAAAAAATTAGCCAGGCATGGTGGCAGGTGCCTGTAGTCCCAGCTACTCGGGAGGCTGAGGCAGGAGAATGGCATGAACCCAGGAGGCGGAGCTTGCTGTGAGCAGAGATTGCACCACTGCACTCCAGCCTGGGTGACAGAGCAAGACTCCGCCTCAAAAAAAAAAAATACTAAGTTAAATATAAAAGCAATACTTTCTAAATATAAACATTACAAGAAATTAGACAGTGAATAGTGCATTGATGTTATCTGGAGTTTTATTGAAAAAGTTTATGGGGGAGGTTGTGCCTCAGCTGAACCTTGAAGTTTTGGGGGGAATAAGGACTAAGAGGAGGAGTCTTGCCTGTAGGGATAGGAGCATAAGGAAAAAAGCAGAAAAGAGACTGACTTGAGAGAAACAGAGGGATTCGTGAATGGAAAAGAGGGAAAGACATTTCACAGGGCGAATCCAGCTCATGGAGGCTCCAAAAGATAGAAGAAAAACCTGAGGCCTTAATACATGGGCACTGCGAAACTAGTTCATATTTTGGGGCCAAGAACTGTCAGGATGGAAGCCTCTTTAGAACAGTGTTGCTGGGGTGGGCTGCTGGGATCAGGCAGGGGGTCGAGGGAGGGAAGAGGGGATGGAGACAGCCTGGGTGCTGATGTAGGTCTTGGCCAGAGAGACGCTTGTGAGAATTCAGACTCTGCCAACACTCATGAGACCTAATCCATTGCTCCAGGGCACACTGCACTGTGGCCACTCCTAAATCTTGACTCAATTATTTTTATAGCGCCCGTGTTGCAGGCTGTCACCCTCAGCAGGTATATATATTGAAGAGAATATGTCTGAATCAGAAAAAGTGGCTGTTACTTGAAACTCTTCTATTTCCTTTCATGACAGTAAATAAAATGAGTTAACCTATCAATGGAAACATAATTAATTTGATAGGGAACTTTTATTTTTTTATTTATGTATTTCTTTTTTTGAGATGGAGTCTCGCTCTGTCACCCAGCCTGGAGTGCAGTGGCGCGATCTCGGCTCACTGCAAGCTCCACCTCCTGGGTTCACGCCATTCTCCTGCCTCAGCCTCCCGAGTAGCTGGGACTACAGGCGCCCGCCACTGTGCCCAGCTAATTTTTTGTATTTTTAGTAGAGACGGGGTTTCACCGTGGTCTCCATCTCCTGACCTTGTGATCCGCCCGCCTCGGCCTCCCAAAGTGCTGGGATTACAAGCGTGAGCCACCACACTCGGGCGATAGGGAACTTTTAAATAAAAAAAGTTCCAGGTAGCCACAAGCCAATGCCACAAGATGCACAAAATCAAGTTGTTGCCCAGGAGTGAAAGGGAACGTGCCTGACCAGAGGGTCCACAGAGTGCCGAAGGCAGATAGCAGCAGAGTCAAACTTGGAAACAAACACCGAGGTTAGAAAGTCTCTTGAATTTAACAATATTTAACACCCCGATGGGATGTCGACTTACTGGATGAGAATTTAAGAGAAGAAGGGAACTCTTTTAGGAACGGAGATAGAGAATTTACATTTTCATAATCCTTTGTAACTTATTTACAATATTATTTTATGTAGTATTTTGTTAAAAACCTTTATAAACAGGAAAAGCCGTTTAGTTTGTTCAGCCTCTTCTCACTATATGGACTGGATGCACTGAGCCATGAGCTATCTTGGGAGCCCTTCCTCCAACCCCAGAGATAGGCTAGGTGTCTCTAAATTCATCCTTGTAGTAGTGCTTACCACACTACGAATAATTAATTATTTGTCTTCAACTCTATAGACTGTGACCTCCTGAGGAGGTGGAACATTCTTGTTCACTTTTATAGGATGTGACATGACAGTGCCTGGCATCTAGTGGCCGGTCCACTGTGTTGGCAGAATGGGTGAATAAAAGTGATTTAAAAATGTAGACATAAATGAATTTTACCTTGGCTACGTTGTATATGCTGAAATATTGGAACTTCTGCAAATAAGCTTACAGAACCAAAGTAAACCCTCTTCCATGTAGCCGAGTGGACTGGATAAAACAGGGAGAACATGAGCAGAGGAGGCAAGAAAAACCAGAAGGGGTAGTTAGTGAGCTGATTCAGGATCTGCCAGTGCCTTAATAGGACTCTGATTCCAAGCAGGCCAATGGACAAATGAACTGATTTCAGGATTTTAGACTTGGCTGCTGGAAGGAATTGTGAAGATCATTCAACTGTTGAAGCTTATGTTAATTTCTAAAAGTTGAGTCTATCAATTAGTATCTTGGAGCAGGCTCCTCTCCAGTGAGGGGGGTTGCTCACTTGGCTAATTCAAATAATGAACTCCTACAACCCACGTGGGCTGAAATGATCTCTCTGGCATTGTCGTGGGCAGGCGCTGTGCCGGTTACTTCTTTGTCAGTCGTGCACTTTGGCAATTAGTATGTAATTTTGCCAAATATAGATCAAATTAAAATGCATTTGGTCTCTGAGATTTCAGTCATTTATTTCTTTGTTGTTTATAAGCCATCTCTAACTAAAAGGGGCTTAAAGTGGCAGTCGTTAAGAAGATACATTCATGTTTTTTAATGGTGTAGCTTTCCTCGTTTAATTACTTTTATCTAATCAAATGCTGTGTTAAATGCCCAGGAGTCATAGTTCTCCATGTGCGGAGTTTACAGAGAGCTTTGAAAGATTGCTAACTGGGGCATGACTTCTGTGTTACTATTGCACAGACCAAGAACAGTGGTAACAATGTGTGAATTTTCAAGGGTCGAGTGTTAGCTAAATTGCAGGACTTTCTCCCTCAAGTGAGGAAATTTTGTTTTTATTTCCTCAAGGATTTTGCACGTAATATTTTTATTTTAACTTGTGCTGCTTTTCATTGCATTTCAGATGCTGCTGCTCCTCATACATATGTAATAACTTTGCTTTCCACTGGGGAGAATGAAGAAACCAGCCACTCTAGATAACTGAGCATTCTCTTCCCTGCTCTGCGCTTTCACAGCTCCATTCTTTTCTCTTGACCTCAGGTGTTTTCTGCATCTTTATGCCCTGGAATCCTGACCCTTTTTCAAATGCCACTACATTCATGAATTCTTTTCTGGTCTTCAACCTATATATGACCTCCTCCTCTGAACCTGAATTAGTTAGATATTGCTGAATAACAAAGTACCCCATAACTCAGTGGCTGAAGAAAATAGTAAACATTGCCTCTCACAGTTTCAGCAGGTCAGGAATTTGGGAGCAGGTTAGCTGGATAGTTCTTGCTCAGGGTATCTCACGTAGTTATAGTCAAAATGTCAGCCAGGGCTTCAGTCATCCTAGGGCTTGCCAACTGGCTGCCAAGTAGATGCCAGCTGTTGTTAGGAGGCCCCAGTTTCTTGCTACGTGGACTTCACCATAGTACTGCTTGAGTGTCCTCCCAACATGGCTGCTTGCTTTCCTCAGAGCAAGTGATCTATAAGAGCTTGAGGTGTCTTTTCCGACCTACTCTTGGAAGTCACACATTGTCATTTCTGCACTTTTCCTCTTGCACGTGGGTCAATCCATTCAATGTGGAGAGGAACTGCAGAGGAGGTGGGGCTCACTGGAGAACATCTTGAAGTCTGCTTGCCCCAGAGCGTGAGCGTGGCAATATATCCTATCTCTCTAACATGACTTAAAATATTCTGTCCTGTATTATAATTACTTGTTTCCCTCTCCTGCCCACTCTGCTGGATTTCTTTCTTTCTTTTTTTTTTTTTTTTGAGACAGAGTTTCGCCCTTGTTGCCCAGGCTGGAGTGCAATGGCGTGATCTCGGCTCACCGCAACCTCCACCTCCTGGGTTCAAGTGATTCTCCTGCCTCAGCCTCCTGAGTAGCTGGGATTACAGGCATGCCCGGCTAATTTTGTATTTTTAGTAGAGACGGGGTTTCCGCCATGTTGGCCAGGCTGGTCTTGAACTCCCAACCTCAGGTGATCCACCCGCCTCGGCCTCCCAAAGTGCTGGGATTACAGGCATGAGCCACCATGCCCAGCCTCTGCTGGATTTATATGTCCTTGAGAGCTTAGATGTGCTTCCTCATCTTTACATAGCTTGAAATATCTGGCACATTGCTTTCAATATGTGTCACATTTCATCCACAGCCCCTCTCTTAATGAGTATAAATGAAGATGTACACAAGGGAAAGAACCAGGCAAATGGAGAGAAAGAGAAACAGACAGATTTTGCCAGAGAGTGTGTGAAGGAGGGCAAATGAGAGAACAAACAAGGTAGACAGCAGAGTAAATTGCACATTTTTCTAGATAAACATAAAAACTCGCATGCTATTTTTGTAGATGCTAGAATAGTAACTTTACAGGAATTTAAATATTTGGAACACTGTGTAACCATATTCTACTTTTTTAATGTATGTGAATGACTTGCCACATTATTTGTAATTCAAACTCCTTCAATTATGCTTAAATATTCTGCAAACAAAGGATCGCTTTTTATCAAAACAGAGAAATCATTGGTTACAAATAACTCTTTGGCATTGTCAAGGAAAGCATTTATAAGTCTTTTTATATATGATTGAGAACTTTACTTAACCTTTAATTTACTGCTCTTTAACCTGGCCCATTGGGGTAAAACCATCTCTGGATTGATCAATTAACATTTATATGTAGATAATTAGAGCAAAGGGCACACAGGAATGTCAGGAGGAACAAAAGACGCATGAGAGGCTAAGTCCTGGCGGGTCCTGCTCTGAAATGTCACCCGTTCTTCTTCTCATTTCCACTCCCAGAGCCATTTGCACATCATAGTCCAGTTCTTAGTAGCTCATGTCTAAATTACCAAAATGACCTCAAGTAGTTCTCACTACTTGCAGCTTTCCCTCCATACTTCTGTCAGAGCTAAACTTACTAAAACATCATTCCCTTCCCATGTTTAAAAACTCTCTTAGTCCATTCTGGCTGCTATAACAAAATCCCATAAACTGGTGGCTTATAAACAACAGGAATTTATTTCTCAGTGTTCCAGAGGCTGGGAAGTCCTAGATCAAAGCACTGGCAGATCCAGTGTCTGGTGAGAGCCCCACTTCCTGGTTCATAGATGGCAGCTTCTCACTGTGTCGTCACATGGTGGAACGTGTGTGGGAGCTTTCCGGGGTCTCTTTAGAAGGGCACTAATTTTATTCGTGAGGGCTCTTCTCTCACACCATTCACTTCCTAAAGACCCCATGTTCTAACACCATCATTTTGGAGATAAGGATTTTAACATATGAATTTTCAGGGAACACAAACATTCAGACCATAGCAGAAACCTTCAGTGAATCCCACAGTCTAGAGGCCTTATGCTAGGTGTGTCTCCTAGAGTCAACCCCGATCCCTGGCCAGAATCTGCTCTGTCGTCAACTCTTTTCATCTTGTCCCCCACCCTTTTCCTGATACATCTTTTTGATCAGCCCACCTGATTGCTCTTCTGTTCCAAGCATACTTGCATGTCTGTGATTCCTTCCTGCTTAGAAACAACATTTCTTTCCAGTGACCAAATATCAATCCTCCCATTTCTTTAAATTCAATTCACGTTCCCTAATGGATCCATCCTGACTCACTAGTTCTCTCTTTTCCTAACTTTCAGGCTCCCAGAGTTTGGGGATTACAGATACTTCCTTGTAATACTTGTTCCATGGTAATCTTGTGTCTCTCAACTACGCCCTGTGATTGTGTAAACCAAGTATAACTATAAGGTATTTATCCATTCACTGGGTGCTGTAGTCCACATGCATTTACTAAGTGCCTACTTTAGTCAAAGTAGATGTTCAATAAGAAATTAAGTGAACAACATGTGAATGAGAGCAGAGAAATTATAAAAGTATGAGAAACTACAAAAATAGTGACCCATTCATTTATCCACTAGAATAATCAATAACTCTTGATTACAAAACGATCAGGTGCTCAGCGCTGTATTTGGTGAGGAATGGGTCATGAAAGGGTTAAGCAAGTAGGGTCTCTACAATTTCATGACTTTTCATTTAATGTTCATAGCTAAGGTAGGCGTATATGAAACACTTTAAACAAAAGTCAGGCCAGTATTGAAGTACATTACAGATGAACTTTTTAAACAAGTATCGAAGAAAGGTAAAGAGAAAGGGAAGAAGCAGTGAGGTGTTAGGCTCCAGAGAAAGTTCCTTGGAGATCTTTAGTCTTGAACTGGACCTAGAAATTTGGGATTTGGCTTTGAATATGAAGGTGAGTATTACCGTGAGACTAGATGGCAAAGAGCATGCATCTAGGTGTACAGGAACTAGAAGAGTCCTAGGCTACACAAGGACCTTCCCAGCTGGAAGGGATGGAGGTGCGGAGAGAACAGGATGGATGGTAGAGGAAGGGCAGTTTATTTTAGGAGGATGAAATGAAAGGAAGTCTGTGAAGTTCCTAGCAAGCCACCTAACCTGAAGTAGGTGCCCATGAACACTAGCTTTCCCCCTCCTCTTTGATTTAGCATTTAGGAAGTTAATGATGTAGACCTCTAGCCATGAAAAGATTTTTACTCCTTTCCTTAGGTGATTAATCTAATAACCTTTTTATTGGTGTCATGTTTTTTCCTCACCTATCTTTCCAAAACTACAAGGAATATCTTAGTAAGAGAGGAGCAATCTTAGCTCACAACTATATCAAGAATTCCAGGTGACTGATAATTCTATGTGAAATGCACATATACACTATCTTTATAACATTATCTGTGTATGTGTGTGTGCGTGTATAAAACAGCATATATATTTTCTATGTCTTCATCTGTGTATCTCAGCACATACATTCATCTATTGATATCTGTATCTGTCATTTATCTATATCTGTATATAGGCATATATCCAAGTTGACTGTGTATAGATAGTAATAGACAATCAGAATTCCTGAATGACTCATTTATCATTTTTGACTCCCTGTAACTTGTAAATTTCTTTCTTTTCTGAAAAGGACAGGCAGAAACACACATGACGTTCCAGCTTCCCAGGCTGCATTCCACACTTGCATCTGGGTATTGGCGTTTCTTCAAGGGAGTTACATGAGTCTCCGTCCTCACTTCCAATGCTGACCATACCTCTATGTGTCAGACCCTAGTCCCTTCACTGCTCACTATCTGGTAACCCACTGTTACCTGGTGCCCATTTCTCCTATTTTTTATTCAAGGTAGACATCCTCAGTTCAAGGAGGTTGAGGTGGCCTGGTGCAGCTGTAGCTTAGTTTTCACTAGGACTCTTCCTCTGTCCCTAGGAAGATACACTTCACTCTGTGGGAACCAGAACTCTGGACCCACTGCATCTGCAGCTGTCTGTGCTTCAGTGCCAGTTGCGGGATGGGTAAGATGGACCATTTATATTGGAAGGTGTGCACTTCCAGGCCCCAAGACTTGGACCTCTAAACTTTCCCTAATGTCCCTAATGGCTCCTGTCACTGCACAAGGTTGATTTCACACCACGGCCGCCATTGTAGTGCTTGTTTCTTGTTAATCTTCTCCAAATAGCAGGATGTCATTAATAGAGTAGGACAACTGATGTTCCATGTATTGTCTAGATGGTATGAGTCATTTGGGATCATATTAAAACTGAAGAGGACAGCTATAGAAGTGCGCTGTTGTCCATCCATGTGAGAGAGAACTCTTCTAACAGGAATGGAAAAGCCTGCAGAAGCTGCTCTGATGGCTGCATACCACACAGCCATGACTTTCTGGGCCACTGCGGCGGGAGTTCATGGGCTGACCATTTAGGCTCTATAAGTTTTCTTTATGTTTCCTCTACAGGGTCATTTCTTTTTTTTTTTTTTTTTTTTTTTTTCTGACAAAGACCCTGTTTTCCGTGTGGGCCAGGGTGGGGTGGGGTGGTGTGATCTCGGCTCACTGCAAGCTCCGCCTCCCGGGTTCACGCCATTCTCTTGCCTCAGCCTTCCCAGCAGCTGGGACTACAGGCGCCTGCCACCACGCCCGGCTAATTTTTTGTATTTTTGGTAGAGACGGGGTTTCACTGTGTTAGCCAGGATGATCTCGATCTCCTGACCTCGTGATCTGCCCGCCTCAGCCTCCCAAAGTGCTGGGATTACAGGCGTGAGCCACCGCGCCCGACCTCTAAGCTTTCTTTTTAACTTTGTTATATACAGACACATTTTCATAAATGTTCTAATATTTTCTCCACGCATTAGCAGCAGATCGAGAGGTCTATAAAGGTTTTAGTCTACCATGTTGCTGAAAGCAAGATGGGGAATATTTTTCACATAACAGCTGTGAGAGAAAAAGGTAAAATACAGCCGCTTCATAGGGTCACAAAGTGAAAACAGTATGTGTGTGCTTGAGCATGTGTATGCGAGTGACTCTTTGGTGAGAAATAGAAAAGCATTATGAAGGACTTGGGTAGGTTCCAAGAGGGGAAAGGAGAAGCCGCACCTTTAGGTGTGCCCTTGCTCAGATTAAGTTGACCGATCACTTACACATCCATGGCACTAAAATACCAAGGAATTGTATTTTCTTTGTATTACATATTGCTTTGAAGTAAGTGGGATAACAGAATTTTGAAAATCTTTAGGAGTTAAGAAATTATCTTTTATATTATTAATATTGTTAATTTCTCTAGAAAAAGGGCTTTTGAAGAGCTTTTATAGGTGTTAAAGATTGAGTGTAAAATGAACATGTTTATTTTGTATTTTGTTATAATTACATAGGAAATAGGCTTATCGAAATAGACTCCAATAACTTTCTTACTATTAAAATCGCCTTGGGGCTGATTTCAAATTCAGGTATTGAGCTTGTCTCCTGTTTGACATAAACTTGTGTGGTTCATTTTCCAGTAAAAATACATGGTTTTTAAGATTTTTTTTTCTACAAAGTATTTTAAAGGGATAAAAAAATTTAGGACTTATATATATTGATTAATTAGTAATCCCATAACCATACTCTGAGAAACTGAATATTTGGATGGTTTTGAGATGGCACAATAGACAAAATCTTGCAGTAGAAGAATCCCTGTTGGATAAACTTTTATCCCTAAATTCTACTTTTTTATTTGCCAGTAAAATGTGAGAAAATGTTTAACGTTTTTACTTTGATGCAATAGTAATTTTTCTTTTGATAGTGGGGAAATTAATATTCTATTATTATAACATAATTATAATTAAATTACCAAGGAATTTTATTTTCTTTGTTTTGTATTACATATTGCTTTAAAATAAGTGGGATAGCAGAATTTTGAAAATCTGTTATTTCACTGTTGAATTTTCTCTAATTATGTTTATGGGATTACTAGTGAATCACTATATACAAGTCCTAAATTTTTTTGATTCCCTCAAGATACTTTGTAGGAAAAAAATCTTTAAAATGTTTTAAAGATTTAAATTTTTAAAACATTCATTTAAAACTTTACAATGCCTGGTACTATGGGAATATCCAAATAAACATGGGACCTACTTTCAAGGAGATCACAGTCTGTGAGAAAGGAGAAGATATGAATACTATGATGTAATAACGGATCAGTAGAAATATATACAAGTGGATGGGATGATTTGATAGGTTAATTGGGAATTCTGAGTCAGGGAAGACTTCCAGAAAGAGATTATATTTTAGCTCAGGTTTAATCCAAAGATCGATAAATGTGTTAACATAAAAAATGTAAAATTAGGAGAATCAATTTTCTGTGTAGTTCATTGAGTGCCTCCAATTTTTAAGATGTAGTGTTGGTATACATGAGCGTAATGCTTAGCAGCTCCGGTCTTTGTACAGAGCACACTCTACACAACCCTCCAGGATTACAGAAATTGGTCTAAAGCACGTGCTGCCTTTCCACACTGAAAGGTACTGGAGGAAACATCTTCCTTTCTCTCTGCAGGAGCCCCGTCCTGGTTTTCCAGTGTGACTCCCGCCACGTGATTTGCTTAGACTGTTTCCACTTATACTGTGTGACAAGACTCAATGATCGGCAGTTTGTTCACGACCCTCAACTTGGCTACTCCCTGCCTTGCGTGGGTAAGTCTAGCATGTTTTCTCTCCATCTCTAATACTAATGAAGAACAGAAGAACAACTATTGATGTAAAACTAACTTAGATATATGTAAACCTTAGCATAAGAGTTGAAAATTTAAATTTGATCATTGCTGGATATGAAACGTTAATGTTTGGGTCACAAAAGATAAAAGTTCTGGGGAATGAAGGAATTGTGTTGAACTGGAAAATGCATAATTTGCATAAAGGCATTGAGAGTAAGTTTGTCGATATTATTCAGCCAAGGTATACTAAGTTTTTCTGTGGGTTAGGGCCACTCTCCATGTTCTAGGTTTGTTACTCTGGAACTAGAGCAGTATTACCTAATTTTTAAATTGTATGCCTCTATCACTCAAAATGTTGAACACATACCCAATATATATGAAATAACATATATGAAAAAGAAAGAAGAATGAGATAAACCTGAACTACTTAATAGTTTATCTTTTAACATTACAAAGCACCCTTTACTTGTACTATACTGTTATTACATAAATACATTCTAATGGAAGTGAAATTCATGTAACCAATTAACCATTTAAAAGTGTACAATTCATGGCATTTAGTGCATTCACAATGTTGCACAACCACTACCTCTGCCTGGCTTCAAAACTTTTTGAACACCTCCTACCCAACTAATCACTGCCTATGACCCCCTGCCCTAGCCCCAGCCACCACCAATCACTTTCTTTCTCTATGGATTTGCCTATTGTAGGTATTTCCTATAAAAGAAATCATATAATAGGTGACCTTTCGTGTCTGCCTTATTTCACTTAGCATAATGTATTTGAGGTTTATTCAAGTTGTAGCATGTATGAATATTTCTTTCCTCTTTATGGCTGAATAATATTCCACTGTGTGGATACCCCACAATTTGTGTGTCCATTTATCTGCTGACGGGCATTTGTGTTGTTTCTTTTTGGCTATTATGAATAATGCCGTTATCAACATTCATATATAAGTTTCTGTATGAATATTTGCTTTCATTTATCTTGGATATATCCCAAGAAGCAGAATTTGAAGTTTAACCTTTAGGAGAACTGCCCACTACGTTCCACAGCTGTTGTACCATTTTATATTGCCACCAGCAGTGTAGCAATGTCCCAGGTTTCTATCTCTCCACATCCTTGCCGTCACTTGTTACTGTTTCTAACTAGTCATCCTAGTAAGTGTGAAGTGCTGTCATATTGTGGATTTGATTTTCATTTCTCTAATGACTGTGATGTTGATTATCTTATCGTGTGGTTGTTTACTATTCATATATCTTCTTTATAGGAATGTCTGTTCATGTCCTTTCTTTGCTCATTTTTAAATTGAGTTATGTTTTTGTTGTTGAGTTGTAAGTGTTCTTTATATATTCTGGATACTGGATCCTTATCAGATATAGGATATGCACATATTTCTCCCATTCTATAGGTTGTCTTTTCACTTTCTTCATAACATCCTTTGATGAACCAAAGTTTCTAGTTTTGATGAAATGCAATTTATCTGTTTTTGTTGTTGTTGTTGATAATACTTTTCGTGTCAAACGTAAGACTTCATTGCCATATCTGAGATCATGATGATTTGCTTCCATATTTTCTTGCAATAGCTTACCTCTTGTATTTAGGTCATTGATCTACTTTGAGGTAATTTATGTACCTGGAGTGAAGTAAAAGTTCCTATCGCTCTCTATGTATAAATGACTGCAATGTGATTAAATATGTTTCATTAATTCTTCAAAACTTAATTTGAAACTATAGGATACCTTGACTCAACGGTGAGGTTTTAAGTTCAATTTATTTCAAGAGTTAGTTTTAATGTCAATTATAGCTAAAAAATATACCTCAAAATGATAAAAAGATCCAAATGGAATAAATTAATTGCTTTGTTGACTTTGTAAATTATGATACTCACTTTTAAGCATATCTACCAATAATGCAATAATTTTTAAAATTAAGATTCACATAATGTATGTTAGCATATTAAGGAAAACCTGTTGAAAGTTATTGTGCCTTTATTTTTAACAAAAGCATCCAAAATCCCAATGCCAAGGTCATGGCTCAGACCAATTAGATGGTAACCTTTTAGGTTAGGCATCAGGGTTTGTTGAAGTTCCCAGGTTTAAATATTTAAGAACTACCACAGGGGTGGGCAGTCTGTAAGCAACAAGGTATTTTCAATGGGAGTCTGTAGCATTCGTAAATGCAAAAATACTCCCTCTGCCCATGTCTATTTCATCTCTAGTGATTTGACTTGCTAGCTAGCATGGGTTTTTCAATCCATTTTGATGAAGTGGAAAATAAGATTGACAAACATAGCCAAAACAGCCTATTTCCAGAACCTCCGACAAACTCTTACCTAAAGGTTTGGGCTTTGGTAAAATCTTTACAATTATCCTGAAAGGTTTGCTGCCGGCTATTACTAACGGTGTGTGCTCGGAATTATTTTGAAATGACGAAGCCCGCCTCTGCATCTCCTTTTAAAACTGAGTAGCGGCCGGGCACAGTGGCTCACGCTTGTAATCCCAGCACTTTGGGAGGCCGAGGCGGGCGGATCACGAGGTCAGGAGATCGAGACCATGGTGAAACCCCGTCTCTACTAAAAAATACAAAAAGTTAGCCGGGCGTGGTGGACGGGCGCCTGTAGTCCCAGCTACTCGGAGAGGCTGAGGCGGGAGAATGGCGTGAACCTAGGAGGTGGAGCTTGCAATGAGCCAAGATTGCGCCACTGCACTCCAGCCTGGGCGACAGAGCGAGACTCCGTCTCCAAAAAAAAAAAAAAAAAACTGAGTAGCACCACTCACACAACTTGGTGGAGCTTCATGTGTTTAGGTTGATTTGTTGAGAGTGCTACTGTAGAATGATGGCTACTATGCAAAATGCACTTACTTCTTGTCCTTTATAAGCCCTGGTAGCACAGATTTTTCTGTAGCTCTAGGGGGCTGAGGAAGTAGTTTCCCACCTTCCCTATGACATGCCATCGGCCTCACCAGTAGTACCATTCAAGTCCATTGGTTTTGTTTGTTTTTGCCTTTTGTTTTTTGTTTTTACTGTTGTGCTCCCAGGTCACTTTTCGTGTAATTCCAGTTTTCACCTAACTTAGAATGCAATTCCCTTTCCATCTATTATGTCAGCTCACCAACCATAGTCCGTTATGCTTCTTGGTTGTTGTCAGTCATAGTGCAGCATGAGACAGACAGTTCTGATCCTTTTTAGATACAGAGATATTCTCGATGCCTAGGGAGTCGAGAAACTTGGGTTGCACCTATTTAGGGAGCAAAACATAAAATCTAATATGAAGGACTGTTTTTTGGCTTTTGAACATTGCTCTCCTAAATACAAATAATCATGTTAATATAACTCCTAAAACACATTGGAAAACTAGGGAAATATGTTAAAAGATGAGTTACAAAAGAATATATGCAAATGGCCAACACGCATATTAAAAATTCAACATAATTAGTTGCTACGGAATTGCTAACTTAGGCTGGGTGCCATGGCTTAAGCCTGTAATCCTGGCACTTTGGGAGGGCTACATGAATCACTTAAGCCTAGGAATTTGAGGCTAGCCTGGTGCAACATAGGGAGACCCCTTTTCTACAAAAAATTGAAAAATTAGATCAGTCTGTTGGGGCACATCTACAGTCTCAGCTACTTGGGAAGCTGAGGTGGGAGGACTGCTTGAGCTTGGGAGGCTGAGGTTTCAGTGAGCCATGATTGTGCCATCGCACTCCAGCCTGAGTGACGGAGTGAGACCCTGTCTTAAAAAAAAAAAAATTGCTAACTTAAAGCATAAAATAAAAAATGATGGACACACATTAAAAAGAGGTAAGATTATAAATTCATATATTTCCAGAAAGCAATTTGGCAATCCGTATTATAAGCTTTAAAATATTAACAAACTACTCAGAGCCTATCCACACACAATCTCCATGTGTCTGCCTGTCTGTTTGCCTGCCTCGCTGAAACAGACAGTCCATTCTCTTTCTAGCTCCTGGACCTTGTGTAATTATAATTGCCACTGTGAAAATGGTGGCACCAGGATTGAAGCCACAATGAAACTAACTCCTGACGTGCTTGCAGTCCAAGTTCAAAGTTCCTTCTGCCTCCAAATTGATTGAAATTAAATCAAACTTCCTAAGCTTCCGAGTTTAAACTGCTTCCTGTCTTATTTTGGGGAATGATTTGGCAATTTTGACAGTTTTCCTTTGATTTGAATGCATGAGGTAGTGTAAAGTCAGGGTAATAGTCTAACTTCTCTAACCAAAGCAACACTGGAATTGCAGTGGCTGAACAGGGTCAAGGTTGATTTCCCCTCATGTCATGGTCCAGTGTGGGTTGGCCAAGGGGCCTCTGCTCCACTCCATTATTCAGGGACCCAGGCCCCAACTCCTGCCATCCTGTGGTTCTGTCACCCACAGCAGCCCCTGTGTCTCGGCTGGATCCTCTTCATGGGGCCAGCTCGTGGAGGAAGAGCAAGCAGCACACCACGCTGGAGACTCAGGTTTAGATCCCAGGCCTGCAAATGGAGCACGTCACTTATTTCCACGTTCCTCATACCAGAACTCAGCCACACTGCCCTGCCTAGCCACGCCGTATATGTGTGTGTGTGTTCAGGGAGTGGAAAGGATGGGGGAGGAAACAGGATCTCGCCCTGTGCCAAGGAGAAAAAGCACACGGGCTGTCAACACACAGCAGTCTCTAACGCTGGTGGAGAGGAGGTTGAAACATAAAATTTATTGAATGGCTTCTCAGCTTTCCTCTCCCTGCTTGCAACAGGAGCAACACTCAATCAAGTGACTTCATTATAAGGAGTGACTGGTACATGGACAAGGACCAGAAAAAGAGCTGCAGGACAAAATTGATGGTGTTGCAGAGCTCATTCTAGCTGGATCAACAAGGCACTGTCTGTTCGGTCATCTTTTTGGCCTTGGAAATGCTGCCTTTATAGAATTCTACTTCAGAGAAGACAACAGAATTTTATGTTTGCGTGATGCATGCATGTGTCTTTAGTGGATTACAGATGAAGTGATTCTGTCCGTCTGTTTGAAACAGATCCAGCAGCGTCGCTCCCTTGCTCTCTGGAAGGAATGCCGAGAGAACTTTGCCCAATTCTTACTTTCCTTGAATTTCAACTCTCCAGACTGACTTATTTCCCCTTCATCTTCTTTTTTTTTCTGCATCTTATTAAGTGGTTAAAGATAAAATAACATTTGAGAAAGCAAAAATAAGGTGGGAATGTTCTGAATAGCAGAGAGAATAAAAATAATTTTTTCCACCTATTTCTGCCAAAAACTCTTAAAAAGCACATTCTACCTTTGTTTTATGAGGGCAAACACAAACAATTTTTAAGTATAAATTTATTACTTATTCAAAGAAATGTCGAAAGATGTCTGTCAGTACTTAAGATAGCTACAAAAGTTGCTCAAAACAGCTGTCTTGAGGATTTCTTCTTCTTTTTAGTGTGTGTTTGTGTAGTTTGTATGTGTGGATAGATAAATGGATAGATGAATGGATGGATGGGTTGATTGATTGATAATAGATAGATAGATGATAGATAGATAAACAGATAGTAGAATGGCCTGAATTCTTTTCCCCTGCCTTGTCAGCAGTTGGCGCAATTTTTGAATGTATGCATTCTGCATTATCATCAGAGTGGGCACCTCCTGAGGCTGGGAGGATTCTAACAGTAGTCAATAAAATACTAATAGACCTTTAAATATATCATTTTAAATGGTTTGATGTATTCTTAAATTTATTATGAGCCATATTATGCATACACAAGAGTGCTTATAGCACTTGTATAGTTGTAGATGTGCATAGTTACAGAAAACCTCTGTAACCACCACCTGGATCAGACAATGTGAGCCAGCAGCCCAGAAGCCTCCGTGTGACCTCCTCCATAGCCTCTTCCTCTGCCTGTCTAGACATAACTACTGTCTGATCTTAATAATTATTATTCCCTGCTTTTCTTTATAGCACTACCACCTATATATGCATCCCTAAATAATACAAGTTTTTGCCTGCTTTTAACTTTCAAACTAGTAGTGCTTGAAAGATTTTGCCAAATGTCTCTCTCCAGAACCATCTAAATTCCAGTAATACTCCTAGTCCTGAACCTCTGAATATATGTGCAAATTATTCCATTCAAGGTTTTTTCATTCTTATTTTTGTTATATATATTTTGTTAATTACACTAGATAATGGCTGTCTTCCTCATTGGGTTGAGGTATGTGTGTTATTGGGTGTGAAAATAGTTTATTATCTTTTTCATCAGATAAATGTTGAGCTTACAATCAGAAATTTAAAAGCAAACTGGACTAGTGACCAGGAAGAATTGCTTGGATGACAAGATCAGTTTATTGCACTTTGGTGAGAGTGCGTCTTGTATTTGTTTGAAGAATTATGAAAAGCAGAGCTCATTGCCTGTGTTAAATATCCTCCATCATCTGTCAGTGTTGTATCCAATGTCCTCAGCTGCTTCACATTTGGTGTTTTGGGTGGTTCCACCTCAGCGAGCCCCATGGCCTATATCAGAACATGTGGATCACTGAGAATCACCTAAACAAAGCTGACTTACAGCAGCCAGATTGCCGCTTGGCAATGTGCAACATTAGAGACACATTGAGGGACACAGTCTGTGATCTCTGCGGTGTCACAGGAAATGAGGTGCCTGCTATATCTTCCTGAGCTACAGATTTTTGCAACTAGTCAGAACTTGATTCCAGAAGAAAGCAGGGCCCTGTGGGTCAAGAAAAATTTAAGTGTATTTGAGGCTGAAATCCCTTTGGATTGTAAAAATATTCTTCCTGGTTCAGACAGGTTAAAAAAAAAATACTGTTCTAGCTGTAGATTCCGTTCCTTCGTCACTACCGCCATCATCATCACCCACAGGCATCTACCCAGAGCCTGGTGGTGCTGCATTCAATGCTATATGTTATTTTGGCCACTTACGTACAAACACACACACACATACACACACACATTCGGTAACTGTCATAAAACTTTATTCTTCCTCCCTGTACGATGTCTTGTGTTAATGAGACTTCATGCATAGAAATTGCTATGAGCTAGTGACCTCCAACTATCTTTGCAATAATTAATAATGTGCTTAGAGGGGTTGATTTACATATTTATGAGGGTTTATACTGTTCCGTCCAAAGCAGGAGACTGAGAGAATTTAATGTTTTAAATGCATACCAAGTCAGCAAGAGGAGGAGTGGTTTAATATTCTAATGTCAAGATGAACATAAATATCTAATACCCAAACCAAGTAGTTGTATTATTTATTTGCAGTAAAGTCTGAATGCCCTGCAGGTGATCTCACATGTTCTATCACTGATTCTACTCAAGTGTTTGGAAAAAAATAATATTTCTTATATTTTCTGCTTTTTGAACCATTACTAGACATCACCAGTCTTGGAATTATATATTTATAGAGGAAAACACTGTACGAAAGGCAGTGGAAAAACACAAGGAAGGAGGAATAAGAACAGCATTCAAAGAAGTAATCTTATTTACTTCTTCGGCCTCATTCCTAACCCCTCCTCCAAGCTGCTACCTGTGACAGCTCTTTCTTCTGGCTCAAGCACAGCAGTGCTTTTAATTTTTTTTTTTTTTTTTTGAGATGGAGTCTTGCTCTGTTGCCCAAGCTGGAGCGTAGTGGCGCAATTTCGGCTCACTGCAAGCTCTGCCTCCCAGTTTCACACCATTCTCCTGCCTCAGCCTCCTGAGTAGCTGGGACCACAGGTGCCCGCCATCACGCCAGGCTAATTTTTTATATTTTTAGTGGAGACAGGGTTTCACCGTGTTAGCCAGGATGGTCTGGATCTCCTGACCTCGTAATCCGCCCACCTCGGCCTCCCAAAGTGCTGGGATTACAGGCGTGAGCCACTGTGCCAGGCCATTGCTTTTGAAATCAACTACTGTCTCAGATTGCCCAGGCTTCTATTACAAAATACCGCAGCCCGGGTGGCTTAAACAGCAGGAATTAATTTTCCCACAGTTCTGGAAGCTGGAAGTCTCAGATGAAGGTTTCAGCAGGGTTGGTTTCTCCTGAAGCCTCTCTCCTTGGCTGGTAGATGTTGTCCTGCCTGTGTCCTCCCGTGGTCTATTTTCCTTCTGTGCCTCTGTCCTCATCTCCTCTTCTTCTAAGGACACCAGTCAGATTGGGTGAAGATCTACACCAATAGCCTCATGTTACCTCTTTAAAGGCCCTGTTGCTGGCCAGGCACAGTGACTCCTGCCTGTAATGCCAGCACTTTGGGAGGCCGAGGCGGGTGGATCTCCTGAGGTCAGGAGTTCAAGACCAGACTGACCAACATGGTGAAACCCCATCTTTACTAAAAATACAAAAACTAGTTGGGCGTGGTGGTGCATGCCTCTAATCCCAGCTACTCGGGAGGCTGAGGCAGGAGAATCACTTGAACCTGGGAAGCAGAGGTTACAGTGAGCTGAGACTGCACCATTGCACTCCAGCCTGGGTGACAGAGTGAAACTCTGTCTCATAAATAAATAAATAAATAAATAAATAAATAAATAAATAAAGGTAGGCTGTATTGCCAAATAGAGTCACATCCTGAGGAACTGGGGTTAGAACTTCAATGTATGAATGTGGGGTACACATTTTATCCTATAACAACCACTTTCTCAATTCTGAAATAGTTTTTAAATACTCAGCACCCCCAAGTTCAGAAAAGGCCTATTGAACATGAGCCCGCTGTATGTTAAGTTCTGCTCCCTGTGGTTAAACTACCGGATGTTCCTAAGACACACCTTGTCCTCCAGCCTTCCCGAAAGCCCTTCCCCATGCTCCGTGTGGGCTGGTTTCCTGAGCTTCAACACAGTGTCCCTAGGGAATCCAGGGCTCTTCCTGCCAATTTTCTGATGTGAAAATCTAGACTCACTAGCAGACGTTTCAGGATGGATCCTCCTAACTTTCCTGTGCTTTGTAATTGTAAAGATTCAAGCATCTTCTTGGGGGTGGAGGTGGCTAGGACAGCATCTGTGGTCATGTCTCAGTCCCTGGCTCTCCCAGGATGGATTGTCAGGACCTGAGGCGTCCAGTTATTGTAGACTAAACTGCCAACAGTTACAGTAAAGCCAACAATGTAATTAGTGGCTCACACACAACTGCAGCATAATTCTCTTCTGGGGTGGGCAGTTCAGGTGGGTGCTGGTTATCTTCTGAGGGGTATTTGTATCTTTTGCCTTTATTATCCCACTGGGCCTTGTCCATATCTCCATGGTCAAGCTCAATCCCCACATCCAAGATCCAGCTGGCAGAGGGGAATGAAATTATAAACTAGGCATGCATCTTTCATATAATCCCAGCCCAGAAATAGCACGTACCCCTAAGATCCTTAAGGTAGGCCTTAGTCATTTGGCCATGCATACCTTCGGGGGAGCCTCAGTAATGGACCCTTGAGTAGAGGCCTAGGAACCAGAGAAAAGAGTAATTTAGGCAGACGTCTGGCAGCCTCTGTCAAAAAGATATTCCTCTAGGGGTACTGGGAGCTCAGCTTCCAAGGAGTAGCCTTGGTTGTGTTCATGCTTCAGGAACCTTGGGCAAAGAGAGGACCCTGTAGTCAGACGGTGCCAATTCAATGACCAGCCCACTCAACTGGATGTCGAGCTGATTTCCTCGTTTTAAAATGAAGAGAATTCTGAACTCAGAGGTCATTAAATCAGATGGTATATAAAAATGACTGGCACAGTACCTGGTACCCAGTCACCACCAATCCTATATACCAGTTTCAGAATGCATTCTAGAAATGCCTGACTCACACGGGAAACCTGAACCTGCGATATAGGTTTAATTGAAGTTGTATAGCTGAAAAGTAAAAATCTTATTTTCTTTTTGACATTTTCTACATTAATACTTTGATAGAGGAATAATTAATTCCTTTGAATGAGGGATTAACATTATAAGAAATGTAAAATGTTCCATAAATATGTGCTTATAAAAACAAATAACTTGGAAAGTTATTGATAGTTCTTTATAAAATTCTTATATTAGATTTATTTCACAAAACCAGATTTTCTAAACTAATCTTTTCCAGAAAGAGGTATATGTAGGAGTATAAATAGCGGCATTACGAAGGCTACCATTCTGTATTATTTTTCTCTTCTTACTGATAGCATTGGTAGGCTGCTTTAACTGGGTTGTTAGTATAACTTCCAAGTCCTTTCCAGAAAATTTTGTATTCTAAATAGCCTGCAGATGAGTAATGAGTAAAACTCATTTATATGCTTGTGGACTGAAATCAAGTATGATATTAAACAAATATGTAGTTTGAAATTGGGGTCACGGTATTCTGACGGAATTGGGAGCTACACTAAAAGAAGTGGACTCTAGACTATGGTTCATTGGGGTACAGGAAGAAAACTTTACAATTTCTGTGTTTGATTTACTTTTTATATCCTCCTTTAAACTTTTTTTTTCTATCTTTTGTTTTCCATGTGTTTAAATGTATATAAAATAGGAGCAGTTTTTACATTGAATCAATATTGGCATTCATAATCAATTCTTTATTTTTACTAATAGGGATTCTCCACCAAAATTTTGGAGAGCACTGATCTAGGCCACTGGATTTCAAATTTACTTTGCTGCTACCCATGGAAAGAGATACATTTTACATGAGGAGCTATAAACATATAACATATACATATGCATGTAATTGAAAAACCTTTCACAAAATAGTACTTTCCTACTATATGTGATGCACTAATATTTTCAGTTTTAATCTATTTCAGATGCATTTGAACCATCCCAAACACTTAAAAATCAACTCTGTCTTGAAGGACTTTCAGAAGGAATACCCTAACTTCCCTTCGGAGCCCACTTCGTGTTTAGTCATTTCAAATACCAGAACCTCTTGTTTCTGACATAACTCATGTCTTACACTGCAGAAAAAAAACTTAATTAGACTAGATCTGAACAAAGTAGAAAAAATGAAGTCATCCATTCATTTTTCTAAACCAGTCAGTTTTAAAATTCAGGAAAACATAAATTTTTGGTACATCTTAACAGAAAGCACATTTCAGATACACATTTCATTTTCAGGAATGCCATCACTAAAGCCAGATAACATGGATACTCTAGGGATACCACAGTATCCATGTTATCCCAGCCTAGTCACACCTGGGTGAGGGGCTGCTACCTCCCCTGATGCAGTGTCCGGAAGACCCCTACCTCCCTGCACTCCCATCCCCCCCCCCCCCCCCCCCCGGCCAGGACAGGACAACTTTATAACTATTATTAGAACAGTAACCTTTAAGTTAACATAGTTACAAATATCTTAATAGCCTCAATTGAGAGTGACTTCTAACTGTTTACTTCTCCACCGTGTTATAATTTCTAAGCAAATTTCCTGTGTATATTTAGATGGGCATCAGAAGTACAATGGTTAATGCTTGCAACTTTGCTTCGGAGTGTTCTTTTTTCTGCCGTGCTGATTGGTTTTTGTTTTGTTTTATTTTGTTTTTTGAGAAGGAGTTTCACTCTGTCACCCAGGCTGGAGTGCAGTGGTGTGATCTCGGCTCACTGCAAGCTCTGCCTCCCGGGCTCACGCCATTCTCCTGCCTCAGCCTCCTGAGTAGCTGGGACTACAGGCACCCGCCACCACGCCCAGCTAATTTTGTTTTTGTATTTTTAGTAGAGACGGGGTTTCACCGTGTTAGCCAGGATGGTCTCGATCTCCTGACCTCGTGATCCACCCGCCTCGGCCGCCCAAAGTGCTGGGATTACAGGCGTGAGCCACCACGCCCGGCCCATGCTGATTGTTGTAAGGGAAATGCTGAGTTTGTCTTGGAGGTTGTTTTTGGACCTACAGTAAGATGCACTCATTAGCTAACTTGTTCTTCAAATTAGATCACTATGGTAGAAATAGTACTGAACTGTTAAGTTGTGAGGCTAATCCTGACTCTACCCCCAACCTAACCTGGTTATTTTGGTCACATTACTTTCTAGCTACTGGATACTAGGGCAGGCCTTTTGTGTACATAACCATATTTAAGCCTCACAATGATTCTCTATAGTTGATATTAATAATCTCCTTCTGCAGATGAGGAAACTAAGGCTCACAGAAGCTAAGTGTAAACATAGGTCTGCCTGACTGTAAAGCTCATTTTTCCTCTCCACCTTTTATTCACGAAACCTCTTTCATGTCTAGGACTTCTTCCACCTCAAAGATGTTATGATCCTTGTCTGTTGGCCCCTAAACCAAGTCTTACTATTTACTGAATCCATGAAATTGGTCAGACTTAGCATGAAAAAACACAGTCAAATCAATGCGTGGAGACAGTGCCTCCTAATGGCTCTGCAAGACACACTAGCATCTCACAGTCTCTCTGTGGTACCTTTAGATTGATGTTTATCGAACTGTGTTCTGTGGAACCATGGGGAGGGGATGTCCATAAAGCATATCAAGGATTATTTTACAACAAAAAAGGCAGGGGGATCACAAGGTCAAGAGATCGAGACCATCCTGGCCAACATGGTGAAACCCCGTCTCTACTGAAAATACAGAAAAATTAGCTGCGCGTGGTGGCATGCACCTGTAGTCCCAGCTACTCAGGAGGCTGAGGCAGAAGAATTGCTTGAACCCGGGAGGCGGAGGTTGCAATGAGCCAAGATTGAGCCACTGCACTCCAGCCTGGTGACAGATCGAGACTCTTTTAAAAAAAAAAAAAAAAAAAATGTGGTCATTGACAGCAGTCATAAGTTTTACCTGTTTTAGTAATTGAGACTTCCATGTCAATACTTTATCAAGGGAACAACAGGCAAAAATAGGGGCTTCTGTAGTCTTCAAGTCATAGCAGAAATTTTGATTAAAATGGTTTAGGTTTCTTAATACTATATATTTTTGAAGAATAAATAAAAGAACTGTACATGTTGTATTGTGAGTTAAAATAACTAAATTGCAAAATGGCAAAGACCAAATTTTAATTGATATCTCTTATTAACATAGAGGGAAACTTGAGTTTATTAACATTAAAATACTGTGTTATGGAGTAGAAAAGTAGGCCCTAAAATGACAGAGCCTAGGAGTAAAAGTGTTTAGGACACTTTACCTTCAAAAACAACTCAAAGCATTTCGTTTTGTGTTGTTTTTGATTTGTTACTCCCTGTTTTAATTTGAACGTGCTCCTTTCAGTTAGAGACTGTTTACTTTCTCTTTATTTCAACAAAATCAGTGATCTTGGTGGGTTTTTATTGTTCATATATAACTAAGCAAGTAGTAAAAGACGTTGGTGTCAGAGGGCATAAGACCTCTTGTTGGATGAAATGCCACCATCATCATCAAAATTTATTTATCTAATATCTCACTGGATGAAATACCACCTCCGTCATCACAATTTATTTGCCTAATATACCACTTTAGAAGGTACTGTTTCAAGAATTGGGTGTTGTTCTCGGTTGTACATAGCTTCTGTAGCTATCATCGTATCAATAGAAGGAGTAATTACCTATAAAGTATGCTTAACTGTACACTCATGCTAAGTATAGCATACTGGGTATCAATCAACACCAGCTAACTTCAAACTTTATTTTCCAAAGCAAACCTCTAGGCTGTAATTTTGCCATTCTTCCTTGTGATCCAAAAATAAAAATAAATCAAGGTAGAAAAACAGCTGTAAAGCTGATAATGAGATTTGCAACCAGCTAAGATATAATCTAAATCATAAGGAGGTTTAAAAATCCTATTGTTCATTTTTCACTATGCGAATGATTTAGAAAACCCCAGTTCAGAGACAAGGAAGACCACTTTGCCATTTAAATAAGGGACTGGCACCGGTAGCTTCTGTGTTTCATGATCCACGTCCGCAAGTAATATATGATGTGTTTATAGGAATGTTAAAGGAACACTGAAGATTATGGAAGCGTTTTTGGGGATAATAACACTTAACAGGAATATACTGTTTACCAGTGAGACTGAAATGAGGCTGAAGTAAATAATAAGCATTTCAGAAAATTACCCAATTACATATTTAACCACTCCAAGGCAATCTAGTCTCCAGGGAAAATAGTGTGCGTTTTACAAAATTGCTTATAATTGTGAATTGTGTGTTTGCAGAGGAACCTGGTGTGGTAGTAGGAGGCACATTTGTCAGAGCTCAGCAAAGGAATCTTTTTTTAAAGGACTTTGAATACAAGAGACAACATTTGCAGTTGCTTTTCTGATGACAATAAAATATGTGTTTAAGACTGCTTGACATACTATTCTAGAAAAGACTACAGAGCTATTTTGATGCCTGAGGGATTTAATACCAAGTACTTTGCATTGAAAGCATTTAGCTATTGTTTTAATACACTTTCCTTCTGAGACTACAGCTACATTGTAGGGAGATAGATTTCTAAATTGCAAATATTAATTATTCATATTACAGAAAACACCCTAATAAGTTTCCTGTTTTTATTTCACATAGAAATGCACAATTTAATTACTGAATTCTTAAAACTTGTATAAATAGCTTAAAATAATTTTCCCTTAACTTGGAAGTAGAACATAATTTTCATTAAAAATGGTGCATCTGGTCACATTTTGAGAAATATATGGAACTGTGGCATCCTGTTGAATGATATAATTTGTATCCTCTAAGTAAAAACAAAGACAGTTGCATAGGCCTCTACAGTTTATAAAGTGTGTCCTTAAAATGTCAGATAAAGCAAATCCAACCATCCTGTCCATTTTATAGGCAGTATCTACTACACTGCAGGCTCTGTCTGCGTCAGAGGGAGAAGCAGTGGTTTGCAGAACAGATAAGCTTCTTCCCCTCAAGGAGCTTGCAATTCAGTGGGGGTTTCAGATATTTATGAAAACCATGCAGCTATATAATTACAGATTAGATAAGAGATGGAAGAAATGGAGGAAGTGGGGCAGGACAGGGGAAAAAAGGAACAACTTGAGGTAAAACCTTGAGACAGGAGAGAGCAAAGCAGGTCTGTAGCATGGAGAGACCAGAGTGGCTGGAGGAGAGTGAAAGAGACCAGCAAATGGGCAGGGCCCAGCAGCCCCACCCTGGAGGATGCAGTCCTGGAAGTCAGATGCTGGAAGCTTCAAATAAAAGAAGTGGCGTGATCAGATCTGCATTTTTAAAAAAACTACTCCTGCTGGAGGAAGGAAAATGGTTGCAAAGGGACAAGAGGAGAGGTGAAAGACCAAATTCAGTGGGACTTGTGATGGGCCTCGTGTGGAGGAAGGGCAGGCAGGCGTTAAAGGTAATGCTTAGGTTTCTCGATTCCGCTCAGGATGGGTAGGTCTTCAGCTTGTAGCTCACAAAGGCTCATGAGTAGTATCATGGAATCCATGACAAAAACTTAACTTTCAATCAATTTAATATGGGTGATACTGCACTTTGCACGTTGTGGGGGAGAAAGGGGCTGGTGAGTGTGCTGTTGAAGTTCTGTAAGTGACCCTTGCTGAATGTGCCTCAGCCTTAAACTCTCAACTCACAGCAACGGGCAATGCAAGAAACAAAGACAGAAACAGATGCACAATCTCCTCTTAACAGCGTGGTCGCTGAGGAAGTCACCCACTAACACTGCTCCGCTCTTCGTCAACTCCTGAAAGACATTCCTTTCTGCACTGAGGTCATCTGGTTGACGGGAACAGAACCAACTAAAGCTAATATAAGAAGAGAGGAGGGGGTTAGTATCAAGGATGGGGGTGTCTCCTGTTTCCCAGGGACAGGGGTGGGTCTCGGGGGCAACAGAACCATTGGTCCAAAGACCCCTTCTTTGTCTTCATGCATCTACGTCACCTGTCAATCTGCCTGCTTCTTTCAGCCTTTGGTATAAACAAATTCCTTTGCTTCTCCAATTCCGGCAGGAACATGCCAACTCACGGCTCACAAGCTTACAGAGAGTCGCACGATGTGGTCAAATGATTTGTGTGATTCAAAGACATTTGTGTGATTCAAATATCAGTCCAGGAAAAATATTGGTTCTCCTGAATGACACATAAGTTTTCTATGCTATAGGTAATACAACGGTTACAGAGTACTATGTCGACTCTCCTTAGGCCACTAGGAAGGTCAGAACTTACCTTAAGAAATTGTCATCTATTCTGGCTTTTATTTCTATATGCTATCTTTATCTTTTGTCCTCAGTAGTCTCTTACTATTGCATGTTCTCTCCATTTTTTGTCTACTTAAATGTTATTGGTATACATTTGTATAATTGTCTCAGATCCTTTCTAGAATGCTACAGGAAAGGAAGGATAATTGAAAACTTCAACTTGAAAATGGCAATAGAGTTTCTTGGTGCCAGTATATTTGAGAGCAATGGTGGCCTAGAATATAGCAATTATGCATCAAGAATATAACAGTATAAAACTTATTACGTGTAGAATTTTATTCCTTTTCCTTAGGCAT
This sequence comes from Hylobates moloch, assembly GCF_009828535.3. Taxonomy (NCBI): domain Eukaryota; kingdom Metazoa; phylum Chordata; class Mammalia; order Primates; family Hylobatidae; genus Hylobates; species Hylobates moloch. The sequence goes on along the minus strand of NW_026652277.1, from coordinate 169,625,828 downwards.
TTCATAGCTCTATAGTACACTGACTGCATTATGTGCCAAATTTCACATGTAGCCACCAGTTTTTGTAGTTATTTAAATCTAAATTTATATAGATTATATGAAATTAAATTTCAGTTTCTCATGATTACAAAACAATGTAAATACATTTAGTGGATACAATATTAGTTCACACATAGAGTATTTCCACCATCATAGAAATTTCCATTGCACAGCATGACATCAAGTAGTCTTTAATTTGTTCATTAATAGCTTGAAAGTAACTTCTGAATTAAAAGACCCTGACTTAAACCTTCTGGGTCTTTCTCAGTCACGTTTCTAGTGCATCTGTCTTTTTGGTTTGCTTTCTGTTCTAACTTGGTCACTGTTAGCATTCATACTTTATTCTATTCCTGTATCTACAAGAACGTCAAAATTCCTCATTGTCAGATTCTCCCACTGCTGTCCATTTGCTCACTGTCTTATGCTAATTGAGATTCCATTTTTACCACAGCAGTGTTCTGGTCAAGCCTACTGTGGCTTTGTGTTTTTTCTTACTGTCGCATCACATCAGCCTAGTTTTCTTCCTTGGCTACCTAAGTCCCTCTCATTAACTCCCAGAGCACGACTTCATGTGTGCTCTGTTGTTTTTTCAGCCCTCACCTGTAGGAATTCTGTCCTGTCTATGCCAACTGGAGAGTGCCTGAACTGCCTGCCCACTCTCATTCTGTAGCTCCAGATATGTCCTGTCCTTCACCCACCCAGACCTCCCTAGGCCCAATGTCCTGTCCTCCAAGATGCTCATGTCCTTTCCATTCTGGAATCACTACCTAATCACCAGATATAAATTGTTCTTGATAAATCCACTTAAATTATAAGCACTTTGGGAAAAAAGCTTCAAATCTTGTTCTTCCATGGGATTCCCTGTTTTGCCCAGTGCCAACCGCCTCAGGAAATGTCACTTCGTGAGTGTGTACTTGATAGAATTCCTAAGGTGATACAAGGCTTGGACTGAAGTTGGTACCTCTGTTTTCTGATTGTAGCTCTGCTTCTAGCTCTCTATGTACGATTGGCCCTTCCTTTAACATTTCAGAATGGTTTTCTTACTTGGAAGTCAGGAGATTGGGCTGGTCAGATGCTGATGCTTATAATTCTGTATTTTTATAAAGTCAGTCTTTAATCTGTTTATTTCTTGGGTCCCATTATATATCATGATATTATCAGATACTACCTATTTCTGATTGTAACTTGTGCATCTGGTGAATCTGATGATTGTCATTTGTCATGTGAGCGTTTGCAACCCTTGGCCAAGGTCTCCTGTTACGTTGTACCATGTGGCACAAAGGCATACATGCACGTACTGATCCATGCATTTGTCTGTCCATCCATCCATTCATCCATCCACCATCTATCCATCCATTCATCCATCATCCATCCATCCATCCACTGCACACAGTAGCTCGGCCACAGTGCTAGTCATAGAAATACAAAGCAAAAAGACGTACTTTTTACTTTCAAAGAGCAGCCTGTCTTATTTGGAAAAAGACACAAAAGTATGACAATAAATAATTGATTTATTCAAGGCAAGTACCTACTACGTTTTGTTGCAACGTAATGGTTAACCATGTCACTTATTAACTGGCCATAATACCTTAGGACTGGGACATTAATTTTCAGTAATTCTCTAGAACATCTGTTTAAACCATAAAATTTCTCTGGGTAGGATTTGGCCTCTATTTTACGGCAGTCTGCCATTCTGAAGTGATTGCTGAATACTCAAAGCATGGCACAGTGAAAAGCACTCTATTGATTGTGGCCAACGAAGTTGCGTTGTATTGAAATATGTGCTGCCTCACTGAAGTCTTGACTCATTCATGCCATTAATAACAGTTTAGATATGTGCAGGTGTAGGCTGACAACCCACAAATGTTAGGGAACATCAGCAACACTTGGTTATTTATGCTCTTAGAGGACTTATGCTCACGATTCTTTCACATTGAGCTATGATTATGTGGAACTGAAGGTTCTGATGTTGCAGGACTTTTCCTTAGTTCAGCCATAGACCGGGTTCTTTGTCCCATGACCACAAAAATTCAGGCTCGCAAGACAATTTGAAGGGTGAGTAAGACAGGGTTTTATTAGGCAAAAAGGAAGAAAAGGGGGAAACAGGGACTCTAGCTAGGCCAGAGTCCCTGCTAGACCGCTTCCTGTGCTCAGCCTGAATCTCGGGTTCCACACAGGAGTAGGAGGGGCCAGGCTCCTCCCTTCTGCAGAGGGCAGGCTGGTTGGAGTTTCTCCAGGGACCCCCTCCCACCTGGCTGTCCCACTGGAACTGAAATTGAGGCTTGAAAAAAAGGGTCTTTTCCATCTTTAAAGGTGTTGTTTTACTTATATGTAATACATCATTTTCATTAAAATAAAAATGTAAAAGTCCAATTCCAGGACGCAGATATCTGTGTGGATGTCGTTGAATTGTGCTCTGGCTGTGGTGTGCAGTTAGAAAATTGATGTGACTCAGTCTGACATCGTGGCAACGTTTTCAAATTCAGCTCAGTCTTACAGTGTTCCCGATTAAAGTGTGAGTGACACTAACTAATTAAATTGAGGAAAAGGGTATTCATAAAGTGGACGATATAAATAGAAAATAAAGTTAGCAATTGACATTATGACCACCGGAATTTTTTTTTTTTTAAGAATGAGCTGTGTGGTAAAAGGGTATATTTAGAGACAAGAAAGATAAAAGGCCATTTGATTGACAAGTATTATTTGTGGTTCAGTCAGTTGCATTTAGGCTGCTATGCCTTGTTCACTGAAAGTATAAACATCCTTCAGTTGTATCACAAAGCTTCTTTTACCTCAGTGAACTATCAGTATGTCAGCTCATTGGTCAGACTTCAGAAAACTGAACCCAGTTTTATGTTCAGGTGTACATATTTCTACATCTGGGGAACCCTAAAACCCACTTGAAAGACCAGATATATAGTCTGGAATGTGGTGACCATTGGCTGTACAACCCATGATAGAAATAAGGTTTTGGAAGCCAGACAATAGGAAAACAGTGTGGAAGGATCTAGCAATTAAGTGAAATGTATGTGAGTCAGTGAATAGAAAAAGGTAATTGAAATGTAATCTGTGTTAGTGACATTGACAGTATATAGAATAAAAAAGAAGTAGGAAATGGCTGCCACTCTGATAGGTGATGAAAATCCGCCATGCCATTCAGCTTTATTGGAATGATTAGCATCTTAGAAGTACTGAAGACACAAAGAATCCTGGTTTTTAGAAGTCGAAATGGAACGTAATTGTTCCATTAGTCTTTCATTCTTAATGGCTTTTTGGTACTTTCTGAAGCATTCAGAAAAGCACCTTTAAATTTACAGTGACTGGCCAACCTTTCCAATCCAATGCATTCTGAGGACTGACCTAGGAAGCCCCTAGATCCAAGTTACTGAGGGGGAAGATGCAGGCATGCCATGAATTCATACATTAAAATGCTTGCCATCCTGATTACACAACTTGAAGGAATTTTGATGTCTTCTGAAATGAGAGATTATCTCTTTTTTAAATTTTTTTTTTTAAAACAGTCTCACTCTGTTGCCAGGCTGGAATGCAGTGGTGCGATCTCAGCTCACTGCAACCTCTGCCTCTGGAGTTCAAGCTATTCTCCTGTCTCAGCCTCCTGAGTAGCTGGGACTACAGGTGCCCACCACCATGCCCGGCTAATTTTTGTATTTTTAGTAGAGACAGGGTTTCACCATCTTGGCCAGGCTAGTCTTGAACTCCTGGCCTCGTGATCCACCTGTCTCGGCCTCCCAAAGTGCTGGGATTACAGGCATGAGTCACTGCACCCGGCCTGAAATGAGAGATTTCCAAAACAAAAGAGGTTAAGATGTGTTTGTGTGGTATAGTAGGGAAGAGACAGGTTGTATATTGGACAGACCTGAGACTGAATTTCAAGTCTCTTCAGCTTTGTGACTTCAGGCCAGTCCTTTTATTTCTCTGAGCTTTGACTTCCTGATCTATCATCTTTAAGTGGGCCTGTGTTAATTAAATGACTAATGTTGGTTTATATTGTTTTTAACAGCTTTATTGACATACAAGAGGCACATATTTAAAATGTACCGTTTGATAAGTTTTACACACGTATATACCAGTAAAACAATCAATTTAAGGAACATAGCCATTAACCCCTCCCATATCTCCCTGCCAAGCAATTATTTATTTGTTTACATTTTCTAGAATTGTATATAAATGCTACCATAGAGTATGCACTCTCTTTTTGTAGGACTTCTTTGATGCAGTGAAATTATTTTGAAATTTATCATCATTGTTGTGTATAAGAAAAGTTTACTCCTTTCTACTGCTGAATTGTGTAGATTGTATGTCTACAACCACAATTTGCTTATCCTTTCCACTGCTGATGAACCCTGGGCTTGTTTCCAGTTGCCAGGCATTACCAACAAGCATCCATGAAATTGTATGCAAGTCTTTGTACATGTGGATATATTTCTTTTTATCTTGTGTAAATACCTAGAAGTGGGGTGACTAAATCATATTTTAGAGTTTCTTTTTAAGGAACTGCCAAACTGCTTTCCGTGGTGTTTGTACCATTTCCATTTTACATGCCCACCCAGAATGTACGAGAGTTCTAGTTGCTCCAGTTCCTACTCAACACTTGGTATCATCAATCTTTTAAGTTTTCACATTCCATTAAGTGTGTAGTGGTGTCTCACTATGGAATTATGTTGCATTTCCTAATGACTAATGATGTTATATATATTTAATATATAAATATTTATATTATTTAGATATTAAATAATATATATAATATTTACATATATTTAGATATTAAATAATATATAATATTTATATATATTTAGATATTAAATAATATATAATGTTTATATATGTTTAGATATTAAATACTATGTTTATATATTTATATATTAAATAATATATAATATTTATATATATTTATACATTAAATAATATATAATATTTATATATTTATACATTAAATAATATATAATATTTATATATTTATACATTAAATAATATATAATATTTATATATTTATACATTAAATAATATATAATATTTATATATATTTATACATTAAATAATATATTTAAATAATATATAATATTTATATATATTTATACATTAAATAATATATAATATTTATATATATATTTATACATTTAAATAATATATAATATTTATATATATTTATACTATTAATAAATAATATATAATATTTATATATATTTATACATTAAATAATATATAATATTTATATATATTTATACATTAAATAATATATAATATTTATATATATATACTAGATAAATAATATATAATATTTATATATATTTATACATTAAATAATATATAATATTTATATATATTTATATACATTAAATAATATATAATATTTATATATATTTATACATTAAATAATATATAATATTTATATATTTATACATTAAATAATATATAATATTTATATATTTATACATTAAATAAATAGATATAATATTTATATATTTCTACATTAAATAATAGATATAATATTTATATATTTCTACATTAAATAATATATATATTTATAGATAATATTTATATATTATATATAATATTTATATATTTATATATAATATTTATATATTATATATAAATTTATATATTTATATATATAATATTTATATATTATATATAAATATATATATTTATAAATAATATTTATATATTATATATAATATTTATATATTTATATATAAAATATTTATATATTTATATATTAAATATATATAATATTTATATATTTATATATTAAATATATATAATATTTATATATTTATAGATATTAAATTATATAGATAATATTTATATATTTATATATTAAATATATAATTATATATTTATATGTTAAATATATAATTATATATTTATATATTAAATAATATATATCATATATATTTATATATAAATAATATATAGATTATATTTATATTATTTATATATTAAATAATATATATCATATATATTTATATATTAAATAATATATATCATATATATTTATATATTAAATAATATATATCATATTTGTATATATTTATATATTAAATAATATATATAATATTTATAGAGAGAGAGAGAGAGATGGAGAGAGAGAGAGACGGAGTTTTGCTCTGTTGCCCAGGCTGGAGTGCAATGGCGTGGTCTCAGCAAACTGCAACCTCCACATCCCAGGTTCAAGCGATTCTCTTGCCTCAGTGCCCCAGTAGCTGCGATAACAGGCACACGCCACCACGCCCAGCTAATTTTTGTATTTTTAGTAGAGTTGGGATTTTGCCATGTTGGTCAGGCTGACCTCAGGTGATCCACCCACGTTAGCCTCCCAAAGTGCTGGGATTACAGGCATGAGCCACCGCGCCTGGCCTATCTTTTTATGTGTTTATTTGCCATTCTCTTACTTTCTTTGGTGAAGTGCCTGTTAAAATCATTTGCACATATTTTATTTTTTTATTATTTTTATGGTGACACAGAGTCTCACTCTGTCATTCAGGCTGGAGTGCAGTGATTGCTCATATTTTAAAATATGAGTTGCATTCTTACTATAAAAATGTAAGAGTTCTTTATATATTCTACATGCAAGTATTTTATCAGATGTGTGATTTGCAAATGTTTTCTCTCTGTGTGTGGCTTATTATTTCATTTTCTTAACAGTGTCTTTCAAAGAGCAGAAGTTTTTAATTTCAGTTAAATCCAATTTGCCAATTTGTTCTTTTATGGATTGTGCTTTATGTAGCATACCTAAGAAATCTCTGCCTAACCAAATGTCATGAAGGTTTTCCCCTATGTTTTCTTCTAGAAGCTTTATGTTTTATATTAAGATATCTGATCTATTTTGAATTATCTTTTGCATATGATACAAATCAGGAATCAAAGTTTCTTTTATATATTGGTATTTATTTTTTTCAAACAGCATCCACTGAAGAGAGTATCCTTTTGCTACTGAACTGATCTTGCACCTTTGTTGAAAGTCAGTTGGCCATGTACACGAGAGTCTATTTCTGTCCTCTGTGCTCTGTGTCATTGATCTATCTGGGCATCTGTATGCCAATAGAATACTGTCTTGATTTCTGTAGATTTACATTTAGTGTTGAAATCATGAAGTGTTTATCCTTCAACTTTGTTCTTCCTTTTCAAAGTTATCTTAGCTATTCTAGGTTCATGCTATTACCTTATGACTCAGAGTTTGAAGTGAGGTGGCTGGGGCTTGCCTCCATATCTTTCAACCCCTAACCCAGTGCGTATTTCACTAGCCCACGCAGGCCATGAATCTCTATTTAAAAAAGAAAAAAAGACATAAAGACAGCAAGAAAGTAAAAAGAGGAGGTAGGGGGAGAGAGAGAGAGAAGGAAAGAAGGAAAGGGAAGAAAGATCTTTTGGTCTTGTCATATGATAAAAAATTCTAAAGAAAGAATAATTTGGGAAACAGTAAGCAATAAAAATTAAAAGCTGAGAGAAAGTGTTCTTTTTTTTTTTTTTGAGACGGAGTCTCGCTCTGTCACCCAGGCTGGAGTGCAGTGGCGCAATCTCGGCTCACTGCAAGCTCCGCCTCCCAGGTTCACGCCATTCTCCTGACTCAGCCTCTCCGAGTAGCTGGAACTATAGGCACCCGCCACCACGCCCGGCTAATTTTTTCTCGAGACAAGGTCTCACTCCGTCACCCTGGCTGGAGTGCAGTGGTGTGATCTCAGCTCACTGCAGCCTCAGCCTCCCAGGTTCAAGCGATTCTCCCGCCTCAGCCTTCCAAATAGCTGGGATTACGGGTGTGCGCCACCACGCCTGGCTGATTTTTGTACTTGTAGCAGAGACAGGGTTTCACCGTTTTGGCCAGGGTGATCTCGAACTTCTGACATCAAGTAATCTGCCTGCCTCGGCCTCCCAAAGTGCTGGAGTTACAGGCATGAGCCACCGCGTCTGGCCGAGAAAGTGTTCTTAAATACAATTTTCATGAACTATGAGTTCTAAGTAGAAGCTACTAGCTTTTTTGGCTACTTTGCCTTTAATTGGCCTCATTATTTTTTATTACTTTGAATCCCTCATAGATCAGTTTCAACCCAGCTGATTGCTAATTTTCAATTGCTCATGAGTGCTTTTTCAAGGCTCACATTTTAATATCCTTGGCCTTTTTTCCAACACCTATTGCCCACTATCTATTGGCAACAGAGGGCAGTAGCCACTTATGCTGGCCTGTAGGGGAGAGTCTGTTTCCCACTCACCTGCTTGATAAGACATTCTTGATGATCTGGCTGACACGAAGACAGCCAGCCAACAACACACATCAACCCTGATTAACAGAATGTGAAATGAGGAAGTTCTGGATCCTCAAAGTATTGTTTTCCTTCCAGTGTCTTCACGTTGAATTATCCACACTGAATTACAGATAGTGTTTGTCTACTATCCATTTTGCACTGTGTTTCATAATGCAAGTAATGCTATTTTTATCATTATCATAATAATAATTTCAATTCTGCTTGCCGTAGTCGAGGCACTGTTTTAAGTACATTTTTCCCCCCAACATATGAAAGTACCAGCAATAACCTACTACTATCTGCTAGGAATGCAAGATATGTATTTCTCACATAATAGGATTATATATCTATAACCCTTCGATATTACTGAGTCCCTTTTGTGTTAACAGTTATCAAGTACTTTCCAATATGACAATTTCAGAACTATCTGGGAGTGATGATGGTTACTGTCATCTGAGAATTCACCAAGCAGAGTCATGGAGAGAGTATAGGGAGGCTGCCCTCACTGTCACGCGGGTGCAGTATGTCGGGAGAGTGCGTTGTCTGTGAGAATCATTGCAGAGAGTATGGATGATAAAAAGAATCAAAACTCTTTCCGTCATGCACCTTCCCTGCTGGCAAGAAACTGGGCTTGTCTGTGGCTGCATCCCCAGCCCCTAAGAAAACTGTCACACGTTATAGGTATGCAATGTTATCAATGAACAAAGGAATAAAAAATTTAAGTTGGGTCAAGTGATCAATGACATATTGATGTGTTTGGGACTTTGTTTGCCATACCGCCTATCCTGAAAGAAACACAAGCACTTTCATTGTTAGGTCAATTCTCTGGATACTGGCACCCTGGGACTGTTTCTCCCCCTGAGTGGGGATTCTCAAACCAGGCTCTGAGGTGAAGCCATCTTCAACACTGTTTGGGTGAAAAAGTTTGGGCTTTCCTAAGTGTCTCAGGAAAAGATTCTGTAACATACTAAAGAGGATAAATGCCATCATCTAGCACCACGACAGTTGCATTTTTGTTTAAAATAGGAATTTGAGGATCTAAAATATGTGAGCTAGATATGAGGAATATTGTGAATGTTAGGGATATTGAATATTCGTTTATACAATATTTGTCATCTTTGCACAGAAGTGGTGAGACCCTAAGGGAGAGGGAAGAAAAGGAATATGAGTTGGCCCCCAGCACCTGCAGGGCCTGTGATCTGACCATGGGGGGGCTCAGCCCCCATCCCTCTGAGAGGCCGCAGGGACCCTCCAGTCTTAGCTCCTAGTTGTCTTCAATTCTGCTGTCTTCTCTACTCTCACCTGCTGCTAATCACGCACCCCAACCTCCCACAAGCACCCACCTCGTGGCCTTCATGTCCCCACCCCTCGGACAGCCTCCGCCATGGCCTGTGCACTTCCCTGGATGCCCCGCGTGTTTTTGCTGCGGGAACTTCTCTGGAACCAGGCCGTCTCACGAGGAAACCCCTTCCTCTGCTTGCACCTCCCTCTCTGCATCTCCTAGGCCCTCGGAGGCAAGCTGGTGTCCTCTCAGCCCACACTTTTCTCTTTGAGATCAGCATGTCCCTCTGAGCATGGCCTGCTCTGAGCTTCAGGTCATTTGTCTCACCCACCTGCTCTTCCTCCTTGTCATGCAACATTGGGTCTGCCAGGCCTTCCCTGTAAGCTGTTGAGGCTTTCTCTCCCCTAGAAATTCTGCCTCCATTGCGGTGGCCAATCTGAACCCCACATGAATGTCCCCTTTGCAGAGCTGGAGATAATTACACAACTGGGCTCACCCATTTTACTTTAAATTCCTCCGCAGATGCACACTGGGCACCGTCCGGGATTGTCCTCCTCTTCTCTGGCTGCTGGATTTCCCGTGCCCCTATGCAACTCTTCATAGCTTACCCTCTGACCTTTCCTAACCTCTCCTCTCCTCTCCCTCCCTTACTCCATGGATGCACCGCACACATCTTTTTTAAATGTAAAATGATAAAGTAGAAACTATCAGAAGGGACCTTTCTCATTGCCTCACAACCCAGTCTCAACCTCATTGCCATTTGCATCCTTCTCTGGCACTTGTGTTCCCATTACCAGGAGAGAATTGGCCTTGCTCCAAGCCGAGCCCCTGCCCCTACCCCCCACCCCCACCCACTGGGCTCGGGCTCCCCCACTCGAGATTGCCTCTTGAGTCATCTGCACTCTAGGTTTCATGGGCCCTCCCTCCCTGCTTCATCTCCTACATCCTACAAACATGCTCTCCTCTCCTTTGCTCAGCCAGTCAATAACTGAACAGCAAACAAAAGTCCACCCGTAAACCCCTTATCCCCCTCCACAGAATTTATGCTTCTTCGTACTGCTTCTAAGAGTGGTTGCCATATGCTGTCCCCACTGACTTTCCTCCCATTCCTTCTTCTCTCTTTCCAATCTGGCTTTTTTTCCCTTCATCCCACTGGGATATTCCACTGGATGAGACAATTTAATGCCAAATAATAGCACACTGCGTGCTTACTATGGGCTTCCAGATGTCCATGCCCTCTCTGTGTTCCTTCTCCCTCGGTGGTGGCTCCTTCTGTCTCCTTTATTAGCTTCTCCTCCCCAACCAGACTTCTCACTCCCAGACAACTATCACTCTACTCTTCATCAGCATTATTTTAATATCATTTACCTACTCATGACTTCTAAATTTGTGTCTTACCTCCTGAACTCTCTGCAGAACTTCTGAATTTCATAGTAAACTGACTCCTTGAAAACTCCGCTTGGATTCTCAAAGGCACCTCAAACTTAGCTTGTCCCCAAGTCGGTCTTGATTCTGACCGCACCATAACCCACACACCCTTTACACCTGTTCCTCTGACACTCTTCCTCACATGAGCATTACCACTGCCCATACCGATGCCATTCTCTGTCCCTCCCTTCCTGATGCCCCTGATAACCCATCACCAATTTCTGTTGATCCCTGCTCCCAAAGTACCTGGAATATTTTCATTACCCTCTGTCTTTGGGCCACCACTCTAGTCCAAGCCTCTAGTATCTGTTTACTGAACTTGTGTAAAAATCTACTAAATGATCTCTCTACATCCTTTCTTGGATATACTACAATCCATTTGCGACACAAAAGCCAGAATGTTTTTTGTTTGTTTGTTTGTTTGAGACGGGGTCTTGCTGTGTCACCCAGGCTGGAATATAGTGGCATGATCATAGCTCACTGCAGCCTTGACCTTCCAGGCTTGAGCAGTCCTCCCTCCTCAGCCTCTTGAGTAGCTGGGACTACAGGTGCACACCAATGCACCCAGCTAAATTGTTGTATTTTTATGCAGATGGGGTTTCCCCATATTGCCTCAGCTGGTCTTGAACTTTTGGGCTCTTGAACTTTGGCTCATAAGCCAGCCTCAGCCTCCCAAAGTGCTGGGATTACTGGCGTGAGCTGCTGCACCCAACCTTGAGCAAGTTTTTTGTTTGTTTGTTTTGTTTTGTTTTGTTTTTTCTTGGTTTAGAGACAGAGTCTCGCTCTGTCACCAGGCTAGAGTGCAGTGGCGCGATCTTGGCTCACTGCAGCCTCTGCCCTGGGTTCAAGTGATTCTCCTGCCTCAGCCTCTCGAGTAGCTGGGACTACAGACACGTGCCATCACACCCAGCTAATTTTTGTATTTTTAAAAGGACAGGGTTTCACCATGTTGGCCAGGATGGTCTCGATCTCTTGACCTCGTGATCCACCCACCTCAGCCTGCCGAGTGGGTTTTTTAAAAATGTAAATTAAATCAGTTCCCTGTCCCAAAATGGATTCCTTAGGAAAAATACAAATTCTTCATAATATTCTCCATAATGTTCCGCAGATTCCTTTCATCTCTCTCCTTCCCTTGCCTGCCCTGTGGCAGTTGTACTGGCCTCCTTGCTAATCCTGCAGATGCTGAACCACCTTCCTGTGCAGGGCCTTTGCACCTGCTCTTCTCCAGCCAGTTCACTGCCCCCTCTCCTTCACCTGCTGTGTGCATAGCTCCTTCTCATCCTTCAAGGCTTGGCTTTGAAAAGTCCCATACCATAAGCCTAGTACCTGGTCACAGCTTCCTCTTTGTTTTCTTTATACCCCATGTAATAATTTGCAATACTTATTCATTGGTGAGTTTATTTGGTATCATCTCCCAGAAGGCAGGGATCATGTCATCTGGCTCACAACTGAATTCTCCATGCCTGTCACGGTGTCCTCAGCCACACAGTAGGAGCACAACAATTATCACTTGGATTATGTAAGACAAGAATTTGGACTTTAGTATTTATGCTGCCATAATTTTTAACTTACTTTATGATTGTGTAATTTTATGTTCTCACACACTTTTAAAGGCATCAACATATTTTACAACTTAAATGTCAGTGTGAAATTTACAGGTAATCATAAATTTGTAATGTAGTACAGATTTAGTGCAAGATAACAAACCAAGCTATTATGTGAATTTCAGGAATGACAAACCAAGCTATTATGTGAATTTCAGGAATGGGAAGGCTTTAATATTTGATAGGCACTGAGTGTACCAAGCTATTCAGCTGGCTAGTAGAATTATGATTGATAGGAAACGTGAAGGAAGAATCATTCCTGGCTTTCTACTTGGAGGAAACCAAACAGAGACGACGTTCTACACAGAGAGAGATTTATTCATCTTTTCCTTGTAGATGTTGACCAAGATAGGAGAATTATGAAATTTGGACAAAAAAGTAGACCTGAGTAAATGACAGTTATTCTAAATCTACATGTTTTACATTGTTTGTTAATTGGTTCTACTGAACTTTTTTTTACTCATTCCACCAGTATGTATTATTTATGATATTAATGGCTCATCACCAGTGAAGTGAAAGAAAATGTATATGATATTTAGGGAGAACCACAGTTAATGTTCAACCAAATTTCAAATAAGAGTCCATCAGTTTTTACATATTTTCTTTCTTTTCCACATTGCTATTTCTCTGACTAATGAAATACATTGCATTCCTTTTCGATGACTAATACAATTATTTATTTGTTGTACCTAGAGCCTTATCTGCTCGCTCTATGATGGTCATACCAGACTTATTGATTCATCTATTAAATCAATTCCAAGGACAGAATTTTTAATACTTTTTTTTTTTTTTGAGACATAGTTTCGCTCCTGTTGCCCAGGCTGGAGTGCAGTGGTGTGATCTCAGCTCACTGCAACCTCTGCCTCCTGGGTTCAAGTGATTCTCCTGCCTCAGCCTCCCTGGTAGCTGGGATTACAGGCATGTGCCACCATGCCTGTCTACTTTTGTATTTTTAGTAGAGACAGAGTTTCACCATGTTGGTCAGGCTGGTCTCAACCTCCTGATCTCAAGTGATCCACCCGCCTTGGCCTCCCCAAGTGCTGGGATTACAGGTATGAGCCACCACACCTGGCCAATACTGACTTTTAAAATATTTATTCACTTATGGATTTGTCAGGAAGAAAAAAAAATGCCATGATGCCTTATTTAGAGCTATTTGAGATCACCAGCCCTTCCAACACATTAGTTTCAACAATTATTCAGAAATAGATGTCAATTAGAAGTTCCAGTAGAAAGTGTGGAAAGAATTTCCCTTGGGAATAAGTGTGTTATTTGGCAGTGTTGCTAAGTCAATTAAATTACAGCCTATATTTTGCGAAGATGTAAAAATCTCAACGTATCTGTGTAAAAAGAAAAAGGAAAAGGTTTACAGGCCTTACAAGTTAGGAGGCAAAACAACTTTGTATTAATTTATGTGTGTGTGTGTGTGTGTGTGTGTGTGTGTGTGTGTGTGTGTGTGTATCTCCTATATGTGCTATATCCATTAATAGTCTATGAGTTGAAAATATCCAGTCAAGTGCTATTGCTTCAACTGGGCTATTCCTATATTTATAGAAAGGATTTAGTTATCATAACAAAAGCAATACAAACACAGAGGACTATAAAATCAGCATTTTAGACAAATGTGGAAATGGTAGGCTTTTACAAAGGATAAAATCTGTTGAGTTTTTGTTGTTTTTTAAAGTACTCTGACTGTCACTTCTTGTAGGTGAGAGGTGCAGGGTGAATGTGGGTAGGGAGCAACGGAGTACAAGGAGAATTTATGGCTCCAACTACACAAGTTTGTCAAGTGACAGAGCCTCACCAGGGAAGTCCTGATGTGCCCCATGTCAGCCCCGAGGCCGAGAGATTACAGAGCCTTTCCCCTCCTCCCCACTACAGCTGCCCCAGCTCATTGCAGCTTCTCAGAGGGGTTTGCAGTGTACCATGGGGCTACAGGAAAGGATATTTTTCTTTTTCCCTCTTAGTGATAAGAGGTACAGGTGAAGAGAGCCAGCAAAACCCAGGGCCCTTGATAAAACTTAAATTGCTGGAGTTGAAGACTTTGTGAAAATTTAATGCATTAAAATCTGTACCAGGAATCACCTCTGCATAGAAATTGATCCTGCAAATTACTTTCCTTCCCCCATAAAAGCACTAAAATGATGTATAACTTAACAGATACAGATGATGCATAATTATAGATTTATATGTAAGGTATACGATTATATACATACATGTGTATGTGCATACATATGCACATATACGCATGCATGTATATATATGTACTCAGCACTTTGCTTGTTGCTCTGTGGCTTACAAAGATAGATGTGACACAGCTTTTCACTTCCAAGATGTTACAGTCTTGTCAGAGAAATAGGCGAAGCTGTGCCCCTCTAGGTCCTAGTAGACATTGCTAAGTGGGGTAGACCCAGAGGGGGTTAGCAACACAAGAAGCTTAGGCGTACCTGCTTGGCCACCTCCTGGCCCTGAATCCTTACTACAGAGAGTCATCTGTTCACCAAGTACAAGGAGCCCCTCCCCTCGGTTTTGCCTACCCCTCCATCTCTCCCGGCCCTTCAAAATGTTTCCCAGCTGCCCCCTGGCGGCGGGTTGGTTTGTTTTGTTTCGCTTTGTCTGGTCTTTTCATGCGTCGTAGAATACACATGACAGGCAAGGGAATTTCTCCTTTAAGCTTTTGACTAACAGGTAACTGTAGCAGAGCAGCTATCCCCTCTTGCTCTGCTTAAATGTTTGAAAGGAGACTTTCAATTCTCAACAGCTAAAGCATAAGGGAAATTCTCTTAGAGGTTTGGGACCCCAAAGAAGCAGTGGGGTATGGCTCTCCATACACTCCCCGCGTCTTTCCAAGTGCCCCTTCTCACTGTTGTCTCACTAAAGGCACCTGCAGGAAATAACTGACTCTTAATGAATGCCTTTGTCAGTGACCCGATAAGTGCCCCTTGCCTGGACCAAGGTGAGAAAGCCAGTGTTACTTCCAGGAACCCCATTTCCATGGACTGGGGGAATCTGCCGCGACTCCGCTGTGGGAGGCAAACCAGACCCTGTAGAAGGAGAAGGTGATTTTCTGAGCCAAAATCAAAGCACGGATGGGAGTTATGCCAACACTTTCTTTAGATTAGTTTTATGCTTTCTACTCTGGGAGCATAGGGCAGTTTATAGTCTGAGTTTCATTTTTAGGTACACATGTGTAGTACACAGACAAAAAAAACGTAAGAGAGTGATTCGGGATCAGCAAAAAGGAAAAAGAAAAAAAAAAGACGTGTCTCCTTCACTCAACTGATAAATCTTTTATGTTTACTGACATTTTTGAATAAGTACATTGTGCCCATCACTAAATGTATAATATTTCTTTCATTGTGCATGCATGGGTTGTAGAAGCATCCTCAAAGCTGAAAAAAAACATATGCAGTGATGTCCCAATTCTGTTGTAAAAGAGGACTGTCGCACAGGAGTCTGAGCTGGAGGTGCAGAGAAGCACCAAGCTACTTCCTTTCTAACGCTGGGTTATGCCTAGTGAAGCCAAGATCTCAAAGCTGTGTAATACACCTGACTCAAATGCCACTGAAAGACAAGAGCAATAAATCCCCAAAATAAATCCACGTAATCCACCTCATTTAGGTTATATTTTCTCCTTATAGTAAAGATGGCGATGTTCATCACTTTCAGGAAAACCATGGAACTCACATTCAGATACGTTTGTTAGCTACGTGCTCATAGGAGTCATTGGAGAATTCTACCAAATTCCATTAAATTCTGGTACTCTGCTCAGTAAATAGCCATGAAAACACCATGGTGCTTAGAGCAAATCCTCAATCCCCTGCTAACACCTTATATTACAACCGTCTAATTACCATGTTTTGCAGTAACCTTGTGGGACTTCCACAGGTAATTAGAACACCAGAGCTTTTCTGCAGTAATCCGGTAAGGACCTCTTAACTACAAAGGATTATGCACTGCTAATATTGTCATGCCCACGTGTTTTCTACAGTTAATTGTTTCAATTAATATTTGGCTGCACTACAGAATTTCATGCAGTTTCATATACTATGACAGTTCATGAGTCAACTCCGAAGTGAATACATTTCCTTCATCTCATCCTCTCTCTCTTTCTCTGCAATTTGTTTAAAATAATCAGTTTTCTGATGAGAAAAAAAAAGAGAAACGTATCACTTCCATTACCTTGGTTTACATGAATTCAGGACAATTTCTCTTTTGTTTCTCTTTAGGCAAGTAGGTAGATATCTAAAGTGATTATAATTTTCATTACCCTGTCACAGAAATCTCCAAAGAGAGAAAGGAAGCATTGATGACAATTTCTCCTTGGCAAGATTTTTAAAACTCCATTCCAAGCAATAGGCTATATCATAGGACAGGGGCCTTGTTTTTTAAATTTTGAATCTTCGAAGGTCAGCACATAGTACATGCTCAATAAATGCCCACTGACTCAACAGGCATTTGTATTCTGCCAGTGCTTTACAGACCGCAGTCTCTCAGCCAATGCTTATGAATGCTTGAAAATCAATCGAAAATGTTTCCACAATAATATGATCATGAGCTGATATCTTAACAGATAATTGGACATTTATAATTATAATTATATTTGTGGATAAGATCTTTGCTAGGGTAGTCACATGACAGCTTCAATATTATACATACATACATATATAGATATAGATATATACATAGATATATATAGATACATAGATATATAGATATATATAGTTATATACATATAGATATATACATAGATATACATCTATCTAGATTCTAGATATACATAGACATATATAGATTCTAGATATACATAGACATATATATCTATATAGATATACACAGACATATATATCTATATAGATATATACATATATACATACATATATGTATATAGATATGTCTATATACATATAAGTATATAAGTATATGTATATATCTATATATGTGTGTGTGTGTGTATAATGTGTGTGTGTGTGTGTGCGTGTGTGTGTGTGTGTGTATATATATATATATATATATAAAATCGCTAAATGTACCTTACCCAACTATTACAGCTTGTTTTGTTTTCTGGGTTGATTTTTCTCCATTCTTGTTGACTTGTCTTTTTTTGTATGTGTCTGTTTGAGCATTAGGCTTGGGCATAACAGCTAGGGGGATTCTGGACTTAGACCCAGCCAATTAGCCCCTACTTATAAAGTAAGGGTTTGCGTCTTTAGCCCAGGGTCTCCATCTGCAGATAGTCCCCCACAGCTGGGTCTCTGAGAAGTCTTACTCAATTTTTAGTTTCATCTTGAAGAACACCTACAAAAGCTCTTCATCAGGGCACACACAGAAGGCAGCATGGCACAATGAAAAGGTCCTGGGTTTTGGCAACAGAGAGACTTGTATTTAAATCTTAGTTTCACTTACAAAATTACTCGGGCACCCAGTCCCTTATTTCATTAGTGCAAGGGGGATAATTTTGCCTAATTCGTGGAGAGACTTGTGCTGTACCCACAAACCTGCCTGGATCATAGGAGGTTCCTAACGAATATGAGCATTTTCTTTTGGCATTTCAGCCCCGAAAATGCCATGATGAGGCCTCGTCTCCCCTCCTGGCCACAGGCCCCCACAGGGAGCTGTCACCCAGGATTCCCTGAGCAAGCTCTCAGGTACAGACACAAGAAAGTCTGCAAAATAATCTGTTCTTAGCTTCATCATATTACAGTCCTAACTGAATACACACCAGGCTGCAACAATCATGCATTGTGTCTAATTGACTGGAAAATACTGATCACTTGTTCTTCCAGTCGGGCTGTTAGAGACATCAGACATTTGCTCAGCCTTGATCCCACCTGGAATCCTCCCCTTGCCATCTGCCTTCCCAGGGTCTCCTCTCTTATCTGAGAAGTCCATTAGATTTCAGATCCTCCTTTTCCTATATTCTAGCCTTTAAATAGGGTGTTAATTGTTTGCTGTCCTTAGGGGTCAACTGGAGAGTATACAAACTACCTACAAGATATTCACGTTCCAACAGCAAGAGAAACCATGCATCCTGAGCCCCAGGTTGCTTGGTGCCCCTGGTCACAGGTGTGGCATGCTTGCTTTTGGCCATAAAGCTGAACACTTTGTATCCTGCTTTTCTTCTTGCACCTCTCCTTGTCGCCTGGTTAGGTCAGCATCCTCTGAAAAGACTCCCTTTCCATGACCCCATGACTCCTGGGTTCCCCTGTTAGGAAATGCTTTCAGCCTTGCTCGGAACTGCTCCAAGGCTCTGGCAAGGCCACCACCTCCAGGAAGCCTGCCCTGACGTCACCTGTCCACACTGATGGCCCCCTCTGGAAACATGTACACAGTAATACCTTATTTTATTTTATTATTTCATGCTGCCCTGATTAGGTCAGAAACTCTTTTAAGGGAAGAACCAGATCTAATATAACTTCTGTATTATAAGTAATATCTTCATAGTCCTATACGTTTTAAAATCAGAGCTCAGCATAAAAAATCTGAGCTCTAGAGTAAAACTGCCTGTGTTCCAATCCTGCTCCATTGCTTACAACTGTGAAAACATAGGCACCTTTTAAAGCTTTTCTGTACCTCTGCTTTCTCATCTACCAAGTGGACATAATGCTAATATTGACCTTTTACAGCCATTTAAGACAATTAAGTGCTTAGAGTAGTGTCTGGCAATGGTAAGCATGCGGTAATAATGTGAGCTGCTGCTGGCATCTATCACTGTAATTAAATGAGAGATTCCAAATGCCATTGATGTGGCTTTTGTTAATCCCTGAGCCAGCATCTCTGGTGGAAGGTGCCTTCTTGAACTTATATTTCATTTAGTCACTTGACAAAACGTTAATGGAACAGGCCTGCCCATGCATCATTCTCGAAGCTAGGAGCGTCAGTACAGTGAAGGAATAGACCACGAGTCAATGCTGCTTGGGGGATCTTCCAGCTTTGGGTCCTTGACCATGTTAATCCACCTCCTGGTCATCATCTCCTATTATTAGGGATGTTAATGTTATTCCTAATGCATTAATATAGTCTCTAGGGCAGGGATCTCCAAGCCCTGGGCCACGGAGCCACCGGTGCTGGTTCATGGCCTGTTAGGAACCAGCCCGCACAGCAGGAGGTGCACATCTCCCGTAGCAAGCATTCAGTGAGGGGTCATGCTTATTACAGAAATGGACTCTGTTGCTTCTCTGTGCCATGTGCGACATGGCCTCTGGCTTTTATTGTTTTTGAAAGTGAAGTGATTCATCGTGTGGCTTAATCTAAAGTGCTCATTTTGGACCCACTGTTCACATCTGTGCTGCAGGTATGGTTATTTGGAAACTGTAATTTGGAGATCTGAAAGTTTCCCAATTTGAGGAGCATTATACCCAGCTTGGAAAAAAAAAGAAAAAAAACCAGTAAATAATTAACAAAGTAGACTTTTGTTAAGCTGAGTTATAGAGTGAATAGTTATAGTTGGCTTTTAAAAAACATATTCATACATATAAAAATCCATGAACTCTACTCTTCTATGAGCTCTGAAGCAGAAACCACATATACCCAAGTGGATGAGTCAGGTGCTGCCCACACTGTCCCTCTCAGAGGCCCCCAAAGTCATGAGAAAAACTCCAGGGCTCCGTGGAACAGTTTGATAATCACTTGTTTCTAGCAAAGACGCAGCCATGAAAAGCACAGGCACGTAAGAATTATATTCAGGGACCACAGAGCAAACCTCCAACAGAATTGACCAGGCTTCTCGATGATTTATTTTGTCAGAATAGGTGCCCAGAACGTATACAATATAGAATGACACTGTTGGCTATACTCATTAACATATGCATGTACTTCCCCTCAAAGTTCCCTTTGTTGTAAGTTATCAGAGTGAGGCCTTCTTCGCGGCTCACGGTGTGCCCGGCAGCGTTCTAGGGAGAGCTCACTCCCGGCCTTGCAGGGACTTTTGCGAGTAGGGGCAGAGGACAAAGGGATGGACGTGAATTATATGTTGGGTTGGAGGGTGGTGATCGTTGCGAGATAAGATAGAAACCAAGGCCGGGCGCGGTGGCTCACGCCTGTAATCCCAGCACTTTGGGAGGCCGAGGTGGGCGGATCACGAGGTCAGGAGATCGAGACCATCCTGGCTAACATGGTGAAACCCCATCTCTATTAAAAATACAAAATAAATAAATAAATAAATAAATAAGCTAGACGTGGTGGTGGGCGCCTGTAGTCCCAGCTGCTTGGGAGGCTGAGGCGGGAGAATGGCATGAACTGGGGAGGCGGAGCTTGTGGTGAGCCAAGATTGCGCCACTGCACTCCAGCCTGGGCGACAGAGAGACTCTGTCTCAAAAAAAAAAAAAAAAAGATAGAAACCAGTATAGGCCAGGCAAGGAGAGGTTGAGAGTGCCTGGGCAGAACAGCAGGAAGAATAATTTCCACACTGTAAAATATTCATTCCAAATCTAATCTGTGGGAAAAAAAATTTCATTTAAGCCAATAAATTGAAACTTAAGAAAAACAAGTTTTATTATGAAGGCAATGAGGGACTCATGCTTCTTAGAGTATTACAGGCTTCAGATATAGCTTAGAGAATCTTAAACTAAATATTATCTATCAGAAGCAGGAAAGCCCAGGAACCAGGTTGGATTGGAAACCTGGAGTCCTCTCTCTCAACCTCTGTGGCCTTAAGAGAAAGGGTGGGCCTGGTTGTCAGATGAGGGGGTGCAACCCCTCTGTGGGCATTCACCAGCTGTGTGGTCCAGGCTTTGCCTCCTCCTCTGTCAAAATGCCACGATGCTACTCTGCGTGGCTGTGAGAATTCAATGAGCTAACTTGTGAAAGTGCCTGGCATGATTAGAGAGGCTCCATAAAAACTAGCTTGCTTTATTGCTTCTGTTTTCTCCTCAAAAAAGTGAAGGGGATGAGCAAGGCGATAACTGTGGACACTTTGAGCCTGAAATGTCCTTGCATCTGTGAGAGCTTCGTCAAGGAGAGCAACCAGTTCTTGCTTTCCACAATGTGCATGGGAAGGCCCTGGAGGTGGTTCAGGGCAGATGACTAAAATATCGTTTTGAAAGCGTCATGAAGATTCTCAATATTCCAGTGTATTAGTCTGTTCTCATGCTGCTAATAAAGACATACCCAGGACTTTCCCTTATTTATAAAGGAAAGAGGTTTAATTGACTCACAGTTCCACGTGGCTGGGGAAGCCTCACAATCATGGCAGAAAGCAAAGGGGAAGCAAGACGCATCTTACATGACAGCTGGCAAGAGAGAACTTGTGCAGGGGAACTCGCATTTATAAAACCATCAGGGCTGGGGGTGGTGGCTCATGCCTGTAATCCCAGCACTTTGGGAGGCTGAGACGGGTGAATCACCTGAGTCAGGAGTTCGAGACCAGCCTGACCTACATGGTAAAATCCCGTCTCTACTAAAAATACAAAAATTAGCTGGGATTGGTGGCGCACACCTGTAATCCCAGTTACTCAGGAGGCTGAGGCAGGAGAATCACTTGAGCCTGGGAGGCGGAGGTTGCAGTGAGCCAAGATCATGCCACTGCACTCCAGCCTCAGTGACAAGAGCAAGACTCCATCTCAAAATAAATAAATAAATAAATAAATCCCATCAGATCTCATGAGACTTATTCACTACCATGAGAACAGTATGGGGGAAACCAGCCCCTATGATTCAATTATCTCCACCGGGCCTGCCCTTAACATGTGGGGATTATTACAATTCAGGATGAGATTTGGGTGGGGACAAGCCAAACCATATCACATGGGAGTTATTTGGAGGCTAGTTCTTATTAATTTGGGATGGTGTAAGTAATGTCCTTCCCAAGACAAAGAGGTTGAATGCAATCAATCTGCTTGTGTATTCAACAGGGGACCACCCCAGACCAGTTTGAACCCTCGTGGTGTGTTTACTGCTCAGGCTTCATCCATGGGGCTGATACTGGGACAAGCATTTCTCCCAGGTCAGTGGGGATCATGTGTGAAGGATGAAGAACCTGATGGCCTCTCTGGAAAGACAGAGGCCCCCCGATGTGATGCTCTAGGGCACATAGACCCTATCCCCAGGGACACTTTGCCACAAGATACTTTGACCCTCGGATTCTGCATCCAGTACAAGGCAGCCACCTTTGGCCTTGGTGTCAACTCCATTCAGTGTCCTTGCCCTGCCTCTGAGATTTGTCTCATCGAGTGTCTTGTTACTCTTATGCTTCTTTTCCCACACTTCAATTTTGAGGGCTTTGAATCAGGTCCTCGGAGAAACTATTAGATGACATGACCACTGAATAAATCCACGGAATTACCCTCACATGAATACCAGCTGTTGGAGAAATTGTCTCATTAGTTGACAGATGCCTTTCAGCTTTTTAGAGTAGATAGACAGAGTTGCATGAATGACCGCAAGGACGATGTCAAAGGTTGGACTCAGCGTGAACCCAGGAGAATAGGCTGAATTAAGAATGAAAATGTATGGCTGTGGACACACTAGCAAATGTGTTCGTTTGGGTTAATTCTGGCCCTTACAGAGTAGTTGTCAATTATTTGTAAATTTACCCAGTTATTCCTAAGCTAGGTCCATGAGTATTTTAAAGCCTCTGGACCATCAATTCAGTCCAGGGAGTGAGACAATTTTGTGCATAGAGAAAGCCCACCTGTTTCTTGGATCAGAATGAAACCTAGCTTGTTGTTTCTCCACCACACGGGCCTACTGTCTGCTTTTTGATAGACTTTCTTCTTCACTGTTTTACTGAAAGTTATTGCCCTGATAAATTCCTTAATGACCAACAAGTCAAAGGTCTTGATGTGAGACTCTGCATTGAATCAGCTGCAAAGCTCGGGCCCACTGCCTGTTCCACACCTGTCTATGGCAAGGCTGCCTGCCCAAGTGTCAGCCATTCATTACAGTTGTAAAACCCGAGCTTGATTCAACTACCCCATCCAGTTTCTAAATGTGTTCATCAATATTGCAAAGGGCCCATTCAGAATTATCGCTGGAGGACCTGGGACCGAGGGAGGCCACCTACATGGGAGCAGTGCTGGCCCAGAGGCATATCTGTCTGGACCAAGTGATTAGAGACTGCCTGGGGTAAACTGAGGCAGGAAGCCACAGGTAAAAGAGCCCTGCAGTCCCAGTGAAACAGGTAGGGCAAGTAGCAGTAATGAGCTGTGGAAATGGGGTCCAGGCCTCAGGAAATGCAGGGGTGAAACTTTGTGTGCGTAGTTGATATAGACCAGGACAATAACATCCTTAAGTTCAAAGGGACAAAGTGCGTATGCATAGCTCCCGTTCCAGGATCCATAAAATTAATCATGGGCATCCAGGTGCATTTTTAATATTTCAAAAGCACTTAAAGGAAAGTATATCTTTTCCTCTGAAAAGGCTGCACAATTTAATTGAAATGTCAAGTTGCTTTGGGCAGAAATTATATCAACTCATTTGATAACATTGGTTAACTCAGGCTGATCTGAAGTCCTCATTAATAGTTACATGTGTTGGCCGGGCACGGTGGCTCATGCCTGTAATCCCAGCACTTTGGGAGGACGAGCTGGGTGGATCACCTGAGGTCAGGAGTTCGAGACCAGCCTGGCCAACATGGAGAAACCCTGTCGCTACTAAAAATACAAAAACTAGCTGGGCGTGGTGGTGCACACCTGTAATCCCAGCTACTCAGGAGGCCGAGGTAGGAAAATCGCTTGAACCAGGGAGGTAGAGATTGCAGTGAATCGAAATCGCACCACTGCACTCCAGCCTGCAGGACAGAGCAAGACTCCGTCTCAAAAAAAAGAAAAAAAATTGTTACATATGTCTTTGAGTTAAAAAAAGAGAGGTACAGAGAGAAAGGAAAGGAAAAAAGGAAGAAAAAGAAAATTGCTGAAATACGGTTTATTTGGCAAACATCTTTCAAGCATAGTAGTTTGGAAAAGTAGTGAAAGGAAATGTTGATGGTGAGAGAATTTAAACAACTTGTGCAGACTCTTCCTGACTAATCAGATTATACATGTAAGTATTAATAGCTATTACATCTATTCAGTTTTTATATTGCAAATACATTTTTTAAATTTTATAAATAAAAGGCACTTAAAATAGTGCATCTCCTGCTTGTTTTATTTTAATTAATTAATTTATTTTTAGGCAGAGTCTCTCTGTCACCCAGGCTGGAGTGCAGTGGTGCAATTTCAGCTCACTGCAAGCTCCACCTCCCAGGTTCAAGCAATTCTCCCACCTCAGCCACCCTGGTAGCTGGGATTACATGCATACGCCACCATACCTGGTGAATTTTTATATTTTTGGTAGAGATGGGATTTTGCCATGTTGGCCAGACTGGTCTTGAACTCCTGGCCTCCAGTGATCCTCCCACCTTGGCCTCCCCAAGTGCTGGGATTACAGGTGTGAGCCACCGCGCCCGGCCCCCCTGCCCCTCTCCACTTAATATACAATGGAGAAAATACAGATCCAGTGAAGTCAAATGAATTGGCTTAAATCACGTAAGAGGATCCTGGCACATCATTATCTTCTTATTTACAGTAGGGGCTTTGACCGGTAACCCACATCATCTTATCCGACAAAAACTGCATACCTGTTTCTCACAGTTTGCCTAATTATTATTTTTTGTCAGTTCTCTAACACTTAGTGAAATTATTAGATGCCCTAGTGTAGGTACCTGTGTAGGCCTCAGCAAGATGAACCTCAGGCAGATTTACGGTCATGAGAATATCACTGTGGCCGGCACTCACATTTGACTTCTGATTTAAGTAGGTGGTTGCAGGCTCCAGCCAGCCTGCCTGCTGGACCGCCCCCTGCAGGTCTAAGACGGATGTAGAACCCACCAGTGGTGACTGCACCCAGGGTTTCGGGGAGCAGCCTCTGCATCTGGTGACACTAGTTGTCACCTACCCTACTCGATACCGGGTTCAAAGCCATGCCTCTCCAGCATCTGCGTGTGTGGGAGCTGGTGGCACTTGGAGCCTGTGGTTCCTGTGCTTTGATTACTCAGGGACATACTTTACCCTTTGCTATGTTACCTTAAAGACAATAATGTCACATTACTTTCTTTCCTTCAGTATTAGGTCCATTTCAGTGACTTTTCAGGTTTATAAAAGCTAAGCCTCTCACCACTAAGATAGAGGACATGAAGTGTGAATTCAGAAGATGGAGCACAGAATGGAAGATTTTAAAGATGACGGAAGCACCCCTGGTCCTTCCTGACATCCAATACTAGAATTGTCTGTTGGCTTGAATACACCTTCAAGCGACAAAGGCGTTTTCCCCTGGATTAAATTCCTGAGAAAGACACCAATTCAGTAATAAGTTATTCTTATAGGTGAAGCTTTGGTGTTACTTTTCAGAGAAATGAAAACCTCTTTTCTCTTCTTTAAATAGTAAAATAAAGAAGAGGAAATCATCTGCATTTGTAAGAAAAATCTACTTTTGAAACTCACTTTTGAACAAGAGTCAAAACTCAAGTCTGCTACATTTGATATTGAAGTCTTATCAATCAAGGCAGGCCAGGTTCAAATAGGAGGGCTCGTTAAATGAACTTTTCCAAAACTATGATTTTGGAGGAATGCAGATAGAATCTTTCCAAATGGTAATGGTGGTTCAGTGAGTTAAACGGGATGTAATATGTGATACGCTGGATGTAATGCGGAGTGTTCTGAAACTTGAGTCCACTTCTTCTCGATCCGCCTCATGTAACTACCCAGAAATCACATCCTGCCCTGAACAGCAATTGCTTTTTGAGTGCCATCTCGCTCTGGCTTCTGTGTTTCCTGCCGTGTTTATGGAGTCGTCTGGTATGGTCATGGCTTTGTTCTAGGCAGTTTTGCCTTACAGTCCAAGGCCCCGCCACTCAGTAGCTCTGTAATCTTGCTGGGCCTCACTTACCACGGTTTTCAAATGGGGATAATAACAGATCCTACTTCAAAGGGTTAGTGTAAGGTTTTATTGAGTTAATATATTTCAGGCACATCCATCATCGAATGCCATAGTGTAAAGCTCAAAAATGTGATCTAATATTCTTATAATTCTTTTTGTACTCATTTCTATCCATACTTTATTTCCCTTGTTAAAGCTGCTTTAAAGTCTTATATATCCTTAGATAGTTTTCAGATTGTTATCCCCTCTCCATCCCTGCCTCTGCTCTTCATTCATGTTCTATCCCTCATGTGAACCTCAGCCTTCGCAAGGGCACCCGCTGTCCTCATCACTCCTTCCTAATTCCCTCTTAAGGGACATTGTTCTGGTCAAGCAGTCCCCTGATTTAGGTCATTCCCCTTTAAGTGGATTCCCCTTGCCTTCCTGGTGAAGGCCAGATGACTTCACCAGGTGCGCCTGGACCTCACCGTCAGCCCCTCCCCTTCCTGTGCACCTGCACTCGGGCCTTTGTCTCCCATTTCCAGTATGCTCTTGCAGAATTGACACATCCCATTGCCTGATTGCACCATGCCCTCTCCCGTCTCTGCGTCTGTTTCTTCTGCTTGTGAATGCCTCCGCCTCCCCTTCACTGTACTCCCTCCTGCACGAGCAGAATGCTGAGCTATACTTGGTCAGACTGTGAGCTCCGACTCACACAAACCAGAGACTTTACACAGTGTTGAGCTTCACTAAACCACGTCAGAGACTCAGGCCATTGAAGCCTCAGACAAAACCCAAATTTGGAGCAGTGAGAACAGGACCTTTCTTCCCACGTTGGGCCTACCCTTCTGACCCAGAATAGATGAGGTCTTGGGGTTTCTCAGACAGCAGGGAACATTTGAAATATAAAACACTTCTAATTTGTACCCCCAGAAGGTTGTATATCTTACATGACATTCTCTGGGAAGTCGTGTCTTAGGGATCTTGGGTTCTGCTTACTAACAGATTATTCCTAGCTGGATGCCCTGCTAAGGACTTCAGAGGTAAGGCTTCTTCCTCCCAACAATCCTGGTTGACAAGGAGATTAGACCAGGTCTCAGCCTCCTTTTTTTGCCCTGGGGATGGCCCCTGGTAAGGGGAGGGAGTGAATGGCAGGCTGGTTGCAACTCCCTCTTCTCAGACATGTCAGAGTGTTTATCCAGGGCTACCACAACCGATGAGCCACTGAACAACTACAGTCCTGAGTATGTGTTCTACATGTGTGATCTCGTCTCACCTTTACTGCTGCTCAGAAAGGTAGATATGATTTTCTACATTTTGCAGACAATTAAAGGAGTACAGAGAGGTTACATAATTTGCCAAGATTATAAACAGCTGCAAGCAGGACAGGCAGGATCTCCACAGAAGTCTGTGTTATTCAAAAGCCCTTTCTCTTTGATAATTCATGTGAACATCAGTCTTACCATGAGACTGTGAGTTCTTTGACAGGTGGTGTTTTGTATGTCCCTTACACATTGTGCGGGCTTAGACCTCAGTAAACAGCAAATGAATGAATGGATGAATGAGTGAAAGAATGAATGAACAGAGACATTTGTTTTCTTCCCATGATCCCAGGGAAGGATGTGCTGTGTTATACATAGCAGGTAACAGGTATTGATTGGGACTTATTTTCTGTAAAAGCAAGAATTTTTTAAGAAGAAGGATGCAAAATAGATTTTTATCGTCTCACTTTTTTTTTTTTTTTTTTTTTTTTGAGACAGAGTCTCGCTCTGTTGCCCAGGCTAGAGTACAATGGAGCAATCTCGGCTCACCACAACCTCCGCCTCCCGTGTTCAAGCAATTCTCCTGCCTCAGCCTCCCGAGTAGCTGGGACTACAGGCGCCCTCCACCACACCCAGCTAATTTTTATATTTTTAGTAGAGATGGGGTTTCACCATGTTGGCCAGACCGGTCTTGAATTCCTGACCTCGTGATCCACCCTCCTCAGTCTCCCGAAGTGCTGGGATTACAGGCGTGAGCTACCATGCCTGGCCTTACAGTCTCACTTTTAAAAATACAGTTGATCCTTGAGCAACACAGGTGTTAGGTGTTCTGAGCCCCTGCACAGTTGCAAATCTGTGTACAACTTTTGACTCTCCAAAAAACTTAACAACTAATAGTTGATTCTTCATTGAAAACCTTACTGATGACGAAAATAGTCGACTAACACCTATTTTGGATGCTATTTGTATTATATACTATATCTTCAAGTAAGCTAGAGAAAGGAAAGTATTAAGAAAATCATAGGGAAGAGAAAATATATTTACTCTTCATTAAGTGGAAGTGGATCATCATAAAGGTCTTCATCCTTATTGTCTTTATGTTGGGTAGGCTGAGGAGAAGAAGGGGAGAGGTTAGTCTTGCTGTCTCAGGGGTGGCAGAGGTGGAAGAAAATCCACATAAGGGGGACTTGTGTGTGCAGCTCAAACTCGTGTCATCCAAGGGTCAACTGTACCCTTCACCATGTTGCCCAGACTGGTCTCTAACTCTTGACCTTGTGATCCAGCCTCCTCAGCCTCTCTGTACAAGGGGAACAGAGGCTGGAGAAGACACCTAATAGGAAGGCAGCAACTAACGCTGGAGGGGGCATGTCTTTTTTTTTTTTTTTGCTTGTTTATAATCCCTAAAATTCTCTTGTGTTGGAAAAAGAAAATATTTTTCTAAGGAAATTGTGTTTGTAAGCATGTGTTTAATTAAAAGGAAGTTATTAGTGGTGATATCCATGTTCAGACTATTAATATTTATTTCTGTTAGGTGCATCATCATTGTGATATAGGCAAATGGGAAAGGGACACATGCAACTTGGTAAAACTATGAAAAATATTCAGTTCAGTACAGAGTGTACATACCTTATTCACTCAGGTCCCGCTCAATAGCATTGGCTTGGAAGATTTATTCAATTCACTGGAATTTGTAAAACATCAAGTGAAAAAAGCAACTGTTTTAAATTTTAGCATTAAAAACTCACCTATGCCAAGAAGTGTCCTCTAAATTTTTAGGGAAATTCGTCACTGTATTCATTTTCTCTTGCCGCAGCTCAACAAATTACCACACACTTAACACAAATGTATTACCCCTCAGTTTCCACAAGTCCAGGCCTGAGTACCAAGGTCCTCTGCTGATCAGAGAGGGTCTTGACCATCACAAGACTTTGCGTTCTGCCTTTCCTAATCCTGTACGGGTGGCTCCACACAATACTAATCTCAGTATGAAAATAGAAATTCTCACTGTGTTTGATGAACATATTGAATGAACTTATTTTGGGATGGAGATATTACAGCTAGGGAAAATGTCAGCCTAATTCACAGGCCTGGAGTGAAAGCATTCGTTGTATGGAATACCGTGGGTTGAAACATGATTTTTGGTTATCTTATGACTTTGTATGGGCTGGAAAATGTTAGCAATGTATGCTGCAATTCATTTTCAGTTGCTTTAAAATTTGCAGGAAAACCGAGGTACGGTACTCTCTATAAATTAACAAACATGGCTTGCACATGTCTTCACATCTGTGCGTTCACTAGCTGGAAGGATGATGTAAAACCACATCCAGATGAACTTCAGGGAAACTTTCCTTATGATACACTTCTTTGTTGTGTTGTGTTCTTTTTTCCATTAGCAAGTGTGTGTGTGTAAATGAATTTTTAATAAAAGGGAGGTCATTTAAAAAATATTTATTAGAAGAGAACAGTTGAAAGTTATTTTTTGGAGACAGACTTGTAGTTTAAAAGTATAAGCACTTACACATTCCGTGTCATTCACTTTGGAATACATATATACATATATTTTTTTTTTCACCCTCTGGGAATTTTCAACAATACTAAGCAGGGATATTAAATGATCCACTGACTCCAAGTCACTATTTTTGGAAAGAAATGGTCAGCAGTCTTGGCAAGGACTGGAAATTTTCTCTCTGTGGGATCAAGCTTTGTTTCAGTTAAGCAAAGTGAATTACCTCGAGTCTTATATTCTGGGCAATTATGTCATGACAAATCTTGAGAATAAGGCATCAGCTGGAAACTAAGGGAGTTTTATCTCCTAGGTGGTTTGGTAATCACTCCCAAAGTTTACTACCTGTAATATTCTGGCTGTTATCCCAAGAAATGCGAATGCAGTTGCCTTTCGTATCTGAAGATGATCATACCTGGGTGTTGTTTATTCAATAGGGCTATTACAGGAGGACTCTAAGTTAAGGTTCATAAACCATGAGCATTTTAACAATAAAAAATAAAATTATAAACCTGCAAAGGGTTTCATGAGATTATCTTACTTAGTTCTTTTAATTCTGGCTTATTTTCATACTTTTCCATATAAGGAGATTCCATAGACTTTCCCATCAGTTTTAAGACTTAAAAATCCATATTGTCCTAAATTAGATAAAATTTGGACATATTTTTCCTAGGTAGCTAGTAGAGGTGAAGTTTAACTGTTTGACATCTTTCTGATAATAATACCTCATATACCCAGTAACACGAAATAAGTGTTTCATTACCAATTTGAGAAAAATCCATTTTTGTTTTTGTTTTTTTCTGTTAGCAGCATTTTCTGAAGTAGAAAGGCAATCTTTACTGAGAGGTTCCTACACCCTCATTATGGTGCTGTTGCTCCAAAGGGGGAATATGAGGGCAACATTAGAGATCTCCATTTGTCCCTAGAATTTCTCATGAGGCAAACTCAATCTGCGCACTGCTAACAAGTGAGGGTGAGTCCAGACATTGGTTGCATGAGACGGGGTCATCGAGACAATGCAAAGAACCCTGGATGCTAACTGAAGCTCAAACAGCCCCATAAAACTCTGACATCTTTAATGTAATGGCTGATTAAAAAGAATGAGATCATGGCCTTTGCGGCAGCATGGATGGAGGTGATGGCCATTATCCTAAGCAAACTAACATAGGAACAGAAAACCAAATGTTGCATGTTCTCACTTTTAAAAATAAGGGTATGTATTTTGAGTAGGTATTTCTTTGCATTGTGTACACTGTATGCATTTTGAATGTTTGTTTATCTAATAAAAGTTTTAAAGGCTTTCAGAAATATACAAGTGAATCATCTCCACAAAAAAAAAAAAAAAAAACCTCTGAAGAAATGTAAGGGGGACAGTGAGAACACATTGACACAAAGACGGGAACAGCAGACACTGGGGCCTACCTGAGCGTGAAGGGTGGGAGGAGGGAGAGGATCAGAAAAAGTACTTGTTAGTTTAGGAGGCTGAGGTGGATGGATCACCTGAGGTCAGGAGTTTAAGACCAGCCTGGCCAACATGGTGAAACCCTGTCTGTTTAGGAGGCTGAGGCGGACGGATCACCTGAGGTCAGGAGTTTAAGACCAGCCTGGCCAACATGGTGAAACCCTGTCTGTACTAAAAATACAAAAATTAGCCAGGCATGGTGGCACACACCTCTAATCCCAGCTACTCAGGGAGCTGAGGCAGGAGAATCGCTTGAACCCCGGAGGCGGAGTTTCCAGCGTGCTGAGATTGCACCATTACACTCCAGCCTGGGCAACAGAGCAAGACTCCATCTCAAAAAAAGAAAAAAAATAGAACAAGAAAAAGTACCTGTTGGGTATTAGACTTAGTACTTGGGTGATGAAATTATCTGTACACCAAACCCCCGTGACACACAGTTTACCTGTGTAACAAACCTGCACATGTACTTCTGAATCTAAAAAAAAAGTTAAAAAAAAAACAAAAAAAGTAAATGTAATGGCTATACCTACTGAAACATACACCTTTCTACCAAGTCATCACAGTTATTAACATAATAGTTATATTTGGTGTGTGTATATTCACAATGCAGTTGTGCTCACAATTTGTCTTCCATGTTAATTGTAGCTTGCTGCTTAGACATATTTAGTGCTTTTGTTTAATTAGCCTTCATTTCCAATGGCATTTCTCTGTCTTCTTCAGTCTCTGTTTATCTTTATAGAGTTTAATTTCTGATTTGTAATCCATCTTATTCATCCTATAATTTGCCATTCACATTTCTTCAGAAATGTGGGGATCATTCAGTTTTGTATTTCCAAAAGCCTTTAAAACTTTTATTAGATCAACATTCAAAATGCATACACAGTGTACACAATGTAAGGAAATACCTACTCAGAATATATACTTTCACTTTTAAATCTTTTATGCTTTATGTTAAATTCAAAATAAGTAAATTTATTTAATGATACATGTAAAAAATCTTAGCCTACTTCCAAAAAACTATTGGTTGTTTAGAAATGCCTACAGTTATTATAGACAGTCACAGAGAGTTCAGAGCAGCAGGAAAGATATCAACCATGAGGTGGGCCTAGGCAATAGTTCACAGTGTTTTTTCAGTCATGACCCACCAGATGGGTTCTGGCCACACATGTGCTACACACCCATGGGTGGGTCCATTGTTTGTGCCTTATTCCTGTAACCCTGCATACAGCTCCATCTTTTAAACTCAACAAGAAAACATATCAGAATGCAACACATCAGAGTGCAACACATCAGGATTCAACACATCAGAATGCAACATAACAGAAAGAATGCAACACATCATAAAGAATGCAACATATCATAAAGAATGCAACACTTCAGAATGCAACACATCAGACTGCAAGATATCAGAATGAATGCAACACTTCAGAATGCAACACATCAGACTGCAACATATCCGAAAGAATGCAACACATCAGAATGCAACACATCAGAAAGAATGCAACACGTCAGAATGCAACATATCTGAAAGAATGCAACACATCAGAATGCAACATATCAGAAAGAATGCAACACATCAGAATGCAACATATCAGAAAGAATGCAACACATCAGAAAGCAATACATCAGGAAGATGCAACATGTCAGAATGCAGCACATCAGAAAGAATGCAACATGTCAGAATATGCAACATATCAGGAAGAATGCAACATGTCAGAATGCAGCACATCAGAATGTGACACATCAGAAAGCAAAAGCCTTAGAATGAAGTCCTCACAAGTTTCATCTTGAACATATTATTGAACTATATTTTTTTAATTTGCCAATTTTAGTGCTCCCTCAGTAATCACAGACTCCTTTTGACACACATCACATCTGAGTCAGACATCTCAATGAGTCAGGTAAAACTGGGTTTTTTAACTGGCTTAAGTGAAATAAGGAATGAGAAATTGCCTCAAACTGTAAAATGGTCTACAAATGTAAAGCTGCAAGACATTTTTTGAATTGGTTATTCCTCTACCTAAAGACATTTTTCCAACCTATAATAACCAACTGTCATAATATCTTCACTTAAAAATAGAGTTGACTTAACTATTACTTTACACACATGCGCAGAAAAAAACTGTCATTTTTAATTTTTAAGAATTCTGTCCAAAGAATTTCTTAAAAAGTTGACTTTTTTCCTCTTAATTATTTTTGACCTTGGGTTTTATGTAAAGCTTGGTGTCCTTTTAGTGTCACCTTGTGGTGTTATTAGAGTTGAAGTGTCTAAGCATATAGGAGAGTATAATAGTCAATGTGAATAATATTAAACCTTCTTCATTAAAGAGCAGTGATATGCATTCTCAGCCACCTAAGCTGAACTTGAGAATTACAATAGTAAAAGAAATTATACTTCATGGGAAGAGTTGAACAAAGGAAGAATAATTGTTGTATGTTAATTCCTTCCGTTTATCTCATTCATCTTTTTTAAGTGTTAGAATTGTTTCAGAGGCTTTAGATGTACATCTAGGTACATTTGAGTTTGATTTTACATTGGTTGAATGCAGGCAAACTCTAGAATGCCATAATTACTTTTCCTGCAGGAGAGGGGCCACTGTGTAAGGAGATTTGTTAAGTATATGCTACTGTGTATTTTTATAATACAAAATATATTCCTGCTATTAGGCTCCTGCCTAGTTTGGCCTGTTTATGTTTTGAAGAATAGTGGAGCTGGGAACTCATAGGGTGGTTTTACCTCGTGTCCCAGGAGCCTACATGCCATCACCATGGGGAGCAAAATGCCCCTCACCCCTTGCTCATGAGGGCATTGCTGGATTCAAAAGCCCAAAAAGAATATTCCATCAGAAGATAAATAAAAACACACTGGAAGAAAGCCTCTCCTTTTTTTCCTGTGTTTTTAACCATGAGCATCTATTATGTGATTGTGTAAAACAATATTTTCCCTCCAAATTTGTACAGTATGTGTGCAGCCTGGTTCTCCTGCTGTATGTTCTACTTTCAGTCAGGTGGGGGGAGGTGACAAGCCCCTGTTCCTCTCAACCTTGGCAGGTGCAGTGTGAGTCTGGCGGGATCCCTCACACGGGGTTTTGGAGGGCAGTGTAGGCTAATGTGACTGGTTGTTCTTGAAAAATAAAAGCAAAATAGAGATGCAAGATTTGCTAGCTAAAGAAGACACTATTATCGGTTTCATATTGAGAATCACTCATTTTCTGTGATTAAAATTACTATAGGTGTGGAATGTTTTTTTTTTTTTTTCTCACATTTTGGTAGGAGAAAAACAATCATTCTCCTAGCTCCACCTGCCGAGAACTGAGAGAACTTTAAACAGATAAACATCTTTTCAAATTGTCAAAAACTTTCCCAGCATCTTTTAGCACATGCAAAGTACTGTCAAAGCACTAATTTTTACACTGAAATGATGAGACAAACCTTTCGCTCTTAGAAATCCCCATCAGTGAAGCAAAAATGGGTGATGACGGGCATCTTCCACTGGAATACCAGAGGCCCCAGTTCTCAATTAATTTATTAATTTTTAAAACCTGTTTTTAATAAGATGGTATGTTCAAGATCATTTTCTGGGGGTACAGAAGTGGGTTTTCTTTTCATTAAATTAATCCATTATTCAGAGAAAAGTAAGTAGGAATACACAGCAATAAATAAGCCAGTCTTACTGAAACAGAACAAAAAAGCAAAACCTCTTTGTAAGTTGCGGAGTGACAGCCTTTACTGGCCTCCTTTACATCATGAAGTCTGGTAGGAACAACAGCTAATGTAATGTCCTGTGTTCTGATGCCTGTGTGTTAAGTTGCTAAAGGCAGACACAGAAGGTTTAAAGGGGGCTTAGACTCTCCCTCCCTGTGAAGTAGATCCGTCAACACAGGATGATCACAGCAAGCATTTTTAAAAAGACCATACATTGAGCGAATCCAGGAAGTCATGCTGCAGACTTTCTGTACAATCAATTGGATCATCTTTTATTGATCCATAATTAATCATTTGCATGTTTCTTCATTTGAGGCTGCTTCCATTACATCCTTGTTATCTAAAAGCAATCCCCTCTCATGAGCACATTAGGCCCTGTTATTTATGGCAAGGATCAGTCACTGAGTTGCGCTGTGAGTTGCAAGAGAGGAGGAAGGTTGGGGACCTGGCTCACTGTGTGCTCTGAGCACTCCCTCTTCTGTCCCTCTGCGGGGAAACAGTCCTCAGGATAACAGCGGGAACTAATGCATTTGCCCTGCAGGGGTTGGAGGGCTGAGAGATGTGAGATTGTCCATTCCCTCTGCCTTTGTCCAGGACAAGAAAATAGGTCTCCCATTGTGAAGAAACGACAGCTAGCAAGCAGCTCCCTGGGAGTTATGGAGCCCATCGCCACCTTTGGTTTCTCCTGTGTGTGTCTCCTGCTCCCTTAGGATCCTTGACAAGATCCTTGTGAATGAAAAGATCCGCCTCTTCTAGGTACCACCAGCAGGGGGAAGAGGGGAACGGAGAAGGCAGGGTCTTTCCCCTGTTTCTGACCTAGTGACAACATCCAGGACAGAAGCAGCCTGCTTTCAGATGTGACTGGCCAGCATGACTATTTTGGAAGAGCCAAACAACGATCTAGAACTAGAAGAACTTCCTTAAATTGAAAGAATGCAAGCCTAGATTTTATTTCCATAGTTTCAGAAAGTGAGTTGTGATTCCTGACTGGGAATCACAGTAGTATAGGCCTTCTAGGGCATCTCTCTATCTGACCTATCAGGCATCTATCTCTTTTTTTCTTCCATATTTATTATCATTATCTTTGTTTTTGCCTCTCGCATCAAATTTGTATGTCGTGGTTTTTCAGTTTTGGCATATTTTCATTTTGTAAATGTCACTTATGTAAATCTACTAAGTAGAGGATCATTTAGCAAATCAATTACTCATAAATGGTGAATTTATTTTTCTTCTTACAAACTGTATTCAAATGATGGTCCCAGAGGGACATTCTTTGATTCAAGGTTAAGATGACCCCATGGATCAGTCCTTAGGAAAAGGAAACATAAGGGAAACCCACACTTACTAAGCACCTGCCATGTGCCGGATAACACATTAAGTGCTTTCACGAAATAGGTGACTTTGGCAGATTTTTTTTTCCATATGCAACAACTGAATTATCTGTATTGTTATAGATTTACTCTGTTTACATAGAATAAATGCCATTTTTACTACAGCAAGTGGTCCTCAGAATTCTTAACAGTAACAGAGTTTCCAGAAACACATTGAATGATATGACATATCTTTGAATCCACCGGAATGCTATTTTTACATAGAAAAATTGTCATTTCTACTACAGGAAGTGAACTAAATTGTATTTCAGTCCCTGTCTGCAGGAATGAGTGTCTCATAGCAGGGCCCCAGATTTACAAGGTGCACACTGACGAGAGCCTCAGACTAACTTCATGCCTTCTGATTTGTGAAGTGAAGTCAGTGCCCTCATTTCCAGCTGCATATGACACTGCCTTCTCCTGGTATCATGGTCATTGAATGTGCCGAAATAAATGTGGGACATATTTCATTTGAAGGGACAAAACTCAGAGCTGCTGTAGTTCACCTCCTGCTCTGACAGTATATGGAAGATCAAAAACTCGAGAGCAATGATCGAGGATGGGAGAAGAGGGACTGGTCCCTGGGAATCACAGCGTGTGCCAGGCATGGTGCTGGGATCTTTGCCAGAATCATCTCATTTAATGCTCACTTCAACCCTGCTAACAAAGAATTTTCTTTATTTTGTGGATGAGGAAGCTAAGTATTAAAGTCAATTGATCTTCCTGAGACTTTGGGGCTCAGGGCTCCAGGTACCTCCAAAACCCAGCAGGCTCTTTTTAGTGTAGGCATAATGACTGCCACAAACTGTGGAAATGGGCAGGGTGAGCCATGCGGTTAGCCAGTGACTAGAAGGGTTGCTTTGTGAATACCTGTGTTGTCTTTGAAATTTATACCTTAAAAGATTCAGGCTCTTCCCTGCCTGTCCCTTTAGCAAATCACTTTTGCATCTATCATCCATGAACCCTTCTGGAATCTAATGAAATATTTAGGTGGTACTATCTTTGAAGATAAATGATTCCCCACTTTATCAGGCACCAAGTAATGTAGTTCTTACTTTTATTTGTCCTGAGTCTACTGCCTTCAATCAATTTATGATCTGGTGAACTGGTCTGAGGTTACCCTACCCATTGTCTTTATAATTCCAGAGGCCTGATTTGTTGAATTATTTAAATGTTTGCATTAAACAAAATTTTTAATCATTTGAACATTTATCCACCGTGTTAGGCCGTCCTTGCATTGCTATAAAGAAATACCTGATGCTGGGTCATTTATAAAGAAAACGATGCTGGGTCATTCATTGGCTCATGGTTCTGCAGGTTGTACAGGAAGCATGGCACCAGCATCTGCTAGGCTCCTGCGGAGGCCTCAAGGAGCTTTGACCCATGGCAGGAGGAAAAGCAAAAGCAGGCATCTCGCATGGGAGAGCAAGAGCAAGACAGTGGGGCGAAGGGGAGGTGCCACACGCTTTTAAATAACCAGATCTTATGAGAACTCACTCACTATTCATGAAGACAGCACTAAGCCATGAGGGTTTCACCCCTATGACCCACACCTCCTACCAGGCCCCGTCTCCAGCATTGGGGATTACAATTCAACATGAGATTTGGTCAGGGACATATATCCAAATTATATCACCCACAATTAAATTTTAGTTATTGATATTATCATTCTAATAATTGGTGGGGAATTCTAGTAATTGCCAGACCTCCGCCTATATAATTGGTCCCAGAATTATTAAAATGTGTTCATATTTTTCACCCTGCATGATAAAATACAAAGAAAAACAAAATGTAGCATTTTAGTACAGAGACTATGAAAATTATTATAGCCTCAGCATCCAGAAACCAAATAATATTAGATGGCTAGATAAAATGAATTAGGCTTTGGACAAATCAAAATTTGAGCAGAAATTGCAAATGTAACCAGCAGTACTGAGAGTATAATTTTTCAGCTTTCCAATTCACACTGTCATCAGAGACACCATCCCTGAGACAGAAGCAATTCCTGAAAGTATGAATGCTTACCATATTTTTCAACCAGGTCTCTTTTACAAATGCAGAATATGACTGTCACTTGTAGTAAGTCCATACACAAGCTTTTCTGCATTACCACATGTATATCCTTTCAAATTTAGAAAGTTGCAACGTCCTTGTATCAAAATATGCTATTCACGATCACTTTGAATCATTTAACATGAAAGGGAGCTATTAGCTCTTCAGCTGTTCCCCTCTGCAGTAGCATTACTAGGACTTGGCAGATAAGGACTCTTATTCCACGTGCCCGTCCTTTCAGGGACAGTAGATGGGGACCCTTAAATCTAGACATTGCAAACTCACCAGGCAAGAAGCTCTACTTCCCCCAGCATCACTGAATGGAGAAACGTTGCTGAAACATCTACCTTCCCACATTTTCTGAAACACACAATGGAAGGAGCTGCTTCCATGCACTCACAGTGGAAGGAGCTGCAGGTGAGTGCGCAATGGAAAGAGCGGTGGAGACAGGTGTCTTGAAGACCCAGCCCCTTACTGTTCTCTGTCTTCCCTGTTGAGGCCGTGAGGGCAGAACAGGTCTTCTGCTGAACCAGCTTGAGGGAGGCATCCACAGGAAACACCCATGAGAGGAGAAAGAAGGCAGCGGCAAAGGCAGCCTGCGTGGATTCTCAGAGCATGGGGAGGACTGTGCCCAGATCTGTGGCTCCACTTTCTTTTTTCAGAGAGTGTGTGATTCAGTTTCCAAGGTGACTTGTGGCCCTGGGTGTAAAGTGATAGACTCAGTTTCGTGCAGGCCACTGATCACGTCTACAGTCATGAAGGAAAGTGTCTTTCTTTCTTTCATCCCTGAATTTGAACTTCAGCCTCTAGGGCTGCCCATGGACCCTGCATAGGTCATTTCTCCCAGCCGCCACAACAGGAGCCAAAAGCCAAAACATGCAAGATGGTGACCCCAGCAGAAACTGTAGCTTCCCCCTCCCACACCAATGCTTTCCAATGCCAGGATCCTTGCTCTAAGTAGTGGTGGGAATAGGAGAGGAACAGAGATTTTGGGTTAAAACATAAACGTATTACCATGAACTTTAAAAGACATGAGGATTTGTAATAAAAAGTGATCTGTTGTGTGTCACTTTAATCATGTAGACATGCACTTTTTTTTTTTTTTTTTTGAGAGGGAGTCTTGCTCTGCTGCCCAGGCTGGAGTGCAGTGGCGCAATCTCGGCTCACTGCAAACTCTGCCTCCTGGGGTTCAAGTGATTCTCCTGCTTCACCTTCTCAAGAAGCTGGGATTACAGGCGCCCACCACCACACCCAGCTAATTTTTGTATTTTAGTAGAGACGGGGCTTCACTATGTAGGTCAAGCTGGTCTCGAACTCTTGACCTCGAATGATCCACCCGCCTTGGCCTCCCAAAGTGCTGGGATTACAGGAGTGAGCCACCGTGCCTGGCCAACATGCACTTTTAACTCCTAAACGAGGGCTGTTTTTAGGAGAATGGGAGAACTTAAAGGTCTAAGGGAGATGTTTCAAGAGCTAAAAATGGAGGGAAATCTTTCAAAGTGTAAAGTCAGGAGAGAAAACCCAATGACCTCAAAAAGAAAAACTTCTTAGAGAATTTTTAAAGAAAAATCGTAAAAATGCAAGACCAAGCAATTCCTTAAATAAGAGGCATAGACAAAATAATGTCAAATTAAAAGAATAATAAAATACCATTTTATCTCATTACAAAATATTTTTAAATGCGTTCAGTGTTCCATTTTGCCCTGGATTCATGGAATCACAAAAAATACTGACAGGAGTATAAACTGGATCAACTTTCTGGGGCAGAAATTTGCTGATATATCAAAATATTGAAAATGTTTACACGTTTGGACCAGAAAATGGACTGTTAGAAATTTATCCTACGAAAATTACCAGATATGTAGCCAGAGTTATGTTCGTTGTTGTTCTGTAGAGCGTTATTTATAGCTGTGACAAAGTGGAAACAAGTCAGAGTCCAACAACAGGTGCTGAGCTAACCAAATTATAATGCAGTGTTAGGAGGAGTACTCTGTGCTACCAAAACCCCTCTCGTAGATAAGTATTTACTAATATGAAAGATACTAAGTACAATGATATCGTAAAATAATGTATACATGATGAATCCAATTATGTAAAAATCAATGCACACAAAAATATTATGATATTTGTATGCTGGGGGCATTATGGGGATTTGTGCTTTCCTGTTTTTTCCTCAAAACTTTCTGTATACTCAGAAAAGAGTTTTTTGGTTTGGTTGTGGTTCGTGTGCATGCTGGGAGCAGAGGCAGGTGTTAAGGTGTTTAACTCAAGCCTAAGGAGGGTTGCTGAGCCTGACTTACCAGTAAAGGAGGAGATTTAGAGGCCAGTTTCCCAGACTATGAAAGAAGGAGTAATTGGTGCTTTCAACGGATTCCCTCCCTGTGAGTCTGAGTGGAAAAAAAAGTAGCTTCCAAACCAAGTGCTTCTAAGGTCTTTTTCTAATCCCCTTTTCAAAAACTCCTCATTTTATCCGGACCTGAAAGCTGGGGTCAAACACTTCCACTTAATCTGTAAAAACTGAGATTCACATGGAATCTGCCACTTACCCAAGCAGAATTGTGTTTGGGAGCAGTGATTTTTAAGTGTTTTAACTTTTTTCTGTTCACCGAGTAGGGGTGACACCATGACCCAGGGAGGCAGCAGCCCTCCCAAGGCAGCAGATCATGGTGGGTGGCGTGGCTGATGGGCCATCCACGCAGCCCCAGCACAGGGGGGCCCCAGAGCCCACCAAAGAGGGCCCTGAAGAGGCGCGTCCGTAAAATCCATTCACGTTTTCTGGTGTGATGGGACTGCATTAACAACTGGCCTTAAAAGCCTTTATTTTTTATTACTTTTTATTATTTTATCAAGAAGTAAACAATCACTATTTAGCCTTAAAGCTTTCGTGTCCTCTATGTAGATCTGACATCTCCATTTTTAGCCAGGAGGGCTGGCCCTTGAGCAGATGCAGGCACCAGGAAAGCCATGGGCAAGGCAGGGATGCTGCCCTGCTAGAGAAACTATTTATGCCACCCTAACATCGGTCCTAAATGCACTAGCAAAGTGAATTTGAAATAAAAATGCTCAAATGTTCTCTCTATTCTGCATATTCTAATGAAATTGACTTCTACAAATCAGTTGGTCATATTTCAAGGGACAGCTTTATTTTATACTTTTATGCATTTTATACATACACAGTTGGATCAAAATCACATTTTAATCTGACTTTTCTGTTTAGTTGAAAATAACAACAATAACAATTTATCTTTCCCAAATGACAAACTTTACAAACTTGAGGGACCTCTGCCCATGGATCAGATGTTATGTCGCACCTTCATTTTATTCATATTAAATGTGACTACCAACCACTGGGAAAGTTTTTCCATGATATTCCTTCTAGAAAATCCAGCCTAAGCCCAAAAGCTTTAATTAGAATGTCTGCATTATGAATAGGAAATAATGCATACTTCTGAAATGATAAGGTTCAGTTAATCTCTCTTTACTTTTTTGGAGTAGTACTGATCGAGAACAACATTTGCTAATTTGTAAGGTCAAGATATCTTTATTTGCAGGATGAATGATGAAATATCCAACACTTAAAAATAGTAAAAAAAAAAAAAAGTTTTAAAAGTACCTATGAGAATATACTAACTTCTTGCAGAATTTCCTATTTTGAAAGCAAAGTGCATTTTCATTGATGACAGATATTTTTCTTAATCATCCTCGTTAGGAAACCATACACTTAAACCTTCAATATGATTGATGAAGACAGTTGCCCATTGTCTGTGGGATGGACAGCCCCTTCTCCGCTGAATGCCAGGCCTCC
Organism: Hylobates moloch; assembly: GCF_009828535.3. NCBI lineage: Eukaryota > Metazoa > Chordata > Mammalia > Primates > Hylobatidae > Hylobates > Hylobates moloch. The sequence continues at coordinate 169,583,222 of NW_026652277.1, read as the reverse complement.
TCTCTGCAGGGGGTGACTTCCTTGTGCCCACCTGCCCCCCTCACCTATGCCCATCAGCGCCCTCTGAAATGTGGGGCAGATGAGTTTGCCGTGCCTCCAGATGTGCTTCCAGAGCAGCCCCTGCAGTGTCAGGGCACAGGAGGATTGCCGGCACTGAGTCCGAATTAGGATGCATAAGTTCAGATTTCTCCAGGTACCAGCTGTGAGTTACCCTCCTGCATAAGGTAGGGAGATAATAGTTACCTGTGGTAGGGCTGCTATGAGATAATGCACATGAAGACCTTCACGGCATACCTGGTGGGTGATTAGCTCTCAATGACTGCTGCTCCTCTTTTGAACTTTTTAATTGTTGATAATGTTTTTGTTGTTGTTAGGATGGTTAATAATTATCAGGCAGCAGCACTTCAGGCTTGTGATTATTCTTATGCTTTAGCTTTAGTTATTTTTTTCGTCTTTCCAGTGGAATCCATTCGTTTTCTCTGTTGGTTTGTTGTGCTGCAATCCTAGTAAGACCAGGAAGCAGAACCACGGAAAACTGGAGCATAGTGCAAACGGGGAGGCAAAAGTGGAGTTACACGAGAAAGACTGCAGAGCCACGGACCCAGAGAAGTGGGTTAGAACAGCGGGCTGGGTGCAGTGGCCTATGCCTATAATCCCAGCACTTTGGGAGGCCAAGGCTGGAGGATCGCTTGAGGCCAGGAGTTCAAGACCAGCCTGGGCACCATAGTGAGAAACTGTCTCTACAAAATATTTAAAAAACAAAATGGCCATACATGGTGGTGCACGTCTATAGTCCCAGGTACTCAGCAGGCTAAGGCAGGAGGATGGCTTGAACGCAGGAGTTGGATTAGCAAGGGCCATCAGGCAGTATTACATGAGCTTCTCTTATCATGATAGGGGAACAAAACACTTATATAAGAGGGACACCCTATAAAAGATACAGGCTAAATAGTATTATATTCAATTCATTTTATTCCTGATTTTTACATGTGCCCACAGAGATGACTTAAATTATATCATGATGTCCATAATCACACTTGATAGCCCTAGTCACATATCTGAAAGCAGTGTTGCAGACAAGAAAGCTTTTGTGGTACAAAGGTGTTGTTGGGCAGTTGCTATAGAGACTGCATGCCCCACAAAGCCCGAAATGTTGGTTAGCTGGTCCTTCACAGAAAACATTTGCCCACCCTAGACTAGATGCCTGGCAAGATAGTCTTCTGAAACTTTGCTTGCTCTCTCTTCTCCTTTTTCCCTCCTCTCTTCTCTCTTTACTTTCTTTATTTCTCCTGCAACTCTTTAGAAATACTTAAGAAAAAAAAACTCCATTAATGAAGATGTCAGCACAACAGGGAAATCTCTGGAAGGAGAGACTGGAGAATGTTGACAATCCGTACCCTTCACTAGGCGACGAGGGGCGATTTTTTTCCCCTTTCTTATTTTGTTTATCTCTATTTTCTAACTTTTCTTCAAGGAACATTTAAAAGCTGAGTAATTAAAACAGCGAGCAAATAAGAAAGTCTTTGTAATCAGCAATGATGTCAGGCTTATTGATAACAGTCTTAGTTATGAGTGAAGGGATTGGAATGTAATTAGCCTGCTCCATGAGAAGATTATCTGTAATTGTGAGATGCCGCTAAAGCCCCTTCGCTGGCCCTGTATTCTTGAGACTCAGAAGATGTTCTGGAGCAGTTATTCTTCAACTTTTTTTCTGCAGGATAACACACTTGAAGGATAGAAGACCTCTTGAGTCGCTGAACGGGAGGAAGATTTAAAAGCCAGTTGCACCCATCATTTCCAGAAAGAGTGATATTTACAATATTTAATAACCTGTTCACAACAGGTATCAGGCCATCAGAGGGTTTGTCTATTATGGGTGCAGCCTTACTGGCAGGTGCCTGCTAGGGATAGTCCCGAGGCCACTGGGATATTTCTCTCAGAGTGCCCACCCTGGGGAATGAGGAGAATGACGCTGAGAAGGCCATACCTTTGCCCATCACATCTCTAGCCCCCTGAAATTGGGTGGGCTCATTTATTTTTTTCATTGACTAGTTTCCTCGGTTCCCAAGGCACCATCATTCATGCCTCCAAAGAATATTTATCAATTACCTTCTACGTGCACTCTCTAGTGTGGGATATAAAGAAGTAGCACCCGTGTCCTCCACACTGGAGCAGAGTCTCAGTAGGGAAACTGAGTCACATGGGAATTATTAGGCGAATGATGTTTAGCACCCATCTCAGTCTTGCTGCAGTTGCACCCTGGATGCCAGGGTCTGAGGTGCCTCTTGGTGATTGCTATGGGCGCTCCTTGAAGAATGCGTGAAACCTCTCTTCCCAGTACACGACACTTTGCCTGGCTTTCAAATCCATTTTCTCATTTAAGAAAGTTGCCTTAATTATTAATAGGCTCAACTAAGGGCAGTGAAAAACAGCCATCTTGAAAAATGTATCTTCCAACCATCGCAAGGCACATTTTATGAGTATAAAATATTTATAAAACTGCTCAATTTTAGTGATACGTAGTAGCTAGCTCTGGTTGATGTGTTTCTCCCCACGTTCCGCCATGCGTCTGTTTTGCTGGAAACACACACAGCTGAGCACTTTTCCCTCTGGGCATCTTCTTCACTCTCATGCACAATGACGTTGAGGACCTGAGCAGGCTCCACTCACCATGGAAGGAGAAAGCTGCCTGCATGAGCACAGTGGGATGGAAGCGGGCCTGGACCAAAACTCTCAGGCAGGATCCAAGTCCCACCCCTCACGGGCGTGACACGCAGGTACCCCATTCCTCTCTTAGAAGGTCTTGTGTAAAGAGTTTCTGCGTCTACTTCACAGAGTTATCATGGCTACTACAAAGTATAATTCAAATGTGATATGTTATGATTGATACAAATACTAATATTTATTTGCCGACCAGAAGATATGAATAAGAATCAAAGTATTCACGAATTAGGAACACCAGAAGACATTTCCCTCTACCGCCCCACCATCTCCGCAGTCTGCTTCTTCCTCCTCATATTTCTGCTCCCCACAGTCTCGTAGATAGACCCAGACCAGCCCTTGGTGCCTTCCGGGGCACTGTGATGTCAGAACACAGATGTGTCCTAAAGCATTACCCCCACCCTTTGACTCTCTCATGGTGTTCTAGTGTCTTCACAGCCCTTATTATGGTGTAAAGTTATCCTGTGCTATGGTTTGAATGTGCTCCTCAAAGTTCAAGTGTTGAAAACTTAATCTCCAATGCACCAGTGTTGGGAGGTAGGACCTTTAGGAGGTGAAGGGGGATTCATGCCATTATCAGTCTTCTTGCCCGTCTGCATTCCATCATGGGCCGGTGCAACAAGAAGGCCCACACTAGATGGCTTCTCTTGATGTTGGGCTTCCCAGTCTAGAACTGTAAGAAAGAAATCTCTGTTCTTTATAAATTACCCAGTCTCAGTTAGCCTGTTACAGGAACACAAATGGATTAACACATCCTGTGTTTTTCTTTCCATGGTTGTTTCACATCTGTCCCTAGTAGAACATAAGACCCCTGACAGCTGGGTGTTGGCCAGCCCAGCCTGCATGACATGCTCCGCACACAGCAATTAGAACACATTCCTGTGTTACCCTCCGATAACCAGCCCACACTTCAGTGTGATGCTTCTCTAATTATGGTTCCCAGGCTCATCTTGTCTTTCCCTCGCTCAAGAACTCAAAGTGGTTCCCTGTTGCTTGTTGTTTCTAAGCTAAAGACCCCTTCCCAGCTGCCTGGTCTCTCATCACATTCTGCTCTGGCCATGCCACCTTGGGGGCCACTTAACCTCCCATGCTGCCCCCACTGCATTGCCGCTGCCTTCCAGGGTCCACTTGGCACTGTTTTGTCTCACCATTGTTGGTGTAATAGATTTCTTGATAATTATTCTCAGGCCTTGTCTGCCCAACCTCGGTGAAAATATCTTAAGTACATAGCCTTTGTATTTTTTTTCCCCCTCTTGAGACACCTTGCACATAAAACCCCTTAAACACAATAGGTACTCCGTAAATGCCTGTTGACAGATGGGCTTAGACATAGCGTTTAGGTTTATTTGTTTGTTTGGGAGAAAGAGGTTAACAGGGCTCAGACTCTAAGAGCATTTTTTTTTGTTGTTCATAGTGCAGCCATGGTTTTGAAGCTACCAGCATCAAATTGCCACCCACACATAAGGAAAACAGATTTCTATACATTTAGGGGGAGAAAATCACTGCTACTTTCAATGCAGCCAGCTATATTTCATGCCAGTGGCATGTTGGAAATAAAGAGAAACAGCAGAGGCCCAGAAAATGCCTCTAGTTCCTCCTCTTTTCTGAATTCTTTATCAGCACTGACATCTGGCAATAGAATATTACTCCAACAGCAATAATATGAAAAGAGCATCAGATACAAGGTTGCTATTAGCATCAAATTAACCCAGTCTCCTCTGTATTCTATTTGACCAGGAACTGGAGACATAGTGGTGCTTAGAGGAGCTCTGGGGGGATTCAGGAGAGGAGTCGGTAAGATGGGCCCAGCACAGCATCGTGGCTGTGTCGCTAAACCAGATCAAATTCCCCAGAAGAGCTTGTTAAATACAGATCACAGGGCCCCACCCCAGCGCTTCTGACCCAGTCTGTCTAGGGTGGAGTATCATAATTTGAGTTTCTAACAAATTCATAGGTGTTGCTGATGGTGCTGGTATGGAGTCCTTGAGAGCTACTGCTCTGGCGAACAGCAGAGCAGAGGGTCCTAGTGGATGTGGTAGGGGAGCTTGTGAGGACTGAGAAGTTTCCCATCATTCGCCCCAGTGACTGGGGTTCTGCATCAGCTCTAGAAACACTGGATCCTCTCAGCCACAGCTGGCTGTGTAACATCATCTGTCAGCTGAGATTTAACTGAGCAGCACCCTAACTCAACTGGATGGAAACTGGGGCCTGGGCAACAGTGGTAAACCTCTAGTTTTCACCTCATTTTTAAGAAGGAGCAATGTAACTAGCCAGCCACCCTAAATATATAAAAGCTATTTGGAGGACACATCTTTAAATGAACATAAAACTGTCATGACTAACCTAATCTCCTTTATTTTTAATGAAAACATATATTCGTCTTAAAGAGGGATACATAGTCACTGAATAAAAATAACATACAGATAAACAAAAATAAGAGAACTAAGAAATACGCATAATCCCACCACCAAGAAAAGGCTGCTGTGACGTTCCAGATATTCAGAGATAATTCAGATCATCACTGAAAGTTGGGAAGACAACAGGATTGTTTCTGTTGAGTCTTCTAGTCCTGCAATTCTCTGGTTCAAATTGTCTTTGCCTTTCGTTATCTGCTACATTGGGTTCTGTGTTGCCACAGGCAGTCTTCTAATATCAGTGAATGTCAGACCCCAGAGCTACTCCACCTCCAGGAAGGCAAAACTATAAAAAAGTCTAATGTGCGCATTTTCATTAAAAAAAAAAAAAACAAAAACAAAAAAAAACAGCAATGTGGACTGAGCGGAGGTGCAGCTGCTTGTGTCTTTGGCATGCAGCTGTCTTGTAACTGACAAATGTTATTATCTCTGGTTATTAAAGAGTTTTAGGAAGCAGGTGGAAAGAATAATGGTATAAGAATACCATTCAAATATGGCATCCTTAAGATGCCGTATTTGAAAGATGTGCAGGCATTTGGAAGTTTATTGTGGGGATATTCCAATCCTGAAATACCAATTTCAAGGAAGTAAACACTGATATGTGTCTTTGTGGGGTGGTGGGGGGGAACAAAAGCGAACACATCTCTCACCAGTTCTGTCCTGGGAATAAGAACAAGTGTCTTACCATCTTCCTTCTTTCATAATGCATTCACTAATCTCTGTGTGTTCATTTGAGAAATATTTTGCAAGTGTGAAAGTAAATGAGAAAGTTGTCTTTGTTTTTCTCTTTTCTGTGTTTACGGTCTTAAATGGCCATTTTAAAAAAAGTGTTTTACATGGAGTACATGGACACTCCCTGTCTTAGTCTGTCTGTGCTGCTACAACAAAATACGATAGGCTGGGTCATTTATAAAGAACAGAAATTTATCACCCGGAGCTCTGGAGGCTGGGAAGTCCAAGATAAAGACTTCAGCACTGGTGTCTGGTGAGGGCTGCTCTCTGCTTGCACAATGGCACCTCGTTGCTGTGTCTTCACATGGCAGAAGGCAACAGAGCCTATTGTGGAGTAAAGCCTCTTTCCTAAGTATCTAAATCCCGTTCATGGGGGAGGAGCTCTCATGGCCTACTCACATCTTAAAGAAGCCACTTCTTCTTCTTCTTCTTCTTCTTCTTCTTATTATTATTATTATTATTATACTCTAAGTATTAGGGTACATGTGCACAACGTGCAGGTTAGTTATATATGTATACATGTGCCATGTTGGTGTGCTGCACCCATCAACTTGTCATTTAACATTAGGTATATCTCCTAATGCTATCCCTCCCCCCTCCCCTCACCCCACAACAGGCCCCAGTGTGGGATGTTCCCCTTCCTGTGTCCATGAGTTCTCATTGTTCAATTCCCACCTATGAGTGAGAACATGCAGTGTTTGGTTTTTTGTCCTTGCGATGGTTTGCTGAGAATGATGGTTTCCAGCTACTGCATTGGCAACACCTGATTTTTGGAGGGGACACATTCAAACCATAGCACTCCATTCTAAGCCTTATGGCGAGGTCTGGGGCTCTCTTTTTTCCCCTCTTTTCAGCATCTGAGATTCACCATGGCCATAGTTGCTTGCCATCTATTGCTAATATTGAATTACAGTGTATTTTGCTCAGATCAAGCCACTGTGGATCACCGTGTGTATCTGTCATTCTCACGCTGCCAATAAAGACATACCTGAGACTGGGTAATTTATAAAGAAAAAGAAGTTTAATGGACTTATAGTTCCATGTGGCTGGGGAGGCCTCACAATCATGGCAGAAGGGGAAGGAGGAGCAAAGGCATGTCTTTCGTGGTGACAGGCAAGAGAGTGTGTGCAGGGGAACTGCCCTTTATAGAACCATTAGATCTCATGAGACTTACTCACTCCCATGAGAACAGCATGGCAAAAACTCGGCCCCATGATTCAATTACCTCCCACCAGGTTCCTCCTACAACCCGTGGGGATTATGGAGCTACAATTCAAGATGAGATTTGGGTGGGGACAGAGTCAAACCATACCACTGTGTTACAAACCTGGAGCACCCTTTTTAGAGAAGCATAAATGTGAACAAGTGAGTATGAGCCAGAGTGATGGACAGTGAGATCCTACAAGGAACAGTTGAAAAATGTGTGAGTCTAGTCTGAAAAAGAGCTGTGGTGTAATAGGAACTATGTTTGGTCTTTGTCCCCAGTTACTGTCACAGAGGTCCTAAAAACCTCTGGAAATTTTGGAATGATAGTAGTATATTTTGTTATCCATAATTAGCCCCTTGGATAACTCTTGTGTTTATGCTAATGCATTTACTCGGGGCTCACCCCCTAGAAAGCCTGAAGATTGGCCCAGAAAGACCAAGTAATTGGAAGATGAGAGGGTTGGAACTTTCAGCCCTACCCCCTGACCTCCAGAAAGGGGATACCGGAGACCAAGCTCCCTATAAACTCTTGAACAAGAAGATTTGATGAGCTTCTGGGGTGCTGAACATGTGGAGGTGCTGCAAGCGTGGCAGCTCCAGCGAGCGCATGGAAGCTGCAACCCCCCACCTCACCCTATTCATCTCTTCATCTGGTGTTCATCAGTATCCTTTATAATCCCTTAGAATAAACCAATAAATGTAAGTGTTTTCCTGAGTTCTGTGAGTTCTGTGAACTGTTCCAGCAGATTAATATTACTCATTGAGGAAATTGTGGGAACCTTGGTTTGTAGCCATTGGTCTGAGGTACAGGTGGCCCCAACTTGTGATTGAGGTCTCTAGTCTTGTGGGGCTGAGGCCTCAATCTGTGGGGTCTGATGCTATTTCCAGTTAGATAGAATCAGAATCGAGTTGAAGTATAGGATACCCGGTTGGTGTCCACTGGAGAACTGTTTTGTATATGTGGCAAATCCCCCCCACCACCATCTGGTCATAGAAGTGTTCTGTGTTGAGTGAGTGCAGGGACAAAAATAGTTTGTTTTTGTTTTTGTTTTCCTTATTCCAGAGCAGATATGGTGGAGGTTGGGGAGAATCTGTGAGATAGTTGTGACATTTATATATGTATATGTTTTTAGGTATTTGAGTCCTATCAAGAGAAAAAGAGAGTAGAGTTCATTTGTGTTGTTTGTTACAGAAGAATTTAGATCCATATGGAAGTAAATTTAATAAGGAACAGATTTATATTCAAAATAAGAACAAATTTTAGAATCAGTGCTATTGAAAAATGGAATGGGACTCCTAGAGAAATCATAAGCTCCCAGGTATTGGAAGGTTTTTTTGAGAGTCTGAATGGACTAGTTTCAGTAGTATCATAAAATGGATTCTAATACTGGATGGAAAGGTGTCACGGATGTTCTTTGAGGAGTATTAAGAGCTAAGATATGGAATGTATCCTTATGTGTTACAGAGTCAGTATAGCAACATCCTAACCAAGCTTCCTACCCAGATTTCATCCCGTTAGCCCCATTGTTTCTATTAGAATAACCTATTTGCTAATAACCTGACTTTCAGCCTTTTTTTTTTTTTTTTTTTTTTTTTTTTTTTGAGACGGAGTCTTGCTCTGTCCCCCAGGCTGGAGTGCAGTGGCACGATCTCGGCTCACTGCAAGCTCCACCTCCCGGGTTCACGCCATTCTCCTGCCTCAGCCTCCCAAGTAGCTGGGACTACAGGTGCCCGCCAACACGCCTGGCTAAGTTTTTGTATTTTTAGTAGAGACGGGGTTTCACCGTGTTAGCCAGGAGGGTCTCGATCTCCTGACCTCGTGCTCCACCCGCCTCGGCCTCCCAAAGTGCTGGGATTACAGGCTTGAGCCACCGCGCCCGGCCGGCTTTCAGCCATTATAAGTGTCAGTGGTGATTCCATTACTGCTTGTTATGTGAAATTCATTTGCTCGAGGCCCGGATTTGAAATACTCTCCCAAGTGATTTCCCACTTTCAACATCTGGTCTCTGTTACCATAATGCTAATTGAACTGTTACCTCCCCTCATGTATTAGTCAGGGTTCTCTAGCGGGACAGAACTAATAGGATAGATGTTGTATATATGAAAGGGAGTTTATTAAGGAGAATTGACTCACATGATCACAAGATAAAGTCCCACGATAGGCCTTCTGCAAGTTGAGGGGCAAAAAAGGCCAGTGATGGATCAGGCCAAGTCCCAAAACCTCAAAAGTAGGGAAGCCGATAGTGCAACCTTCAGTCTGTGGCCGAAGGCCCAGTAGCCCCTGGCAAACCACTGGTCTAAGTCCAAGAGTCCAAAAGCTGAAGAACTAGAAGCCTGATGTTTGAGGGCAGGAAGCATCCAGCATGGAATAAAGATGAAGGCCGGAAGACTCAGCCAGTCTGCTCTTTCCATCTTCTGCTGCTGCCTTATTCTAGCTGTGCCGGCAGCTGATTAGATGGTGCCCACCCAGATTGAGGGTGGGTCTGCTTCTCCCAGTCCACTGACTCAAATGTTAATCTCCTTTGGCAACACCCTCACAGACACACCCAGGAAAAATACTTCACATCCTTCAATCCAATCAAATTGACACTCAGTATTAACCATTACTCCTCTCAACTTTGTTCTTCTATATTTCTCCTTTCTGCCAATCTAAATGTATTTATTATTATTCAAATTTAGACAAATCTTGTATTCTGAAGCAGTTAAACCCCTTTCCCACATATGATGACTGCTCTTCTGACACATTCTGTATATACACACAGTCATAGACATACAATGCATATATGTACCTTTGTATATGTATTAATTCATGTATAATGTATACATACATCAGTGTGTATTTTTACTGTAGTAACGATTCTTCCTCCATTTGCATTACCATCGTGCTGCTTTCTCATTGTTATATGTGTGTATTTCCCTTTCTTCCAATCTAACAGAAAAACTACCAAAGGCAGGAACTGGACCTCTAATTTATTTTGTCCTTGGAATGCTTTTCATGTTTTTCAACCCAAATAGTGGTACATAATAAAAATCATCAGATGGTATGACCCCCCTCCTTGTGCCTATTTTTTTAAGTGTCTGAAAAGATAGGTTTTTAGATTTCTTATCTAGTTTGTCTTTTAGATCAATGGAAATAAGAAATATCCTTTCTCCATGTCTACAACCAGATGGAAGAAAGGAAGGAAAGGGGGGAGAGAGGGTAGGAGGGAGAAGAGCAGAAGGGAGAAGAGAGGGAGGGAGGGAGGAAGGAAGGAAGGAAGGAAAAGGAGAAAGGAAAGGAAAGGAAGGGAAGAAGGAAGGAAGGGGGAGGAAGGAAAAGGGGAAGGAAGGAAGGAAAGAGGTAGGGAAAGAAGGAAGGAAGAAAGGAAAGAAGGAAGGCAGGCAGGCACATTCAAGATTTGAGAAGCCAGAAAATGTCTTATTTCTTGCTATGACTCCTGCGGACAGAGCCCGGTAGTGAGCAGCTAGCTTTGGCTTGTTGGCAGATGGCCTAGAACAGTTCTCTAGAAGCGTAAAAGTGGAGTATGTCTAGACTCCTAACAGGAGACTGGATCATCAAATCATTCTTATGATGTTAAAATGCTTGTAGAACAGTGAGCAGTCATATACACATGCAAACAGATACACACACACTCCACACCTATGTTCTTAGCTTAAAACTGAGGATATGAAGAATAAGAAGAAAAAACATACAACAAATACTCTTTGACTTATGATGGTGTCATGTTCCAATCAACCCATCCTAAATTGAAAATATCATTAAGTCACAAATGATATTTTCAACTTAGCACGGGTTTACCTGGATGTAACCCCATGGGAAGTGAATGGGCGTGCTGAAAGCATTACACCGTCATAAAGCTGAACCATCCTGAGGCACACCATAGTAAGTCAGGGACCATCTATATAGCTATTGTTTTAAGGATGACAAAAGATTATCTAGGTTCTTTTTTTTTTTTTTAAAGGATGAAGGAATTGAATAATTGACAAAGCTTCATGGGGAATTATTCCCTTTCTTTTCTGTAGGTTTTTTTTTTAATTGGAATTATTCCAATGCTTGTCATCTTTGGTTGTCAAATATATGCAAACACCAATATTCTGAGCTGAGTTGCACTTAATCATGGAAGCCATTTAATCAGAAGTTCACTGAGAAAGCTAACTGAAATCTCCATGAAGCACTGACTGCTGAGGAAGAGTGATAACTTTGCTTAGGAGGAATAACTTTCCTAATATATTTGCATTTCTTCAAAAATATGTATTTATATTGTGCTATATTCCAAAGACATTTAAGCTATCTTGGTAATTTGTATGTTTTGGGGTAATTTTTATTCATCTGTAAACTTTATCTTAGATGTTTTACATATAGAAATTCTTATATAATGCTTAAAGCTTAATACATGGAAACTCTGAGGTTATTTGAGAGGATGATTTGAGATTTAATGGAGACAGCAAATCAAATACAATAAATTAAGGGAAATAACAGGTGAAGTGTTTGGCTTCTCAAGTTAAGGGTTTTGATAGTCTCTCTCTTTATTCAGATTATTGAGTCCTGATCTGCTATTAACCAAACTAACCACATACCCAGTTGGCTCACAATTCGTCTTTCAAAATGTAGCATTTGTATGCTTAGAACAAAGGTTAGAATTTTACTCCTGAAGCTTAATTTAATATCAAAATTTCCAAGTGAATTATTTGTTCAGACTTCGGTACTTTACAAAGTATGTGTTCTGAGAGAAAAGCAAGAAATGTTGCTACTTTTTCTCTGAAAAAAGAGCTCTCATGCACAGTCATTTAAAATTGAGTCTGATAAATTCATGTTAGAGTAGAAATAAAAATATATGCCATCTAACAAGTTGAATGCCAGTTATTTCATTTAAAATAATTAAAATTGTATTTTCAGTTGAAGTGAGAAACTTTAAATTATTCTCAGAAAGCAGTGTATATACGTTGCAACTGTAGCAGAGATCGCCTTTCCCAAGAGTATTTGGATTGCTATTTTATTTTTAAAACATATTAGCTCCTGCAGTGTTTTATAAATGCCTCTTTATACCTTCCTCAACCTTTAAAACTAAGATGTCCAATCATTTATCCACTAGTCGTATTTAACTCTTTAAAGTTAAGTATAAATTAATTAAAATTAAACACAATTTAAAATTCACATTTCAAGTGCTCAGTTGTCATAGGTGGCTAGTGGCTGTCATGCTATATGCACAGATGTGTAACCTTTCCTTCACTAAAAGTGTTGCTGGAAAGTTTTGCTTAGATTGTTTACTTTCTTCAGGACAGAGATTGGGTTTTCTTCACCGGGGATTTCCAGCTTCCCTCGTTGCATTGGGCAACATTATACGTAGCCATGTGGGCTCTAGAAACCAACTCCACTGCTCACAGGCAGCCTGGGGCACGTCGCTGCATCATTCTAGGCTTGATTTTCTCTTTTATAATAAAATTAATATTTTCCTCACAAAGTTGCTCTAATGATTAAATGAGATAATCTAGGGCATAAAATGCAGAACATAGAAAGAGCTCTTTATATACTAGCTGTTACTGTTGTTTAAGTATTTTGAAAATATAGTGTCTGTTGAAAGAAAGGTTAAGTGAATGACGTTCCTGTTGCAGTGTCACTAAGTTCAGAAATACCTCCCTCCCATACACAGAATCCTCCAATTTTCTATAATGTTTCTCCTTGTTTTTTTTTTTTCTGAAATCAACCAAATCTACAGAACCTTAAAGAAAAGAAAAAGGTAATTGGGGCAGTGGTAAAATGCAGAAAGAAAGAGTAGTAATATTTACAATATTTTGGATGTTTAAATTCACATTAAAGTTTTATAATTCCATAAAAGAAAATTATTAAAACACTAGAGTAGACATTATAAAATAAATGTTCCCTAAGTTCTACCATCAGACAGTCATTTTTAAGGATTTTTTTAAAAATTCACAAGCTTCTAAAAACATAGTGTTTCAATGCCATATGCACAATTTCATATTCTGGTCTTCTCACTAAACTTAGTATTCACTAATTCTATCATTATAATTTTTTATATTACTGAGAAGAATCATATTCATAGTTAGAATCAGACACTTAATTCCAGATGCTAGGTATAATTCTAGACACTAAAAGTTTTATATCATTAAAAGAGGGCAACATATTCCAAAAGTGAAATGTGAGTTTTGAGATAGTCATTTTCTTGTTTTTGAATATTGAGATCATTTTTAGACTTTCAGAGAAGGGCATTATTAAGGAGAATTTCTAATCTAGAAATGTAAGAGCCAGTAACCAACAGAGTCCTTTTGGATTCATTGTATGTTTGAAGCCCTAGGAAGCTTCCTTGCCTGGGTAAAAAAAGCAGCAGGCAGTGACGGAGGTGTAGGATGGGGACTGGTCTGCTGTCAAATTGCACAGGAATTAGAGCACTGAATTGGAAAGTCTGATCTTAAAAGAGAGTACAAAAATTAAATTTGTTAAAATCTAAAACTGTCTTTGAATATATAGTTGAAGCATATCCCAAATAAAACATCTCTGTCCCACTAATATTTCAATGATACTACTAAGAATTTTTTATACTGATTAAATTACTGCTGTTCAAAGTATGACATTTAAAACATCTGTTTAGTGTGTTTGTTGTGTTGAAAATGTAAAAATAACACTTTGATGTAGGGCATTTATGAGCCATCCATATGTGTGAGTGTCCATATGGTATTATAAATTTTAGAAAGCATTTCTTTCCTATTGGAGAAAGAGATTCTTCATTAACTCCCAAGGGACCACTCATTTAATGACTATTGTTCTTTTGCCTTAGCATACTGGCGTTTCCTCAATGCACAATTATGATGTACTCTATTGATTATAGCAGCAACGACCTACTCAGAATTAATCTCTGTCTTTCTTTTATGACTGTACAGATTCATTAAATGTAACCAACCTTCCATTTTATTGCTAACATTAAAATGTGTAAATAACACAAGTAACCAGATTTCCAAGGGTTATTTTTAACTAGATGGTATAATATCGCCTTGGAAATTAGCTATAATGTTGAAGTCAATATTTTTTAAACTAAACTATCATTGCTTCGAATCTACCAAACACATGTATAAAACTGACAAGGAGACATGAAAAACTGAAAGGTTTATGAGAAATATGTGAGTATCAGAATTTGGACCATGAAAAATTCTATAATGTGTTTTGATATCGCTTTTCCTAAAAATACAATTTTCTTACCTTTCCTAATTATTGTTAAACAACATTAAAAATTTCTCTTTCTGGCCGTTTTAGTATTTCTTTAATGTTTAAGAACAGAATAAATGAGTCAGTCCGGGTGCGATGGCTCACGCCTGTAATCCCAGCACTTTAGGAGGCCGAGGCGGTTGGATCACCTGAGGTCAGGAGTTCGAGACCAGCCTGGCCAACATGGCAAAACCCCATCCGTACTAAAAATACAAAAATTAGCTGTGTGTGGTGGTACACGCCTGTAATCCCAGCTCCTCAGGAGGCTGAGACAGGAGAATTGCTTGAACCCAGGAGGCGGAGGCAGTGAACCTAGATTGCGCCACCGTACTCCAGCCTGGGTGACAGAGAGAGACCGTAAAAAAAAGGAGTCACCCGGAATACTGCAAGCACAGGTTCCAATGCTGCTTTTCTCTCCTTGTCTTTCATTTATCGATTCCTTCCTATGTGCCAGTTGCATCCTAGAACAGATGACTAAGGCACCATTGCTGCTGTCAAAAAGCAGATGTCAAAAAGTTTGACAGTGTGTCCGAGATGCATTTTGAGAGGAGTGAACCCAGGGTGTTATGGGAGCACCTTGGTGGGCACAAGACCCACTGAGGCCAGTCAGCGACAGTTTCCCTCAGAAAGGTGACTCCTGAGCTAGGTCCTGAAAAGCGGGTGGGATCTTGCATGGGCAAAGGTATGCTGGTGAGAGAGGACACAGAGGTGTGAATTGGTCTGTGGGGCTTCTTCAGATGATATCCCCCAGGGATCCCGTGAAAGCCATGACAGCATCCAGTCGATGTTGAGTGCATTATGAAAGGATGAATCGAAATGGGTAGAGATTTGTTAGGTAGAATTGAGGACGTGGGGGGCAAAGAGGGGAGCGAAAGTGGGCTGCAATGTGTGGAACGGCAAAGGGCCACATTATCTGGTATGCAGGGGAAAGAGTGGGGCTACTGGAAGCAAGGCTAAAAGGACTGATTTGTTCCATTCCAGTGACAGCAGGAGGAGCATGTGATTAGTGTGGTGGTCAGTGAAGAGCCATTGAAGAGTTTTAATAATGACACGGTTGGAGCTCTGTATTAGTAATATCAATCTGACAATGGAGTAGACGCTAAGCAGGTACAACACTATAGGGGTATGCACCAGTAGAACCATAGAAATGCAGAGAATGAGAATGGACAAAGAAGCAAGGTTTACAAAGAAACCTTTGTCTAACCTGGTAATGCGTCTTCCATCTGTCCCTTTAGCTTGATATGGTGTAGTTAGGGACAGGTGCCTCACTGGGAACTTTACTTTCATTCAATGCAGCCAATGAACTTAGTACTTTTATTTTCATTTTACAGATGGGAAAACTGAAGAGACAGAGAATTATTATGTATCAAGGACCTACCATTTATCATTAGAAATTTTAAATATTTATCTCTATTAATCTACATATTAACCCTTTGAGGCTGATGTTAGAATCCCTACACAGACGGTCCCCAGTATATGATTATTTGACTTTTTGATGGTGCAAAAGTGATACACAGTGGTTGAAACCATACTTCAAGTACCAATCCAACCTTGTTTTTCACTTTTTATACAGTATTCAATAAATTGCATAAGATATTCAACACGTTATTATAAAACTTGTTTCATGTCAGATTGTTTTGCCCAACTTCAGGGTAGAGTAAGTGTTCTGAGCACATTTAAGGTAGGCTAGGCTAAGCTATGATGTTCGGTAGGTTAGGTGTATTAAATGCATTTTTGACTTATGATATTGTCAAGTTACAATGGGCTTATCGGGAGGTAATCCCACTGTAGGTCGAGGAACCTCTATATATAGTTGAGGATCTGAGGCTCCGGCATATCAAACAGTCATGCCCACAATAATTTGGATAAGGGGATACATGACACCAAAGTTCACAGTCATCACCAGTGAATTGCATCCTGTGTTGCATGCTGGCATCACCCACAGAACCTTTAAGAAATGGCAATGCCTATACTCAACCCCAAACCAATTAAATCAGGATATTTGGGATGGAGCCCAATCATCCACATTCTTTGAAAAGTCCCCTGTAGATTCTAAAGCACATCTGTAACTGGGAAACATGGCACTGCTGAGGGACCCTGAACAACCCTCTTTATAGGTGAGCAGATGTGAAGTATGATGGAGAAGGAGGAAGCATAGATCATTGCAACATTTGAGCCCTGGGTGATGGGAAGAATCATTTGGAAACAGGGAAAGGGATAGTCGGGAATCAGACAAGAGGACTGCTCAGAAATGACCAGATGGGACACTTTTGGTCTTGATGTGGTACTGCACAGTCTCAGAGAGATGATCATGAGGCAGCTCTAACCCAGGTGGGGAACCGGAGGACCTGAGTGTGCAGATTTTCTGCTTATATTTGACAGTTTATAAAGCCCATGATTTAGATGAGACCTGTGGGACAAGACTGTGAAAAGGGCACAAAAGGAATCCCAGAGTAACCAGATTCAGTGGGTGAGATAAAGAAGAAAAATCAAGAAAGCTAATTTTCAGGGAGTGGGTAAAATCTAAGGTGAGGTTTAAGTAGAGAACACAGGTAAACTGAGTAAAGATGGCAGCACGAGTCAGAGTATGAGGGGAAATTAGGTTATTTAGCTAAGCAGATGACCAAACCAGTGGTGAGGTATTTTAGTCTGATTCGTTGGGGGGAAATAGTCCAACAGCTGGAGAGAATACGACCTGAGACTGCCTTCATGCACTCCGCAAGTATGTACTGGGAGTGTTCTGCCTTCTAGACGCTGCACAGGCTCTGCCTTCCATCCCTAAGCAAAACAAAGATGCGTGTCCTCAGCCGGGCATGGTGGCTCACACCTGCAATCCCAGTACTTTGGGAGGCCAAGGCGGGTGGATCACTTGAGGCCAGGCATTCAAGACCAGCCTGGCCAACATGGCAAAACGCTGTCTTAACTAAAAACACAAAAATTAGCCGGGTGTGATGGTGCATGCCTGTAATCCTAGATTCTTGGGAGGCTGAGGCAGCAGAATCACTTGAACCTGGAAGGTGGAGGTTGCAGTGAGCTGAGATTATGCCACTACACTCTAGCCTGAGTGACATAGCAAGACTCTGTAAAAAAAAAAAAAAAAAAAGAGATGTGTGTCCTCATGTGGTTTACATTCCAGCTGGTGGAAACTGACTAGAAACATACAAATTATGTAAATAGGACTTTAGTTTCATATGCTAAGGGTGTAGAGGGGAGATAAAGTACCCAGGATTGAGAGAACGGATTGGAGAGGCATTACAATGTTTATTAAACAAGGTGGTCGTTGGAGATTTCCCTGAAAAGTCAACATTAGAGCTAAGCCTGGCAGAGGTGAGGTGGGAATCATGTGGCTGTCAGGGAATCACTCTAATGCTTTGTATGATTTTGGATTTTCTATGTATACAATCTTGTCATTTGGAGTCTTTAGTGCTCTGCATCTTTGCCAGCCCGTGGTGTTATCTGGACTTTATTTTATCCATTCTAATGGGCATGTAGTGATACCTGGTCAGGACTTTAACTTACGTTTCACTAATGACTAGTGATGTTGATTGTCTTTCCATGGGCTTATTTGCCATTTATATATCTCCTTTGGCAAAATGTCTGTTTTATCCTTTGTTTGTTTTTTGTTTGTTAGAGACAAGGTCTTGCTCTGCCCATTGCCCTGGCTGGAGTGATCATGGCTCACTGTAGCCTCAGACTCCTAGGCTCAAGAAATCTTCCTGCCTCAGCCTCCCAAGTAACTAGAATTACAGGTGCCACCATGCCTGGCTAATTTTTTAAAAATTATTTTTGTAGCAATAGGTCTCACTAGGTTGCCAAGGCTGGTCTCAAACTCCTGCCCTCAAGCTATCCTCCTGCTTTTTATCCATTTTTAAATTGTTTTCTTTGTTTGTTTTTTTACTGTTGAATCGTCAGAGGTTTTCATTTTTTATATATTTAAATTCTTTGGTAGGTAAACGATTAGTAAATATTTTCTTCCAGTCTACAGTTAGTCTTTTAATTCTTTTAATAGTGCCACTTGCAGATCAAAATTGGTTTATTATAATAAAATACAATTTATCAAATTATTTCTGTGGCTCATGCTTTTGGTATCAGGCCTCAGAATTATTTGCCTAACTCCAGGTCATGAAGATTTTCCTCCTGTGTTTTCTTTTAACACTTTTATGTTTTTTACATTTTACACTTAAATCTTCTAATTATTGTTTTATTGTGGTAAAATATACATAGCATTAAATTACCATTTTGACCATTTCAAATGTACAGTTCAGTGGCATTGAGTAAATTCACATTGTTGGCAACCATCACCACCACCCATCTCTAAGACATTTTCCATCTTCCCAGACTGACACTCAGTACCCATTAGACACCAATTCCCCCCTCCTCCCCCTCCCCCCATTCCTTCAGGATCACCATCCTACTTTCTTTCTCTATGCATTTGACTACTCCAAGGACCTTATATAGGTGGAATCATACAATCATACCTATTTGACCTTTGGTGACTGGCTTATTTCACTTAGCATAGTCTTTAAGGTCCACTTGTGTCATAGGCTGTGTCAGACTTTCCTTCTTTTCAAGGCTGGACAGTATTCCATTGTATGGATGGGCCACTGAAGATCCAGTCATTCATCAGTGGACACTTGGCTTGTTGCTTCCACCTTGCATTTATTTTTGAAGTCCTAAAAATTTATCTTTTTCCCTAATTTTGATAGAATTTCTATTCTCTCATCTTTCGATGGCATTTTTACTATTATAGAACCTAATTTTCTTATGTGTCTAGCAGTAAGGCATTTATATTTTTTAAGGGATCATGAATAACTGAAAACATGAAATGCATATTCATTTAAAATGATTATAAATATAGATGACTAGATCATTCTGAAACAAAAAGCCAGTATTATATGTTGCAATAAATCACAGTAAGCTAAGTAAAAGTGCAGTAGCATCATTGGTTTGGCACTAGTTCCACGGCTGGCCCTAAGTGTATGCGGCTTGTCAAAAATATACTTCCCACTGGCGACCACGTGAAGTTTCTGGATGCCCGCCATTCAAATTCCCATAGATTTTTTGGGATACATGCTATTTATAAATAAAGGTATTTCTGTTCCCGTAATATGTTTGA
Organism: Hylobates moloch; assembly: GCF_009828535.3. Classification (NCBI taxonomy): domain Eukaryota; kingdom Metazoa; phylum Chordata; class Mammalia; order Primates; family Hylobatidae; genus Hylobates; species Hylobates moloch. The sequence continues at coordinate 169,563,814 of NW_026652277.1, read as the reverse complement.
GATGTAGAATGAACATAATGACTTGTAATGTGTCTTGAAATACTGATTTCTAAATTTATATGAAATATATACACAGCAGCCATGTAGAATCATAATTATTTACCTTGTCAGAATTTGGACGTATTTTGTGTATACAAGCCACATTGATCTATACTAGTTAATACATATGCCTAAATTTTTAGTTAATTATCTGGCATTGATTATGGCACTGAAAAGAATATGGTTCAATGATTTATTATTTTGTAATAGGTTAAAAGTAAAAACTACAGATGATGTAACTGTGAAAAATCTATTTCTTATGGTTACTTTTAAATTTATATGAATCGGTTGTGCCTTAAATAAAATGTTTATCAGAAATTCATATCTGAGGGATAAAAAATCAGCAACTTTCATTTTACAAAAAATGAACTCTTTCCTGCACAGTGAGCCAAGTACAGGGACAGGCAGAAGATCAAGAAGAGTTTGTTGTGACATTTTCCTACTTTGGTTATTTCAGTTCCTGTCACCTTTCTTACCATTTAGAGATCAACATGTATATTTACAGGAATGATGGAATGGTACAATACTTTCCTAATAAATCTCAAGGGTTGTTTTTCCAACTCTATAAAAGGAAGTTGTCTTTCTTAGATATGCTATATCTATACAGACAAACAAAATAAAACACCAGGCAGTCAGCTGCTACATACTGACCATGTAACCAGCCTATATAATTTGAAATATAACCTTCATCACAATTCCTTTTGGGGGTCCCAAGTTGGATCAGATCTTCATTTCCTATTTCTTTGGCTAGAATGTAATAAGACCAGGTTTGAGAAAATGACATAGTAGACTGCAATTTCAAATTCCAAATGTCCTTGTCCTAAAACACTACAGGGAAGAATTCCTCAGGACCAAAATGTCCTCTCAGTAAGAAGTTGCTTTTGGTACAAATGGAAGTTTAATAAGACAGTTGGTCACCTATTTTGAATTTCTTATGTTGTGCTCACAGGCAGAAAACAAATGTTTGGTTTGGTTTTAGTTGGACATATCCTTAAATTTACTCCAGGAAATGGGGAAGTTGTAGCCTCCAACAGCTAACCCCATTACCTGATATACATCAGGTCCCTAATCAGATCTGAATTGAGGTGACCCTGTGCCCTGGAGGAATACTGGTAAGTAAACAGAGCAATGTAGTTGAGTGGAGAAGTGCTGATGGGAAGTTCAGGGTCTTCTATCAAGGCCACTGAAGCCAAACTTTGGTGGGAGAAATAATCGGACTTTCCCAAGAAAACAACACGCAGCTGAGGCCTAAAGAATAAGTAGGAATTAGCCAGGATCAAAGAGGTTAGAAGGAAAGTTTTCCAGAAATAGAGAACTTCTAATAAGAAGACCCCAATCAAGGTGAAGTAGGGTACGTTGAAGGAATTAAGAGGAATTAGTATAGCCAAGGAGAGCTGGGGAGGTAAACAAGGGCCAAACAGGCACTGCAATTAGAAAAGAAGATGGAAAAGGTGTTCAAAGATAGGAAACATGGTGTCCTACTAGATGGCATCTAGTAGTGCAGTGATTCAAGAGCTTATAACAGCAACAAAGGTGGGAACCAAAGGAAGACAAAACAGGTCAAGGAAGATCAGAAATACCCATGACTGCAGACCCTGCAGGCCCACTAATAGTGTCCAATAAAGGCTCCTAAAGCTCTCCAGCCAATTCAAAGTTGTAGAAATGGACAGGAGGGAAAAATCAACGGATTATGTAATTTGGAAATAGTTGAAGTAACTGTACATGTTGAAAGTGTACAGTCTGATACGTTTTGTTGTATGTACACACCGGTGAAACCACCTTCACCATCAGGATGGTGAACTTCTCTATCCCCCGCAAGAGTTTCCTCATTCTTTGTAATCCCTTCCTCTAAAACATCCCTGTCTTTCCCCATCCATAGGCAACAACTGTGCTTGTTGTCGATGTAGATTACTTTGCATTTCCTGAAACTTTTATTATATAAATGGAATAATACAATTATTATGTCTGGCTTTTTACACTCAGGATAATTATATTGAGATACACGGTATTGAGATTGTAGATTATATTAAGGTTATCTATGTTGTAACATATCAATAGAATAGTTCATTCCTTTTTATTCATTCCTTCAGAGACATACCACAGTTTGTTATCCATTTACCTGTTGGTGGACGTTTGGATCATTCCACTTTGGAACTATTAAAAATAAAACTGTTATGACTATTTACAACTTTACGAACATATGGTTTAATTTCTATTGGGTAAATACTTAGGAGTGGAATAGCTGGGCCATTTGGATAGTGTATGTTTCTGTTTTCCAAAGTGGTTGTACCATTGTACCTTCCCACTAGCAGTGAATCAGGGTTCCATTTCCTGCACTTCGTTCTCAACATTTGATATGCTTCATGTTTTAAATTTTGGTTATTCTAATAGGTGTGGTTTTAATCTGCATTCTCTTAATGACTAATGATGTTGAGCCTCTTTTCATGTGCTCATTTGCCATCCTTGTATCTTCTTTTGTGAGGCATCCATTCAAATCTTTTGCCACTATTTAATTACACTTTTATTATTGAGTTTTTAGAGTGATTTCTATGTTCTAGTTACATGTCCTTTATCAGATACATGAAAATATTTTCTCCCAAGGTAAAGGTTGCTGTTTCAGTCTTTTAATAGTGTCTTTCAAAGAGCAGATCTTTTTCACTTTGATGAAGTCCAGTTTGTCAGTTAGTTCTTTTATGGATCATGCTTTTCTCTTCTGTTTTCTGCTAGAGCTTTTATAGTTTAGTGTTTTACCTTTATATCTATTATTCAGTTTGTGCAAATCAGTGTGAATCAAAGTTTATTTGCATATGAATATCAAATTATTTTAGCATTACTTGTTAAATATACCGTTTTCTCCTGACTGAATTGCCTTTGTACTTCTGTCAAAAAATCAATTGTCCATGTATGTGAGGTTCTATGTATGAACTGTCTATCCTTTTGTCTTGATCTATTCTGTCTTTGTACCAATACCGCATTATTCTGATAATTGTACCTTTCTAATAAGTCTTAAAAGCAGATACTGTTAGTTGTTCAGATTTGTCCTTTTAAAAAAATAGTTTACAGAGTGGAGCCAAGATGGCCGAATAGGAACAGCTCCAGTCTACAGCTCCCAGCCTGAGCGACACAGAAGACAGGTGATTCCTGCATTTCCGTTTGAGGTACCGGTTTCATCTCACTAGGGAGTGCCAAACAGGGGGTGCAGGACAGTTGGTGATGTGCACTGTGGGCGAGCTGAAGCAGGGCGAGGCATTGCCTCACTCGGGAAGCGCAAGGGGTCAGGGAGTTCCCTTTCCTAGTCAAAGAAAGGGGTAACAGACGGCACCTGGAAAATTGGATCAGTCCCACCCTAATACTGCGCTTTTCCAACGGGCCTGGAAAACAGCACACTAGGAGACTGTGTCCTGCAGCTGGCTCGGAGGGTCCTATGCCCACGGAGTCTCGCTGATTGCTAGCACAGTGGTCTGAGATCAAACTGCTAGGCGGCAGTGAGGCTGGGGGAGGGGCGCCTGCCATTGCCCAGGCTTGCTTAGGTAAACAAAGCAACCAGGAAGCTCGAACTGGGTGGAGCCCACCACAGCTCAAGGAGGCCTGCCTGCCTCTGTAGGCTCCACCTCTGCGGGCAGGGCACAGACAAACAAAAACTCAGCAGGAACCCCTGCAGACTTAAATGTCCCTGTCTGACTGACAGCTTTGAAGAGAGTAGTGGTTCTCCCAGCACACAGCTGGAGATCTGAGAACGGACAGACTGCCTCCTAAAGTGGGCCCCTGACCCCCGAGCAGCCTAACTGGGAGGCACCCCCCAGTAGGGACAGACTGACACCTCACTCGGCCGGGTACTCCTCTGAGACAAAACTTCCAGAGGAACTATCAGACAGCTGAAGTTGTGGTCTCACGAAAATCCGCTGTTCTGCAGCCACCGCTGCTGACACCCAGCCAAACAGGGTCTGGAGTGGACCTCTAGTAAACTCCAACAGACCTGCAGCTGAGGGTCCTGTCTGGTAGAAGGAAAACTAACAAACAGAAAGGACATCCACACCAAAAACCCATCTGTACATCACCATCATCAAAGACCAAAAGTAGATAAAACCACAAAGATGGGGAAAAAACAGAGCAGAAAAACTGGAAACTCTAAAAAGCAGAGCACCTCTCCTCCTCCAAAGGAACGCAGTCCCTCACCAGCAATGGAACAAAGCTGGATGGAGAATGACTTTCATGAGTTGAGAGAAGAAGGCTTAGACGATCAAACTACTCCGAGCTACAGGAGGAAATTCAAAACAATAGCAAAGAAGTTAAAAACTTTGAAAAAAAATTAGACGAATGGATAATTAGAATAACCAACGGAGAGAAGGGCTTAAAGGAGCTGATGGAGCTGAAAGCCAGGTATCGAGAACTACGTGAAGATTGCAGAAGCCTCGGTAGCTGATGCGATCAACTGGAAGAAAGGGTATCAATGATGGAAGATGAAATGAATGAAATGAAGCGAGAAGGGAAGTCTAGAGAAAAAAGAATAAAAAGAAATGAACAAAGCCTCCAAGAAATTTGGGACTATGTGAAAAGACCAAACCTACGTCTGATTGGTGTACCTGAAAGTGACGGGGAGAATGGAACCAAGTTGGAAAACACTCTGCAAGATATTATCCAGGAGAACTTCCCCAATCTAGCAAGGCAGGCCAACATTCAGATTCAGGAAATACAGAGAACGCCACAAAGATACTCCTCAAGAAGAGCAACACCAAGACACATAATTGTCAGATTCACCAAAGTTGAAATGAAGGAAAAGATGTTCAGGGCAGCCAGAGAGAAAGGTCGGGTTACCCACAAAGGGAAGCCCATCAGACTAACAGCTGATCTCTTGGCAGAAACTCTACAAGCCAGAAGAGAGTGGGGACCGATATTCAACATTCTTAAAGAAAAGAATTTTCAACCCAGAATTTCATATCCCGCCAAACTAAGCTTCATAAGTGAAGGAGAAATAAAATACTTTACAGACAAGCAAATGCTGAGTGATTTTGTCACCACCAGGCCTGCCCTAAAAGAGCTCCTGAAGGAAGCACTAAACATGGAAAGGAACAACCGGTACCAGCCACTGCAAAAACATGCCAAATTGTAAAGACCATCGAGGCTAGGAAGAAACTGCATCAACTAATGAGCAAAATAACCAACTAACATCATAATGACAGGATCAAATTCACACATAACAATATTAACTTTAAATGTAAATGGGCTAAATGCTCCAATTAAAAGACACAGACTGGCAAACTGGATAAGGAGTCAAGACCCACCAGTGTGCTGTATTCGGGAAACCCATCTCACGTGCAGAGACACACATAGACTCAAAATAAAGGGATGGAGGAAGATCTACCAAGCAAATGGAAAACAAAAAAGGCAGGGGTTGCAATCCTAGTCTCTGATAAAACAGACTTTAAACCAACAAAGATCAAAAGAGACAAAGAAGGCCATTACATAATGGTAAAGAGATCAATTCAACAAGAAGAGCTAACTATCCTAAATATATATGCACCCAGCACAGGAGCACCCAGATTCATAAAGCAAGTCCTGAGTGACCTACAAAGGGACTTAAACTCCCACACAATAATAATGGGAGATTTTAACACCCCACTGTCAACATTAGACAGATCAACGAGACAGAAAGTTAACAAGGATATCCAGGAATTGAACTCAGCTCTGCACAAAGTGGACCTAATAGACATCTACAGAACTCTCCACCCCAAATCAACAGAATATACATTTTTTTCAGCACCACACCACACCTATTCCAAAATTGACCACATAGTTGGAAGTAAAGCTCTCCTCAGCAAATGTAAAAGAACAGAAATTATAACAAACTGTCTCTCAGACCACAGTGCAATCAAACTAGAACTCAGGATTAAGAAACGCACTCAAAACCGCTCAACTACATGGAAACTGAACAACCTGCTCCTGAATGACTATGGGGTACATAATGAAATGAAGGCAGAAATAAAGATGTTCTTTGAAACCAACGAGAACAAAGACACAACATACCAGAATCTCTGGGACACATTCAAAGCAGTGTGTAGAGGGAAATTTATAGCACTAAATGCCCACAAGAGAAAGCAGGAAAGATCCAAAATTGACACCCTAACATCACAATTAAAAGAACTAGAAAAGCAAGAGCAAACACATTCAAAAGCTAGCAGAAGGCTAGAAATAACTAAAATCAGAGCAGAACTGAAGGAAATAGAGACACAAAAAACCCTTCAAAAAATTAATGAATCCAGGAGCTGGTTTTTTGAAAAGATCAACAAAATTGATAGACCGCTAGCAAGACTAATAAAGAAGAAAAGAGAGAAGAATCAAATAGATGCAATAAAAAATGAAAAAGGGGATATCACCACCGATCCCACAGAAATACAATCTACCATCAGAGAATACTACAAACACCTCTATGCAAATAAACTAGAAAATCTAGAAGAAATGGATAAATTCCTCAACAAATACACCCTCCCCCAAGACTAAACCAGGAAGAAGTTGAATCTCTGAATAGACCAATAACAGGTTCTGAAATTGTGGCAATAATCAATAGCTTACCAACCAAAAAGAGTCCAGGACCTGATGGATTCACAGCCAAATTCTACCAGAGGTACAAGGAGGAACTGGTACCATTCCTTCTGAAACTATTCCAATCGATAGAAAAAGAGGGAATCCTCCCTAACACATTTTATGAAGCCAGCATCGTCCTGATACCAAAGCCTGGCAGAGACATAACCAAAAAAGAGAATTTCAGACCAATATCCTTGATGAACATTGATGCAAAAATCCTCAATAAAATACTGGCAAACCGAATCCAGCAGCACATCAAAAAGCTTATCCACCATGATCAAGTGGGCTTCATCCCTGAGATGCAAGGCTGGTTCAACATACACAAATCAATAAATGTAATCCAGCATATAAACAGAACCAAAGACAAAAACCACATGGTTATCTCAATAGATGCAGAAAAGGCCTTTGACAAAATTCAACAACCCTTCATGCTAAAAACTCTAAATAAATTAGGTATTGATGGGACGTATCTCAAAATAATAAGAGCTATCTATGACAAACCCACAGCCAATATCATACTGAATGGGCAAAAATTGGAAGCATTCCCTTTGAAAACTGGCACAAGACAGGGATGCCCTCTCTCACCACTCCTATTCAACATAGTGCTGGCAGTTCTGGCCAGAGCAATCAGGCAGGAGAAGGAAATAAAGGGTATTCAATTAGGAAAAGAGGAAGTCAAATTGTCCCTGTTTGCAGATGACATGATTGTATATCTAGAAAACCCCATCGTCTCAGCCCAAAATCTCCTTAAGCTGATTAGCAACTTCAGCAAAGTCTCAGGATACAAAATCAATGTACAAAAATCACAAGCATTCTTGTACACCAATCACAGACAAACAGAGAGCCAAATCATGAGTGAACTCCCATTCACAATTGCTTCAAAGAGAATAAAATACCTAGGAATCCAACTTACAAGGGATGTGAAGGACCTCTTCAAGGAGAACTACAAACCACTGCTCAATGAAATAAAAGAGAATACAAACAAATGGAAGAACATTCCATGCTCATGGGTTGGAAGAATCAATATCGTGAAAATGGCCATACTGCCCAAGGTAATTTATAGATTCAATGCCATCCCCATCAAGCTACCAATGACTTTCTTCACAGAATTGGAAAAAACTACTTTAAAGTTCATATGGAACCAAAAAAGAGCCCACATCGCCAAGTCAATCCTAAGCCAAAAGAACAAAGCTGGAGGCATCACGCTACCTGACTTCAAACTATACTACAAGGCTACAGTAACCAAAACAGCATGGTACTGGTACCACAACAGAGACATAGATCAATGGAACAGAACAGAGCCCTGAGAAATGATGCCGCATATCTACAACTATCTGATCTTTGACAAACCTGACAAAAACAAGAAATGGGGAAAGGATTCCCTATTTAATAAATGGTGCTGGGAAAACTGGCTAGCCATATGTAGAAAGCTGAAACTGGATCCCTTCCTTACACCTTATACAAAAATTAATTCGAGATGGATTAAAGACTTAAATGTTAGACCTAAAACCATTAAAATCCTACAAGAAAACCTAGGCAATACCATTCAGGACATAGACGTGGGCAAGGACTTCATGTCTAAAACACCAAAAGCAATGGCAACAAAAGCCAAAATTGACAAATGGGATCTAATTAAACTAAAGAGCTTCTGCACAGCAAAAGAAACTACCATCAGAGTGAACAGGCAACCTACAGAATGGGAGAAAATTTTTGCAACCTACTTATCTGACAAAGGGCTAATATCCAGAATCTACAATGAACTCCAACAAATTTACAAGAAAAAAACAACCCCATCAAAAAGTGGGCAAAGGACATTAACAGACACTTCTCAAAAGAAGACATTTATGCAGCCAAAAAACACATGAAAAAATGCTCATCATCACTGGCCATCAGAGAAATGCAAATCAAAACCACAATGAGATACCATCTCACACCAGTTAGAATGGCCATCATTAAAAAGTCAGGAAACAACAGGTGCTGGAGAGGATGTGGAGAAATAGGAACACTTTTACACTGTTGGTGGGACTGTAAACTAGTTCAACCATTGTGGAAGTCAGTGTGGCGATTCCTCAGGGATCTAGAACTGGAAATACCATTTGACCCAGCCATCCCATTACTGGGTATATACCCAAAGGACTATAAATCATGCTGCTATAAAGACACATGCACACGTATGTTTATTGCGGCACTATTCACAATAGGAAAGACTTGGAACCAACCCAAATATCCAACAACGATAGAGTGGATTAAGAAAATGTGGCACATATACACCATGGAATACTATGCAGCCATAAAAAATGATGAGTTCATGTCCTTTGTCGGGACATGGATGAAACTGGGAAGCATCATTCTCAGTAAACTATCGCAAGGACAAAAAACCAAACACCGCATGTTCTCACTCATAGGTGGGAATTGAACAATGAGAACTCATGGACACAGGAAGGGGAACATCACACTCCGGGGACTGTTGTGGGGTGGGGGGAGGGGGGAAGGACAGCATTAGGAGATATACCTAATGCTAAATGATGAGGTAATGGGTGCAGCAAACCATCATGGCACACGGATACATATGTAACAAACCTGCACATTGTACACATGTACCCTAAAACCTAAAGTATAATAATAAAAAATAAATAAATAAATAAATAAATAAATAAAAATAGTTTACATATTCTAAGTCATTTGCCCTTCCACATAAACATTAGAATCAGTTTATCAATTTCTCCAAATTAGGATTTATTCTAACTAGTGTGGTTTCTTAGACAAATTTAGACTCTAGCCATTATCCTGAATAAATATTTGTTCAATGGATGAATAATTTACGTTTGTTTGACTTGTATAGTATTTTTATGTGTTTGTGTTATTTTCTCCATTGTAAATTCTCCAATTCATTGATCTGTAAGGCCCATTATCCTACTATATCCTTCTGTCTACATGTAGCCTATCTGCATATTTGTATTTGGTGTGATTTTTTTGCATGTTGTTGACATTTTAAATATATAGATCTTTAAGTGTAATTTGAAATTTAGGCCATTGTTATTTTAATTGATTCACTCCTTCAATCTAATCACAATTTAATTTAATTAGTCTCATATTAGAAGCTTTTGTTGGATTTTGACCCATGTTGTATATTTTATAAGTAAGCATGTTTCTTTACTAAAGTGTTAGGTGTGAAGTTATAGCCCATTAATCCAAGACATGAAAAGGAACACTTGGAACCTTTTATAAGGGTAGTTGTTGGGAGTAATGAATCTATAAATACAGAATTGAGGGAAAACTAATAAAAATGAAAAATAAAAATGTAAAATGGCCTACATAAACACAGACCTTGACGTTTAAAAAATTGTTCCACAATTAGAAAATGCCAGGGATTGATTTTCAGTAATTGTCCTTCCTTGATGTTTAATTAAAGAGCATTTTCAACTTAAAGGTCATGGTGAATTGAGTTTTTCTAGATAATGGTCAATGACAATGTGTTTGAAACAGGTATTGAACTTACCAATGGTTTAAAAGATTAGAGAAGAGAGACAGGGAGACATTCTAATTCTGCTATTCAGTCCTGGGGAGAGAAAGAATACTGTTTTACATACTCTCAGTTCAGAGGAGCAAATTAACCAACAACAAAGATAAAGAACGTTGAGACTAGAGACTGAATTTGTTGGACTTTATGAGAGGGCAAGTTTACATTTGGAATATTTTATTGAAGGAGCCCAGGTTGCACAGGGACTGTGAGTAAAGAGTGCTCTTACTGAAGCAACAGCCTGCTAGAGCACAGTTGCTACACAGAGAAAGAGATGCCTTCATCTTTGTAGCTTTTCATAGGAAGCACATAATTCACAGCAAATATTATAATGTGTGCATTCCATGATATCATTGTCTTTCCTTCTTTCCTAAAAGTTAGGGATTACAAATATCAGCTCTTCAAATTCCACATCACCAGAGGATGAGTGTCAAGAAAGATGTCATCCCAAGTGGAGAATTACTTATAATTTCCTTATTTCACATACTATATTATGATCCACTCGTACTTTGCTGCTAAGGAACTAACAAGCTACTTCACACTGAGCCACACAGACAGAAAGTGCAGGATCCTTGAAAAGTTTGTGTAGTTTAAATGACCCTGAAGTGCTGCCAGATCCAGGGGACAGGGAAGCTACATTATGTGCAATGAATGCTGGCTCTGTGCATGTGATCCAGGCAATCACCACTTCAATGAAAGAATGTAGGGCTTACATGTTCTCTTTAGTTTCTGAGTCATGCACAGTTCTACCTACAAAAAAATCAGCAAATCAGGAAGTTGGATGCTTAGTACTGAGGCTGACTGAGCATGCAAATATCATTTTTTACAATAAAATCACAAAGTAGTAGTGCATTTGTGTGAATAGCATTAATTAGCTAAATTTAACACACATATTGCCACCTATGGTGCTTCTGAAATAATCTTAACAATAAATAAAACTTTGTAAGAGGGTAGAATTAGATACTTGAAATGTACTGATTGGGTTATATATGTCTAGATCTACATCTAGACTCACATGTATGCCTGCATGATACCGTGCAAGCTGTTACAGAAATAGAAAGACCAACGTTAGCCTCCAAGTTGGCCACTAAATATATGTTTTTACCAATAGCCTTGAAACTTTGCAGAAGAAGTTAGGAATATCCTTAGATTTAGGTATGTTCCTCAACTAGACATATGGAATGTTGAAAACCTGAGGGCATGAAGTGAATGGTCTAGTCTATTTTTACACTGTAGTGGGGCATTTAAGTAAATTACATGGTACTAAATAGAGTCTTCCCTTTATTTGTTCAGCAGATTTTAGTTCAGCAGGGTTTAGAAACTTCCAAATATCCTGCCCAAATATTTTAAGTCATAAAAATAGGGTGTCAACTCTGAAAGGACATTTATTCAGGATCAAGGCCTTGAAGAATGGGGTCTCTTAACTATGGGGAAAAAATGGTTTTCCAAAATTCTATAATGCTTACCATTTCCAAGCCCTTTTTATCTACTGATTGTCATCTGACTCTCTGCTAGCTATTTAATATCTTCTCTTTCATGCTGTATCCTGGACTGGGTCTTCTGTCCTATAGCTTCATTGCTCTTCTAAGGAGAGACGTATGTAATGCTTTGGAATAATGAGAGACGTATGTAATGCTTGGATGTTCTACGCAGTTATGAGAATGGATGGCCTGTTTTTAAACACTTCTTCAGCCTTTGTCTGCCTCCCAGTCCCCTGTGTAATCAGAAAAGTATTTCTCATCTTCTATTTGCTTAAAATTGATCATGCTATGATCTCACTCTTTCTATTTTCTATTTTATGGAATTGAAAAACATCTCCTCACTCTTTTCTCTGTAAATGTCCTGTGCTCTCATCGTTGACTGTACTGTTTCCAACTTTCTCTTCCAGGGTTTTATCCCTGTTAGTCCTCACCCTGTCTTTCTTTCCCTCTAGCAGCCACTTCTATGGAAAGATCTCAGACTTACAGGAAAAGACTTCTGCTCTACAAAGATGTCCTTGCCTTCTCAGTTGTCTTTAGGTTCCTTTCAAAATGGTTCAGACTCTTCATTTTGTGGAGTTAAGGCTCAAAATGCAACACTTTTGAGTGAGGTTACCAGGTGAACTTGCATTCACTTTGCTGGTGTAAATAACTGAGATCAGGCCTTTGCTGAGAACACATCTGGATTCGGGAAGACATTGAGTGCCCAATAGGGTGGTTACTAGTACACCAAGAAGTGGGCAAAGAGCAACAAAAATGTTAGGAGGGGAAGAACCCCATTTACCCCTGGACTGGACATTATTAGATCAAAACTGTTTTCTCTGTCATTTGTTCATCATTATAGAGGAAGCACTCCCATTTCAGGTGGTTGAAATCAATTTTCTTGGCTCCCGGTATATTTTACCTCCATGGTTCTTCCTTTGAGCTTTTCCATTCCTTTTGTAGCCAGTGGGGGCAGTGCTAATCTTCTCAATTCTATTGCCCTTAACCAAGGCAGGATATAATCAGTCATTAGGCAGGACCGTGTCCATAGTCCTGGGGCTGGTAGGGATGTCAGAGGCCACCTGGGTTGACCTGGGAGCCTCTAGCCTGTGACTACACAGGGATTGGCAGGCTTCAATGTAGACTGGAATCACCTGGGGAGGTTTTTAAGAAATGCCGATGCCTGGGTCCCACCGAGGACAATTAATGATGAGGTCTGGGCATCGGAGTTTAGTGAATGCCCACCAGGAGATTCTGATCCCCCAGTGAGCGTCGAGCCACAGTTCAGGACTTCTAAGTACTGGGAGCCCCCACTTCACAAAGCTGCGAATTCTGTTTTGTATGCAGCACAACTCAGCTGAGAATTCTTCCTTAGTTTGCATTGAAATCTGCAACTCTCATCCTCATATTAGCAAACAGGGAGTCTGTCACCCATACGGTCCACTTGAAAAAGTGGGAAATTTAACCACTGATTCCAAGAAGATTCACTATTTGAGAATCCAAAAAGGGATTTGGACAGTTAGATAGATGTGCATCCAGTTCTTAGTCAAAACCGAGTATTGGGATGTAATGGACATGATGTGGTTGTCTGGAATTTCTTATTTAAGGAAAGGTGGGAAATTCCATCCTTTTCTACAGTTAAAAATTTAAAAAAATCCATAGTGACCTTTGCCCAAATAAAGAGGTGTAGGGTTATTTCATAGCAGTTATAAATCGCACACTGTGTGCCTAATTGCTTAAAAAAAACCCAAAGGGCATTTGTGTTATGTATATTGTACCACAGTTCAAAGTTTAAAAGGACAAAATTATGTGAAGTGCATGTGATTGGTATTTTACTGTTTTGATTGTTTTCTAGTCAGACTCAGTATGTAGTTGGTCCACTATGATGGGTTACATCATAGTCCATGGTCAAAATCTTTTTTTCTTAGTATTATTACTATTGACAATCTCTAATTCAGTGCTGTAAGCTATGGATGGAAGAAATAATCTGGTAAATGAAGGATATCAAAAGTTCTCTGTAACCTTTGTTGTGTTGTTGTTAAATGCAAAGGGGCCTTCTGTGTGTCAAGCAGCAATGTGCTGATGCAGGTCTGATTCTAAGTGCTGTGTTTTAGAGAATGCTTGAGGTAACACCATTCAGAGTTTTCTTTTTCCTTTCTGTCTTTTGAGGATGTCCTTCACTGAAGTACAGGGACATTTACAAGGATTTCTAGGCTTCTCCATCACTGCTTAGTGCCTGTGGCCAATCTAGCTGTGATATATGGTAAATATTTTCCCTTGCAGGAAAAGGGCTTAGAGCTATTTCTCTGCATTGATTGAGCACATTAAACTAATATTTATCCATTTGAAACTTTGGGAATTGGCCATACATCATTTAGTAGCTGTGCACCAATTATGAAAAGTAATTGTATATTAGTATTTCCAAAAATTTACATCTGGGGAAGAAAACCTGTCAATCACAAATGGTTTCATGATGATTACATTGGGGAACATTAGAATTGCTCATGATAATGTGGTTGTTAATTTTAAAAGACATGTGACTTTTCCAATATTAGAAAGAAATGAGAGGGTTTCTAATACTTTATTTCAGGATCATTTTGAACCCCAGAGCTATGGCCTCCACAACTCCTATTGCTGATCATAATTGTATGTATTGTTTAGCAGAGACACTAAAAAAGTGCCCAAACTTGCCAACTTTCATTACTTGGTCCACCTGTAGTCAACAATCACCTGGCTGGGTGACCAAGTCACATACGTTTTCCCCATGAAGGAAATCTGATCAGATAAAACACCCACTCTCCTGTAAAGAATGGAGGGAAAAAAATACACCATGATTTATTTTTAGATAAATTAAAAGACAAAAAGAAATCTGTCTTTCGAACAAAGAGATCTACGTTGGTATTGCTCTGTGTGTCATTTAAAATGACGTGATATTGGTTTTCAGAAATATTTAGGGCTCATTTTTCTTCTATGTTTTATAAGCTCTTTATCTTCTTTTTATGTGTTTTTTAATTCTAAAGACATCTATTATTATGATCAGAAACATATTTTTATAATCAGAAACATATTATGTTTAAAATCAAGAACCCAAAACTACCAGGATTGCTAAATTTTATTTTAAAATATGTGGTAATATCCATCCACTTTTTTCTTTTCTTTTTTTTTTTTTTTTTTTTTTGAGACGGAGTCTCACTCTGTTGCCCAGGCTAGAGTGCAGTGGTATGACCTCTGCTCACTGCAACCTCAGCCTCTCAGGTTCAAGCAATCCTCAGGCCTCAGCCTCCCTAGTAGCTGGGACTATAGGTGTGCACTACCATGCCAGCTAATTTTTTGGGGGGGGGGTTGTTTTTGTTTGTTTGTTTGTTTTTGTTTTTTTGTTTGTTTTTATAGCAGACTCAGTTTCACCATGTTGGCCAGGCTGGTCTCAAATTCCTGACCTCAAATGATCCGCCCCCCTCAGCCTCCCAAAGTGCTGGGATTGCAGGCGTAAGCCACCGCGCCCAGCCCACCCACTTTTCCTGTAGCAGCTTCTCATCTTTTTCTAATCCTATAGTCATTAAGATGAAAGCTTTTACTTCTAAAACTGTATTTACAGTTTCCCTTCACAAAGATCCCCACGAACAGCAGAATGGCAAAGCTCACAAAAAAAGACTTTAAATTACTGCCTAGTTGTTGTCTTTGAAATCATTCAAGTTTTCAAGGTAAAGAGAAGAACATATGCTTATTTTATCAACCAAAAGCAATGACGTGCACAGTGGTCATTCGAATGGGAATTATAGTCTGGGGGTTTAATTTTACTTTTTTGAGTGTTTCTTTAAAAACTTAGTAAGAAGGAGTTGGGTTTTTACTATTTTTTTCCTCTTGGTATTTAATTTTAAAACTAAAGTTATTCTGGTTATTATTTCCCTAAGAGCACATATTTCCGTCTTAAAGTAGTGCTCCCACAACTTGAGCATTCAGAGTAGAGGCAAATTTGGCATCAGTGTTTGCCATGCAAAACCCACACCGATATTCCAGTTTCGCCTGCATCTTTATTTCCATTTTCCTTTATAGAGTATAATCTGTTGACATGAGAGAGAGGCAAAACATTAGCAGTTGGAGAAAGATAAAAATTGAGCACGAATTCAGGGTAGTCCACAAATTGGCAAACTCAGAAAACATTGTATTCAAAGTGTGTGATGACAGTGTCATCACAGATTCTGTCTTTGCAGTTTGCCTACTCGCTAAGTCTTATTTGTAACCCCAAAATCAGTATTCCAGACCTTTAAGGTCTTCCTGGACATTTGCAGAGCAACAAAGTTTGACTCACCCAACACTCTTGCTGTCTGCTGAGGACGAAAGAGGCAATGCTCTGCCTTCTTGTTTCAGCTCTCATGCTATGAACAAGGATGTCCTTTTCGTGGCCTATTTAGTGCCGTGGTTTTTACATTTTTGTGCTTTTTGTTGGTGATCTTGCTGTTTAAAATGCCCCCCAAGCATAGTGCTGTCTAGTATTCCTAAGTGCAAGAAGGCTGTGATGTGCCTTGTGGAGAAAATACATGTGTTAGAGAAGCCTTTTTCAGCATCGGCAGATAATCTAGACAGGCTCCAGATAATCTTTATTCAAAAACAGAGATGCAGAAAGTCCTATTCCCCATGTTAAGTAGATTCTCCTTCCTAGATATTTGTTAATATTATATATAGGCTTTCAGCCCCAGCACTTCTTGATCCATAATTTTAGAAAAAGTCTTGGAAAGCAGAACTTATGGGTTAGAGATATAGTAAAAGTAGAACTGAAACTGCCATGGAGCCTGGCAAACCCGAGTAAGAGCTGCCTGCAAGGGCCTTACTTCGGAAGAAAAGATTAGACCCAAGAGGCTGTTTTTCCAGGCACTGAACTCAGGAAGTGAGAGGTTAGGGTTGAAGCCTACAAAAGATCCAGCTGGTAGATTACAGTATGTGGAAGAGATGGAGGTTCCTAAAACGGTATGTTAAGGCTCTCTGGAGAAACAGAACCAATAGGAAAGATAGATGGATGGAGGAATAGGTGGGTAGATGGATAGATAGGAATAGGATAGGGGTGGATGGATGGATGGATGAATGGATGGATGGATGGATGGATGGATGGATGGATGGATGGATGAAAGAAAAGGAAAGGAAAGGAGGACGGATGGACGGACAGATTGACGGATGGTTGGATGGATGGATGGATGGATGGATGGATTGTTCAATCGATCGATAGATAGATAGATAGATAGATAGATAGATAGATAGATAGATAGATAGATAGAAATTTATTATGAGAAATTGGTTCTTGTGTTTATGGAGGCTGAAAAGTCCCATAATCTGCCATCTACAAGCTGGAGTTGTAGGAAAGCTGGTGATGTCATTTGAAGGCATGCGAGCTGGAGAGCCAATGGTGTGCATTCCAGTCAGAGTCTGAGGCCTAAGGACTAGGAGTGCTGAGGGAAGGAGAGGATTGATGTCCCAGCTCAAGCGGTCAAGCGGAGGGAAAATTTAGAGTTCCTCTACCTTTTTGTTCTATTCAGGCCCTTAGTGATTGGATGATGCCCATCCATTCTGGGGAGGCCATCTGCTTTTCTCAGTTCACCAACTCAAATGTAATAAGAAACACCCTCACGGACACACCCAGAAATAATGTTTAGCCAGATATCTGGGCATCCCATGATTTTGTCAAGTGGATGTATAAAATTAACCAACACGGGAAGTTAACAGTGAATCAGGTTAGAAGGCTCTTTAAATCCAAGCCATTCCAGCATCTTCCAGATTCTTCCTCTTGTAAGGACTCTGGGATGTGTCCATGATGGAGCTCAGCCTGCTGACATTAGAGGAAAGTTCCAATTCAAACTCTGTGTCTGTGGGATTGTAGATTCCTGCTGTCCTTTACACACTAAACTCTCAGTGGCCAGAGGGTAAGGAGGGTGCGCAGCAGTGCCTGCCATTGCCAGGACAGCCCTGACTGAATGGAAAGGCAAAGACAAGACAGTAAAAAGTCTGGTAGAGAGAGTGGGGGGACACACACCGAGGCACAGAGTGGTATCTCCGTATAATGACCTCATGTTTAAGGATCCACCTTACAGTGTACTCACTGGTGGCTTGGGGAAATTAGAGCATGGAATTTCCACCTTCAGCTGCAAATTTTATTTTTCTTAACCGTTTAATTCTAAATTAAATTTTAAAATTCTGGCCAGCCACAGTGTGTCATGCCTGTAATCCCAGCACTTTGGGAGGCTGAGGCGGGTGGATCCCCTGAGGTCAGGAGTTCGAGACCAGCCTGGCCAACATGGTGAAATCTCATCTCTACTAAAAATACAAAATTAGCCGGGTATGGTGGCACCTGTATGTAATCCCAGCTACTCGGGAGGCTGAGGCAGGAGAATCACTTGAACCCGGGAGGCAGAGGTTGCAGTGAGCCAAGATCGCGCCACTGCACTCCAGCCTGGGCAAAAACAGCAAAACTCTTGTCTCAAAAAAAAAAAAAATTCTTTATAGAATGACTTTCACATTTTAAAGAACCCTCGGATAAATGATTAAGTTGGGCATGAACACTGTTTATGTCTAAAGAGGACATCTAGCATGGAAACCCCTAGAAATGTATTGGCCAGGGACACTCAGGGCATGCTGGCATGGGAAGCAAGATGCGCCCACTGTTCCCAATGACCTAGCGATTTCTTGGCATGGAAAATAATCACTTTTATTTTAAAAGGTTTTGACAGTCCCTGCAGGGTGCTGAACAGTCTAGAAATTCATAAATTTGACCTTTTCCTTCAGAATGATTATATAACTAAAATGGCTAAGCTAAGGCAAAATTGTGTGTGTTAAGGTTAATCATTAGAAAATAAAAGTGTTAGCAATAGAACGAGGTGGCCTATGAAATATCACAGAAGCCGTTGATTAAACCTGATATGAAAACAATAACTTTTAGGCCAGCCTTGAGGGAACCGGGATCTGGGTTCACTTTGTGTGTGTGTGTGTGAGAGAGCAATTTAATTCTCTCTTTGATGCAAACAAACATCAAGGCAAAACTTGAACACATAGTGAATGTACTTTAGGGATTGCCAGGAGACTATGAATTAAATAGAAGAAATCAGGGAGTGCTATATTAAATTTTTCTTTGATTGAGAACAGATTATCTTCATAGGCTTTGCACTCAAAGAAATAAAGTTGGAAGGCAATAAGCTTCCAGTTTCCCTTGGTGATCTCAGCCAGCTCTGCAGACTAACCTCTGAATGAATTGGCAGTCATTTCTCAGAAGCAGAGGCTGAAATTTCTGTGTTTCCTTCGACGTCCACGTCAAGGACAGTATCGAGCCTTGGGCCACACAAGGGCAGCTGTTTTCTATTGGGATGCCATTGCTTCAGAACGAGGTGCACCAGACAAGGTGACCCACAGCCCACCTCAGCCCATGGACCTTCACTGAGTGGTTATAACAAGGGCAAGAGGATGGGCTTGTCATTCCCTTCTTTATTGCCTGTTTCACTAACACAAATGTAAATTCCTTGAGTGTAGGTGTGTCTGACTAGTTTGCTGTTGTATTTGCGCCACCTATACTAGTACCTGGCCATCACAGGCATTCCACAAAGACTCACTAGAAGAAAAGTCTCATGGAAACAAGAGCAATCATGTTTTTAGTAGCAGCAAATTTAAAATTCATAAAGGAATGAAATTTATGTTTTAAAAATGCAATAGTCTTTTCATGTAAAAGTCTTGATAAGCCTAGAGTTTAGGACACCTTTTTAATGGAGCCCGTTGCTAGGAATGTCCAAACGTGAGAGCATAGGCTCTTCCCCATGTTTTGGAAGCCCAGAATACTCCCTTTGGTCCTGTTGCATGCTATCCACAGGGAAAGGAGAAAGTCACTATGCTGTCCCTTCTTCCAGAACAGCCAAAAGGACGAGTTTCCCATGACAGTCCTGGCGCTGGGAGTGGAAATGACCTAGCCATTCACTAAGTCCCCACTGATGGTGTTTATTCATCATTTGCAGTTGGTTTGTGTTGCCTTCACTTAAGATCCAGTCTAATTCACAGAAAAGCAATGCAGCTTAAATAAGAAGATGAGTTGGAAGTGACAAGAAGGCTGGTTTGGGAGCAGAGTGTTGAATTGCAGGGTTGAGAATTGCAGGGGCAGTTGAAAGACTGATGAGGGAAGGAAATAAAATTCATTCTGTGTGGATTGGAGACACAGAATGAAAAGAAAAAAACAAAACTAAAGAGGTAGCAGGGAACCTAAGGAAAGTATGTTAGGAAATGATTTCTTATTAAAATTTTACCTTTAACATTTTTCAAATTAAATAAGTAATTAAAGCAGAGTGTACTGCAGCTCTGTTAAGGTTTCCATTTGAAAGGACAGACACAACAGGATATGACTCTAAAGACAGGAAAACATGTTTAATATATTTTTAATAGATATATCTTGGCCCGGTGTGGTGGCTCACGCCTGTAATCCCAACACTTTGAGAGGCCGAGGCAGGCAGATCATGAGGTCTAGAAGTTCGAGACCAGCCTGGCCAATATGATGACACCCCGTCTCTATTAAAAATACAAAAATTAGCCAGGCATGGTGGCTCGCGCCTGTAGTCCCAGCTACTCGGGAGGCTGAGGCAGAAAAATCGCTTGAACCCAGGAGGCGGAGGTTGCAGTGAGCCGAGATGGTGCCACTGCACTCCAGCCTGGGTGACAGAGTGAGACTCTATCTCAAAAAAAAAAATTTTTTTTAATTTAAAAAAAAGACATATCTTATTTTGTTAATGTTGCATTCTTTTTTTTTTTTTTTTTTTGAGATGGACCTCCTCAGTGGTGCGATCTCGGCTCACTGCAACCTCCACCTCCCTGGTTCAAGCAATTCCCCTGCCTCAGCCTCCCGAGTAGCGGGGATTACAGGCACATGCCACCACGCCCAGCCAATTTTTTTGTATTTTTAGTAGTGACTGGGTTTCACCATGTTGGCCACACTAGTCTTGAACTCCTGACCTCAGGCAGTCTGCCCGCCTTGGCCTCCCAAAGTGCTGGAATTACAGGCATGAGCCACCGTAACCAGCCAGTGTTGTATTCTTTAAAAAAGAGGATTGTCCATTCCATTTCTGCTACCCAAACATGACTTCTTGATTCAATTCCATTCAATGGAACACTTTTTCATTCTCTATAAAGTGCACAGCAAGGAAGAAGCTATAAGAAACCTTCTCTGTCTTCAGTGAGTTTACTTTGTCCTGGAGGAAACCAGGCAGTAACAAACAACTCCAGCTCCAAGGTCAGGCGTGGTTCCTGATACTGTAGGGATGTGTGCAGTGTAGGGCCATGGAGGCGCGCCCTTGTGGGGAATGAAGAAAGTTTCCTAAGGAGATGGCTGTGGTTTGCTTTGGATAGGGAGTCTGGGCTAAGTGTGTTTGAAGTCAAAGGAACAAAACTAGCAAAGATACGAAGGCAGACATTCCAGGGTCCTCTCGGAGAATATAATTCCTAACTCACTGGAGCCCTGTGTGTGGATAGGAAGTAGTTTGAAAGAAGCTGGAAAATCTTGGCAACAGACTCTGGGGACATTTAATTCAAATCTAAGGAGTATGAAATTTATTCTGTAGATCATGGTAAGCCACTGGGTAGATTGGACCCATAATAAGAAAACGTAATAATATTTTTTTGTGATTTATGGTTTTTAATATTTACTCAGTGTCAACAAAGTGTGAAGATTTATCAAAGCATTATAGTGTGTATGTAATTCCTACCCAAAGGGTTTACTGGTTGATCTATGTAGATAAGTAGGATGTAAACATACGGGAAGAATGGGGGAAAGAAAGTCAGACATTCTGTATCATGCCACCCACACCGTTTACCCTAGCCATTGACATTACCTGGAGAGCTATGAAAGTATGGCTGAAATCCTACCAAGTGCTCTACGCATCCATTTATAAAAATAGAGAACCATGGCTGAAAGGTGGCATTGATAATTAAATGCTAATGACCCGAACTCAGGAACGTTAAAGCTGATCTCAAACTTCTTATGCTCTCAAACTTACTATTCTCTACAAAATCATGACCAGTCAACAATTTACCCACTCTTTTGTTTTTTTGCTGTTTTCTACTTTTTACTTTTTATGAGTATGCAGTATTTTTGTAATTAAACTTTAAAACATTGTAAAATAATGCTTATATTTACATAAGTCACTACAAGCAAAACCCGTCGATGATTTGGCAACACACGATGAGCCACAGGCCTGGGACTGGGGTGAGGCTGCTGAGGCACTGGCCTGGGGTACAAAATTTAAGGGGGTATCAGAAACCTCAGTGATAAAGATAAATAATAGATGTATTTTAAGACCTTAATTTGTTACAGCAGTTTTGGGTTCACAACAAAATTGAGAGGAAGGTACAGAGATACCCCATATACCCTTTGCCCTCATATCCGTCATACATGTGTAGTCTTTCCCATTATTAGTGTCCCTCACCAGTGGTATACATCAGGGGTCCCCAGCCCCTGAGCCTCGGGCTTGTACTTGGCCGTGGCCTGTTAGGAACCAGGCCGCACAATTACTGCGTTAGCTCCAAACACTCTTTTCAATCAATATTTAATCGTTAGGTTTTTGCACTATATAGAAAGAGAGAAACCATACTAGGGCCCATCATATGTGTAAATTTGAGCATGATAATCACATAGTCATGACCTGTTAGATGCCTGAAAAGGGCTTAGCCAGTGGGTCATTACTAATAGGAAAACACTATCTATCAAGTTTTCAAGCTGAGGTTGAAAATAACGTTTCTTAGTTGTTCAGCAGGAGAGGTGCATCCTGTTAGATCTGATTCTAGAGAAATCATGCGATGGGTCTCAAGTTTCTTGCAAGGCACTAAGGTCATCTGGTACATGTGAGCAGAACGTTTGTGGCCAATGAGAATTTGCACAATCCTTTATGTGCAGATTCCAGACAGGGAGGAGGACAGACTAACAGATGAAGTAGAAAAAACTGCCGAGCAAGAGCACTGGCAAACCTGTCAAAATTTAAAGCCTTAAAATAATTAAAAAATTTAAAAAATAAATATTGTTACATTAGAACATAGAATAGAAATATTCTATAGAAGTATTTGATGTTCTAATAGGAAAAAAAAAGAGTTTTTCAGTTGTTTCCAATAGTCAATGGTACCATGTTAACCACCAGTCTTGAGAACAAACTGATTTCAAGTTCCAAAGCTTTCTGATCCCTCATCTAGGAATTTTAACTCAACTGCTGATGAAGTAGATGGAGATGTGGTGTAAGTGATGCATAGCCTCTTCTGTTCTGAAAAGAAATTCACTTCTCAGTTGTTTAATGATGCTTTGAAATCTGTAAAATGCTGCACAGGAATGATTTTTTTCCTTTTAAAAAAGCACTTTCTATGACCTAAAATATAGACTTTAGTGAAATAATTATTGTTTTATCATTGCAACTCTTATTTGTTAAATTATCTCATTTTAAAATATGCTTTAAAGCTATAGATATTTCCATGTGTCTTTAGAATGGTCATTATTTCCAGGTCATTTCTCTATACATTTTCTAAATAGTGGACATTTTTTCCTTCTAATAGGTGATAACAGATTTTATTGGTGCTGGAATAATTAGATATTATACAAAGCTTTAGATATAACGTTGTGAATATACTTAATTTTTCTTCACTTCTATCATGTAACATAAATTTGTTAGTCAATTGGGAAGAAAGGCTGAGTATTGGGCAGTGATTGATAGGAGCCAATACATGGAATTTCCTCTCATTAAATGTTTTTTTGAGACTGGGCACGGTGGGTAACTCACACGTGTAATCCCAGCACTTTGAGAGGCCAAGGTGGGAGGATTGCTTGATACCAGCCTGGGCAACATGGTAAGACCTCATCTCTACAAAAAAAGTTGTAATAATAAATTTTTTTTAAAGCCTTAAAACGAAAAATTTTTTTTAATAAATTTTTTTGAAAAATGTTTTCTCCAAGCAGACATGATTTGTAAACACTCTTAGACCACTTTCAAGAATAACTGTCCAACATCTTTCATCTGACATCTTATTTCTTTAAAATGAGAAAAAATTTAATTATTTTGAATATATCTTTTTAAAATACTTAGAATATATTCACATCTTTACATTTAAATATGGGTGTTTCCATGCTAAGATTAAAATCCACCTTCTCCCTTTTACCCTTTGTTTTATGCAGATAATTCAGGGATATGAAATTTAAGTGAAGAATTTGTGTCACCTTGTCAGTTTTTAAATTTCAGAGCCCTATATTCTCTCATTTAAATCATGGCAGCTGTCTTCTCGCTGGTGTTTTTGCTGTGGCTCTTTGTCCACATCAATCCTCCTGTGCCACTGCTATCCCTGTCCTATAATGCCTGTCTCACCACACCCCAACAGCCTGCCTACAGCTATCAATATGGCCATGGTCACAGCAGTAAGTCATCAATTTCAATGTTCTCCTTCTTCAATTTCAGGAGTCCTCAGAGTATGTTTTCCATGTACCCAAGGACAGATTCACTCCAGTTCGCCCCACACCACCCTGCCAAGCAGCACAGGTGCTCCTGTCAGGTCTGACTTACAAGCGTTCAGGTGCTGCCCTGTCAAGCACTATGGGTGCAGATTTGCTGGAGCCACCTGGAGATCTGAGCTGAGGGGAGAGGAAAGGGATTGAGAGAAAGAGGCAATGTTTTTCCCGTTTGTTTATCTTCTGTTAAAGGAGTCCCAGAGATGCCTAGCTCTTGCCACTTGTTTTACAATTAGAATGGAAATTGCTTCTCGGACTTTTGCCTAAGATCAAGTGCAGATTAGAATGAAATGATTCTTCCCCATTTTGACACTCCAGTCCTCTTTTCCCAGGACCCAGACGTGTCTGGGAAACTGGAACAAGAGAGGCTGAGCTGCAATCAGTGGGCTGCTGTCAGCATCCTGAGCCTCCTCTGCAGGCGAAAGCTTTATTGCTGAGTCAACACCTGGGAAGCCGTCCTTCTTCCTTCCCTTCTGCCTCCTCCTAGGCCCAAAGGACCTGCTCTACCATGATGTCAGATTCCACTCAGCTTGGGCCCTTGCCAGATGAGTAAAGGGCACGTAGGTCGTTCCATGCATGCTCCTCCCTAAAAACTGCTGCTGCTCCTTGTTGCTTTTAGGATAAAAGAAAAATGTGAGGAGAGGAGCCCTCACCACCACCAGGCAGAAAACACTTGTATCTTACAGTTGTCCTTTCCGTGAGCTGCACAGCAGCCTTGCCGGGAGACAGTGCAGTCTCCATTGGGCCACCGAGGTAACTGAGGCTCAAAGCAGCTCGGGGCTTTGCTGGGGGATTGGGGTGCATCCAGGCATCTGCTCACCCTCTACCGTGTGGTGCAGGGATGATTCTTCATGCTGTGGCCATGTTCTGCTCCTCTCGCCTGGTTTCCCACCAGGCCTCCCGTCTTGCAGAGTGGCCCTCTGCTCCCTGCCATGTTGCCAAGTGTTTCCGAATGAAAGGCTGAGAAACCACAAAAGACAAAAGAGAAGTTGTTTCACCTCCAGGGCCCTTCTCCTGAACGCAGTGCCTGAGAATGCCCCCCAATCTTTCTCCACCCAACCCCCTTGCACTCTACCCTCAAGAGCCGGCTCCCCGCAGCCCCTCCCCAGGAGGCCTTTCCCTGGCTCCGATCTCACTCTCCTGCCTCTGCCCAGGGTGGTCTTGTTCCTCAGTCCTCACAATGCACCCTAACAATTTCTGCACATGTTTTGGTGAGTTAAAAATTTAAACCACAAATGTGCAAGAAATGCCATACTTCTTTAGTTTCTTAAAATCAAATTAAATCTGACTCTTGGCTGACCAGCAAATTCCATCTCAGCATTCCCAGCTCTCTTCCTCCCCGGCATCACCCAAGCCTCAGGGAGGCGTCTGTGGAATCTGAAAAATCTCTGGATGTTGCCCTATTCCACACCTGTGTGTTCCCAAGTGGTTGCTCCACTGCTGCCATGCCCAGTGGAGCTGCCTCGTGGGGCCCATTGGGCAGCCCTCCCTGTGGACACCTGGCCACCTCCCATGGGGGCTTCCAGGGAGCTGAGC
The DNA here is from genome assembly GCF_009828535.3 of Hylobates moloch. NCBI lineage: Eukaryota > Metazoa > Chordata > Mammalia > Primates > Hylobatidae > Hylobates > Hylobates moloch. Next base: position 169,538,184 of record NW_026652277.1, on the reverse strand, counting down.
CCAGTACATGCAGAGCGCTGGTCCTTTCCTCCTCTTTCGGTATCTGCCGTCTTTACCCTGTCCTCTGTCTTCCCCTCACAGCCACTTGTCCCTGGCTCTCTCTTTCCTCTCAGGAGTCCAGGAGACTTGGTGAACTGCGGCTTTCACTGAACCCAGGAGGCTGTCCCTGGTCTATTTGCAGGAGCCCTTTGCTCTTGGGTGAACTGCGGCTTTCACAGAACACAGGAGGGGGTCCCTGGTCTATCTGCAGGAGCCCTTTGCTCTTGGCATTGCAGATGCCCTCTGCACAGGTACAAAGGGCTCCATGCCCTTTGGCATGAAGAACGAGAACTTCAGGTGAACACAGTGTGACTTAGTACATTATCTGGCCACACATATCTGCATACCCCTTGGGACTGTGAGCTCCAAAGGGCAGCGGCAGGTCCTGACCACAGCTGTATTATCGGCCATGCACCGTCTGACACAGGGTCCTCCAGTGAGAGTGTGGCCAGCAAAAGCTCCAGCACCACTCAAGCTGCCCATCAGAACCAGGAGTGAAGCCACCTGGCGTCAAAGCACAGTGTGGATAATGGCTCCCTGCAGGTCTAATTTTCAAATAAATACATAAATGAGCATTGTAGGAAATCAGATGCTATTTTAAATTTATTGTTTCTTATAACCATTGAAATGAAGTATTTCTGGATCAATACTTCCAAAGACAATCAGGAGAAAAAAAAAGATTTGGACTCTTTAAAAAGAGTTGCAATTGGAAAAAGGTAAAAATGATAACTCAAGTTATTTTTCCTTATCAAGTATTTTCTAGTGATCATGAGAAGAAATTCCAAATAATATTTAGTTGCTGACAAAAATACGTCTTTTGCATTTTGGCCACAAAAGCATACCCATCTTTAAAAACCTATTAACAAGGCTGGGTGCAGTCGCTCAGGCCTGTAATCCCAGCACTTCGTGAGGCACAGGTGGGCAGGTCACTTGAGGTCAGGAGTTCAAGACCAGCCTGGCCAACATGGCAAAAACCCTGTCTCTACTCAAAATACAAAAATTCGTTGGGCGTGGTGGCAGGCGCCTGTAATTCCAGCTACTGGGGAGGCTGAGGCAGGAGAATCACTTGAGCCCAGGCAGTAGAGGTTGCAGTGAGCAGAGACTGTGCCACTGCACTCCAGCCTGGGCAACAGAGCAAGACTCTGTCTCAAAAAATAAAAAATTTAAAAATTAAAAAAAACCCAAAAACCTATTACCAGACATGAATAACATTGCTTTTCAATTCTGCCCTTTTTCCACTTTGTGACTTTTTGCAATTGTATTAAAATCTTTGATTTAGTTTTATACATTTCCACAAGTAAGCTGCTTAGTACCTTTTCATGTTGTTTTAGGAAAAAAAAAAAAATATATATATATATATATATATTTATTTCAGGATGTTTTCAGAGCCCAAGCATTGTTGGCCAGACACCTGCAGTGGCAAACAGAGACAGGCTTATTTCTGCGCCCTGAGATGAAGTAAGTCTTCTCAAAAGGTGACTCTCCTTTGCACTCCAGTCTAATGACAACTAAGATTTTAAATTAGCACATGCCATTTTAATACTCACTGTAACATTCAGCAGCACGCTCGTTGCATTAATCAAAGTGTCACCTTATCCCATCCGTGAAGGGCACCCCTCATTTAGGCCACTACTCAAGTGAACGCTCGAGGACGGCCTCAGAACTCGGCCATTCACAGGATGTCACCGCCACACGCTGCCCAGTGCTGCAAGGATTCGCCATTGCTTTGGATAATAGTCCATATGGAGATATTTATTTGTTTATTAAGGCGTGTTAACCTAGCTAGCAATCGGAAAATGGAACTGTTTGGCAGATTTATGTCCTGTAGTTTACTGAGTCAGCCTAATTCATCACAAACACCAAGTGCTCTAACTAAGGAGAAAGGGGGAAAGGTTCCTTCACATCCTTTATGATGTGTTGTGCATTTCCGTCTCTTGATCAAAAAGGTTATTTAGAACAGCACAATGAATCCTAGTGTCTTTGCCCAGCAACAAGGCCAATCGTACTGGAATTGTCCCACTTAAAAATGACTGGCTCTGGTCAGGGCGTGGTGGCTCACGCCTGTAATCCCAGCACTTTGGGAGGCCGAGGCGGACAGATCACGAGGTCAGGAGATCGAGACCATCCTGGCTAACATGGTGAAACCCTGTCTCTACTAAAAATAAAAAAAAAAAGTAGCCAGCGTGGTGGCTCGCGCCTGTAGTCCCAGCTCCTGGGGAGGCTGAGGCAAGAGAATGGCATGAACACAGGAGGCGGAGCTTGCAGTGAGCCGAGATCGTGCCACTGCACTCCAGCCTGGGCGAAAAAAAAAAAAAAAAAAAAAAAAAAAAAAAAGCCTGGCTCTGAATGAAAACATTTTTCCTTAATCCTTTTTTAAAAAAAAAAAGCAAAGGTACCTATTATTAAAACTTGCTTCCCCATTTTCCAGTACTTTTGTACTGTCTAGAGATGTCTAGGTTGGTGTTAAAAAAAAAAAAAAAAAGACTTGAAACTCCAGCTTGCCAAGAAAAAGCCCAAGCGGGAAGTACCTTCCGAGGCTGTAGGAGGGAGGGAGGCCTAACTAGGACATTCCGAGTCCTTGTTGCCAGAGTGTGGGCTTCCTCCCGAGTGTGGCTCAGGGGTGAGAGGCGCAGCTGTCCCAGGTGTTTCCAGCCTAGCACAGCGGCCTGAAGCACACCCTCCCGGGATTTCCTCCAGGCCAGTCTTGCAGGCGTCTTTAGCAACCCCAGGAGACAAGCCTCCCTGGAATGTACTGGCTTTGAAAGATAAAACACTGTATCTCTGCAGTATTAGTCCTGTAGGCACTGAGGCTACAGTAGCTACTTAGAATCACATTTGCCAGGCCCAAACCCATCACCTGGCGACGCACCTGAAATCTCTGTCCTCTATTCAAGCTAGAAGTTGAGTGAAGGGTGACTGCTCATTATGTGCTGCTGTGGCATCAGACACTCTCATCTGGAGCTGTGCTGGTTGGCATAATCTATTTATACTGTGTTTAGAGGCATGTGCACCTGCACAAATATGCACGTGTGTGTGTGTGTCTGTCCTTCCCTCAAATAGCTCAATTCACTTCTCCTGGGGGTCACCAATAAGCATCGTGAAATGGGTGTGCTTTTTCTTTATTTGTTGCCATGCCTGAAAATTAATTTTTAAAAATAAAATCAGGCACCTAGGCTGGGCACAGCGGCTCATGCCTGTAATCCCAGCACTTTGGGAGGCCAAGGTGGGTGGATTGCCTGAGCTCAGGAGTTCAAGACTAGCCTGGGCAATGTGGTAAAACCCCATGTCTATTAAAAATACAAAAAAATTAGCCAGGCATGGTGGTGCACACCTGTAATCCCAGCTACTCGGGAGGATGAGGCAGGGGAATTGCTTGAATCCGGGAGGTGCAGTGAGCTGAGATTGTGCTGCTGCACTCCAGCCTGGGTGAGAGAGCAAGACTCTGTCTCAAAAAAAAAATCAGGCACCAAAATAAGAGTGGAATTTAAAGGTTTTTTGCTTAAATAAATGCCAGAATTGATATATGACCTGGGTTTATAACCAAGGATATATGACCATTTCTGATAACTTTTTATGCTCTTAATCTGTGCTAAGAGCTTTACACTTATTATCTTATTTCATGTTGACAACCACTTTGTTAATACCGTTATTATGCTTATCCCCATTGTACAGAAGAAAACGCTGAGCCTCAGAGAAATTAAGGAATTTTCTAATTCTCACACAGCTAGGAATGGTAAAGCCAGAATTAAAGCCAGGATCCTGTGGGCCTGTGGTTCACCAAAAAAAAAAAAAAAGTGATTCAATATTGTTATTAACCATAAAATCTCAGATAAATTATGTTCTAAGCCTAAATAAATGTGTCTTTTATTTCTTGACTCTTAAGAGTATTTTGAAAACAAAATACCATTCAAAATAGAGCTTTTCTACTTTCTGCCATTTGAAGCAAATAATTTGCACTTCATGGTGAGGTTAAGGTTATCTAGACAGTCTGAAAACCACCATCCTTGACTATTTACAAAATAGCCAACACTCCTGGCGGCAGTTCTTAAAATATTTTTTGCCCAATTCACTTCAGTACAACGAAAATTTGAGTCCATGTGTAGCTGGTTTCACCTCTGTAACATATTATTCTTGTTTGGTGGTTATTTGTGAGTCACAGTGAAGGAAAAGTTTTCATTTTCTTTTAGAAACACTGATTCAAGTCAAGCACCTTAATGTTAGTCAAGCTTGAGATTTGGTAATAACATCTCACTTTCTCCACTTCGTGTCCTGAGGTTGATGCTTGCCATTGAGACATTTTTTTAAATTTCAACCTCAGGATCCTAAACACTGTGTTCAAATTTCAGTGTGCTCTTTGGCGTCAGTCATAGAAGTTCCCATCCACCAGTGCAGTGCGTGTGCTGCTGAGGTGAGCACCAGCTGCCAGCGTAGAAGGCACCCTCGCTCAGTCTACCTCACTGGGAGTTCACAGCAGTGCTGGCTTCGTGCTACCACTTCACAGAGAAGGAAACCAAGGCTTGGCAGCAGTCAGTGGTTTGTCTCGGGCTGCATGGCGATGGAGAAGCCGACACTCAGTTCTAGCTCATCGGAGTCCACGTTTCTGTTTGTGATATCATACAGTATCATGTGACATCACGTGATACCATGCAAGGCGTCAGTGAGTAACCACATCTCTCTCAACGCCACTTCCCCCACCTTCACCCTCCTCACCAAACGCTTCTCCAAGGCTAGGATTTCATTGTAGAGAACTATTGATTCTCTTCTATATCACTCCTACTTTTCCAGATCAGAAAAGGTGTAATCCACTTGTATCACCCCGTTTCCTGGATAACTCACCTAGAAATGGTCTAATCTGTTTACATCTTTTTATCCACGTGAAAATGCCTTCATGAAAGGCATTTGGGGCATTTTATGACTTGCAAAATCACAAGAATTGATGTAAAATAGAGCAGAGGAGCCAAAGCAAATATATATTCATTAAGGGCTATTTGCAATTGTAGTGAGCTGAGTGGTTTTGTGCACTCTCCTTGAACGTGATAAAAGACTGCAGATTACTCTAGTATCATTGCAAACAAAGCTGCTTAAACTACTAATTACACCACCAAGGAGCTTTTTTTTTTCTCATCCCTGTAGTCTGACAGAGCCAACGTTTTTTCCCAGAATGTTCTTCCCTGGTTGTGTCTCACCCTGTCCTTCAGAATTCAATCAGCATGTCTCACAGCAGCACCCTACATGAAACCAGATTGCTGGAAAGTCCCCAAAACAGGCCAGCCTTTGACTAGGCCTGCCAATCTAAGGCAAGGGTCTGCAGGCTTTTCCTGCAGAGAGCCAGATAATATTATATATTTTGGATTTTGCAGGCCATAGGGTCTCTGTCCCAGCTACTCAACCATGCTGTTGCAGCACAAAAGGAGCCCTAGACAGTCCAAGAACGAATGAGTGAGGCTGCTGAGTTCCAATCAGACTTTACTTACAGACACTGACATTTGAATTTTATATTATTTTCTGTCATTATGAAACAGTATTCTTTGAAATTTTTTCCCAACAATTTGAAAAAGTAAAAACCATTCTTAGCTCAGAGCCGGTTTGCTGACCTGAGCTCCAAGGCATTTTAGCTGGCTTGGAAATGGCTGGGCTAGGAACTGCTGCTGGAGCTTTCTTTACCTTGAATCATTGATCAGTTGAACTCCAGATCAGATTATGCGAATCGATGTAGTGGGCCCCCGATTAAAAGAAACTCAAGAACTCCTTGTTGGAGAGCCATTATTAGATAGCACTACATCCTACTTCTGTTGGGTGGCCAAGTACGAACCCAGGCCAGCATCTCTCCTTCATGGCCCACAGTTTCTAGTGGCACCAGAGTGCGGCCAGGGACTGCAGGCTTGGAAGATCCTGGAGTGAAAGGGAGGACAGGAATTGTTTAGGAATTGTAGTCACTGCCGAGTACTACCCATTGAGGACTCAGAATGCCTCTCAGAGGTCACATAATGCAGGAAAGTGGAAGGAAAGGATAACTCAAGACTTAGAGCTCTTGCTACATGTTGTGCCCTGAAGCAGCCTCACGTGAGCAATGCAAACACTATTTACATTTCAAATGTATTTTCAAATTTACGGCTTCTCTCAGAGGTGTTTTTAATACATGTAAAGCACAATCTTCACAAAAAGCCTTCCGCAGGAACTGTAAAAAATATTTTATGTCTTTATTTCTAAAAGTCCTTTGTAATTCCTTGAGGACCTTCTTGTGAGGAATATAGACTACAGGTCACGATGCAAAGGAAGAAGTAAGTGGAATAGTAGGTTAGGATGTGTGAGCTGGGGAATATAATAAGGAGAAAAAGACAAAACGGCATAGTAAGCAGCAAGAGAGCATATAACAGGTTGACAAGGAGATGAAGAAGATTCATTCTTGCTGCTCACACCACTGCCCGTGAACTCAGACACTGACACCCCCAGAAGTAAATTACAGCATCCACAGTTGTCTTTGTGTTTTTGTCAGAGTTATTAAATTGCCTGTTTCATAACACAGGTGATTATCCTCTCTAAATGCTGCGTTTTGTGATTATAAAGGATGCGTTTGTTGTTTCTCTGCAAGGATATAAGCGCTCCTCTCTGTGTTTCCATGGAGACTACACCAGGCTCTAGTACTGGGCACTCAGACATGATTCATTATGTGACCGTAGTTAGTTGGTGATCTTCAACTACCACAGCCTGGGGAGGGAATCTGTTGTACATTTCCTCTGAAGTTGTAGGCCACAAGTCTTTCCAAATACTGGGGAGTTGGGTTTCAATTTAAATAAAACATTTATTGAGCGCCAGCTATATTTATGCATTGTGCTCAATTCTGGGGATTAAAAGGTAATAGAGACACGGCTTCTATTCTTCAGGGATGTATGACTCCAGGGGAAAAGAATGCCTGGAGAATGAAACCAGAGCAAGCCCTAGTGTAAGTTTCCGACTGTATCTGTCTTCTTGCTAAGGCAAAAGTCACTGGAGGTGTATGACACCCAGAGCTAATCAATAGCAAGCCCTAGGCAAAATACGGTGACTGTCAAGAGGCTTGCCCACAAGGGGCTCCCTAGCGCTGCCTCCTTCCTACCCTTGACTCTTCATCCTCCCAGTAGACACTAGCCCCAGAGGGCAGCTGTGCAGAGACCAACTCTTCTACTTGTACATCAACCAAAGGCAATAGAACAGAGCTGTGACTTTAGAAATACATATTTTATTTGATCAGAGCTAAGAAGTTACAGATTATGTGATGTATCTTTTTTGTGTATTCCTCTAAGAAGGAAAAAATAGCATCAGTTGTGATCGTAAATATCAATGTTAGGGTGATGGGTACATTAGAAGCCCAACCCCCACATTTACACATGTAATATCCATGAAACAAACAAGCACATGTATCTCCTGAATCTAAAATTAAAATTTTTTAAAAATTATAATTCTAAGATGCTGTCAATTGTATGATACATCATGATTTCAGGGATGTTAAAATGTGGAAAAAAATGTGCATTTTAGAATGAAGGAAACATAATCATTCTTGGAGTAAATCCTTGAACAGCCACCAATTGTGGTTAACCTAATAGAGACTATAGTAGCAGTAATGATAATGCAGATGAGTGTGGTAATTTAAAATTTACAGAGCAGTTTATATAAATTTATTTATTTGAGATACTAGATTAAAAATAAAACAACTATACAGCAAAGCCATCCTTTGACAGCCAGTCTACTATGTTGACAGCTGATAAGCCTTCAGTCCATACTTAGGATACTTCATGATATTATATGATCTTGTGGTTCTTCTTTAGCTCCCAGCCCAGAACTCAGTCTAAACGTTGTGATTCCCTGGGGCTTAGTCTTAGACCCCTTCTCCCCCTTTGTTTCTTTTTTCCCCAATCTGTATTCCCTCCGTAGGAAGTCTCATCCTTGCGTCATTGACTTAAATACTCACCATATGCTGATAATTCCAAAATGTATAGCTTTAGCTCCAACTTTACCCTTGATCCCCAAAATTAAACTTCTAGCTGCCTCCCTGACTTCCCCATAGTTCCTAATGGTGTCTCCTGCTTCATAACACCAAATATGAATGCATGATCCTTCTTTGGCTTCAGTTGTCATCACCTCCATAAATGGACACAAGCATCATCTCCAAGTTACCTTGACTCCTCTCTTGCTCTCACACCACACATGCTACCCATCAGCAAATCCTGCAGACAATTCCTTCAAAACACCTTCCACAATCTGACCATGGCTTGAACCCTGGCCCAAGCCACTGTGGGCTCTTGCCTGGATTACTGCAACAGCCCCCAGCTGATCTTCCACCTCCCCACTTCTCTGCTGCTTCTCCTTCCAGCCTGGTCTCCACACAGGTGCCAGAGCAGTCATTTTAAAATTGAAGTCAAGTAACGTCCCAACTCTGCTCAGACTCCAACGGCTTCTCAGCTCCCTTGGAATAAGCCAAAGTAGTTAAAATGGGTGCATGTCCAATGTGCCCTGGCCCCTGCTGAGTCACTGCCATCCTTTCAAGCCTTTCTCTCAATCCTCAATCTGTTTCCCGTCAGGGTCTTGCTCCCCTGTTCCTTCTGCCTGGAACCCTTTCCCAGTTTCCAGAAGGCTCATACCTGACTTCATTTAGGTCTCTGCTAAAAAGCAACTTTATCATCAGTGGTCTTCTCTGAGGACTTGCATCCTTCTCCAGGCATCCCAGCCCCCACCCCGCACACTTATCCCCACGGGACTTGGGTTTCCATGGTTGTCTCCTGTGGTCTGCATGGTGGGCTGTGTCTTGCCTTCTTGGATGAGTCTGCGTGAGGGTGGAGACCATCTCCCTACAATTCACTCTCTATCCCTAGTCCTCAGGGGAGTGCCGGGCCGAGTGGACAGCATTCCAGAAGTGTGTTCTGCACGGGTGATTATGAAGTTATGTGGCTGGATTCACTGTGTGGTTCATCAGTCCTCTTGCTTTATAGTTATGAAGGATCTCATCAGTGCTGGCCGAGATCCTTTTAGGTTGTGCGTGTTCCATTGCTACTGTCATTTGATGCCTGGTGGGTAGGAAATTCATAGAAAACACTTTATAATAATTTCAATTTTGGATGATTCTAGAATAGGTCAGAAACTCAAGAGTTCTTGTGAAATAAATTGCTTATAGTTTAGTGCAGGAAAGGCCTTATTTCATCGTATTTTAATTTTTTTGTTTTGTTTTATTTTGTTTTGTTTAATGGAGTCTTGCTCTGTCACCCAGGCTGGAGTGCAGTAGTGTGATCTCGGCTTACTGCAACCTCCACCTCCCGGGTTCAAGTGATTCTCCTGCCTCACCTTCCCAAATAGCTGGGATTACAGATGTCTGCCACCATACCTGGCTAATTTTTGTATTTTTCATAGAGACGGAGTTTCACCATGTTGTCCAGGCTGGTCTCGAACTCCTGACCTCAGGTGATCCACTGGCCTTGGCCTCCCAAAGTGCTGGGATTACAGACGTGAGCCACTGCACCCAGCCATATTTTAAATTTTAAGTTGAGAATGTATTGGGATATCTTTAAGATTAATATTAGAATACCATAGCATAATTCAGTGAAAAGCTTGTTAAAATGAGTAAGAAATAAATCTCTACATTATTTATAGTTATTAAAATTGTGTTTAGACATTTACATGAGCATAAAGATTTATTACCTAGCATTCACATTTTTTTAAGTTGACATATGGTAAATCAATGGTGTTCAGGGTTTGGGGTTTTATTTTCCTATCAGAATTACAATACAATTTCTACATTTAGTGTCTACACGTTACCTGCATCTCCCCGTCTTTTGTCGGAAATCAGACTGTGCTGCCTAGACTTTAGGGTGGTACATTGTTATTCATATAACCCGCAGGTTGAATAATTTATTAGTGTGGTTGATTTGTCTTCAAGAGCCTCCAAGAAAGTTGAACTCAGCTTGGCATTACATATCATTGCTGCTTAAACAAAGGTAGTGTGTGGACCGCTGCAAGCAAGAGTGAACTCGAGTTCGTGAGATTTCACTGCAGTTTCCAAAAGCGTCGGTTACCCCTGTGGAGCAGCAGAACTTTATATTAGTCTGTACTAAATCTGACTGAGACCAAAAAATGTGTCTAGAGTAAAACCCTTGAAAATGACAACAAACAGAGGCCAAGACAACCGAGGGGCTGGGTAATAACACTAACTGATGAACGCAGCGTTGTTTATTCTGGTCAACGTTACATTTTGTCTCTTCTCTCTTCAGTTTATGATTACATGCTCTGGGAAGAAAAAACAATGATATACAAAATGATAATCTTTTAAGACAGTCTCTGAAGGACCGTGCTTGCTTTACGACTTTGCTCTTTCCACTAGTCTTCACTTTTATTGGCCGGCCAGTTCACGTCCCCCATCCAGATTACTCCAATTTCAAACAGGGGAGGAACTACGGTAGCCAGTCAGTCATACTGTGGAATATTGAAAAGGTCACATCCATACAGCATCGCACTTAATTTATTGATATATGGAGCATTAAAATGTTGAACGCTCCGACTCATAGCCTGGATGATAACAGAATAAAGAAGCCCTATGCCACGGATGTGTACCCCAGAAGGTGACAAGGCAGCTGGCTGCAGTGGGGGGTCTGAGCCCGTCTTATTTCAGTGTGAGGCGCTGTGGCCTCTGTTCCCATGACATGAGGTTCCTGGGATGCATTTACTGTTCAGACTGTCACGTCAGCCTCACTGCCAACACTAAGAAGGAGGTGCACTGCTGCCCATTCTGAGAGATGTGTTGAAAATGCAGCAGAATCTCTTGGTTTATTATGTTTCTGAAAGCAAGACACAAGCCCCTCCCCATGCAGGTACCCCATCTGCACCCGGGCTCAGAGAGTCCTGCTCACAGAATTAGATTTTAGATTCATGTTGTCAGGAGCCAAATTGCATTATTTTTTAGTGCTTGAGGGAAAAAAACAAAGAAGAAGAACACACATGAAAAAACACTTCATTTCCTGTTATGGGTTGAATTATGTCCCCCAAAAAGACAATGTTGAAGTGCTAATCCCCAACACCAGTGAATGTGCTTTGATTTGGGAATAGAGTCTGTGCAGGTGTAATCAGGGTAAGATAAGGTCATACTGGATTTGGTGGGTCAAAATTCAATGTGACTGGTGGGTTTTGTTTGTTTGTTTGTTTGTTTTTGAGACAGAGTCTCACTCTGTTGCCCAGGCTGGGGTGCAGTGGCACGATCTCAGCTCACTGCAAGCTCTGCCTCCCGGGTTCACGCCATTCTCCTGCCTCAGCCTCCCGAGTAGCTGGGACTACAGGCACAGGCACCCACCACCACGCCTGGCTAATTTTTTGTATTTTTTAGTAGAGACAGGGTTTCACTGTGTTAGCCAGGATGGTCTCCATCTCCTGACCTCATGATCCACCCTCCTCAGCCTCCCAAAGTGCTGGGATTACAGGCATGAGCTACCATGCCCGGCCTGTCTGGTGTATTTTATAAGAGAAGGGACACAAAGACACAGAGAAGAGACTCACATGCATACAGAGGCAGAGATCGGAATGATGAGTCCACACACCAAGGAATGCCAAGGGTTGTTGGCAGCCACCCGAAACCACGAGAGAAGCTGGAACAGATTTGCCCTCAGAGCCTCCAGAAGGAAGCAGCTCCACCAACACCCACTCTAGAACTGCGAAAGGATGCGTTTCTGTTGTTTCTAGCCACCCAGTTTGTGGCTGTCCCACGAAGCTAATCACATGCCTTCATTATCTCCTACCTACTCTCCTAAAGTCCTGGCTTGAACACAGCTGGGCTCTGGGAAGCGCACAGAGGATAGTACCTGGAGAGTCACTTCTTTGAAGCCACTCTATTATTCTTTGCCAGCCAACACCCAGGGCTTCAAAACAGAAAAGAAGTTATAAGGTCAAAATTGTGAACTACTACTGCCACATCACTTATGTCTCTCAGAGCTTCAGTCATCTCTAACACACATTCCTATGACACTGGATGCCAGACTGAGAGCCAGAGACTCTTGAAAACCAAAAGCTTCCCATTTCTCAGGGCCCATTCCACAAAGGGGCAGCGTGCTGGGGGCTGAGAGCCTGTGTGCTGCAGGCTGGACTCACCTGACCCCTGCTGCTGCTACTTTCCAGCTCTGTGACTTCAGTTACCTGGATAGTGAAATGGTACTAATGACATCACCGTATCCAGATGATGTGAGTTAATAGATGGAGGCTTCTCACACCATGTGTAGGAACAGTGATCATCCCACAGTCAGCTGTTGTTACCAACACTGCAGAAAATAATAGCATGATCAGTCCTTCACTTTCTTCTGGGAGTTGAAAATCCCTAGAGGTTGAAGCAGAAGAACCATTTTTAAAGAGACGTAAATGAACCTGTCTCTCTGTGTGGTAAGACAGGTTACGTATTGGGCATTCTGACCCTTGAAGAACAATCCTTAGTAAATTTTGCTTCCATTACATCGGAACATCAGAAACATATAATGCTGGCATTAATAAGATTTCACAGTGAAACCGAAGGGATGGTCATTTTTTAGCAAGTGGTATTCCAAGCCCAGCCAAACATTGCTCTGGCTGTAGGGGAGGCACTGACTGTGGCTGACCCCTGTGTGCAAACTGGATGGGGAGGAGGAAGCAGTCCCATGATTAAAAGAGGCAGTAGCTGGAGGCGGTCACTGTGAAGCTGGTGTCTTGGTCCCTTCAGGCTGCTATAACAAAACTTCATAAACTGAGTATCCTACAAACAACAAACATTTATTTCTCACAGTTCTGGGTGCTGGCAAGTCCAAGATCAAGACACTGGCAGATTCAGTGTAGGATGAGGGCCCACTTCCTGGTATGTAGAGGGTGGTGTCTTTTTGCTGTAACTTCCCATAGTGAAAGTGGTAGATGAGCTCTCTCAGGCCTCTTCTCTAAGGGCACTCATCCCATTGATGAGGACTCCACACTCCACCTTCATGGCCTAATCACCTCCCAAAGGCCCCACTTCTTAACACCCCCATAATGGAAATTAGGTTTTAACATGAATTTTGGAGGGTCACAAGCATGCAGACCATATAGCATGGGGAGAGGAGTGCCTTAGTCACAGTGGGGTAGAAGAAGGTCAGTGGGGTAGAACCAGTGGGGTAGAAGCAGGTCACAAGATGTGGGTGAGGTAGACAGCCGGCCTCATGTGAGATGTCACTGTCACCACAACATGCTTATGAAAAATCTTCCTGCACCATAGGATTGTTAATTAGTTAATATTGATTATCCATCTACTATATGCCAGATATTTGTAAGAATAATGTATTTTTTTCTGCACAATATAGACTATTATAAAAGAAACCATCCCAGGCCTCATTATAATAAGTCCATCCCTCCTGTACTTGTCCGACCCTAACTGCCTACACAGAGAAGAATTAATGGAGCTTAATGTCTTAGGGACCTCTTGTTCATGTTGGTGCAATTCTTTTCTTTCTGGTCACGATGATGATCAACATTATAACTTGCCCTAATGTGAAAATGTTACATGACTAAAGCATAGAATCCATAGATGGGTTTTTCCTATACTCATATTATGCTTTGTTCATTGTTGTTTGTATTTTTAATCAGCAGGAAATTTTGCATTGTATTTAAGAGCATGTGTTGTTTTTATGCTCATAATGAGATCTGTACCCAGTTTCATGGAACTCTAGTTTTTGGCCATGACATTCAAGATGCCAATTGTACTGAAGTCTTTTTTTTTTTTTAATTTATATGAAAAACCTGTTTCTTTTTTTTTTTAAATGGGAGTTATTTCTGGGCTAAAGGTCTTAATAGAAAAATAGAATCATATTGTTACATTTTAGTAAGTGTCAGCATATGCTACCAAAGATTTATTCCCAACTGAGTGAGCAAGACTTATAGCTGTGAAATGTATGAACCACTTAAGCTAATGAATTAGGTCAGAATAAATTAAGAAAACTTACATCAAGATCTAGAGAATTCCAATGTAATTTTTATTGCACTAATCCATACATTCATATAAGCAATGGTAAGTTCCCATAACATTTAGCAGGGGAGGCCAACACTACTATTAGTACTTAACATTATTTGATTATCTGAAATGTTAAATAAATAAACCCTCCCAGGTTTTTCCCACTCTTTTATTTCCTATGAGTATTGCTGTGATATGAAATTTAGGAAATGAAGAAGAGTTTAAATATTATAATAAGAATTACCTGTAATTTCACTGCCTGGATTTAAGGAACTATTAACAGTTTTGTGTCATAATATGTTGTCTTTTTGTGAACTTAAATAAAATTTAAAGCATAATGCTGACTTAATCACCTATTTGGGCAACACATAGTTATTGATTATGTAGCATCTATCAGGAACTGGGGAAGATACTAGAGATACAAAGATGGATAAAAGCAGCTCTTGGCCTCTAGGAGTTTATAATTGGCTGTAATTATTAAACCACCCAATAAACCCTCTAACAAGGATATTAACAAAGGGTTCTGGTAGTTTAGAGAAGAAAATAAACTCTGCATGAAGGAGTGGAGGAAGCATCGCAGGAGATTTACCTGTGGGCTGGAGAAGGAAAGAGTGGGGATAAGCCTGGCCATGCGAAGCTTGCAGGATCCACAGATGTGCATCAGGGGATGCTCCAGGAGGGGGCCAGGGATGGAGTCCCTGAGGCCAGAGCACAGCTGCCTGTCAGCAATGGACCAGCAAGAAAGTCTAGCAGAAGGTGGGGGCTGCAGGGTCGAGGGCCTTGTAGTCATGCTAGGAACTGTGGAGTTTATCCTGTAGTGGTGTGAGGTCCAGGGTGATAATCACGACAGCTAAAACTCCTGCTGAGTTTTCTATATGGTGGATTGAGTTGGGTTTGGAAAAGCTGAAGCACAAAGCTCAGGGGGACTAGTGTTTCTGCAGGGCTGCTCTTTCTCTGTGGGCCAGACTTTCCTTGGTTATGGTAATCATAGAAGACAGACACTGGCCTAACAGGCTCATTCATTGTCTTATTTCTTCTCATAAATGCAGCATGGGGTAAAGCCTGGAGTTACTCATGTGCCTGGCTCTTGCACAGAAGGTGTGAGTCTCCCATTACACGAAGGTCCAGCGCCCACTGTGGGGACTGGTGAGGTAGGGAGTGTAAGGCATCTTCAGCTGAGTGTCTGCCAGCAAAACTCCCTGGCCATTCCAAAGTGTGCTGGAGTGTTCTGACGCCTCTCACTGCTTTCTTCCAGGCAGCAATGTTAGACTTATACTAGTATCCAGTCAGATAGTCTTATATCATTCAGGACAGTGAGGGGCAGAGGTTTTTATTTTTTCCTTTTCTTTAATAAAATGTTTTAAAAAGCAATCATAATTTCTGGGAAAGTCAGACATTTTGTAGTAAATTTGCCTTGCATGTAGTTTTTATTTGTTGCAATGACTCACTGGTTTTTTTCTTACTTAAAATCAATAAGTAGGGGTGAGGGGCAGCTATGTGTGAGTGTTGGAGGAACCAAAGGTCCTATGGCAGTGGTCCCTAACCTTTTTGGCACCAGGGACCAGTTTCCATGGAAGAAAATTTTTCCACAAACAGGGTGAGGGGAGTGGTTTCAGATGAAACTGTTCCACCTCAGATCATCAGGCATTAGTTAGATCCTCATAAGGAGCACACAACTTACATCCCATGCATGTGTGGTTCACAATAAGGTTCATGCTCCTATGAGAATGTAATGCCACCACTGATCTGACAAGAGGTAGAGCTTGGGTGATAATTCTCGCTTACCCACTCACCTCTGGCTGTGCGGCCTGGTTCCTAACAGGCTACGGACAGGTACTGGTCCATGGCCCGGGAGATTGGGGACCCCCTGCCCTATAGTGAGTTTGTCTGAGGATGTCCCAAAATAGATATTGTAATTTATTCTCCATCTTAGTGATGAAGAAACAGGATAAAAGAGGCTCACAGGACTGCCCAGGTGTGATGGGCTAGTAAGCCGCCCAGCTGGGATGGAATCCAGGCAATGCAGTCTTCTCAGCTCTACACGCTGCCCCCAGGAACCTGAGCCAGGAGGCAGGAGCAGACTCTGATGGCCATGCTGGGCATGGGCTGGAGTGGGTAGACATCCAGCCTGATGGAAAAGACAAGACAGAGGGCCCTAATGTTCCCCATCAGTGGTGAGGATGCCTTGGGGCTGCTGAGAGGGTAAAGGGGAGGCTGTCAGTTCAGCATTTCACACAATGGACGTTCATATAAAACTTAATATGAAGAAAAGGCCAGTGACGTGTTTTGTTATTGTTGTCATTATTGAGTTTAAAAATCACTACTTGGGCCGGGCGCGGTGGCTCACGCCTGTAATCCCAGCACTTTGGGAGGCCGAGGTGGGCGGATCACGAGGTCAGGAGATGGAGACCATCCTGGCTAACACGGTAAAACCCCGTCTCTACTAAAAATACAAAAAATTAGCCGGGCGAGGTGGCGGGTGCCTGTAGTCCCAGCTACGCGGGAGGCTGAGGCAGGAGAATGGCGTGAACCCCCGGGGGGCGGAGCCTGCAGTGAGCCGAGATCACACCACTGCACTCCAGCCTGGGTGAAAGCGCGAGACTCCTTCTCAAAAAAAAAAAAAAAAAAAATCACTACTGGAAGTCAGAATTGCCACCTTGACCTAAAATGTTTGATACTAATGTAGGGTGAGTGAACCACCTTCCAAAGGACATTTTGATGTAGAATGAACGAGGTTGGGTGACCTATTAGAAGATGGGAGTGAGGAAAAAGCAGTAAAGATAAGTCTAAATTTCCATCATGGAGCCTACCTGAATGCTCGATGATAGTATTAAGAAATCATAAAGAAATTTCAGATCTGATTTGTAGGGGTAGAAGATGTTGGGCGTTATCTCCTGTCATCCACATGGAAATTGCACAAATCTACCATTATGCAATAGTCATGAAAACTCAAGAAAATCAATAGAAAAAAAAATTTTAAGATCTTCATAGGTTGAGTTTGTTTGGTGGATACATGTAACTCTCTTCTATATCAACCTCAGTTACCTGTATACTGGCCACATATAGAGTTGGCCTTTTTCGGTTTTTCAACAGAAAAAAATAGCCATATCCCAGGTTTAGGAACATAATACTAAATCTATATTAAATATTAAAATATAAAATTATTTAAATATTCCCATGGTTGAGAAGATAAATAAGAATGTTCTTTGGTTTTTTTACTAGTATAATTTAACTAAAGCCTTTTGAGTTTTAAAGTCAGTTGTTCGGCCAGGCGTGGTGGCTCACGCCTGTAATCCCAACACTTTGGGAGGCCAAGGTGGGTGGATCACAAGGTCAGGAGTTCGAGACCAGCCTGGCCAATATGGTGAAACCCCATCTCTACTACAATTACAAAATTAGTCACGTGTGCTTGTGCACACCTGTAATCCCAGCTACTCGGGAGGCTGAGGCAGAAGAATCGCTTGAACCTGAGAGCTGGAGTTTGTAGTGAGCTGAGATCACACCACTACACTCCAGCCTGGGTGACAGAGCAAGACTCTGTCTCAAAAAAAAAAGAAAAAGTCAGTTGTTGTTTTTAATAAAATAAGCTTAAACAAATTTTTATCAGTTCTTTTATTGGTCAGTTTTGATTTGAAATAACTTATTCATTTTAAAATCCAGATTGAAATTCTTCTCAGTATTTGGAAAAAATCCATCTGCCAGTTTACAGACAAGCCAGCATATAGGCTTTGACATATATAAGCTGTCATGAATAACTTTGTTCTATTAAATGACTAGTCACAATTTAATATTTTACCCTAGGATTTTTCCCATCTGGCTCTAGTATTAGGCTGTATTTTAAAGGATACCAGTTCGAAGAAGTTGCCATAACTATAAATAAAGTGACAGTTACTCGAACAGATAGGCTGTACTCAGCCAATAGCCTGGCCATTTAGAAAGCTGAACAGAACCACTTTACCCTATGTTGACAGTGAGAACAAATTGAACATCCTTGACTTAAGTGCCATTTGTACACGCCTTTCCCGTAACAGGAAGACCCTCTATTTCTTTGGTGTGCTCATCTCTACCCAATACATTTAAACCGTGAGAGGGAGCTGTGTCTCTATTTTTCCCTGAAAAGTGCTCGTCTGTTAGCATTTCTGGTGGGCTCCCCACAGCTGGACATTTGGGGTCGCTTTACATAACCCAGCATGTAAGGGACCCAGGTCACTTCTCCTCCTCCACAAGCTCCTGACTTCCATGCCTTGGAGAAGCTTGCCTCCTAGGGAGTGACTTACCAGAAATGGGGCCAGAATTGATAAATCAAAGGGGTTTAGGGGCAAGATCAGTGTGGAAGCGGGCCCCAGAGAGAAGCTTCATTGGCAGAGCTCCTGGGAGCACTGTTTTGACCTCAGGGTTCTGTTGATTCTGGGGCCAGCTAGGGGCAGAGCCAAAGCCAACCCAAGCCACTCCCCCATGTGCAGCATCCAGCCTCTCTCCCGGGGGCTGCTCCTCGTGGTCCACCAGCCACCCTCTCACCACAGGGCCAGCTGTTGGGAGCTTAGAGAATCATAGGAAAGAAGGAGGCAAGGGAAGAATGGAGGGAGAAGGAAAGAGTTTAACTTAGGCCAAATATTGTTATTAAAATCATACATAAAGTGAAATCCTTTGCAGTTTAATAAAAAGTCCAAGTTGTTAAATACATTCACCTGACAGATAAAGTCTAATATTTCTAACTCATCTGGAGACAAAACTTGCCTGACCTGCACTCTTGGTGGCAAATCCTGGCATGAACTGTGGTAAGGCTGTTTATATGCTTGATTTATCCCACTAGGTATGAATATTCATATATTTCACCACAGTTGTATCCATGTGTTTGATTAGACCCTGCTGTGGGTCTACATAAAATACGGCCTGTACTCTGTATTACCTTCTTAAAATCTGAAAAATTCTGGAACGTCAGATTTCAGATATGAGTTAGGAACCCACATTCATATTCTCATATTACTGAGAAGGAAACAAAGACACAGAGTGGTCAGAGACTTCACCAAAGTTGAAGGTCCGGTGTCAGAGCTGGGATTTCACTCCCCAGAGGCTGCTGCACTTGCCATTGCCACATGTATTAGTCTATTCTCATGCTGCTAATAAAGACATACCTGAGATTGGATAATTTATAAAGAAAAAGAGGCATAATGGACTCACAGTTCCATGTGACTGGGAAGCCTCATATTCATGGCAGAAGGCAAAGGAGGAGCAAAGTCACATCTTCCATGGCAGCAGGCAAGAGAGAGAGCATGTTCAGGGGAACTCCCCTTTATAAAACCATCAGCTCTCGTGAGACTTACTCATTATCATGAGAACAGCACAGGAAAAACCCACCCCTATGATTCACTTACCTCCTACCAGGTTTCTTCCATGACATGTGGGGATTGTAGGAGCTACAATTCAAAATGAAATTTGGGTGGGGACACATCAGAACCATATCAATATCCTTGATTTATCCCACTAGGTATGAATGTTCATGTATTTCACCACAGATATACTCATGTGTTCGATTAGACCCTGCTGTGGGTATTCCATAAAATACAGCCTGTACTCTGTATTACCTTCCTAAAATCTGAAAAGTTCTGAAACCTTGGATTTCAGATATGGGTTAGGAACCCACATTCATATTCTCATATTACAGAGAAGGAAACAAAGACACAAAGTGGTCAGAGACTTTGCTAAAGTTGGAGGTCTGGTGGCAGAGCTAGGATTTAACTCCCTGGAAACTGCTGCACATGCCACTGCCACATGCCACTGTCTGTCTGCCATTTGCCAGGCAACCCTTAGCCAAAGTCAGAAGTCCAGTGGCGGGGCTAGGATTGAACTCCCTGGAGGCTGCTGCACCTGCCACTGCCATGTGCCACTATCTACCACTCACCAGGTGGCCCCTATACTTCCAAGATAAATAAGCAAATAAAAATACCACCACCACCACCATCCTTCAAAACAACAGAGTCCATTTTCCCATCCATTCCTGTCACTGTGGAAGCTGCTGAAGTTCAGCCGAGTGGGTGAAGAGATGCACACCCTTCTCAGTGGAGGCAGCGACTGTCTGCATCCAGGTCAGCACAAGCAGAGTGCAGTCAGGCTAAATCTCATCGCAGAATAGCACATTCCTCTTAGAACCCCCTCTACTTCACTTTTTAAAGCTTTTAATTCCACCCCTGATGGCTTACTGAAGAATTTTTTTGAGCCAACATTCACGTTACGAACTTTCCCTCTGTGCAGCTCTTTCCTCATCCTTCTGTACAGAATAGGATACTTATTTTTTTTAAGTATTTACTTGTACCACATGGTTTTTTTGTTTGTTTGTTTGAGACAGAGTCTCGCTCTGTTGCCCAGGCTGGAGTGCAGTGGTGCAATCTCGGCTCACAGCAACCTCTGCCTCATGAGTTCAAATGATTCACCTGCCTCAGCCTCCCGAGTAGCTGGGATTCCAGGTGCCCACCACCACACCTGGCTAATTTTTGTATTTTTAGTAGAGACGGGGTTTCACCATATTGGCCAGGCTGGTCTTAAACTCCTGACCTCAGGTGATCCTCCCACGTCAGCCTCCCAAAGTGCTGTGATTACAGGTGGGAGCCACCATTCCCAGTGTACTTGTACCACACATTTATTCAATACTTATCTTTCAGGCACTGTTCTAGATGTTGATGATGTGGCTGTATACAGTACAACACCTCTGCCATCACAGAACCTGTACTTTGGTAGTGAAAATGGACAAGAAATTAATAAGCAAATATACAGAAATAAGACAGCACTTGCTACAGAAAAAAAAAATGGAAGCAGGTGACAGAGGCTGGGGCAGGTAGTGGTGGGGAAGTGCGTTCCTGCGGTCTAGGAGGCGGTCAGGGAAGGCCTCTGTGGTACATGATATCTGAAGATAGATCCAAAGGAACTGGGATGGGCAGCCACACAGATATCTGGGAGGGGAGTTCCAGGCAGATGGAGCTGCAGACACACAGGCCCTGAGATGGCTCCTGTGTGGCTGACTAGACAGCAGTGGGTGTAACCTGCCAGGGCCCAGTGAGTGTGGAGAAGAGTGAGGTGGGTGCAAAGAAGTAGCAGGGCACTGGGTTCAGAGGGCCCTGTCAGATTCCATGAGGGTCTCCACTTTTCTTTAGGATAAGATGAGAAAGGATTGAAGAGTTCTAAGCAGAAAGTCAGACCTTACTTTAGGGGCTACTGTGCTGGGAGAATTCTGTAGCTGGAGTGACGATGACGACACAGAAGTCTCTTGTGCTAACCCAGATCAGAGATGACGGGGGTTTCCACCAACAGTGGGCATGCTGAGGTCAGTGAGAAGCCGCCAGTCTCTGCATATATGAGAGGTATGTGGGTTAGATACTGGCGTGAGACAGGCAGCAGAGTGAAAGATGGCACTGTGGGACTCGTCCTGAGTCACAGAAGACTAGGCATCCACTTACTGAGATAGGGAGGGCAGTGGGAGGAGCAGGTTTTGGGTAAAAATCAATAGTTTGAGATTCAGCATCCAATGGGATGTTTGAACTGAGTCAGGATGTGCCATCATCATCAAATAGGTGGTCTTTAAAGGCAAGAAGAATGGATGAGATCGGGAAGGGCATGTGCTCAGAGCAAAGGCAAGGTCTAAGCCTGAGCCTGCAGCAACAGAGTCCAGACTTGTGAGAGGAGGACCAGACAGTAAAGGGGAAAGAGCGGCCCAGGACATGGGAAGGCAGCTCAGAGAGGTGAGGCCACTGCCACTGTTCACATCTGGTTTTTTCTTGTGTTCACACCCACACTCCTTTCTAAGGAATGGGCCATGCTCATCATCTCTCTTGCCAGCTCACCATTTTTTCCTTGTAAATCTTCAGCTGTGTGTCTTTGATCTTCACAGAAATCACCTTTTAGTTTTTATTCCATCCCTGGTTTTTCCTTTGAAATGGTTTTTAGAATTGTACCTGTCCTTTCAAGTTTCATAACTACCGTATTCATCCCTGGCCCTTATTAGTACTGAGTTATTGCAATAACCTTGATTCGCCAACTCTTCCACTTTGACCATCTGGCTCATCTGAGTCCTGCAGCCGTACCAGGCTTCCAGAGTGCTGCTATAATTCTGTGATTCTCCTGCTTCAGCTCAGCAATGCGTACTACGTGAATCAAGGCCAAACCTCCTCATTCAAGCAGAGCCATGGCCTCCATCCACTACCCTTCTAATTAAATAATATTATCTGTGATAGTTGTGTAGCAGACTAATAGTTCTAATCATTATAGTAATACTCGTAGTAGTAGTAGCCGTAGCAATAGCAGTCACAATGCTTTTTGAGACCTTACTAAGTCCCAGCTGCTGCCATTCACATACATCATCTCATTTAATTGTTACAGCAACTCTAAGAAGAGTTATTATAACCAGTACCCCTCCCTACCTGAACTCTGACTGTATGAACTCGGTAATGAGTGGGATTTAGATAACACATCTCTGTCCAGACTCAGTATCAAGCATCTCATGATCCACACGTAGAACCTGAATAAGTGTGGATAGTAAGCAGTCCTGAGTCACCGCCTCCTTCCGCAGATACCTAGGGGCTTAGAAAGACCATTCATAACTTGCCAGGTCACGCAGCCAGTGACGACAAGCCGAGATCTGACCTCAGGCCTGTCGGACTCCAAAACCCGGCCTGGAGACCATGTCCTCCAGGGCCTCTGCCCACCTGCTTTTGTGTCAGGCTTCCTCCCAGTCCCTCAAGTGACACCAAGTGCCTTCCCACAGCCCCTTCCCAGTGAGAGTCCTGCTCTGTCCATCCTTACGCCCAGCCCATAGCCCCTGGCCCTGTCTGCCCCACACTCAGCACTGCTCTGTATCCTCAGCAGTGAACTAGCCTTCCAGAAAGCTCTGTGCTTCAATCTCATGCCAACATAGACAAATAGGACAGTCTCAACCACTGCACCATCACCGGGCCTGCTTAAACATGTGTGTGAAATTCAACATATCATGCATTTTCAGTGTCATCTATATTGTGCAAGGCTCAAAATAAATGAGTCCTCAAAGAGGCAGCCATTGGACTCCTATATTAAGAATAGAATTATATATAATTAATTTTGAACACTTGTGACACAGCATACACGCTCTAAGTGCCCAGGATACATTTACATCTCAGTGCCCTGGAATACTAAGTGTCACTGAGTTAGAGGCACTGTGAGCAGTGCTATATAAACCATATCTTCTTTTTTTTTTTTTTTTTTTTTGAGACGGAGTCTCGCTCTGTCGCCCAGGCTGGAGTGCAGTGGCGCAATCGCGGCTCACTGCAAGCTCCGCCTCCCAGGTTCACGCCATTCTCCTGCCTCAGCCTCTCCGAGTAGCTGGGACTACAGGCGCCCGCCACCACGCCCGGCTAATTTTTTTGTATTTTTAGTAGAGACAGGGTTTCGCCGTGGTCTCGATCTCCTGACCTCGTGATCCGCCCGCCTCGGCCTCCCAAAGTGCTGGGATTACAAGCGTGAGCCACCGCGCCCGGCCCACCATATCTTCTATACCTAACCGAGAATGTGGTGCTCGGCATAGCTGAAGCACAGAACATAGATTTGTCAGGCAGTCACAGTCAAGGACAATGGAGAGACTAGCAGTTATGAGGCAGTTCAACATGTACTAAATGGTAGCTGCTGCGCTCAGCACAACGTGAGTTCCGGGGACTCAGCACTGGGCCTCCTCTAGTCCTCGGTTTCTTATTCTATGCCCTCTGAAGCAGGTTCAGAATCTTCTAGACAAACAGAATTAATGAATAAAACAATGAATTGTCACACATAGAACTTTTAATGTGCAGGACCTGGACAACATAAGGGGTGAAAAATCAAGCCCATGGTAATAACAGCTCCTTGCTGTTGAATATTTACTTCTTCTATTTGATCCTAAAACAGTATGCTGTATCAGAGAATATCGCATTCCTTCCTCAGTGAATTTTTTCTAATGTCTGCTTCTTAAGGATGAAATATTTGTAAAGTTGGAGGAACTACTCAAAGCCCTATTATTTCACATGTCGCCAAGCTCCACCTCTGAAAAATGGTAAATGACTATATGAACTAAATAATGAATGGGATTTAGATAATGTACCGGTAAAGACAGCGTGTGATTTGTAAAATTTGTACCCATAGTAATTAAAAATATGACCTTTATCCAGATCCTGTTGCAGAGGCACTTATGAATTCCTCTAAAGTACACTCTCCAGCTGTTATTGTTGTTAGAAACATGTTTCCACTGGTTGGCTTTTCAAAGATGATTTCTAGTTTTACATGATTAACTTTGCTGCTGTGTTATAAGTCACTGGACTGAGAGGGGATAATTGTGGTTGAAAGACCAGCACAAGAGAACTCTTTTCTCTTTATTGAAAGGTGATGCGATCTCATGTAATAATTGACCAACACTTCCAATTAACGGAGCATGGCTCATGAATAATGCAATTATTCTTTTGATTAAAGTAATCTCAGAAAGAAATTGCATTTCTGAAAAAAAATACAATTTAATATATACATGCCATAGTAAATTTTCTTGCTTTTTGTTGACGGAGTTTATCATGCAAGGTAAATGGAAATAAGAAAACTCTACAATGTGGCTGAAATTTGTGTGACATCCTTTTAAAATGTGAGTTGTTTCAACTAGCATACCGTTTTTTTCTTTTCTTTTTTTTTTTTTTTTTGAGACGGAGTCTCAGTCTGTTGATCAGGCTGGAGTGCAATGGGGCAATCTCGACTCACTGCGACCTCCGCGTCCCGGGTTCCAGCGATTCTCCTGCCTCAGCCTCCCGAGTGGGCACCTGCCACCACGCCTAGCTAATTTTTTTTGTATTTTTAGTAGAGACAAGGTTTCACCATATTGGCCATGCCCGTCTCCAACTCCTGGCCTCAAGTGATTCACCCACCACGGCCTCTCAAAGTGCTGGGATTACAGGTGTGAGCCACCATGCCCAGCCTAGTATACTAGTTTTTAATTCATGTTTCAAGTTGATCTAGATGGGGAACCAATTTATTTTTAATGTCGAGTGAGGCTGTGTCAAGAAATAGAAGCAGAGTTCATATTCTCAGCCCTTACACTGGTGGACTGTTAGCAATTTGGTTGTTGCAACGTTGAATGTTTTGGAAGTGAATTCCATCTCCTTAGGAAAATAAGACAGGTGTTTGCAGGATTTTAAAAAAATTACCAGTGAAAAGCTAGAGCATCAGGAAAGGGCAGCCTGTGGGTGTGGGTGGAGAGTCCACTCACACAGGGCCTTGCATGCTCTTCTAGAGATGTGGAGCAGGATCCTAGGAACAGTGGCAAGCCACTGAGGAGATTTG
This sequence comes from Hylobates moloch, assembly GCF_009828535.3. Classification (NCBI taxonomy): domain Eukaryota; kingdom Metazoa; phylum Chordata; class Mammalia; order Primates; family Hylobatidae; genus Hylobates; species Hylobates moloch. Next base: position 169,512,878 of record NW_026652277.1, on the reverse strand, counting down.
AAATGAAAGAGTGTCTTACTCATACTCGCCTTTAAAACACTAATTGTGGCTATGATGTGGAAGAGGGCCTAATAGAAAGCCAGCCAGAGAGAAGACTGTCCCAGAAATCTACATGAGAAGTGGCAGCATGGGCAATCCAGAGCCATGAGGTCACCGGGACAAGCTGAGATGTGGGGGTCAAAGAGAACGAAGAGTTAAGGTGATTCTCGGGGGTCTGGATTTGGAACTGAACAGAGAGTAGTGCCCTTGGCTTATGATTAGACAGAATGATAATAAAGAACTGTTGTGCACTCAATTTTGGACTGAATTTGTAGTGTCTGAGAGATGTCCAGGTGGAAGTGTCAAGCTGACTTCTGTGATACAGATTGGTGAGTCAGTAACCAAATATTTTTTGGAGAATCTGTTGGTGCCAAGTACCATTCTAGGGTCAGGAACACACAGCTTATGAGTCCCCGTCTTCATTGACATTCGTGTGTTTTATTTGACCCTAAAGTAGTATTATATGCTTTCCTTAGATTATCACATCACCTGTCTGGTGAATTTGGGAAGTGGTAGGGAGATATACAATAAACATGAGAACAAATCAATAAGATAATTTTAGATGCTGCTGAGTATTTTGGAGAAGATAAATTAGGACACTGTGATTGAGAGTGACCAAGGGGCCAAGGGTGGGAGCTACTTGACCAAGTTCAGAGAAGGCCTCTGTGCCCCTCACCAGGCTCTGGAATTCAAAGAAAGTTCGGGGCTAGAGACAGAGATTTGGAATCATCCTCGTTGAGATGCTGGTTAAAGGACTGAAATGTTTCATTGGATTTAGGAACCAGTAGGCATACTGCGCGGCATCTCAGATTCCCTGGAAGGTCTCTGCAGGCCTCCTCCCAACTCCAACAGCTCAGAGAAATTGTGGGTGCTGCGGAGAGTGCCCCTGTCCTGTGGGGTTAGCTTGTGAAGACTGGTAGCAGAACCCCTGATGCTGTGTTCTGGAGGCGGGTGGAAAATCAAAGCCAGTGAAGCCTATCAGGGCATCAGCCCAAGGACCTGCAACACTGGGGCCTAAGACGGGGAGGAACAGAAGTGTGAGAGGCGCGGATAGATGGCAGAGCAGTCAGGTGGGAGGCTCCTGAAGCAACTCAAAGATGCAGCAGGGGCCCGAGCGCCGACTTTCAGTCTGCACGCCCTTCACTGAGCATTTCACTCCTTGACAGAATGGTTTGGAGAACAGCTCTCCTTTCAGAATGTCATCTGCCCACAAGTTAATATTCTGAAGCGGAGAAAACAAGCTCCAAAGTTACCCGAGCTGCCACAGTCCGTTTTTGGAGGCAGCGGCTACCTCGGCTGTCTCCCCAGACTAGAAAGCTGTAACAAACGTGCTTTATTCCGGAAGCAGCCAGGCAGATGCTCAGTTGCTTTCTGATTTATACCATACGTGTAAATCAAAGAATGTGACTGAAATATTTATGCATGTGACTGTGTGTGTGTGTTTGTGCATGTGCTATGTGTGTTGATGTGTCTGTGTGGTGAGTTTGAACTGGAAATCAATAATCAACATGTGTCAACTCATTTTATTTTCTGTAACTTTTCTTTGACAAGATGCCAGTTTCTCTCAGCAGCAGGAGAACTAAATTTAGTCCAACGTAGTAAAATCAGTGTAATCATTTTTTAGCCACTTCTGGTTTAAAACCTAGACTCTTTTTGACAATATCCAGTTGAATCCAGTATCGTCATTATTGTGGACGCTGTTCGCAGTTTAAAGCCTTTCTCTCTCGGTTTGGCAGAGCTCAGCCCCAGATGGAGTGGACTCTCTGCAGAGGGGTCTCTTCCCTGTTCCCTTCTTCCATGTGCTGATGGAGTTGAGAGGCTGGGTGGGCCCAGGAATGCCTCTGTGACAGTGCACCTTGGTGGTAATGAGGGGCCAGGCCCGTGCCAATGGTGGTGAGAGCCTGGGTGGACCCAGGAGTGCTTCTATAACAGGGCACCTTGCTGGTGACGAGGGGCCAGGCCCATGCTGATGGAGATGATCGCCTGGTTGGGCCCAGGAACGCCTCCGTAACCGGGCACCTTGCTGGTGATGAGGGGGGCCAGGCCCATGCTAATGACGGTGAGAGCCTGGGTGGGCCCAGGAATGCCTCTGTGATGGTGCACCTTGGTGGTGATGAGGGACTGGGCCCATGCTGACACCTCGTCTGGCTCTGGCTGCAGCTGTCCTCACCCTGTCAGCTGTCAGACCAGAGCTTCTTCCCTTATTCCTTTGGAGCTGAGTGGCACACCGTAGTCACACCACCCTGTCTTCCAGGATCTAGGCAAGGCTGCACTCCTAGAGTGGGCCATCCACCCTTGTCTCTTCTGAAAGGGTCCCTCCCGGGGTTGTGGTAAGCTGGTTATGCCCCCGTGGCCTTTGCTGGCCTCCTTCTCTCCGTGGGAAGCCATGCCTCCGTGGGAGACAGGTGACCTTTCCCCACCACCATGCTCACTGTGTCCCTTTGTCTTCTCTATGTCCTACGTAGATACACGCATGGGAGGTGTACACGGTAGGCCTGAGATTTCCTTGTCTGCATCTGAAGCAATTTTTAAAAGCCCCACTGCTCTAGGATTTCCTAAACCTTAGATGTTAGAAGTTTTCTAAGAAACTGCCACCTTCCAGACTGACAGACCAGAAAGGAGACCAAGAAAGGGATCTGGGTCCAATCCCCTGGCCCTTCCTTGATCGTCTTCTATCCTCCTGCCTCTCAGCATTGCAGGGGCCAGGCTTCTTCATGGCTGCTGGAGACTTTGCTGCGTTATCAGTGCGTCCTCCCGGAAGTGGCCTTTGCTCCCCTTTCCCCTGGAGCGATAATAAATGAAGGGCCTCGGGGATACATGATTTGATATCTTTCACAGTAGCCACACAGGTCAGCATAAACGAAATGATGTATACATTTTCAGGTGGGGCCAACCCAAATGCAAAGGGAAAATAACATAATTACGTTTATAAAAAATGATTCTCTGGATATGAAAATTATTGACTCGACTTTTTAAAAATTGTTTTCACCTTCATTTTTAAAAATGCGTTTTAGAGCCAGGTGCGGTGGCTCACACCTGTGCTCCTAGCTATTCAGGAGGCTGAGGCCAGAGGATCACTTGTGGCCGGGAGTCGAGACCAGCCTCAACAACATGGCAAGATCCCCATCTTTAAAAAAAATGCATTTTATTCAGTTATCTAAATAACATTAGAGACTATCAGATCCCAAATATTTAACAGAGTTCTGTTTTGTGCTAGGCAGTGTGACCCCAGCGTGCTCCTGTGACATTTTTCCCTGAAGGCTGGCCAGCCAGTTTACAAGCAGAATTTTCCTCTTAGGAGTCTTCACAATTACATCAAATAATATTCAGTCCAGTAATCTTTCCAATCTTTGGAATCTTACCCTTACGTATGCACTCCTAACAAAAGAAAATCTATAAAGACCCACAATATACAACAGATACATCAGACCTAAGTCACCAAATGAAGTATTTATAGTATATGTATACAATGTACTTCTCTATTCTGTGGTGGAGGACAGACAGTGGGAAGTAAGAACTAGTTATTCCTAAATGGCTAGAGAGAATGTTGCAGTTAGTGGAACAAAGTTCCTAGAGGAACTGCATGAAATTCATGGCACGCACCCAGATGATATTTACTGGGAGTATTTTAGGATGTGTGTGAGGTGGAGACGCTGATACTGATGATGGCGGTTTTCAATGAGGGAGCATGCCATGAGTACCCAGCCAGGGTCCGGGTGAGTACTTCTTCATGCAGCACTGTTGATTTGCATCTTTTTTTTTTTTCTTTTTTTTTTTTTTTTGAGAAGATTCAGTCTCACTCTGTTGCCAGGCTGGAGTGCAGTGGCATGATCTTGGCTCACTGCAACGTCCGCCTCCTGGGTTCAAGTAATTCTCCTGCCTCAGCCTCCTGAGTAGCTAGGACTACAGGCACGTGCCACCATGCCCAGCTATTTTTTTTTTTTTGTATTTTTAGTAGAGACGGGGTTTCACCATGTTGGCCAGGATGGTCTCGATCTCTTGACCTTGTGATCCACCCACCTCAGCCTCCCAAAGTGCTGGGATTACAGGCATGAGCCACCGTGCCCAGCCGATTTGTATCTTATGTAGCAAATAATTCTAAAGAATCAGAGGTATTGCTCATGATAATAAGTCAACATTGATTCCGATGAAGCAGGATGTATACAGGTTGGTGAAGGATTTATGGTTAATTGCAGACAGATTTTATGTTTGGGTTTAATGCCATCTAGGTACTTTTCAGCAGTTTGAAAAACTATGTTGAATTGGTATTAAAAGCAAATTCAGCTTTTATAACTTTACATCACCCGGGGCTCTTTGGAAGTTTGCTTTAAAGTATTTTCTGCTTTGCCACCTCCTCTTAACTTTTAATAGCTGGTTTGGTTATATTCTAGCATGCAATAAGTGATTTCCAAAGTCAGATAAATAGTTAGAGAGTATCACATTATCTTCTCCATTAGAACCATATATCATGTTTCACTTCTTTATATCTACATACATATTTCTTAATTTCTATGTCAATATTATCTATTGTTTTAAAATCATAAGAACAAATAACTTACTATAAATGTCAGTAATCCCTTATCGCTACACATTGGACTGTAGTTTAAGAATGTAATGATAAAACTAGAAAAGTACTTAAAGCAACATAAACCCCTATGTGTGAATGCAAGGTGAGAAGATTTTCTTATATAAATATGATACTATAGTCTACTTGATAGACCTTCATTTATGAATGATAATTTAGTGATTATATCATATCCCTTTCCCCACAAGGGCTTTAAATTAATGGCGTTCCAGGTACCTTGTGAGGCTGATTTTTGCTGCCATACCTTGACTTGCATTTTCTCCTGATATTGATACATTAGTTCTGTCTATCACTACCCTGATTTTCTTTGCTATAAATAGCCCTGTCTTTAGATATACATGTGTAACAAAACAGCATTTCCTGATGAAGCTAATGCTGTCCCTGTTTCATGCTATGAGTGATTGAGATGCCTTTGGGCAGATGTCTGCGTGAATTAAAGTGCTACACTATGAAACCTTACCAGTTACTCAGATTGATTATGCCGAAAGAACAAGCTGACACTAGGTAGGATAATAAGATGAGGGATGAAAACAGTTTGTAAATTGGTTGGAAAAACTTGCAGAGTGTCATGAATTCTGTATTTAAGAAACATCAAAATGTTCAAATACTCAGTGATGAATGTTTTTCTGTATAACACAGATGACTGTCGTATGGGTTTTATGAAATTCCTATTATATAATGCAGGAACACATTACTTTTGATTTCCATTTGTGGGTCCCAGCTCAGGGCTCTTGGTAAGGGTGTGTGATTTATACAAGAAACAGTATATAGAGACATCTGAAATCTCTTTTGACAAGAAACTTTTTGCAATGTTTAATTTAGAAATGAACTTTAAAAGGTATATCAGCTTATGGAATACTAAGGGTTTTCTTTGAGTCACTGAAAAGGCTGCCCTGTATGATGATTGTCCTCTGCAATACCTTAATAACCTGACCACACTTCCAGGATAGGGTGGTGGGTTAGGCTTTCTTACCCTACTCACAGCCCCTGGAGAGATGAGAAGCACTAGGTGAGTATCCATCAGATAAACCCTAAAGATATCATAGTGAAAATGCCTAAGTGGCTAAAGAATAGTATTTCTCAAGCTATATTTTCCAGTGAGATTACTTGGTCTTCTTGGTAAGATGCAGACCCTGTGCCCCCACCCTCAGGGACTTATTCAGGAGGAACATACAGGTTGACAGCACCCGGCCCATACTTGAAGAAACCATATTACAGACTTAAAGACATGGTGCTTGGTATTTGCTGGGACCAAGAAGAATACAGATAATTAGTTATGGGAGAGAAAGAGACATCAAACGGGATAAAGTGCTTTTGATTTACTTATTTTGACCCTGCTAATTGGAACCTAATTAGTACGTTCCAAACACAGACATTAAGTATCTACTTGCAGTGATAAATCTTAGATGTACATGTCTTAATTGAAGCTAAACCCCTCTTCTTAAAGATAAGCATTAGATTTCCCTGTGATAAGGCAGTCTTAATCCATTGCTTGTCTTAAATGTAATCTATTAGATAAAGCACTGATACATATGAAAATTTAACAAAAGTACATATTACCAGAGACACAAAGGAGATTATAATATAATAAACGTATTATGTAACAACTTCAGGATGTTAAACAAGTGCAAAATGTAGCACACCCTTGGAAATGACAAATAACCATTATTAGAAAGAGCTCCTCTGAGGATATCACGAGAGCTAAGGTAGCCAGGAAGGTGAGATGCACATGCTCCCTTCACTGTGCATTTAGTAAACATTCTCCAAGGGTGACTGTCTACACTCAAGACCAGATACCATGCCAGGAGCCAGCGAATGCACAGCCACTGATGGACAAGGACTTCACAAGCTCCTAGGTCTCCTAGATATGAGATTTGCCGAAATTCTTCATTGGCCGTATTACAAAATTGAAAGGCCAAGTACCAAAAGAGGTTAAGTAAAGTGATGTGGATGTTTACAGAATAAATCAATCTCTCTCAGTCTCCATTTCTCTCTGCCTCTCTCTCCCTGTCTCTGTTTGTCTTTATCTGTTTCTCTCTCTCTCTGTCTCTCTCTCTCTTCTCTCTCTCTTTTCTCTGTCTCTCTCCTCTCTCTCTCTTTCTCTCAGTCTCTCTCTTTGCAGATGTCACTTACAATTTCTGGTGACACAAGTTTGTTTGTACATATGTTGGTTGTAGTGCTGGGGAGTAGAGAAAGACAAACTGTGTAAGACACATAGAAATACCATGCTAAGACATTCAGGCACTAAATATATCAACATACCTTAAATTATAAATGTCTGGAAAGAGAATTCCTTATCATAACAAAGCACCTTATCTTTAGGGTCTGGCATCTGAGTCCCTTAATTCTCTCTCCCTGTACAAACTCATAAAGAAAAGTTAGTAAAAAACTATGCCACAGCTTAGTGACATAAACAAATATTGCATTATGCTCGTGGACTCTGTGGGTCAGGCATCTAAGCAGAACATAGGAGCTGGCTTGCCTCTGTTGCAAAATTACTGGGTTATCATCTGGAATGACCTGTAGGTTGAGATAACTTGACCTCTGGGGATTGGTATGATCTGGGCATCATCACAGTAGATGTTGGCTGTCTTCTGAGGCCTCAGCTGAGACTCTGGGCTGGCACACCTGCAGCGGCCCCTCCATGTGGCTTGGGCTTCCTCACAACATCGTGGCTGAGTTCCAAGATGGGTCCTGTCAAGGAAACAAGGTGGAAGTGCATGACATGTTTATGACCTTAGCCTTAAAAGCCACATAGTGTCACTGTACCCTGTTGGTTGAGACACTCACAGTGTTCTGCCTGAGCCTGGGGAGAGACAACATTGTCCCTACCACTCAGTGGCAGAGTGTCAACCTGACATTGTGAGAAGATACAGCCATCTTTGGAAGATACAGTTGGCCATATTTTGGGCCTGGCATTTTAATCATTTAATTCATTCTTTCTGATTAAAAGCCTTAAAATATATTACTTCAGAAAGTAAGAAATAAAACACAAAATCTCTTATGTCCTTTTTGTAGGAAATAGGTCCATGAACTGCGTCCCTAAACCATTCTGAACCTGGTTTATATACACAGCTTAAGAAGTATGTCCCAAATGCTTGTCAGCCATTGGGTAAAATCAAACACGTACTTCTTTTATTTTATATACAGTCATGTTGCAAACAGAGAAGCAATCAACAGCATAAATCACTCAACATTTTCTTTAAGCCAGAGAAGCATCCTTACTTTTTCAAGTACTGCTTCACTGTTGCATCATAACAATAATAAGTTGAATGGCCCTGGTTCTCAGTCACTGTTGCATTATGACAGTAATGAGTTGAATGGCTCTGGTTCTCAGCACAGGTGCACTCAGCCCCTAAGGCAAGCAAGAGGCCAGGAGTGTGCATTGCAAATGGCGCTCACCATAAGGAGACCATATGAGAGAGGGGGTCATTCATGCAAATGTACTGATGTGAGTCAGCTGGGCCTCTTTTATGTTCCTCCAATTTTGAGAAGAATTGTCTCAGTGTCTTTTCAACACTTTCTCTGGTTAGAACTGATTTCAACACATTTGACAAATGTAGCAATGCTTTGTGAGGATACTATGTTATAATAATTAAACTAATAATTATAGGCGGTGTATTTAGCTACTTGCAAACTCACAGATGGCTAATATAGTTTTAAGGATCCCTGAAGAAAGTCATATATGTGACTAAGGTCTTGCAGAAAGAGTAAAGTAGAAAATTTAATTTCTGAATTAATTGCTTTATTCCTAGGAGACATTGCCCTCGATAGCTTTGCATACTCTGGGGGATTTTCCAAGTTCATGGTTGGCTCTATGGCTGTGTTTTTGGCTCTAGGACATTGTGACATTCTGTGAAATGTGTTCTAGACTGAGCTTGAATGCTTAAGTTTAGTACAAAGAATTATGCTGTTGATCTACCGCAGACACCTGAACCTAAGCTTGAAATGCAAATAATAGGTTTTCTGCAATGAATTACAAAGGCAAACAGAAGCCATCCCTATCCAGAGAATGAACTACACCTCACAGTTAAAACAGAAAACTGGAGAGGAGGTGACTTACTATGGCTACTCTTAATAGTGAAGACAGAATAATACTGTTTAATTTTATGAGAATCCACATTGGCAATTAAGAACCATAGGGCTGGCTCCATGGACAGTTGCAGCAAAGTCCACAGACTATCCCTGGCCCCTGTAAACGTGAGCTTAGGTGTTTGTTCTCCTCCCTAGTGTTTCATTAAACTCTGATGGACACACACCCTTGCCCTAGATCTATTGATGGCTTATATACTGGGATAATGGGCAGAAGGGATATATACTCAGTAAGACCTCCCTTATGGATCAAAGCTTTTTCTACATACTACTGAGCTGTTGACTTCGAGGCTTTTATTACACTTTCAGAATATGAAAATGCGTTTCTGTACAATCCATGTCTGTGTGAGTTTTAAAAAATAATAAGGCAAAACTGCAATTACTTTTGGCCACTGTCCTTGGGCATCTCAAGGCTATCAGATTTTTTTTTTTTTTTTTTTTTAGAACAGAGTCTTGCTCTGTCGCCCAGGCTGGAGTGCAGTGGCATGATCTCAGCTCACTGCAAGCTCTGCCTCCCGGGTTCACGCCATTCTCCTGCCTCAGCCTCTCCGAGTAGCTGGGACTACAGGCGCCCGCCACCATGCCCGGCTATTTTTTTTGTATTTTTAGTAGAGACGGGGTTTCACCATGGTCTCGATCTCCTGACCTCGTGATCCGCCCGCCTCGGCCTCCCAAAGTGCTGGGATTACAAGCGTGAGCCACCGCGCCCGGCCTATCAGATCTTTTACTGGAGAAGCAAGCTTGTTTTGTCTTCACCTGGATAACCCCTGGCTGGAAGAGAGCCAAAAGACCAGATTTCAGCATTTCTACCCATTCTGTGCATCATACACCAGTAATAAATGCCCAAGTAAACAAAGAGATGAAATAGCAATGCTATAGCGATAAAACCAATTCTATTGATTTTATTCCAGCAAATCTCATACCATACTAAATTTCTCAGAAGCATGAAAATATCTAGGCCTTTATTGCTCAGTTTAACTAGGCTCTTTGCATGCTCTTATTTTGTTTTAATAAATTAGCTGAAAGGATTAAAATTAAAACATGATTCTTTTCCTAATGGCTAAAAGCATTTCTGTGACACAATATGCTTAACACTGAAGAAGCTCAATAAAACAAAATTATATCCCAGGATAGAAAGATTTAGAACATCAGCAGACTTCTTCATTTAGATGACTAATATGTTTTTCTCAATGGGATTTTGAGCATGTTTATATCAGCACAGCCCAAATCTGAAAACTCTTACAAATTTCTATTGAAAAAAAAATGTTGACAAGGAATATACTCTATAAGTATGGGCCCATACCCAGTTGTACTTTTAAACACAGGCAGTTTGTGCTGGCAGCAGGATTTAACTGACTGAGTTGTGGTGGTGGGTCCGCTTGTCATCTCTGCTTACTATGCTCTGTTTTTAAATATTCGTTGACTTCACACACTCTGCACGATGGCTGATCAGAGAGACCTCAGCCCTGACTGAAGAAGCCACTGCAGGGTGAGCAGGGGCAGAGAGCCACACCTGTCAACGAGATGCTATTGACCAGTTTTTGCTCTGCCCTTGTGGCCATGCCCTATCAGACCCTCTCTTATTTTGTATGTTCTGCATACTGCTCAGAAGATAACAGTTGGAAACAATATTTAAAAAGGCTCTAAATGGAAATCCTTGTAGGTAAGGGTGTATGTCTCAGAGAAGGGTTAAGTGAATCACTGTGGGTTACACAGCTAGTTGAGGACAGGTCTAGGACACCTTCCACAACCTGACTGTTACTATTAATACAGTTTCTCCGGTACCATATTACGTTATGAGCACAGTTTCCTTCAGAGAGAAAATATCAACATTCAATGTCTCATATTTCCACTTGATTACCACTGATCTTATTGTAGTTCAGAGCCAATAGGAAATTATGTATTTTATCAAAAAAACAGGTAAATGTACCTTCTTTCCTACAGGGGCCAAACAAATTTAGTATGAATTTTTTTAAAGTGCCCAGGATTCTAGAACAGCAATGGAACCATCAGTATAAATTGTAGAGGACCAGAACTAAAGGAGTCTGAAGATTCTAAACTCAAGATCCCAATCCTGTTTGAGGTTGTGGCATTCAACCCCCAGGGTCCAATGGTGCTTAACCAATAGGGGCTATTTGTAAACGCATCCGTGGCTTAGGAGGCTGCATAAAACACCACCCATCCATACAATGAGCCCTGTCACTGAGGTTTTGCCTCCTTTGCCATGTGTGCACACGCAGCGACCACTGTCACTGATACTCCACCTCCTCTGCCACCCATGTACATGCAGCAACCACTGTCACTGATGCTCCACCTCCTCCGCCACCCATGTACATGCAGTGACCACTGTCACTGATGCTCCACCTCCTCCGCCACCCATGCACACGCAGTGACCACTGTCACTGATACTCCACCTCCTTCGCCACCCATGCACACGCAGGGACCACTGTCACTGATGCTCCACCTCCTCCGCCACCCATGCACACGCAGTGACCACTGTCACTGATATCCACTGTCACTGATACTCCACCTCCTCCACCACACACGCACACGCAGTGACCACTGTCACTGATACTCCACCTCCTTCGCCACCTGCCCTGGCATGGCTGAGACAGTACCCTTTTCTAACTTATTTCCCTTTTCAAGACTGTTTCTACTGGACGTATTGGCATGATTTCATCTGTATAATGACTTTGAAGAGGGCACAGTGCCATTATTCTGCCCTTAAACCCTGTGTCCATGCAATACAAAGTGATGGACACTTTATTGTAATTTCATTGATAAATTAAGGGAAGTTTTAATTAGGCAACAATGCCAAATGCACATATAGCTAGGACATTAACATCCATCCAACATAATATAAATTGAATGAAACTGCAAAATAGTTGAATGGGAATAAAACCAAATCAATCAAACTGCTTTATAGGATTATGCTCTATAAAAAATTTTAGTAAGAATTTTCATTTTATAAACGTTTAAGTTGAATGTTTTGAAATGATTGCTATAATGACTACAGTGATTTTCAGGAATTTGGAAATTCAGTAATGTTATCATTTATCCCAATGATTAAATGAGACCAATAATTCCAACTGACTTCCATGAGTTTACCTGAACATACCTTTGTCAAGCGCGTTTCAGATCATGGTTGACAGGTTGAATGGTATCTGTGGTTTAACTTAAGCATCTACCTCCCCAAATATCGGTTAGTATGTTTCCATAATTCATTTTTTTTTTTTTGGCTATTTATTGAGAAAATTAGTCTTGAGATTATTCCGTAAGATTTTAAAGCATCATCAATTATATATTTTGCACAATTATAGTAGGAAGTAGAGTCAGAATACCTGGGTTTTAGTCACTGCTCTGCCAAATATTAACTATCTAATATTGGACCATTGGCTTCCCATCTTTGAATTTTTTTTTTCTTATCTATAAAATGTCACAGAAACAAAATCTAACCAATTCTACTCACTCATGGGTTGGCTATAAGGATAAATGATATGCAGGTTGGCAAGGACAGATTCTAGGTCTTACTCCTACTGCTGCTTCCAATCTGGTTTTATTAGTCAGGATGATCTCCATTGTAATAGAATCCAACTAAAGTTAGCTTTAACAAAAAAGAGAATTATTTGTGCAGCTGAGTCATTTCGGGCAGCCTTGGCTGTTGGCCTGCCTGGGTCCATGTCCTCAAATGACATCTTGAAGCTCTGTCTTCCCTTCACTCGGTTCTCATGCCATGTTTACTGCTCTCAGATAGACTCTCTCCCCAGGTGGTAGCAGAGATGAGCACAGGTAGTTCCCCATCTATATTCTCCTGGCTTAGCCAAAACCATATGTCCAAGCTAACAGACACCATGAAGACATGAGAGATCTGAATGGCAGTGCCTAGGTCAGGCGCCCACACTTGGACCTGGGAGATGAGGCAAGCCCACTTGAATCAAATGAACTAAGGGCAGGGAAAGACGTAGCTGCCGGAAGACATGCCAGGCAGGCGAAATCCATGTGTCTACCACCTCTTCCAGGGACGACAGACAGAATCCAAATGTACTTTCTTCCTATTTATAAACCTTCAAAGACTACCCTTAACTAATATGCAACTCTCTCACATACAATAACAGCAAGATGAGTCGTGTCTTTCAAAACTGACATGCATTTCCTAGCCTGATCCAGATACCATTTTTATGGATTATCAATCTGCAGATAAATGCCCTAACCTGAGTGAATCCCTAACTTTGCACCCAACAATCTGGTTAGTTTGGGTCAGGGAATTTGGGTATTCCAAATTTTAAGCCTCCTAATTAGCTGACTCCAAGCATCCCTCATTGCTCACAGCCAAGAGTTAGAACCCCTCTCAGAAAGACTATGCTTTTTCCCTCTGAGATTGGAGGTGAGCCACCTTGGAGGAAAGATTCTGCTTCCTGCAGGACCCTACGAGTTGTCACAAGAAGCAGCTACTGAAGTTAATAGTTTTTCACTTGCTCCTCTGGCACTGATGAACTGTGCCCCCTCCCCCAAGATATCTTAAGACAGGCTAAAAAAAAATTCACACGTCAAACTGGCGTATAACAGACATTCAATCAATGCTAATTAAATAAATAATACTGGAGAAAGTACTTTATGCCATGGAAGCAATTTTGTAGATATCGTTGTTGTTATTATTATGCCTAATATGAAAGTTTTTTAAAAAAATTTTACTTGTTTTAGCAGTAAAAAGTGGGTCAGGAGAGAGATTAATGAGAATAGATGGTATAAAACTCAAGATTCAGATAATTTTTGAGATGACACTGATGTCCCTCTCTATCTAATGCGTTAGCTAAATTTAAGAACTGAATCATCTTAGCTATTAAGAGATAATTATATGACATCTTTGGAATACCTAAATAAAGTAGGTTGCAATATACACTTTTTAATATCTGTTCACTGGCTTATGTTTCAGTGAATTTAACTTTTTGGTTAAAGATGTCCATTTAGAATATATTATTTTTCCAAGAGTAAACACTATTGAATTTGAGTTATTTAAATTTAGTAGCATAAAAAATGTTCTCCTAGCAATGTATACAGAAGAGGCTCACAAGTTAACATCCTTCAGTTCCTCTGAAATACATCCCTAGTGAGGTCCATGGCACGCTAAATATTTGAGACTAGAGATCTTCAGCATTTCTGCTCCCTCCGTTTTAATTGTGTGTTTTAACAAGTCAGTTGTGTTCCTTTGCAGACCTGTTTTTACTAGTTGTGCTTAATATGGATTTCTTAATTTAATTTAAAAAATCAAGTAAGCCAGGGAACCATCAATGAAAAAAGAAGTGTTTCTACAAAAAACGAAGTCGAGTGATTTGCAGAGATTTAATAAAGCAGGTTTATTAGCAAACTCTTGTTGAGCTATTTGCAGGCAGAATTACTATAAAAATGAAAGGAAAGAATCTAAAACTCGAAACCAATTCTGACTTCAGATTGCATTGTTAGTGTCCTTATGTCCTAGTTTTACTTTAAAGAAATTGAAACCGGAAACTAGAAAGACTGATTTAAAAGAATGATGACTGGACAATCCAAGAAGTGTATCTATGCTTTAAAAAATAAAACAGGCTTTGATCTTCCATTAAAAGATTGCTATATAAGTGTATATTTAAATGTTTTTAAAAATAATAAAACATATCAATTTTCTGATTAACCTACCACATGTACATTATAGTGGGGAGTTCCTTCTATCCTTGACTCTGCCTCTCTTCTCACCAGAAATTCTTATTTTGGCTTTTTTTTTTTCCAACTTCCCCCAATTCCTCCACTGACTTTTGTTGTTGTTGTTGTAGTTTTTAAAATGTCTGTGGGTACGTAGTACGTGTATACCTCCACTGACTTCTTAGAGCTCTCCTTTTTACACCTGACACCTTATTTTTTGTCTTTTTTTTAAAAAGTGATTGACTAGTAACTCAGTTAAGACTCCTTTGATCTTCCTTTTGATTTCCAGAATGAAAGAGGATATTGTGTTCTTGTACACATAAGAAATTCTCTATTACATTCCATAAACATCACAATAATTCTAGAAAGAGAACAAACTTTTTATTAAAATAAACAACCACTGTGATCATTTTTCTGTCACATACCAAAGAAATGCAATAAGCAAGGCATCAAATATCTATGTCTAATTTACATTTGTATTAACTCAAAGGTACACTTTATCATGAAAACTCTAAATCTGTTTTTTAATTTGATGACGTTATATCCCATATTGATTACATTTATGGACAAAACTAATTCCCTGATAGATGGAAATACTAAAACAAAGGAACAGACAGCTAAATGACTTCCAGGTAGATTTTCAAATCAGCTTGGAAAGATTTTTCTTTTTATTATTTTAAATAAGACAAACCCTTTGCTTTCTAATCCATTTCATAAGATAATTTAATCTAGGGTAGTGGGGGAAAATCCTTATTATCTTGTGGCAGCCAGACATTCATAAATTAAACTTCTTTCTTAGAGAATTGCTTCCCTATGCTGGAGGGTAAAAGAAGTATGTAAACTCTTTACACCGGCAGAAACTTCAACATTGTTGGGAAATGTTTGGTAATGAGCTTCGTTCATTGGTACGTGGCCTGCCTTTTAATATTGTCTGCAAGGGAATTTGCGGGAATGGTACTACCTAGCCCATCAGGATGTCGTATGGCACAGGAGCTTTAAGTGCCACAGGGCACTTTGCCTTTGTTACACTCCTTTTTGCCTGGGGCTGTGAAAGTATTGTGAATATGATGCAAAATATCAAATGAAGAGTTTGAGTTCCTCATCCTATACTCCCTAATGGGTTCTCCTTGCCCATTGCCTAGACAGAGCCGATTTATCACGACTGGGGAATAGCAATAGAGAAAGACTTTAATTCACACAGAGCTGGCTGTACGGGAGACTGGAGTTTTATTATTACTCTACCAGTCTCCCAGAAAAATCGGGGATGGGACTTTTAAGGATAATTGGGTAGGTAAGAAGTTGGAAAGTGGGGAGTGCTGATTGGTTAGGTCAGAAACGAAATCATAGGGAGAAATGAAATCAAAGCTGCCCTCTTGTGCTGAGTCAGTTTCTGACCAGATGAGCCAGTTTATCCATCTGGATGGTCCCAACTGATCCATTGAATGCAGGGTCAGCAAAATCTCTCAAGCACAGATTTTAGGTTTTACAATAGTGATGTTATACCCAGGAGCAATTTCAGAAGGTTGAGAATTTTGTAGCCTCCAGCTGCATGACTCCTAAACCATCATTTCTAGTCTTGTAGCTAATTTATTAGTCCTGCAAAAGCACTCTAGTCCCTGGACAGGAAGGGGGTTTGTTTTGGAAAAGGACTGTTAACCGTCTTTGTTTCAAAGTTATATTATCAACTAAGTTTCTCCCAAAGTCCGTTTGTCCTATGCCCAGGAATGAACAATGACAGCTTGGAGATGAGAAGGAAGATGGAGTTGGTTTGGTCAGATCTCTTTCACTATAATAATATTCTCAGCTATACTTTCGCAAAGGTAGCTTCAATCCTGCAGGGAGCCGGTTTTCCAGCCTCCTCGCTGAGCACAGGGCTTCGAAAGGTCGCTGGACGTACCCTTCCTATAAAGTTAATTTATTCAGCATCGCACCCTTTAAACTTTATTTCCGTCCCTCAGAAATATAATTGTTAGCTTTTTTTCTCCAGTTGATCACGCTAACCTGAGAAAACTGTGTAAAATACAGCAATTCTCTGTTAGTTCTGGGGAGGATGTGGCTGTTGCTGCTGGTGCCACCAGCCTGAATAGTTTCCCTTCACTTGGTGTCTTTCCTTTCCTGAAAGAAACCTCAGTGGCAGAGGCCATGGCTGAGTCTGTCAACTGAAGCCTGGTCAAAAAACAGGATGTCGACCACTGCTGCCAGAGTCCCAGTGGGCTATCCTCCCTTTTTATTCTCAAGCTGAAGAGGAAACCTATTATGTGGGCCAACATTTTGTATTCCATATCTCGTTGTCTCTTGTTTCACACCAGTTGAGACTCATTGACACTAATAATCACATCTGTCTGTGCGACACAGCTAAGCATAAGTAGCTGCTCAGGTGCCCGTATGTGCTCCAAGACTACCCCAGTGAGTGCCTTCCAGAGCACATAAAACTAAAATGCTTCATAAAGTTTTGGAATTTCTGCTTTATCTAGGTATGTTTTAGAAGCTAATGAAAAGCAAGTTTTTAAGATGTATAATAGCTTCTTTCATTATGTGAAGCAAGTCTTGCTGATTTTAGGAGTAAAACTACAACCAGAAAACGGGGGGTGGAAGAGAAGAAAAAGTATTTTCATATGAATGAGGAAAGTGAGGCTTTTGCATAATTTTAATGGAAAAAGGATTAAGTGGTTGGAAATAAACAAAAAGTGTGAAAGAAGAATAAAATACATACAGTGCTGGTTAGCCTAAGCACAAGACCACTGCAGTCCCCAGGAGACATTAAAAGAGCTCTGGTTCTCAAAGGACTCAAGCCCCCTGGGACTTGCCAACAGTTTTGAATGAAATCTCTCTGGAGCTCCTAGTCATCTGGGAAAGAGTTGTACTAGTAGCAGCCTCATGGTTTTCTGAGTAGCACAGTCAGCAGTCCCCCGCAGAGCAGAATTTGATGGGGTGGTAGGCATTGCACCTTGTGCAAAATATCAACTGCTTTGTGTTACAGGATGAGGGAATCCAATAAATAGCCCCTTGCCTGAGTTCTGAACCAACTGAGACGAAGTTGATTGTGACTAAAAAGACTAATAATGGAGAATGTGGCAAAGATACACAAACGGTTGGCCGATGCTGGGTCTTACTCTAGTCCTATGCAGGGCAGACACCTGAGGCCTCCCTCTCCATGGGGCTGGATGGGGGCGAGGCTGTCTCTAGCAAACATATTTCCTGGAGGTGCAGTCCAGGCAGCGTACAGTGCAGGCAAATAGGGCTGAGGAGGCGAGAGGACCAGGGCTGAGCATTATCACCAGGTTCAGCTCCCAAATTTCAAACACTCCTTTTTCCTTTCCTGGGGAAGAGGGAATGGGGAGTACAGGCGAGGCCACGAGTGTTTCTGCTACCTGGTGACCCTCCATGGGCAAAGATGAGGCCAGAAAAGAGAGCGTGCCGACCTTGCGCTAAGAAATGTTTTTCAAGATGTGAATGTGCTCGATCCTGTATGGTCATTTGACTTGATCCCCAATGGTCATTTGACCACAGCATAGTCTAGAAGGAGCTCTGCACTTGGAGACTAGGTGTATTTGTCCATTCTAACACTGCTAATAAAGTCGTACCTAAGACTGTCTAATTTATAAAGGAAAGAGCTTAAATTGACTCAAAGTTCCACAGGGCTGGAGAGACCTCAGGAAACTTACACTTATAGCAGAAGGGAAAGCAAACATGTCCTTCTTCACATGGCGGCAGCAAGGAGAAGTGCTGAGCAAAAGGGGGAAAAGCCCCTTATAAAACCATCAGATTGGCCGGGCACAGTGGTTCACGCCTGTAATCCCAACACTTTGGGAGACTGAGGCAGGCGCATTACCTGAGGTCAGGAGTTTGAGACCAGCCCAGCCAACATGATGAAACCCCGTCTGTACTAAAAATACAAAAATTAGCTGGGCGTGGTGGCACACGCCTGTAATCCCAGCTACTCAGGAGGCTGAGGCAGGAGAATTGCTTGAGCCCGGGAGGCGGAGGTTGCAGTGAGCTGAGATCGTGCCACTGCACTCCATCCTGGCTGAAAGAGCGAGATTCTGTCTCAAAAAAAAAAAAAATCAGATCTCATGAGAACTCACTCACTATTACAAAAACAGCATGAGGGTAACTGCCCCTGTGGTTAAATTACCTCCCACTGGGTCCCTCCCACAACACATGGGGATTACGGGAACTACAATTCAAGATGAGATTTGAGTGGGGACATAGTCAAACCATATTACTAGAGATTTCTAGTCCCAGCTGTAGGACTTCCTGGCATGTGGCCTCTGCCAAGTCATTCTCTGAGCCTCCGTTTCATTTGTAAATCAGCAATAAATAATGCCTTCATAGATGGATAAGATTGTTTAAGAAAATCAGCAGTGTGGCTGGGCACGATGGCTCACACCTGTAATCCTAGCACTTGGGAGGCCGAGGCAGGAAGATTGCCTGAGCTGAGGAGTTCGAGACTACCCTGGGCAACATGGTAAAACCCCATCTCTACTGAAACACAAAAAATTTAGCCTGGCATGGTGGCATGTGCCTGTAGTCCCAGCTACTCAGGAGGCTGAGGCATGAGAATGGCTTCAACCTGGCAGCTGGAGGTTGCAGTGAGCTGAGATTGTGCCACTGCACTCCAGCCTGGGTGACAGAGAGAGATTCAGTCTCGAAAAAAAAAAAAAAACGGGTGAATATCAGTGCAGACTGCCATGCTCTGTGCAAGTGTAAGTTTTTGTGGTTATTATCTGTGATGTGGTAGGCATTGTTTGCCCTTGGACTGAAAGAAAATACCCTGGCCTAATAAGGGGATAGAAAAATAAAAGCAAGCACAAAAGAAAAAAGTTTAAGACTGTATGGAAAGCCAACTCTACCTCTAGCTATTTTGACAGGAAACCTGGGATCAAGACCTTTGCCCCAGTCACTCTTGGGATCAGTCACCTTGGATTGGGCCATCTCCCCTCTGGGACCACACCCAAATTTTGCCTCTAGGTCAACAGCTATTTGCTCTCAAATAAGGGAAGTAGAAAAACTGTATCCTAAACAGAATTGGGGCCAATTCAAAGAACTTAACTTTTTACAAACCTGTAAGTTTTTTGTTTTTTTTTTAAGGACAAAAGGCAAATGAGTCTATTTTTTAGTTTCATCTCAAGATAAGCTCTACTACCTGAAGAGGCGCTTTTAAGCAGTTCTTTAGAGTTGACAACAGGCCTGGGAACGCAGAGGAGAAAAGCCTACCTTGTTCTGTAGAAACACGAAAGGCAGGTCATGCTGCAGCCTCCAAGGGGGCAGTAAGCTGGGCTTTGTTCTTTTATTCTGGGTAAGAAGTTAGAGGCCCAGAGACATTAAATTATGTAGACATTTTCATTACTTTTTCTTTCCCTCCTTTTTTTTTTTTTTTTTTGCCACAGGAATAAAAAGTTTTTGTTCTTACCCAATTTTGTTCTTGACAGTTTAATCAATAAAATGTATGGCCACCATATGACATTTATTTATGGTAATGAAATGGATTCCCATGATATAACCTCCTTGCCTGCCAGGCGTTAATGGGCTGCCAAGTCACACCTAGTACATTTAAGTGGTGGTGCAGAAGCATGGTGTCACCAAGGTGAAGGGACCCTCAGAAGCATTTCCTACCTGCATGAATACCTTAGAAAAACCTCAGATCCTCAGTAGACACACTTCCAATTTCAGCATGATTTAGCGGTTTATAAAAGCATCTTACCTCTTCCACCAACAGAGGTTTACTTTAAGCTTCATTTCAAGCCTTTTATGAGGTCGTGCTCCATCAGCCTCTCAGAGCTGCAGTGGCTGATAAATTCTGATGAGGCATTTTATGTGATGGCATGGCACTTTTGGTAACAGGCGTTCTTTTTCTGCAAAACTTCATCTAAAATGAACACTAACAGACATGAGCGCTCAGGCGGTTCTCCAGTGTGCTACGGCTGTTGATGTGCAGCCAGCCATCCCTCCTCCTGCCTTTCTGTATGTCAGACTGAAGCTCTGAAACAGCCTCTAAACATCCCATGTGGACCGCAGGCCTGTGTTTCTGTTGGGCCTCCTGTTTAATCTCGACTTTGTATTTTTTTATATATACATAGAGACAGGGTCTGGCTATGTTTCCCTGGCTGGTCTTGAACTCCTGCCTCAAGCAATCATCCTGCCTTAGCCTCCCATAGTGGCTTTGTGAGTTTGCTCTTTGGCACTTCCATCCTTCCCATGGGCATTCCAAAACAGGGGCAGGTGGCTCTTTCGTTGCAAATATTTAAGTCGGGGGAACTCTGTATCAAAGGGGCACTCCAGCCTGTGCATTGAGGACCACGCTCCCCGCTTTCACTCACAGCAGCCCCCATGCCATGACTTTTCACCAGCAGCTACAGCAGCAGCCTGAAGGACAGGGGATTACATCCACAGAGGTCCGACCCAGTGTCTCCGGAATGGACAGCCCCCTTGCGAGAGGTGGCAGGGAGAGCCTTGCCCTCTCCTCCTGCCCACTGACCCCTGCCAGCCCCTTCTCTGAGCCTCCTGCCCACAAATCAGGGCTGGGTGACAAAGATGCACATCCTGCACAGAGCTGTGGATAGAGCAGGGGCGGTGGACATGCGGCTCCCCCAAGCTGTCTTGTGCTGACATAGTGCTGTCATGTGCCCAGCACATCACATGCCCAGCACAGCACCTCCTCGGGGTGGCCTTGTCTCTAGCTCTGTGCTGCCCTCAGCACAACGGCCTGCTCATAGTGCCTAGGAGCACTCGAGATGGGAGACTCATGTTTCGGGGGCACCAGGATGGAGAGGACTGAAGGAGGTTGCAGGGTGTCAGGGTTGAGGACACAGCCCTGGGGCATGTGTGGATGAAGGGGCACCTGTCTTCACATTCAGCCCTTGGTGGGCTCTTACAAGCACTTCCCCTCCTGCAAAAATTTGATGAAATATCAAAAAGGCATGGACACATTTACTCTATTTTTAATTAGAGCTCTTTCAGGATTGTCCAGGGAAGTGCGTTAGTTACTTAAAGTTCTGAGATTTCCTTGATCATTAATCCTACCAACTCAAAGGCCCCCAGGCTCTTCACCTACCTGGGACTCTGGAGCTCTCCACTTCTCACTGAGTTTCTGCCTCTGCAGCCGTCAACCTCCTTCCACCGGGCCCCTCCTCCAGGAAAAAAAAGCAGCAAAATAAAACCCAATGAAGATAGCTTTGCATAAAATCCGGGATTCTTTCAATGCAGTGCGTTTGATGATGCTCAGATAGAGTTGTATGGCAAATTATTGACAAATGCCTACACACTGATGTCCTTGTGATAGAGATTGCCTCTCACATGAGTAGGGGCTGAGGAAGGCACCTGAGAGAGGATTCAGGTTTATTAGGATTTGTTGTAATCAGACTAGCAAAGCATTTTCACTGTGAGCCATCTGTCAGCACATGCAAATAGGCTCATTTTATAAGACCAGATGTTCTAACAGTATTCATTTGAACAGGAGTCTACCTGTTCTTTGATTATAGTCAGTTATGGAGAGAAGCGATTCTACTATATTCCAAAATGATTTCTCTTTGGCTTTTAAATTTTTCTGGTTGATGTTTTTTGTTTGTTTGCACCTTATTTACAGCATAAGGAACAGAGATCTGGATTAGAAACCAGAAATCTACTCTCTTTTTTCTACTTCACTACTAAGGAATTTGGGGTTTGGTAAATTATCAGCTATCACTGGCCATGGTATCTCCAATAAGGAGGTCAGACAAAATGATTCCCAAGGATTCTGCCAGCTCCTAAGTCCCCCGTTTTAATTATGGCCCTAAGGAAGGAGCATTGTCCTCACTGTCTGCCCGCTTCAGCATCACTGTCCTGGCCTCGGGTTGTTCGGCGTGAGAACAGGGATGCCATGCAAAGCCCACAGCTTGCTCTAGGGAGAAGACATAGAGAAGTTCCGAGGAAATGCCAGCCACTCAGCAGATCCTTAACTCTTCTCTTCCTTTCTCTCAATTGTGAAAAAGTATTTAAAAGGGAAAGTACTCACATTTGTTGATTAGTTTGACTTTTTTGAGTTCTTATGACCTGTTTGAAGCCTACTAATGTGGAGGGCAGCCTATGATGAACAAATTCGAAATTGGTGAGGCCCAAGACAGCGCATCTCCAGGTAAATTCCTTGGCTCTTCTCTCCTGGGAAGACCAACCCCAAAGGATGGCAAGCCTGCCTCAGCTTCTTCCATCCTCGTGTCCAGATGATCCCCAGCTCTCCTTGAGTCCTTGTGCCTGTTCTTGGGGTGAGTTGAGTAGAAATTAAGAGTGCTATTGACCAGTTAGGCTTTGGGAACACCCTAGTGCTTACTAGCTGTGTGACCTGCAGCAAGTTGCTTAGCTTTCCTAAGAACGCACTTCCTTGTCTGTAAGATGGGGATACTTGGGATTATATGAGTTGCCACAGGTCAGTGCTGAGCCCATTCCACTGTATACAGGAGGCTCAGAGCACCGTCTGCCTATGGAAAGGTCCCACTCAGCCTGAGAAGGCCCTCCCGCTGCCCTGCTGCAGGCCTTCAGGGAGACTGAGCCCATCTGCGGGGAAGCTCACCAGGGGTGTCTACTATTCTTTTTATTCAGCTCACCCAGACCTTGCGGTTACAGGCCGACAAGGGGATATGCTTTCTGTCTGACAACACTGCCTTGCCACAGGCATCCGTTTCTCCATTCTGACTCACCTACGGGACAGAACCCATTCCCATCAGTAACGATGACTCACAGTCTCAGGAGTCCCAAAAAGTTGCTGGGCTTTTAGGGGGTGGGGGATATGTGTGTGTGTGTGTGTGTGTGTGTGTGTAAGTTTTCCATTTGGTTAAAGCCCTCTCCTCATGTGACGTACACACATAGACACATTTTTAGCACCCAGCTTTAGCCCATAATCATTTTAATTCGTCTGACAGGAGACATTTTGGACAGAGGCCCCTCCCATTCTCATACCGTATGAGCAGCTGCCTGGCACCTGCATCTTAGTCCCCTGTTAGAAAAATCGAGTGGAATGATTCTGTCAACTGGATGGGGTCACATAGGTGGGACACTGAGCACTTTAATTAAATTATGACAGTTTCAGGAAACCAAAAACAACTCTGAAGTGGCAAGAAAGCACTTTTCTTTCTTTAGAAGGTTCACGGGCAACAGAGGAGAGCAGTGCTCCTGGCCTTGCAATATCTCAGTTTGTTTTAACTGTGCCGTGCTATCTTATTCCACCAGGAATATTTAATAGCCACAGTATGATGTGGCTTTTACAAAATCCTCGTGATATTCTCTGAAACTGTCTACAG
The DNA here is from genome assembly GCF_009828535.3 of Hylobates moloch. Lineage (NCBI taxonomy): Eukaryota > Metazoa > Chordata > Mammalia > Primates > Hylobatidae > Hylobates > Hylobates moloch. The sequence continues at coordinate 169,489,217 of NW_026652277.1, read as the reverse complement.
TGTCTGTTTAAAAGTCAATAATGTTAATTTGTTTGATAAATTTCTACAGATCCCAACCCTATTGAGCTGTTAACTGAATGCACCTGACTTTTAACAGGTGTCTTAAGGATTCAATGTTGCTAAGAGGAATACAGTATGAAGTGAAGTAGACTCTTTGGAACATTGTATGTTTAGGCATATTGGAAGGAATATAAAAACACAGTATGATAAACTGGAATCATGAGGGTAGACTTGCAATGTATTCAGCAAAGAAATTTATTTGGCAATCAGAAAACAAAACCAACGAAATTATCTCCTTTGGGAGTGTATGTGTGTGTGTGTGCAGTCACACGGACACACAAATACACATGCATTTTTTCTGAAATGTATTTCACACCTTTACATTTTCCAGGACAAGTATTTCTGTTTTAATTTTTATTGTACCAAATGAATACAGTATTGTTTGTACAGCAAAGCCTGGAATAGAAATTTAATTAAATAACCATAGATCTAACAGAGAGAGACCGTGATCTGCATGATCACTGCATGATATGGTTTGACTGTGTCCCCACCCAAATCTCATCTTGAATTGTAGTTCCCATTATCCCCATGTGTCATGGGAGGGACCTAGTGGGAGGTAATTGAATCATGGGAGTGTTTACCTCCATGCTATTCTCGTGATAGTGAGTGAGTTCTCACGAGATTTGGTTTTATAAGGGGTATCCCCCCCTTTGCTCTGTACTTCTCCTTGCTGCCTCCATGTGAAGAAGGACATGTTTGCTTTCCCTTCTGCCATGATTGTAAGTTTCCTGAGGCCTCCCCAGAGCTGTGGAACTGTGAATAAATTAAATCTCTTTCCTTTATAAATTACCCAGTCTTGGGCATATCTTTATTAGCAGTGTGAGAATGGACTAATACAGTTTCCAATGGTTTATAGAATATTTAGAAACAGATACATTTTTCAGACAACTGGATTTATTTTGACTTCTATTATTTCAAAATGTGACTAAAAACAAAAGTGAAACTTTTTTTTCTAATTTCATATTAAAGAAAAACAGCAAGATCAAATGAATCAAGATGCAATTTCACCCAAATGTCATATTAAGTAAAAGACTAGATAACGTTTTGGCATTTACACTATAGTTACAGATATTTTACAAGATGCTCACAGATGCCTGTGTCTGCCTGGGTTGCCATTTATGGGTTTTTTTTCTCATGTAAATCCTAGAAGAACCCTTGCAATTAAGGACGATTCTTACCACAGCTTTTGTAACCTTAGGCCCCATCTATGCTAATGAACAAAAATGTGTGACGCTATGACTATCATTAAAACTAAAAAGAAAATTTGAAAAAAATAAATAAGACCTCTCTGCCATGTTGAGCCATGACTCATCAGTTCCACTGGAAAGTCTCTTTTAATTGGAAACAGGAGCTGCTCTCTGACATTGGTACACAGTCTTGGTTTGGTTTATTTTAATGCACTTTGAATGCTGAAGCTATCAATTTGTACAGACCATTTTAATGTACTGCTGGGGGGAAAAGAACTCAACAAGAAATAGTTAACAACTTACACTTTTTTTTATTAGTTTTTCTTCCCAGATACTTTCTACAGTCCTAAATGGGATAAATTGGGTAAGAATGCATGTCAGGATTTTTTTTTTTTTTTTTTTGAGACGGAGTCTCGCTCTGTCGCCCAGGCTGGAGTGCGGTGGTGAAATCTCGGCTCACTGCAAGCTCCACCTCCCGGGTTCACACCGTTCTCCTGCCTTAGCCGCCCAAGTAGCTGGGACTGCAGGCGCCCGCCACCACGCCTGGCTAATTTTTTGTATTTTTTTGTAGAGACGGGGTTTCACCACGTTAGCCAGGATGGCCTCGATCTCCTGACCTCGTGATCCGCCCGCCTCGGCCTCCCAAAGTGCTGGGATTACAGGCGTGAGCCACCGCGCCCGGCCGATGTCAGGATATGTTTTTATTTCAGTGGCTGTGTTTAGCTATGGCAAATTTCCAATGGATAAAAAGCCCTGAGGAATGTGTGTGTGTGTGTGTGCGTGTGTGTGTGTCTGCGTGCGTGTGTGTGTGCACACCCCTAGCAACTGCATATAGAAAATGAAATAGAAATGTAAGAAGAAGAGGATATTCCTCTAACTACAGATAGCAAGACATTTCAAAAAGCATTTTTATCTCTTCATTGAATGAAAACTGTCCAATAAATTCCTCATAGCTTGAAGTCATCCTCATATTATGATGGATACATTTTTAAATAAGTGCCTTATGCCATAGGAAATTATTTTTCCAGATTATTTTATTCTCTATTTGCACTCATTGCTTTTGAGGGCCTGTGGTATTTGTGCCATGGGTTTGTTGCACCTGTCACTTGACACTTTGCATAAAACACGTGGCAAAGCTACTCTTCTCCTGTCTTGTCTCTTACCAGTCTGACTGAGCTACTTGTGAGTCTTGTATGATTTACTGGTACTCTAGTGTATTGTGGGTCTTGTAGAGCTTACCGGTACTCTAGTGCTTTGCAGATGTTAAATGCTTGATAAAGAATTTGTTTCCTTTACAACCATCAGAAAACTGTTTCTCAGAAAAAATTCTATCTATGGAATCCCACAATGTTGAAGGCTTTCAGTAAGCACTAGCTCATGCATGGCACATGGTGGGCACTCCTGTCTGCTACAGCAGAGTTATTCTGATATACTCACCCCCACTGAACCATTGTTTGGCTCCCACCCTCTCTTCCTCTTCCATGGCTGTGGCTGGGAGCACAAAGTTCCAAGAGGGTAGCAGGAGCAGCCTGCCTAGAAAGCGTGGCCCCATCCTTCTGGGGCAGTGCCACCTGCAAACACCCCTGGGGATGCAAACAGCCCTTAAAGGATTGTTTTTGTCTGTATCCTATTTTATCTGTGAGTAACATTTTGGAAGAAAACCGTTTTTGTGCTTAGACACTCGAACTTGCTGTGTCATGTGGTTCTCTTCCAAGTGGTTGACTGTCACTGTGTGGTCTTTTACAAGCTCTTTGCTGGCAGAGAATCACATGTCTTTTTTGATTCATCACTGTTTCTCTTCCCGAGTGCCTAGTCTAGGGCCCTAGACATGGTGGGGGACAAACATCTTCACTGATGATGATGATGACAAGAGAAAACCGTGGATGCCTGCTGAGAGAGTATCCAGTGAGCGCCATAACTTAAAGATGACGAACTTGAAAGTGTGAATTTGACTCTGCTAAATGGCAACACACTGGTACTTCTGAAACTGCTTTAAAACACATCTTAAAACAATGTAATTCTTGGAAGTACAGGAAGATTTAAGATACTCTCTGCTTTTGGAAACTCATTAAATTAAATAAATTTGGCTTATTTAATTTCAGTTCTGAAATTTTCTTATGATGACAGTATAAACTATGCCAATGGTAACTTCCATTTATTGGGGACATACCACGTGTGTCACCCAAGTGCCAGTTACTTCAAAGCATCTCATCTACGGCTCTACAAGAAAGCTGAGCCTCAGAGAGGTGCGCTGATTGGCCACGTTTTCAAACTAGGGAGTTATTGGTGGGTGCTCAGCTGTTCCTTGGGTAGATGGTAGGTGTTGTCAGACCTTCAAATCTCAATTTTGCAGACCCTAAAGGCTCTGCTTTCATATTATATTATGAGTTTCCCAAGGAAGAGTGGAACTTACTCTAGTACACAGTAAAAATCTATGCCTTTTCAGGGTGAAATTCAATCAAATTGAACATTGAAAAGGCTTCTGTTATGATGATACCATGGGTGAGTAAGCACAATGAACACTATGTGAGTTCATTGACACAGCTCCACTCAGAGTGCGCCAAAGCTGGTGAACTCCTTCAGGGAAAAACCTGAAAGCATTTCACAAACCCTTAAGCTAGAGACTCGGACCTGGCACTATTGTCACAGAGTGGAAGCAGAGTGCCTTTGAAAGGGCTTGTCAACAAAGCTTTTATCAGCATTAGCAAATCACAGAGATGTGGGTCACTAGGTAACCACTGTCACCCCAAGATTTTAGGTCTGCTCCACTCACATTAACTGGATTCTTCAGCACGAGCTTATGTGCAGCATCTTCCTGAAGATCAAATTGGCATTTGCTAGGTGGGTGGGGAAGGAGGCAGGCAGAGCGAGAGTGTGGAGGATGATTGGGTGAGAATACCAGGATGGAAAACATTAAAAAAGCGTCTGTGGTTCAGGGCCGGCCTGGAAGGGGCAAGACGGGAGGTGGGAGGTTGGCAGAGTCATGTATAGGGTGCCTTTTGTGACCACTGGATAATCTGACTTCACGGGTCAAGTAGTGGAGGTTTTAAGCAGGAGGGCTAAATGTGGATGCCTGTTAAACGGTGACTGATGGAATGTGGAGCCTGGGTTGGGAGAGGCTAGATGAGAGGGAGGGGTGATTGGGCAGCAACTGCCAGGGTACAGGGGAGAGTCTTGCAGTGCGGCTTCTGAAATCGCTCCTGACTGCACCCTAACCGACGTCAGTACCTCCTCCCTTACTTCTCAGTTAGATTCTGCTGGCTGAGAGCATTGCCTTAAACTTCTCCTGGATCCACATCACCCTGTTCATGTCTACAGGAGTCATTTTTCTGAAACACCAGTCTGATCAGGTCCCAGTTTTGAGCAAACACCTTCGAGGAGTCTGTCCTGCTTCCTGAACAAAGCCCAGATGCCATGAGCATCCCTAGCCTGCCTTCCCCACCTCTTCCATCATCCCTCGATCCAGTCCATGCCCCACGAAGACGCCATTCCTCGGTGCTGGTTTTCCTCAGTGCCTGGTGTCTTCCAGCTCTGTGTCTGCCTTCTGCACTCTTTTGCCTGCCCATTATGTTTCAGCTCCCACTTACAAGATATCAATTGTTGAAGATTTCCCGTAACTATAAATTACTCAATTAAAGCTGTGTGTCCTGCGAATGGTTCTCTTCATTGCCTGCCCAGCACTCTGGTTATCTGCATGCATGGTACACTCTCATTGGCTTCCTGCCTCAAGGGCCTGCCTATTACTCGCCTCTACATCCCCATAGGGCCAAATGTAGCCCTGCGTGATTCTGTCTGTTGAATGAATGAGTGAATGCATTAATTAACAACGAATGGTAATGCAGTGAGAGCTGGCGCAGTTCTGGAGATGTCAAACCCCCTCTTCTAAGTGCCATTTCTCTATTTCTCTGCAAAGGCTGGCTTGTGGACTTCTTGGTTAGTTGGTATTTAATCCTTTCACTAGCAAATATTCAAGCACTGAATGTTTACCCACTGCTATGAACTGAAGGTTTGTGTCCCTCCAAAATGTATATGGTGAACTCCTAACCCTCAAGGTGATGGCGTTAGGAGATGGGGCTTTTGGGAAGTGATTAGGTCATGAGGGTAGAGACCTCAGGAATGGGATTAGTGTTCTTAGAAAAGGGACCTCAGAGAGCCCTCTCATCCCTTCTGCCATGTGAAGACACAGCAAGAAGACAGCACTCATCAGACACAGATTCCACCATCACCTTGATCTTGGCCTTGCAACCTCCAGACTTGGAGAAATAAATTTCTGTGGCTTATAAACCATCCAGTCTATAGTATCCTGTTAGAGCAGGATGAACAGACTAAGACACTCGTATTTCCTCAAACCAAATAAATTGAACAGCCAAATTATTACACTCTTTATTGGACTAAAATCATGTAAATGACATTGATTTTTAATCTAGTTTTTTTCTATAGAATAAGAAAAAGGAGAGCAATAAATCAATATTTAGAAGTATTGTATACTTCCATTTTCCAGCATTACTCTAATTGACGTGATACGTGATACATGACACTATCATGTTTGTTTGTTTAATTATCAGTTTGTTTTGGCTAATACTGATTTTGCAGCTGCCCACAAAGCAAATACCCACAAGTCAAAAAAATTAAAAAGGAAGTGTAAATTCTCAGAGACATTTTAGGGCATCGTAAACCCATGAAACACAATTTATTCCTAAGTGAAATTTTTAATTTAAAACCTCCAGCTTTGTATCGTTACTGAATGAAGGGCAAGGTGATGTGGCAGAAATACAATAAGAGTTATCCTAGTCACCCTGGTGCATTGGAAGCAGTCATAGAGCAGGCTCATCTCTGCACCAATGGGGTCCACACAAAAGATTTGGCCATTTGCTTCCTGAATTGGGGATCAAACATGTCAACAGCTAAAGACATGAAACACCACTCATTCTCCCCAAAGATCAGCACGTCTTTTGGTGTGGGTTCCACCCATCTTTCCTAGAACTCTCCACCACAAATAAAGACCTCTGGAGTTCTTCTCAGTGTTCGTAACTGACTGTCTGGTGATGGGCTTTATGAAAGCATTTGATGACACTCGCTACACTCCTCTTGTTCTTTATAGTAAACACTGTTTTTAATCCATTTTAAGTAGCATGTGAAGTCCAAGGCTGCACATCACATGACACAGTGATGCGTGTACCATATTCCATGGTGTTCTCTTTCTGGTAAAATAGGTAGAGTTCTTTCAGAAAATAATACATACTTTAGTTGCCCTTTGATTAAGAAAACTGAAACTTTGCTGAGTTATTTACCAAAAAAGTGTAACTTTATCAGATCACATAATAGTAGATCCTATTTCGTTATTGGTAAGATCGTCTTAGCATGACCGATAAGGCCGTCGGGGCCCTCTGTTTCCTAGGCTTTTCTCCGATGCTCTACCTTCTTTCAGCAGAACGCCTTGAGAAAATACATATTGTGGTGTGTAGGAGATTGGTCAGGTTGGTGGGAAAAATTGTAGAAAGATGCAAACCTTCTCGGAAGGCCAGGGGTTTGCAAAGCTTCTAAAGAAAATTCGGCTGAAGGCGGCTGAATTCTCTTAAGAGCTTAGGTTAGGTAACAAGGGAATGTAAGATCTAGATAAGTTAGTTTACTTAGGCCCCAGAACCTGGCCTTTAATCATCCACAAGCAGGACTGCTCTGGGTTGGGGGGGGAGGGTGACCATGTTAATTATCCACAAGCGTGTTGACTCAAAGCCTTTGTCATTAAATTTGTGCTGAATAAATGCCTGCAGCACCAGCCATGGCTGCTGACTCTTGACAGTACCCTCCTTGTGGTCTGTAAGCGGCCCGGTCCCCTAGCCCACTCTTTTACTAAATATCTGTGTCTGAGTGCATTTGTTCATCCATCGTTCGGCCAGGGTCTGCGGGTCTGACACAAGAGTGGTGGGAGCAGAGCCTAGGCTGGCAAAGCTGTAAATATCAGTGGATGCAGCCAGAGTTTGGCTTTACAGTTTTGCCAGCGTCCTCCAGACATGCTCCATGTTCTTTCAGTTTGGCAACCACATGTGCCCTAGGACTCTGAGGTCAGCAGGCACCCAGTTGAAAGGAAAGAATATCAGTGTGTTCCCTTTGTTTTTCTTTAATGGTTGAAGGATGGACTGGTGCCCACTAATGGGACCTGAAGCATCAGTCACTGGCCCCTGTTCATGTACACATGGGTGGTAGTTCAGTCTGCACTTGGTCTGTCCCACACTGTGATGCTCTCCAGAACCATCCTTTCTTTGGTAAGTGTAGTAGAGAGTAAAAAGCCACAGGAAATCAGAATGCTAACAGCCGCACAGTCAGTAAGCTGGTTACACCACAACAGGCCGGTTCCCTCCTTTTATTCATTCACCAAACAGTAAGGAGTTGGAGCCTGCTCTGTCCTGACACTGTGTGCAGGGTGAGAAATACACAGTGAACCGCACCAGGAATATATAGGATCTTAACTTCTGAGGAATTTATTTAGCCTCTCTATGGCCCAATTTCCTCATCAGGAATGAGGAAATTAGATCAGATGATGTACAGATGTAAACTGCTGCTTTTAATCAGCCTTTAATTTTACTTTATACTGTAATGAAACCTACTTCTTATACTGGATTACTTTGGGTGGGGTCTTGTTAGGTGGCGGCCAGACCTTTGGCCTCCAACTGCTATTCCACAGGCCCTTTGTAAGGAAATTTTGTGACTAAGGGAAGGGTATTGATAAGCCTAAGGAGGCCTGGCCTATGAATAGGCCTGAGCAGAAATGTTCTGGCATTTTTTAACGTTACACTTGTGCGCTGAGCCCTGAGCTGGCAATTTGTGCACATGATCACATGGAAATCTTAGCACGAGTGTTAGATGTTACTCTCCCCATTAAGAAGTGGTTCTACGTAGCTGCCACATTGCTCCTCTGCGCTTACCCCTCAAGGATGGGTTATATGCAGAAGAAATAATTGAGAAATCATCTACTTTATTTTTTATTGATTTTTTTAAAATATACTTTAAGTTCTAGGGTACATGTGCACAACGTGTAGGTTTGTTACATCGGTATACATGTGCCTTGTTGGTTTGCTGCCCCCATCAACTCGTCATTTACATTGGGTATTTCTCCTAATGCTATCCCTCCTCCAGGCTCCCATCCCGCAAACCAGCCCTGATGTGTGATGTTCCCCTTCCTATATCCATATGTTCTCATTGTTCAACTCCCACCTATGAGTGAGAACATGCAGTGTTTGGTGTTCTGTCCTTGTGATAGTTTGCTAAGAATGATGGTTTCCAGCTTCATCCATGTCCCTGCAAAGGACATGAACTCATCCTTTTTTATGGCTGCATAGTATTCCATGGTATATATGTGCCATATTTTCTTAGTCAGGTCTATCATTGGTGGACATTTGGGTTGTTTCCAAGTCTTTGCTATTGTGAATAGTGCCACAATAAACATACGTGTGCGTGTGTCTTTATAGTAGCTTGAAAATCATCTACTTAAAAAGGGTATAGGACTTTTCCTGGAGAAGGACATTTCTAAATAAGAAATGTTGAATGGCGTAATGTATTCTAAGAAAGGCCAGTGCAGACCAACTTGTTTATTTCAAATTTATTTCCATTGTCTGATTTTCCAAATAGTTTGTGTTCATTATTAACAGAAGGCAAGGCTTCTGTAGGAATTCAACTATCATATCTTCCAGCTTTCTTCTCAAGCACTTTTTAGATTAAAAGTAATTCACGAAAATGTTTTTAGTAGCAGCATCATTCCTTTAGGGAACACTTTTTAATAAATTATCAGACCAAACTGTTTTAATAAAAATGATATTAGTAGAATGTGTGTGTCCATCTGCAACCTTGAGGTTCCTATGGGATGAAAATATATTTCCCAAGGTCTCAAAGTCAGAGGCATGCAATGCCTACGGGAAACAGAAGCGAATGTGTTTTTCTCCCAATGCTAACCTTGCATGATTGATCATAAGAGCTGTAGATTTATTCTAATTTTGCTTATAAGGTTTTTTTGTTGTTGCCTTTCTTTGAAGCATGAAACACTGCCAGAGGCAGGAACCCAGGCTTAATGGACCAAGAGCATGAGCTGAGAGAACATCTCCCCAGTTTATATTCATTTGGCAATGAGAAAGCATTTTAATGTTAACACATTATGTTACAGTATTGTGAAAACAAACATTTTGGCTTAAGTACAGTAGGGATTCTTGCTTTAGTTATTCCAAAGATCATCTCAACTCTTCTGTCTTCAGGAAAGTTTTAAGACTCGTTTTATAAATTGTAGTTTAGCCTTTTTATTAGAATTGAAAATAGCTGTTGGCACCACTAATGACTTTTATGTGTTTCTGCTGGTGTCCCCAAAGTAAATTACTGTAACTAATGTAGCACTGTCTCTTTTTATAACTGTTAGCTGCTGAAAGCAAAAATTTGTCTAAAGTCAAAATATTAACAGTTTTATTTATTACAAGATGTCAAGAGGAAAGAGTATAATTTCTGCGGATTTGAGACCAGACTGAGGCCTTTCATAATGAGGCTTTTCATAGTAAGACTTCCTTCCCGTAATTCAAAGAAAAGTGAAAAATTAATGTGTTGTGTTTATTATCAAATATTAGATGACCCTTTAGTAGAAGTCAAAGCAACTATTAAATTAGCCAGTTCAATATAAACATACATATTTCTTTTAACCATAGCCATATGTTTACTGAATATTAAAGCGCAGTGCAAGGAAAGGTGCTTTCTTAGCCAAAGCCATGTTTTCTGTTTTACTTCTGTCGTCATTCTTTCCTTTTTACCCATTTTTGGCTCATCTGCAAAACCAATGTAGTTTCATTGAATCATTAGGAAAATAATGGGTGGCTCCAGCCCAAACTTAGAGAGTATATGAAGGCACTAAGGTAGTTATGACAAAACCAAAACCCACATGACTTTCAGATTAAAAAGCAGGGGCATAATCTAATATTTTATTCAAGAGCTGTGTTGACATTGCAAAAAAATAACAAATGTTTGATTTGGATATGCTTTTCAAAAAAGCAGTTTTTAAAAAGCTGTCTGTCACTCCCTTACTGGTCTATATTTGCTTACAGTTGGGGATAATATTTATACTGTTTAAAAAGACATCCTGAATAATGTGACACTGGAAGTGTCTATACCCATATTTTTGTGTTGCTAGGGAATACTACAATAAAATCCTTTCTGTATCTATTATTTATATATTCACTTACGAGACATGTCTGTATATACATCTTTTTTAAGGGAAAACATGGTTGAAGAGAGGCAGAAAAACTAGGATATCATAGTAGGAAGCACACCAGAGAGCCAGCATAGGGAAAGTAATGGGAGTCCCAGCTTGGGGATATCTCAGTCTTCTGTCATTAAGGGTCTTGGCAGGTGCCCTTAGTGGACTCACCCATAGGCTCTTGAGTGTTAACTAAGGCTTTGTACATTATTGTATTTTTACAATTTTATACACATTTTTCTATTATGTTTTCTTAGAAACAGGCTGGGGCTCATGCAATCTATTGTAAATAGCTATAGCACATGAAATAGCCTAAGAACAAGCTGAAAAGGAAAGAGACATTGCCAACTCAGATATGCTTCTGCCAAGACAAGTGAGCAACGCAGATGAGCCACAAGAGCAGATGATTTCTAAACTGCATAGGTTTGATGTAGGTCTGATTCTTTTTAAGTTTGTTAGCACCAAGAAGTGCATAGCATTCTGAGAACTTAGTGTTTTAAACAGAATGATAAGTCACCTTGAAAATTCATTTCAGAAGGAACAAGAAAATTGTCAAGTTCTCCGATTTCTTTTGTTTCTCCAATTCTTTCTCACTCTTCTTCTTCCTCATAAATCAACTTTCCCAGAAGCCTAAAGTTAATACAATCCCAGGAGAGGGCATGAGGTAGTGGAAGCTCTGGTCAGATAAGAGACAGAAGAGGAACAGAACCCCTCTTTCAGGCTCACATGGACTGTGGGGTGGAGGGAAGACCTGTGTCCATGACAAGAAGGCTTCATAGAGTGTGGGGGAGGATAAGAGGTGGGGGAGGATAAGAGGTGAGGACTTGTGGCTCTGCTTCCTGCTGGGGCCTGCTGCAGTGGCCAGGCAGGAGCACAGTGGCTTCAGGTAGAGAACGCCTGGGCACAGCTCCCAGAACCTCCTTTCAGGGCCTGGAGAGGGGCAAGGAGGTCGCTGGAAAGGAGCAGGCCTGGTGTTGGCTACTGAACAAACGGAGCCTACCATCAGAGCCTACAGGGCAGACCTGCGTGCCCAGGAATTGAATGGGAATGGCAACCAGATCTTCAGAGGCTACGCAGCCCTAAGCAAAGAGAGCGCTTTCCCTTTTCAAAGAAGTTAGCAGCCAGAGCAGGTGGTGACAGGGAGACCACTACTGCAGCAGCTGGTGAGGAGCAGAGGGCAGCCCCCCATCTCCAAATAGCTTGCGGACCCCTCCTCTCACTCACCATGAGGGCCCAGTCACCATCTTGGAGAGGAGGTGTGAGGAGTTGGAGACGGGGGGCCTAACAGGTACCAAAAGCGCTCGGTACACCAGCACATACTGAGATAGCTGGCATACTCGTGGTAAGGTATCCTCTCTGCGGAGAAAAGTAGAGGGTGGCTTAAGCAGAAGGTGAGATCAGATATTGAGGAAATTAGAAGTGACTTTTTTTTGCTACAATGGAATGTGATGTGTGAATTTGTCACTTGGTAACATGCTAGGAGTGAGTATGGGTGGCCTATGTCATAGAGTACTTCTCCTTCCTCCTTGACTCACATCCTTTCTCATTTATGGGTGACCAGCAAGGTTAACTAGATCAGTAGCTTTAAAGTTCTTTCCTATGAAGCAAAATGTGTGGCTGTAGTAGTTAATTTTAGGTGTCGACTTGACTGGATTAAGGAATAGCTAGAGAGCTGGTATAGTGTTATTTTGGGGTGTGTCTGTGAGGGTGTTTCCAGAGGAGGTTAGCATGTGAGTCCAAGTGGATTGATTGGGGAAGATCAGCCCTTAATGTGGACGGGCCCCATTCCGGCTCTTGGGGGCCTATATAGAGGAAAAAAAGAGGAAAAGCAAATTAGTTTCTCTTTACTGGAGCTGGGATACACGCTCCTCCTCCTGCCCTTGGACATCAGGACCCCAGGCCCCCCAGCCTTGGGACTCAAGGACATTCATCAGCACCCAACCCCCACCAGCCTCAGACTGAGAATTACACTATCAGCTTCTCTCATTCCAAGGTTCTGGGATTTTGACTGAGCCACGTGACCAGCATCCCAGGGTCTCCAACTTGTAGATGGCCCGTCCTGGAACTTCTCAACCTCCATCATCACATGAGCCAATTCCTCTAAGAAATCTCCACTCGTACGTGTATCTTTATCTACCTAAAGATCTATCCTATTGCTTCTGTCTCTCTGGAGAAGCCTAATAGAGTGGCACATGACGGACAGTAAAACCCTGGCCCCTTTGAGCCTCTGCCCTGCACCCTTACCCAGGCTGTCAGGGACATTGATGGCAAGCATCAACAGAAGAAGGCAGAAACTCAAGTGAGCCCTTGAAGCACTGAACGTAAAGGTGGACAGGAGGCACCTTGCCAGAATCCCCCTGGATAGTCATCGGAATTATACAGCCTATCCTCCACCTCACTGCCTTCCATGGTGACCATTTCCCGGTTGAGAATCTTTGTTGAAATGAAAGAGATGTGCTGATAAAAGAAAAAGATGGGGAACTTTTCTGTAAACCAAAGATGTGTTGTCTCTGGCCCAGTGATTGCTAAGAAGAGCTAGAAGGTTTTTTAACACAGATGAATCAAAACAAAACTTTTCCTTCCATGACTGTAGGTTGTTCAAATATCCATGCATTGGATCCCTTAGTTACTATCCTGACCAATAATCTATGTAAACTCTAGAAGTTGGAGTCTTAAAGTTGAGAGGTAATCCTGTCCAGGAAATGTCGATGCAAAGTGGAGATTCAGATTCCTCTGATGTTCCTGTCTACACAGTGAGGTGTTGCTAGTAGTGGTTTCTTCCCTCTTATCCCTGAATTCTGTCCTCCTTCCGTTCCGTATGACACCTACATCTGACATAATTCCTATCAAACAAATCAATTCAGTGAGAGGAACTACCAAGGTCAGGTCGAGAAATTTTACAGAATTTCTTAACGTCATTCGTTTTCCTGAGAATGGTGAGGAAGAAGGTGTCTTGGGACAATGGGCTGTACAGCGTGGGAGTCAAGGATCTAAAGCCAACAGGACCAATGGAAATATAATGTGTACCAGCTGGGCACAGTGGCTCACAGCTGTAATCCCAGCACTTTGGGAGGCCAAGGCGGGCGGATCACCTGAGGTCAGGAGTTCAAGACCAGCCTGGCCAACATGGTGAAACCCCATCTCTACTAAACATACAAAAAAAAAAAAAATTAGCTGGGCATGGTGGCATGTGCCTGTAGTCCCAGGTACCTCGGGAGGCTGAGGCAGGAGAATCGTTCAAACTCAGGAGGTGGAGGTTGCAGTGAGCCAAGATCACACCATTGCACTCCAGCCTGGGAGACAGAGCAAGATTCCATCTCCAAAAAAAAAGAAGAATGTGTACCAATTATAGAATTGTAAGCTTTCTAATAGCCACATTAAAGGTGAAGTTAATTTTAATGATATATTTTATATATCCTAATACATCCAATATATTATAATTTTAACATGTAATCGATGTAAAAATTATTGAGATACTTTCTGATTTCACACAGTCTTCAAAATCCAGCATGTATTTCACAGTCCTCTCTCCATTCAGCAAGACACATTGAAATAACTGCTTGTGGCTTGCAGCTACCATATTGGAGGGTACAGTTCTAGACTCTGCTGTCTCAGAGACCCCAATTCAAGTCAAGGGCTACTGCTGCTGCATACCAAGTGTGACTGGATAAATTGCTCTCTCAGCCTCAGTTCCCTCATTTAGGAAATGGTAATAGTAATATTTCAGGGTCACTGTGAGATTTAAACTAAAACTATCTATACAAAGAGCTTAAACTGATACCAAGTAAGAACCCTGTAAATGTTAGTTATTGTTATATAGATATCATTATTATCAATTTTATCGTATGAAAAGTTCTTAGTGTAACAAATATCAATAGACCTATGAAAAAAAATAAAAAACTTCTGCTGTAACTACCATTACCTGGACATAGAACAGTAAAACAGGAAAGTAAGGAGAAGAAAAAAAAAAAACAAAAAACCCAGCAGCTTAGCAAGTGACTTTTCCTATGGTGGCCTTAGCTACTCTGGGCATCCAGATTGCGTCACTCTTTTTTTTTTTTTTTTTTTTTTTTTTTTTAAATGAAGACAGTTTTTGTAAAGGCTTGCTTTACAGGCTTGCCAAAAATTCTTGTGCTGGTGACCATATGTCTGTGAAACCAGGCAATCTGTGTCCTTGCTACCTTGTAGATCTTCAGCCTTTTTGTGATTAACAAAATGACCTTTCAGACCTGGGGGATTCAGAACCACTTCGGGCTCTGCCAGGACTTTCTGTCTCTTCCAAGTGAAGAGCATCTGCTGCCCTCTGCCGAAAACTGCTGCTACTGTGGCTCATTTTTCTATCACTTCTGCTTCACCAGAACCACTCAAGAATGAAGACGAATGTGAAGTCAGTGTGGCAGCTCCACGATGCCCTTTGTGGTTTCTTGACCTGGTGGCTAAAATCCTTCCTCCAACGAGAAACGTTTTTAGTATCTTTCATTACACTTAGTGAAAGTAAGACACGAGCTCAGTTTTAATCTTCTAGATGGTCTTTTGGATTAAAATTATATTTATACATTTGCATAATAAAAGTAATGTTGTGAAAGAAAGCAGTTTGAGTGTGTGAGAGATAATTGCATCTGTACGAGCTGTCTTGGGGCAGCTCTTACGGAACTGGGCTCAGCATTAGACATTATACCACTGAAGCATTTTGCATTTTTATGTGGCAGTGCAATAGAATTTGAATTTTATGCACAATTAATCTTATATTGATGTATTGTTTGTAAGTAGGTTTGGGCATAATACTGAGAATAAACCTTTAGTGTAATCTTTTGGTATTTTTCTGCAAAAAGAAAAGTGAGAGAGAAAAGGAAAAGCTGGGAAAAAATTTGGGCAAGCAACAAAAAATTTGGACATAGTCTTTTACCTTGAAAGAGTGACTGTTGCATTCAAAGATTTCTGTGGCTTTCCAGGCAAAACACAAAGTACTTCCCTTGTGCATTGCTTATTGAAGTTGTTCACATCCTGGGGCAACAAGGTCAGGAGAGGGAAAGGATTCTGAAACCAAATAACTTCTTTTCTCAAAGCAGCAGTTGAAAAATGGAAGCTGTGCTTAGGGAATTAACGAGCATGGTATAAAATAAAGTTCCACACTAAACACTTCATGTACGATTGGAAAAAAAAATATGTTGCAATTTGCTAGAACACGTGTAGTAAATCCAAAGTAACATCAATTAAGCGAATTGTCATGAACACAGAGTAGTTCTTCTGTTCATACATAATTCCAAGCTTCAGTGTGGAAGTGGAGAGATACAGCACCAGTGTGGTGTCCCATACACTGGTTCTACCTGCACATTTTGGTCAGATTTAGGTGAGCCTTAAGGATTTTACTTTCTCACAGTCTTTTTCCTTTGTTGTAATTCATTGATGAGTACATTAAAGCATTTTCTAATAGACAAGGAATCTACCAATTTAACAGGAAGACCCAGGCCACATCTTCCGATTGGCAGTTCTGGCACTGGCTTCCTGGGATTGGAATAGGTTGTCCCCATCCCATGCCATTTCATATGTAAAACATGTTTTGTACCTTCAAACCCACTGTATAATCTATTAGCTTATTCAAACCCCCACTTATGTTGGTTATGAGAAAAACCTAGCTAAAAAGAAATAAGAAAAAATATAAATACCACAGACCCATCTCACTAAAGTTTGTCATTATATTCCTCCTTGAAAACTCTGTGGTAATCACACAGTGTGCAAGTTCCTGGTCCCATACACAGTATGCTGGTTTTACAGTAATTGACTCTAAAATCTCGGTGAATCTATTTTAAAGGTATAGGGAAATGTAGACTGTTAATAACGGAGCAATTACATTTTCTCCTCATCAGCATTTTCCTGATTTGCCAGTGAAGTACTAAAAACATTTTAAGTACCAAAAGAAGCTTCTGCACACCTAAAGAAATTTGTCATCAGAGTGAACAGGCAACCTACAGAATGGGAGAAAATTTTTGCACTCTATCCATCTGACAAAGGGCTAATATCCAGAATCTCCAAAGAACTTAAACAAATTTACAAGAAAAAAACAACCCCATCAAAAAGTGGGCAAAGGATGTGAACAGACACTTCTCAAAAGAAGACACTTATGTGGCCAAGAAGCATATGAAAAAAAGCTCATCATCACTGGTCATTAGATAAATGCAAATCAAAACCACAATGAGATACCATCTCACGCCAGTTAGAATGGCGATCATTAAAAAGTTGGGAAACAATAGATGCTGGAGAGGATGTGGAGAAATAAGAACGCTTTTACACTGTTGGTGGGAGTGTAAATTAGTTCAACCATTGTGGAAGACAGTGTGGCAATTCCTCAAGGATCTGGAACCAGAAATACCATTTGACCCAGCAATCTCATTACTGGGTATATACCCAAATGATTATAAATCATTTTACTGTAAAGACACATGCACACGTATGTTTATTGCAGCACTGTTCACAATAGCAAAGACTTGGAACCAACCCAAATGCCCATCAATGATCGACTAGATAAAGAAAATGTGACACATATACACCATGGAATACTATGCAGCCATAAGGGGATGAGTTCATGTCCTTTGCAGGAACATGGTTGAAGCTGGAAACCATCATTCTCAGCAAACTGACACAGGAACAGAAAACCAAACACATGTTCTCACTCATAAGTGGGAGTTGAACAATGAGAACACATGGATACAGGGAGGGGAACATCACACACTGGGGCCTGTCAGGTGGTGGGGAGCTAGGGGAGGGAGAGTATTAGGAGAAATACCTAATGTAGGTGATGGGTTGATGGGTGCAGCAAACCTCCATGGCACATGTATATCTATGTAACCAACCTGCATGTTCTGCACGTGTATCCCAGCACTTAAAGTATAATTAAAAAAAAAAGAACACATGGAAAAATGGGTGTGCACATCACTGGGGACATTTTATTTTTACACACTAATTTTCCCTTCAGCAGTCCTAACAGTGGTTTAAAGTTTAAAAGGGATGGGATGAGTCCGGCCCCTCCCCTTGTAGGGAGAGCAGGAAGCAAACCTGTTGTGTTGTGTTGCTTTCACAAATGGAATACCTTTTACTCTGAGCTGCAAAGGCTACCAAATAAAGAAGCACACAGAGCTATGTGTCAGGAGGGAGTGAAAATGAACAGAGCAGGACAGGGAGTCCAGGCAAGTTGACAGGCCACACGAGAGATCAGCAGAGCATCAAAGTCAGTGCTTCAGAAGCAAGGGGTGGTAGCTAGGAGGAGGGCCGGGGAGAGAGAGCCGCCAGAAGAGAGACGGGAGACCCTGAGGGAGTCCTGGTGAGAAGTATGTGTTTCCATTAGGGCTACTGGAGGCCATAAGCAGCACGAACCAAACTACAGATGCTTACCCGAGAGAGGGTGATTTTCTTCACATAACAAAAAGGTCGGGGTACATGGTCCTGGCATGGATTCATGATGTATGAAGGCAGCTCCTCTGCAGTTCTCTCCACCTTTGCTTCATAGTCAGATCCACGTTGCAGCCACTGCAGCCATCAGCTCCCCATCGCATGCAGGAGGAGAGGGAGGCAAAAGCTTCCTTAGGAACTCACCGCAGATTCTGCCCTGTGGCTTTGCCACGGTTGTATCACATGACCCCCTTTATGGAAAGAGAGCAAGGCATGGGGCTGGAGCGAGGGTCCTGGCCGCCCACATTGCTGCCACACCCTTTGGCTGGCTGGCTGTTTGCCGGTGCTTGTGGCTATTGTAATCTGTAATTTAGTGGTCATTCAGGAATCCTGAAATTTCATTTTTCTCTTCATCGACACTCTACTGTTTTCTCCTAGCTAAAATTTGGAGCTGAGTTTTCTGAGAACAGCCATGAAATTATTGACATATTTATACCCTGAGTATTTCTCTAGACCAGATATTTAACTTTCACTGAAATAAAAAATATTTTCAATCTCTCTAAATTCTACCAACTTTTTATTTGTCCTTAATATTAATAATAGGTTTGGGGTTATTTTAAAAGTGTGGATGAGGGGATGAAGGGAGGGTTGGGGGCAGCAGAAAGGCAGCCTAGAAGCCCCAAAATAACACAAAAGGCATCTAGCTGTTTCAAGAGCCCTCTCTCTATATGCTTATCATCTCATTAAAAGAAAAATTTATAGGTTGGTGCAAAAGAAATTACAGTTTTTGCTATTAAACGTAATGGAAAAAAATTGCAATAACTTTTGCATCAACCTAATATTTTTGCATCTTCATTCTTCGAAGGACCTATCAGACTTCAGCCTCTCATAGAAATAAACAGTTTCAGTGTTCTCTCTCTCTCTCTCTCTCTCTCTGTCTGTCTTCCTTTCCCAGAAAACTAAAAATAAGAAACTGCTGTTGTTGCCAAGGGGGTTGGAAGGAGGAAATGCTGGGAGGTCAGCTCCAGTATCCACCTCCAGATAGACACAGTGGCTGCCTGCAGACTGACATTTCAAGATTAATTAAGGGTGGGGGAAGGGAGAGTAATATTAAGCGAAGATTTTGTTTGAATTTCTGTAAATGTCATTTGATTTCTGCCACCTGTCAAAATTTCATGTATTAGTGGCACCAAATAGATTTGTTTTTATAAAACTAGACATTCCCAGTGTAGTGTCTATACATATATGTGAAACAATATCAACTATTTAAATGTCTGTATTAAATAACTGATAAGAAGTCTTAGATAACTACTATACCAGAAATACTGAGAAATACAATCTCAACATAGTCTAGATTTCAGTCCGGTGGTGCACTTCTTTTTTTTTTTTTTTTTTTTTTTTGAGACGGAGTCTCGCTCTGTCGCCCAGGCTGGAGTGCAGTGGCGCAATCTCAGCTCACTGCAAGCTCCGCCTCCCGGGTTCACGCCATTCTCCTGCCTCAGCCTCTCTGAGTAGCTGGGACTACAGGCGCCCGCCACCACGCCCGGCTAATTTTTTGTATTTTTTTAGTAGAGACGGGGTTTCACCGTGGTCTCGATCTCCTGACCTCGTGATCCGCCCACCTCGGCCTCCCAAAGTGCTGGGATTACAAGCGTGAGCCACCGCGCCCGGCCTGCACTTCTAAATAGATATTACCATAGCCTTCTGATGGCATACATTTGCATGTGCTTATGAATACAAGGCATGCTAAAAGATGTTTTAAAGCCTTTTCTAGCTTTGTTTAAATTATGTTTGTCTCAAATCCATTTCTGTTTGTTGTTGTGGAGTTGCTTAATAGAGCCCTCTTTGGTCCTCAGTGAATTGGTTTAAAATAATGTCTCCATCACTAAAAATATTTATCGTGGTAGGCAGAATTGTAAAGAGGGTCCTCCAAGATTCTGTCCTCTAGTTATGCCATTAAACACGAATGCAGCTACAGCTATAAAGGTCACAGACCTCAAATAGGGAGACTCTGCTGGATCATCCAGGTGGGCCCAAACTCACCCCCTGGAGACCTTGAAAGCAACCAGAGAGATGCAGCTGAAGAGAAAGGTGGAGGCATGCATAGAGATGGAGGGGAAGCGGGAGAAGCTTTTGAGACACCCCTGCTGGCTGTGAAGCAGGCAGGGAGTACAGGTGCCTCCAGGTAGACAGCAAGGAAAAGGGACCTCAATCCTACACCCCCGCAGAACTGAAATTTGCTACAACTTGAATGAGCTTGAAAGCAGGTTCTTCTCCAGAGCCCCACAGAGCAGTGCTGGACTTTGATCTTGGCCTTTGGGATTCTGGGCAGAGGAGAAGCTGAGCTACCCTGTGCCCAGACTTCTGAGCCACAGAAACTATGAGATAACAAGTGGATATTGTTTTAAGCTGGTTTTATGGTGATTTATTATAATGGCATTGGACATACCTCAGAGATATTGCAGATTCAGTTCCAGCCCACTGCAATAAAGCAAATAGTTATCTTTTTGCTGGGAGAGGGTCTTACCTTCATGTTGATGGCTGCTGACTGATCAGGGTTGCAGCTGCTGAAGGTTGACGTGGCTGCGGCAATTTCTAAGACAACAGTGATGTTTGCCACATCTCTGGACTCTTTTTTCATGAAAGATTTCTCTGTAGCATGTGAAGCTGTTTGATAGCATTTTACCCACAGTAGAACAACTTTCAAAATTGGAGTGGATCCTCTCAAACTCTCTCAAAGCCACGGCTTGATTGACTAAGTTTATGTAATTTTCAAAATCCTTTATCGTCATTTCAACAATGTTCCCAGTGTCTTCACCAGAAGTAGATTCCAACTTAAAAAAAAAAATCTTTGCGAGTCCATAAGAAGCAACTCCTGATCAGTTCAAGTTTTATCACGAGATTGCTGCAGTTGAGTCACATCTTCAGGCCCCACTGCTAATTCCAGTTCTCTTGTGGTTTTCAACACATCTGAGTTATTTCCTACATTGACGTCTTGAAGCCCTCAGAGTCATCCATGAGGGATGAAATTGACTTCCTCCAAACTCCTGTTATGTTGATATTTTGACCTTCTACAAATCATTAATGTTCTTAATGGCATCTAGAATGGTGAATCCTTTCCAGAAGGTTTTCAGTGTACTTTGCCCAGATCCATCAGAGGACTATCTATGGCAGCTATTTCGTTATGAAATATATTTCTTAATAAGACTCAGAAGTTGAAATTATCCCTTCATCTGTTGTGTTAGCAGGCATGAAAACATTCATCTCCTTGGACATCTCCATCAGAGTTGTTGGGTAATCAGATGCTTTGTCAATGAGCAGTAATATTTTGAAAGGAATATTTCTTTCTGAGCAGTAGGTCTCAAAAGTGGGCTTAAAATATTCATGAAACCATGTGCATCTGTAAACAACTGTGCTCTCATCCTGGCTTTGCCATTCCATTTATAGAGCACAGTCAGAGATTTCACATAATTCTTTTTTTTTTTTTTGAGATGGAGTCTCACTCTGTCGCCCAGGCTGGAGTGCAGTGGCACAATCTCAGCTCACTGCAACCTCTGCCTCCCAGGTTCAAGCAATTCTCCTCCCTCGGCATCCTGAGCAGCTGGGATTACAGGCTCGCGCCACCACGCCTGGCTAATTTTTGTATTTTTCGTAGAGACGGGGTTTCACCATGTTGGCCAGGCTGGTCTTGAACTCCTGACCTCAAATGATCCACCTGCTTTGGCCTCCCAAAGTGTTGGAATTACAGGTGTGAGCCACCACACCTGGCTGATTTCACATAATTCTTAAGGGCCCTAGCATTTTTGGAATGGTAAATGAGCACTGGTTTCTACTTAAAGTCACCAGCTATATTAGCTCCTAAGGAGAATTAGCCTGTCGTTTGAAGCTTTGAAGCCAGGCATTGACTTCTCCATGACATCTTCTTCCAATAGAAGGCTCTTTCATCTACATTGAAAACCTGTGGTTTAGTGTAGCCACCTTCATCAATGATCTTAGCTAGATCTTCTGGATGACTTGCACGGTTTCTATGTCAGCACTTGCTGCTTCACCTTGCACTTTATGTGATGGAGGTGGCTTCTTTCCTTAAGTTTCATGAACAAACCTCTCATAGTTTCAAACTTTTGTTATGCAGCTTCCTTACCTTTCTCAGCCTTCAAAGAATTGGAGAGAGGGCCTTGCTCTGGATTAGGGTTTGGTTTGATGGAGTATTGTGATTGGTTTAATCTTCTATCCAGAACACTCAAACTTTCTCCGTATCAGCAATAAGGCTGTTTGCTTTCTTATCATTTGTGTGTTCACAGGAGTAGCACTTTAAATGTCCTTCAATAGCTCCTGGTTTGCATCCCCAGTTCACAGCTTGGCTAGCTGTTTGGTGCAAGAGACCTAGAACTTGACATGCCTTCCTCACCAAGCTTAATCATTTCTGGCTTTTGATTTAAAGTAACAGTTGTGTGACTCTTCCTTTCACGTGAACACTTGGAGGCCATTGTAGGATTATTAATTGGCCCAACTTAAATTGTTATGACTCAGGGAATAAGGAGGCCTGAGGAGAAGGGGCGAGACAGGGGAAGGTCTGGTTAGTGGAGCAGTCAGAACACACACAACACTTACCAGTTCAGTCCACTCTCTTTTATGGGCACATGTCGTGGTGCTCCCAAACAATCACAATGGTAACATCCAAGATCACTGATCACAGGTCACCATAACAAGTATGATGATGACAAAAAAGTTTGAAGTAGTGTGAGAATTACCAAAAATTGACAGAGACCGAAAGTGAGCACACACTGTTGGGAAAATGGCATCAACAGACTTGCTTGATGCAGGGTTGCCATAAACCTTCAATGCGTAAAAACTGCAGCGTCTATAAAATGCAGTGAAGTGACACACAGGAAGAAGAGGTGTGCCTGTGCTGTAAGAGAGAAGTAAGTTCTAGACCCACAGATTTGGGGTGAAGCTCAAGCTCGCCCCACACATATGCACATAGACTCATTATTTCCGTGCCTGGTGGTTCCATTGATCATCCTTCCATCACATCTTTTTTAACAGTCCTAATTAATAGATTTTATGTACTCAGTTATTCATTGGGATTAACTGAGTTGTAAAACTAGACGAAAGCCACAGTGGCCCCTGTATTTGGATGGCTTTAGACATGAGAACAAGGCTTCAAGCTCCTATTTCAGGGCATCGATAGTTTTCAGCTGCAAATCGGATCCTATCCCTGCCCTCAAAATGCTCCAGTAACTGCCCTTTATAATTAGAATAAAATTCAAACAAATTTATCTGTGAGTGCCAGATTCCTCTCTACCTCTTTGGTGATACCATGTGACCACCCCTCTCCTATCACAACCTCTGGCCACGTGGACAAGCCTTCTTTCCAACACAAGCACCTTGGCTCTGCTATGGACACCCTAGCCAAGCCCAGGCCCCTCCTGGCATCCTCTCTCCTGTGCACTGTGCACAGCTGATTGCCACCCCCAGACCTTCCTCCACACCCTCCCTGGACCACCCTGGCCCCATTGCCTCCCTGGTTTATTTGCTCCTCCTGTTCTACTTGTTACGACACCCGATATCAAGCAACACAACATCCTGGGTTGTTTGAGGTGTTTATTTTCTCTTCTTCACTGTTATATTCCTGGTACTCCACACAGTGCCTGGTGCATAGAGGTTCTTAAATTTGTGTGTGTGTGTTATTATTAATATACATATATATTTTTCTTAATTATATATTAATATGTATTTATTGAATAAATTCATAAATGAGTGAGTCAATCAACCAACAAAATACCTGCCCTGCTTCTGTTTTGCTTATAATTTTTAGAGGTACGTATTTTGGTGGTGCTGAAGGACCTTACAAAAGATAACTCCCTATGGGTAGCATTTAGAAGCAGCCCACGGACATCCCAGCTCCTGGCTTTGCCCCCGGAATCAGAACCCACTTTCCCACCACAGGCCAGCTCCCATGCGACTCTGGGCAAGTCGCCCTCTTTGTGACATAGGGATAGTGTTAGTAATGATTCCTTAGTGCTGTTGGGATGAGTTGATGAAATAATTCAGTTTGAGTTCCTAGCATAGTGCTTGGCACATAATACAACTTATTAATATCTTTTTACATGAATAATGATAAAATAATTCTGCAGAGTCATTGCCTCATTCAAATTTTTTTTTTTGCTTATTTTGTGAATCAAATGATGATCTTAAAAATATGTCAATGACTTTTCTTTGTAAACTATGGGGAACAGTCTCATAGCTAACTATTCAAAACAATTCGACTCCTTTGAAGCTATTGGAAAAGCATTCTCCTTTCGCGTGCTTCCGGTCCTCAGTGAGACAGCAGGTTCTTGGTGACAGGAGAACTCTAACCGTAGTCCAGCCCCAGGGTACTGTGACTCCCCAAGCTGAGTCCAGCACAGACCTCGCCCTGAACCTCCATGCCCAAAACCTGCCTGTTAGTAGATCTTCACTTGCAGTGTTTTCTTAGGGTTTTTTGTTTTGGTTTTGGTGAAATAGGGAAAAACAGGTTCTTAAAGGAAACTTCATATGTTATCATCTCAGGCCCAGCTCAACTTTGCCAACCATCCACCCGAAGCCCCCTCTCCTAGAAGCTTTTCTGTTATTTAATTTCAATATTTCATCAAAGAAATACTCACATTTGTCATTTAGTGTTAAATATCTGTAAACTACTCACTTTCTTTATTCCTATAGAATCACTTTTCACTCTTTCTAGTTTCGCCAAATTAGTTATTAAGATGCCACTGAACTAAAAACCAGTATCATTTTCATCATCAAGAAAAAATAAAAAAAACACTGTTAATGAACTCTGAAAGACTTTGTATCACTTCAGATTTCTCAGACTTTTATTTAATACTTACCAAAAGTGCTCTTAGAGTAGAAATATATGAGATACTTTTTCATTATTTATCCCCCTTGTACATGTATAAAAAATTAAAAGTAAAATAAGATATTTTTAACACATTCAAAATGCAATCTCCTAGCTAGCTCACTTGCAGTGTCAGAATTATGGTTGTCCCATAATTGGACATATGGGACCTATGTCCCATAATGCAGAAACTATGGTTTCCAAATAGCATGCTTTCAACAAGCAAGAGTGCTGAAGATGCTGCCCTTAGTTAATGAGTGAGCAGCTACTGTCTTTGGAATTTTCTTCTAAGCTCCTGACAGCTACTCTGTATGTTTGACGGGCATGTGCAGGCAATGACAACTGTGACAACATTGCCACCTGGATGACAACCTAAGCTGCAGCCTAATTTTAGCAATAATAATAAAATAAATCAGTGAAAGAGCCCAAGATGAATCTTAGGATAAAAAATTCTAGGCTGGGTACGGTGGCTCATGCCTGTAATCCTAGCACTTTGGGAGGCTGAGGCAGGTGGATCACTTGAGGTCAGGAATTCAAGACCAGCCTGGCCCACATGGTGAAGCCCCATCTCTACTAAAAATTAAAAAAAAAAAAAAAATAGCCAGGCATGGTGGCACACACCTGTAATCCCAGCTACGCTGGAGGCTGAGGCAGGAGAATCATTTGAACCTGGGAGGCAGAGATTGCAGTGAGCCACGATCATGCCACTGCACTCCAGCCTGGGTAACAGAGAGAGACTCTGTCTCAAAAAAAAAAAAAAATTAAATATAGTGTGACTATCCTGCTATTCCTTCTTACTTTAATTTTAACTACTATCTGCTAAATTCTAGCTATGAAAGATGAATGAAAGTTTAATGCTGTACACAACATGTGACTGCAAACACACACACACACATCTCCTCTGTAAAAGCATTGTTCAGACTAGGTATTATAATTCCCTTTCTTATACAACTATTTTGTTTTTCTTGGATTTAGTGATTGACTTGGTTTTTTCATTTGCTTGTTCACTTGGTTTTTGGTAAAGTCATCATTAATTCAGCCCCAAACTTTCTAACAGAATTATATAAATCTCTCAGTATAATCACGAAAAATCACATGTCATTTTCTCCCCCATTTTTCCAACTGGAGACGTGCATTCTGAGGCCCCTCTCCTCCTGAGGCTGTCAGGACCCTCCAGCACAGCAGAGGGCACTGTCCACATTGTCCTGAATCCTGAGTTTATTCTGCACTGATTTTTCTCTCTGTTGTCCCTCAACACTAGATCAGTGCTTTGTCTGGGAATAGGGAAACCTAGGTGAGACACTATTTTCTTTCAGAATGTTGAAGGCATTCTGTTCAAGCTTTCAGGGCTGGTGACCAAAGTCCAAGGCCATCCTGATTCTTGTTCCTGTCCTCACTGTGACGGCTGTCCTTGGCTCAGGCCTTCCTCATTCATTGTTCTGGGCCTACTTACACAGTGGCTCCTTGAAGCCAGAAACCTATGACCTTCTATACTGGCAAATGTCTTTGTATTTAATTATTTGATCTTTTTCTCCACTTTATTTTCTCTTTCTGGGACTCCTACTTCTTGGATATGAAACCTGTTAGGTCAATTCTTTGTTTTTCTTTCTTTAAATCTCCCATCTCCTGTTTCCCATTCCTCTACCTCTTTGCTCTTCTTTCAAAGAGAATTCTCCAACCTTGTTTTCCAAACTGACTAAATTTTTAAAATTTTCTGCCATCATCATTTTAATATTTAAGACCCCTTCTTTTTCTCCAAATATTTTTTCTTTATATCATTATCTTATCTATTCAAAGAAATTGATTGTAGTTGAGTGTTTGTTGTGTTTGATTTTTTTAAGTCTTCTACTCTTCCCTAAATTGTTTTCTATGTTTCCTTTTCAGTTTCTTGGGGTCTCTTACCTTTGGTACTAAAGACTTTCTCCAGATGTCTCGTCTTCATTTGCTTTTCACTCATAATTTTTTTAAGAGCATTTTTAAAAAACTGATTGGAAACCATGTGCAAGGTCAGGCTTGTTAAATCCTGCGTTTCAGCTGAGTATCTGTAGTAGAGCAGTGAACCGGATGTGAGAAAGGGGCACACCTGCACCCAAACACTGGACTATTTCTAGGGTGGTGGGACTCCACAATTGCAGAGAGAAAGTCTACAATAATGTCCTGCTCAGTGGTGGGGAGGTGCAGGGTTTTATTAAATCTGGATGCTGTCAGTCTGGAAGGGAGGCAGAACAAAGGGGTTGAGCTATCACCAATCAACATGCAGTCATCCATGTAATTCCCTGATTTCAATAAAGTCCCTCATCTCCCCCCATGCTGTGCCCAGATCCACTCTGTAGAGCTACTCTGGGAAAAGAACATTTTGTCTTCAGCCGGGGGAAGCAGGGAAAGTTGCCAGCTTCATAGGCCGGAGGGGGTGGGATGCTGTCATCTTACTGCTCACTGTATGAGATTTTCAAGTACTTATTCTCATTTGGGCCCTTTCTTTTCTCTGAATTTGCCAGGGTCCTGGGTCCTCCAGTCCTGGGCCTTCCAGTGGTGCTGCACCTCAATGGCCTTGATTATGACTGACTTTCCCTTCTGCAGACAGTGAGGCTTTAGCTTTCTCTGCTCTGCTAAATACAGTAGGTTCCACCATTC
Source organism: Hylobates moloch (assembly GCF_009828535.3). Classification (NCBI taxonomy): domain Eukaryota; kingdom Metazoa; phylum Chordata; class Mammalia; order Primates; family Hylobatidae; genus Hylobates; species Hylobates moloch. Next base: position 169,461,847 of record NW_026652277.1, on the reverse strand, counting down.
CATCTGTGTTCTATGATTTGATTAACATCTCTCTTCTGATTTTTTCTTCTCTCTCAAACTTTTTGTCCTTATAGATTTATTTTCCTTCTGCACCAATATCATTTTAGTCAGGCTTTAGGAAGTAGGAGATTTAAACACATTTGTTCAGTCTGCCACATGGAACTGGAACACTTGTTTTTCTTTTTTCAGTTACTGTCACCACCATCCCTACTGGTCAAAATTGGAAACCCTGAAGTCATCCCAGACTCCTTCTTTTACCACGTCTAGGTAGTCACCAACTCCTCTCAATGCTACCTACTAGTTAGCTCTTAAATGTGTCTCCCAGCCTCCCTTCCTCCTGCTGTGTCTTTAGTGTATGCTCACATCACACTTACCTGGAGAGTTGAGCGGCTTCCACATTGGCTTCCCAATGTCAGCCTGTTCTTCACACCGACCCTGCCATTGTGACTCTAAAACAGGAATTGATGTCATTTTCCCTAAAATGTTTTTATGGTTCCCCCAGACCTTTGGGATAAAAAAACAAAGTGGCTGTCCATGAAAAGAAAACACTTCATTACATACAAAACCTTCTGCATTTCCTGGAACCCCATCTCCACCTCCCAGGGCTACCACCACCGCAGGCCCCCACAGAGCTTGTGGTTGGTTCCTGAGGAGACTCTTGGCTCGGGGTCTTTGCACACATGTCTGCATCTTGCTGTAGAGCCCCTATTTTCTCCTCTGGCTGATACCATAGGTTGCTTTTCTCTATATACCACTCATCAGAGGGTTGTAATTTCTGCTTGGCATTGTTCCCTAGAGAGGGTAGTCCGGCCAGGTGTGGTGGCTCACACCTGTAATCCCAGCACTTTGGGAGGCCGAGGCAGGCAGACTACTTGTGGCCAGGGGTTCGAGACCAGCCTGGCCAACGTGGGGAAATTCCATCTCTACTAAGTACAAAAACTACCTGGGCGTGGTGGTGCATGCCTGTAATCCCAGCTACTTGGGAGGCTGAGGCAGGAGAATCGCTTGAACCTGGGAGGCAGAGCTTGTAGTGAGCCAAGATCACACCACTGCACTCCATCCTGGGTGACAGAGCAAGACTCCATTTCAAAAAAAAAAAAAAAGAGAGAGGGCAGCCCCTTTCTGCTATTTACAATGGTGTCAAAACATCTGTAATACATGGCCATCACTAAAAATAGAATAGGTTGCTATTACCTATGGCCATGCTGCATTGAGCATTTGAAATATCAAAATATATATGTGTGTAAATGTATATGTGTCTGTGTGCACAGGTACCTTCTATATGTACATGTAATATATATGCACATATACACATATGGGTACATAGCTGCATATATGTTTTCTCACAAAAGAATGTGAACTGTTATATTTTAATGCATTTTTCTCCAAAACTGTAATGATCTCATATGAAATTCTCAGCTTTGAAAGGGGTGGATGGTACACTGATCCTTTGAAAAATTACATCACAGAAATACTGTGAGAATGCAGAAATATTAGATGTTGAGGAACTCAAATACATTTCTTTAAAATGTAGAATAAAATAGAATATAAATTTAAATCTGTATTTTATTCTAATCTATGTTATTTTTTAATCAAAGAGAAAAAAGCCAATCTAAGATTTTCAGTAACAAGTAAATCCCTTTATGGTGTCTCTTAAGAATGTGTCAGATTTCTCTCTTTTTTGGGGACAGAATCTCACTTGTCACCCAGGCTGGAATGCAGTGGCATCATTTCAGCCTGCTGCAACCTCCACCTCCCAGGCTCAAGTGATTCTCTTCCCTCAGCCTCCTGAGTAGCTGGAATTACAGGTATGTGCCAGCTCACGCAGCTCATTTTTGTATTTTTGGTAAAGACAGGGTTTTGCCATGTTGGCTAGGCTGGTCTCGAACTCCTGGCCTCAAGTGATCCACCCACCTTGGCCTCCCAAAGTGTTGGGATTACAGGCATGAACCATTCATGCTTGCCAATGTGTCAGATTTCTAACCTAAACACTGTGCATTCAGAGACTCATTCTCATCTCTATGAAGGAGGACCAAATCTGTGGCCTGAAGTTGAGCAACTGTACTGCAAGTTCTTCTTCCAGCTGAATAAATCCCATTTGACTTCGATTCTGGCCACCCATTCTGCCCTAAAGGCCTAGGGAGTTGTTAGCCGAGTAGATTGGAGGCTGAGTTTGTCTTCTGCACCCCCCTCCATGTCACCATGGTGGAGCCTTTCTATTTCTGTTGTGTAAAGAATGCCATCCTCCTGGAGGCAGCTTCATGACTCCTACTTTGAAAACCTACTCTAGCTGAAAGGCTCAAAGTTATGTCTTTAATTAAATGGTCTGGATTGTCTCTGTGTTTTGAAGGTGCTTTTTTTAACTTACAAGAACTTGTTTAGTTTCAAATAGTTGACCTCTTGTTAAGGTTCAACCCTGAAAATAAAAAAGAAAAGCATTGATCTCTATTATATTAATGTAGCTTATCATGTGGGCTTAAAAGTCTCCTGTCTTCGTCCATCTGGGCTGCTATAATGAGATCCCATAGACCAGGTGGCTTATAAACAACAGAATTTTATTGCTCACAGTTCTGGAGGCTGGGCAGTCCAAGACCAAGGCTCTGGCAGATTTGGTGTCTGGTGAGGGCCCACTTCCTCATAGATGGTGCCCTCTTATGCATCCTCACATAGTAGAAGGGGCTGTTTTATAAGGGTACTAATTGAGATGCATGGACACTCAGAAGAGACATAAACATTCAGACCATAGCTTCTCCCATTTTCCTCTTTCTCTTGGATTTCCCTTTCAGCTCAGCAGCTCACTCTAATCTTACTCATTTTTAAAGGCCCAGGTCAAATTTGTTGTCCTCTGTGAGGCATTTCCAGAGCTTGTGGAAATAATTTTGCCCCACATGGGTTCCTGAAGAAGTTCCGTATATCTGCTACTTCCCCAAACCCCACCAAAATGGTACTGAAGGAGTTAAAATAGTGCAAGTCCACAAGAACACAAAGTTAGAGTTACAGAGAAGATAAAAGTCAGATAAGAGAGGTCAACAAAATTTCAGAACACAGAGGGAAGAGTGAATAAAATAGAAGTGTTAAAAGATAAACTAAGGCATATTAAAATTTTAAACAGCTTATGTGTGCAAACAGTGATGTATGAATCTAGCCACAAGTGGTCAGAGCCCCACCACAGTTGGTTGAAGGGAAAGTTTTTATAGGATGGATTTGGAAGCAAAGAAATTATGTAATTGGCTAAAGTTTGAACAATTGCCTTATTTGGACGATTCCCATGGGAAATTCAGGACAATAATTCCCAGCTGACTGCCCGTGATTAGCTGAGTTCAAGTTTCATCTTTTAAATTAGCTGATCATACACAGGAAATGAGTCTGAGTTATATTTCAATTTGCTGATTTAGGAACCCAGGGTTTTAGAGCCACCTCTGTCTGATGACCTCCAATTTAATCATTTTAACAGAAGATAGTCAATATGGTGCCAACAAAAAATTGGCAATTTAGCACTGTTGCTACTATGCTTATGAACGTGGATCCAACCCTTAATGTTGTGATTCTCATTTTCCTTGTTTTTAAACTAGGGATGATTCAGTCTTTCTGGTCTACTGGAAATATTTCTTGTTCAGGTCAAGGGAAGAAAGGGCTTTGAAAACTGTGTAGACCTTTATAAAAACAGAAGTCTTTATTAGTACCATTATCAGTCTGCCTCTTACTATACTTAAATATTTGTTTATGTATCCCCTCAACTAAGCTGTGGGCTCTTTGAGGGCAAGGATTAGATCTTGTTTATATTCCCTAGGGTTCTTAGTTTACTCATAATAAGCATTCATTTGTTGAGCTGCATTAATATTGGCCTAATAAGTTACCAACACATTCTTAAAGTGCTCTGAAATGTAGATCTAAATGTGAAATGAAATAAATACAAGTTATGCTACATTTTTAAGTTCAGAGAAAGAAATCCTATCTTTTGAGCAATCACTTGATGCTGGAGATGGCTGATTATTTACAGTCCAGCAGTCTACACAGAGCAAATCTCTCAGCAGTTCTAACCTTGACATTTCTCTCTCACATTAAAATATTCCTTGAGGGCAACTCAATGTTAACATTTTCTAAGGAAATATAGCATGCCTAACAGGCCCTATGCAACAAACAGAAGTTAAGTCCAAATGAATGAGCACTTCTGTACTCTCAGTAAATTATAGCAGAGATGCTAAGGCTACTGGGAGACAAGCTGGTGTTGAATTTCACTTGCACCCAGTTTTGTTTTAGTAAGATTATTTCTGTGGAAGGTTTTTTTTGTAGCTTAAGTAATTGATACAGAAATTCAGTGTCATACGTAGAAATAGCACAAATTCTAATTGTGTTTGGAAAGTTACTTTGGAAGACAGATGATAGATAAATGGATAGAGAGATACATTGATTGGTTGGTTGATTAGATTGATTGATTGGATAAAATAGATTACACTGATAAGATAGGTAGGTAAATAGATAGGCAAATCAGATAGATAGATAGATAGATAGATAGATAGATAGATAGATAGATAGACAGATCTCCCCTAAATATACTTAGATCAAAATATGGTTATTAGATAACAGATTTAGTCAACCACTGAAAGATGGCAAGTGATATGAATTATTTTACTTTGTCACATTGAATTAGCTTCTTTTGATATTTAAATACAATATTACATGCACCGTGTTAAAAAAATAAAAATTTTTAGTTTTGCTAAATACATTGTGTCTTAAATAATGATGACTTAAAATCCACTATATTAGACATTTCTATACATTCCCATCAAAGAAAAGCCCAGGATCTGATGGCCTCACTGCTGAATTCTACCAAATACTTAAAGAAGAATTAATGTTAATTCTCCTCAAAGTATTCCAAAATATAGTATGAAGAGGTAGGGCCTTTGGGGAGTTGACAAGATCGTGAGGGCAGAGTCCACATGACTGGATTAGTGCCCTTAGCTAATAGACCCAAAGGAGCTTGTTTGCCCCTTTCACAAAGTGAGGATACAACAAGGAGCACTACCAATGGGAAAGAAGCCTTCAGCAGACACCGAGTCTGCCAGCACCTTGATCTTGGACTTCCCAGCCTCCAGAACTGTGAGAAATAAATTTTTTTTTGTTTAAGCTACCCAGCTTATGGTATTTTGTTGTAATAGCCTGAACAAACTAAGACATAAATAGAAAAACAAATATATTCAATACAAAGTGAAATGGTGAATTCTTAGAAATGTAATGTTGAGTAATTTGAGATACAGTCTTGATTATTTAGAAAAGATTCATATAGTTTAGGATGATTTTGTTGTAAACTGACACTTAGGAATTTTCAATAATAAATACACTGATGAACTATGAGTGAATGGATGAAAGATTAATTCCCAAGAGTAACTGTAATTAATTTTTTAATAGGAGTTTGGTTTATTTTTTTCCCTAGGGGTTGGGTAATAGTGGTTCTGAATAGTTTTCTAATTTTTGTCCTGACTTAGCTGCTTTAATAGTGTCTTCTGAGAAGAAAGAGAGAAAAGGGGAATCAGGGAGGAAGGGAAAAGGGAAAGAAAGAATGAAATCAGAAAGGAAAGAAAGACTCATCTAGTAGGTGAGAACATTTTCTTCCTTCCCACACATATATGCCCAAAATATGCCATGTCTTAGGTAAAAAGTTTAACTGAGGTTAGTGTTGGAGATGTAGCATCAATCTGCATTAACACAAGCATGCCAATTCAACAGAACCATAATTTTCTAGAGTATATTGTATATGGAGTATATTAACTAACTAGTACTGTCTGGGTATATCAATAAAGACATACCTATAGGGTAGAAACTGGGCCTAAATTCTCTCTTACCTAAAGTATCTAATTATTATGACCTACTACTTAGAGAATGATTAACAAATGCTTGTTGAAAAAATTACCATCAGAATCACTGACCCAGTATGATCCCAGGCAAGCATGGATTTGAACAGGAGGATGCAGGTGGAAGAAGTCCACCCAGATGAATGAGGATAGAAAAGGAAGACCGCTCAGAGAGGGTGATGGGATTTGAAGTATCCTCTGAGAGTGGAAAAGAATATAACTCTAGCTGATCAGAATGCACAAAGAAAAGGGATAGAGAAATAACAGAAAAAGATAAGAGAAAGAAGAAATAATAATACCAAGTAAGGAATAAAAATTAGGCTATTCAAAACAGCAATTCGGGGAACTTCTAAGAATTCGATACCCAGAGCTTTTCTAAGAAAATAAACTGTACAATAAAAAGAAATTATATCATTAATTGAATGTTAATATAACAGATTTTAAAGAAGTGGTTGAAGAAACAAACATGGGCCGGGCGCGGTGGCTCACGCTTGTAATCCCAGCACTTTGGGAGGCCGAGGGGGGCGGATCACGAGGTCAGGAGATCGAGACCACAGTGAAACCCCGTGTCTACTAAAAATACAAAAAATTAGCTGGGCGTGGTGGCGGGCGCCTGTAGTCCCAGCTACTCGGAGAGGCTGAGGCAGGAGAATGGCGTGAACCCGGGAGGCGGAGCTTGCAGTGAGCCGAGACTGCGCCACTGCACTCCAGCCTGGGCGACAGAGCGAGACTCCGTCTCAAAAAAAAAAAAAAGAAACAAACATGATGTTTTCACGTGTGCGGGATGTTTGGGAAAATCGCACCATTGGGTCTTGCCTTTGTCATCATAGACATCCAGTAGCAGAAACATTTGAGAATCCCTGTGTTGCTGTCTCTTTACATTCCTCACCCATCAACGTTTGATTGTTTTCTTTCCAAAAATAAATGAAAGCCCAATTTTTAAGAAAATACTTTGAGAGTGTTTGAGGCTTTTAAGAACAAATGAGAAACAGAAAACTGGGTAGCTAGCGAAAGATCATTATGTTACCCCATCCCTATCCCAGCACTGCCAAACACAGCTAGAACAATTCAAGCTGATGGGAGCATGGAAATTGCTGAAGGCCAGGCTTTGGTTGAATTTAATGAAAGTTTACCTGGTATAAAGGGAAGTCCAATGCCTTCCTTATTTTCAAATGACATGTCCAAGATGCCCTGTCTCAAATTTAAGTCAACTGTAATTCCAATGAGGCAATCATTTTGCTCTTGAATTTCAGAATTCTAAAGAAACGTTATTTTTATCAGAACAATATTCTTAAGGATAAATTACAAAATACATCTTTTAATTAGGTTAAGTGGCAATTGCATGTTAAAAGAATGGTCTTCTCAGATCCTTCTATTTTCTGTGATTTGATCTCCTTTGATCCGTCTCCTCCCATCTGAGTGTCAATGATTTTATATAGTGACAGATGGAAATCAACATTGCACTAGCAGGATCTTAGTCACAAGAATATATCCATTGTCACCCATTGTATTAGTTTCCTAGGGCTGCCAAAAAACAATCTGCCACAAGCTTGGATGGCTTAAAACAACAGAAACTTACTGTCTCATTGTCCTGGGAGCCTGAAGTCTGCAATCAAGTTGTTGGCAGGACCGAGCTCCCTCTGAAGGCTCTGGGAAGGATCTGTTCCCACCCCTTGTCTGAGCTTTCATGTTGCCAGCAGCCGGCATTCTTCGGCTTGTGGCTGCATCACTCAGACAGCTGATCTGTTATCACATGGCTTTGTCTCTGTGTGTCTTTGTGTCTCTTTTCTTCTTACAAGGACAACAGTTATATTGTATTAGGGCCCACCCTCATGACCTTATCTTAATTTGATTACTTCTACAAAGATTTTATTCCCAAATGAGGTTATATTCATTGGTACTTAGGGTTAAGACTTGAGCATATCTCTTTGGGGAATAAATTCAACCCATGACATCCATGGCCACCCGACATCCATGGCCACCCACCATCCAAAGAAAAAGGATACTTGGAAGAAGTATGTTACAAGAAGAGTTTACTAATCTATCTGCTGTACATAATTTGATAACATATATTGTTAAATATCCTGTACCTTATGCTTTGAAGGAAGAAAAACACATTCCATGGAGTGGATGCTTATGATAAACTAGCTAATGAATTAGAGAAAGATAATCATGTTTTATACAAAATTCATATAATATAAAAATCATATGCATGTATATGTTTTGGGTTTTTACTCCAGCCTCTCATTGCTAAGAAGGCAAATTAAAATTCTTAAAATTCAGAATGCTTAAATGCAGAATGAATGCTTAATGTGACCGAGCCCGTATGTTAAGTAGATAACTCACGGTGATCTCTCTCTTTCATTTGCAGGTCTTTTCTGTCTCTTATAATTAACATTTTGATGTACAAAATTGTGTTCCATGCTATCATACAATTGAATGTTTCTCAATATAGAGCTTTATCAGACTTTAATGCTGATAAATGCAAGTTTGTCATGTATACATCTGTTTCTATGAGTTTATGGCTTATGAGTTTGTATTTAAATGTCACATACTTGTTTCTTTCACCCAAAGCACTAGGCATCGAGCATAGTTGGAGGAACACACAACTAATTTATCTATTCATTCAGTTAGGAAGCTTTTACTGAGCATCTGCTGCATGTCAAACACTGTGCTAGGCCCTACAGATATTAAGACAATGTTATCTTCCTCAAGAGATTTATACTCTAGTAACTTAGTTCTTAATTTTGTTTTGTTTTGTTTTGATTACTGACACCTTTGAGAATCTGATTAAAACCATAGGACCTTCTCCCCTTCTGCACTAAGAAAAATGCACACACAGAATTGTGCATGCATTTTAAGTAGGTACATGAACTACCCTGTGTGTGTGCACACACATGTGTGTATGCGGGTTTAGAATGTGTGTGTGTGTGTGTGTGTGTGTGCTGGATCAGAGGACAGACCTTTTATTTACTCACAGAACATCATAGCACCAATACCTCATGCAGTAATCTCCCATGGTGTGGTACAGTGAGGGCCACATGTGCCTGCATAGGCAGGGCTTTCTGCCCAGGAGAGGACCTCTGGAATTATGAAACTCGGAGCTTACATAGAGTAACTGTCACACTTGTCCCTTCTTCACTCCAGAGAGAGAGAGAGAGAGAGTCGGGGTGGGGGGCAGCAAGGCAGGAAGTTTTGTCCGGGAATGTGGAAAAATCTTCTCTGAAGAAAGGAGAGAAAGGTCCCCAGTTTTGTCACCCCTGGGTAAGTGAATGGCTGCAAAGGAGATAAGCCTTTACTGTCTCAGGAACAAGTCACTATCTCGAATTCCAAGGCATGTTCACCATTCGGCCATTCTTTCACTTGGGTTGCCAGTAATCTTTACTCAATAAGCCCTAGCTCTGCAGAAATGTGAAATATGAAAATATTCATGGAGCACGGCTTCCTTCAGCTACAATAACAGAAAGGCTGACCAGCTGAGGCCTGAAACCTGAGAACATTTGCTGTTTAGTTATGAGAAGTCCAGAGGTTGGCAGGTGAGGGCTCTGTTTAGGAGCTAACACTTCTGTGAAGCCCTGGGCTCCTCCTTTTGGCATGCGTTCATCACCCCATGCCCATAGGTGCTGCAGCTCAAGATAACATCTCATCACCCTGGAATCCAAACAGGAAGAAAAGCGTGAGGCCCAAAGCCTCTTGTTCTTTTGAATTTCTCTCTAGGTATCAGGAAGTGATAGGCTCCCCAGAAGCCCCCAGCAGCCTTCCCGGTACTTTTCATTGGCCACGACTGGGTCCTACGAACACTCCTAATACAGTCACTGTACACAGAGAATAGGATTCTTGAGGCAAACTGAGATTAGCCATCAATTCTCTGAGTCAGAGAGTCCCTACTGCCGAGACATGGAAGGCTCTCAGGCCAGGTCTTGCATCAAATCATCTTCAGGGAAGAAAGAGGTAGAGAACTATTGTGTAGGCAAAGATAGGAGTTTGGCCAGCACTTTCCTATTTCTACAACCATTGTTATAACTAATGGACACTAGCTCTTAAATTATCAGAAAAATAATCTGGTGCAACTCTCCTTCCAGACAGAAATGCACTGACTTAATTATGAGGATAGCGACCACCAGGAAGGGATTTAGTAGGCTTTTTGTGTATATGCTAAATGTTCCTAGAGGTTTCTTGTCGATATCGCTGGGACCACTGGTGGGTGAAAGGCAAGGCAGACATGAATGGAGGCTGAGAAGTGGAAGACGAGTTGAGGAATAAAGGGAAAAAATAGCAAACCAAAGTTGGAAAACAATGTCAGAAAAAGAAAAACATACATATTGTGAAGAGTATTGTTTAAATAGTTGTTTTCCTATACAATAAGCACTAGTAAAGATAGAAATCTTCCGAATAAGTGATTCTCTGACTTTCAGATATAAACTCTTTTAGTGGTGAATAACTTTTATTTCCAGAAAAGTGGTTTTTTTTTAACCTCCAACCGTAGTAATATGTTTCCCTCCTCTTGTTCCGCCTTCTCTTTAGGGAAAGAGCACCTTGGTCATCATTCTCTAGATAAAATAAGCAAAGGCAGTTGCATTCTGCCTCATGCTCAAGGGGAACGTGCCAAGAATGTGTCGAAACACAAAAACAGGTCCTCAACCCTGATAGGTACAGCAAGCTTTGTACAGACGGCAGCTCCATGCTGTCAGTCTCCTTGCAGTCCCCACACCTCACCCCGACTTCATGTCTGCAAGTCCCCTGTCCTTCTATGTAGATCTTTCAGCTGTCCCCTGCCACCGGCCACTCCACAAGGACAACATTAGTTGCAGGTATTTCTTGTCTTTCTGTTTCACATGCAACCTCTGATGTGGATTTAAAGTTGTCACTGGAGTTAGTCAGACACAGCCTGGAGAAGTGACCCAGGAATGTTCTTTCTTTTTTCACTTTCCTGCCATAAATTATAGCACCACCTCCTTCCTTTTTGCCTGATAAGCAATCAAATTGCCATAAAGGTGATCAACCCTGTGGCATAGTAAAAATCACTGCAAATAATTTGATCCCCCTCCCAATGAGAGGTAGGTTCTACTTCCCTGCCCTGTGAATTTGGGCTGACCTCACCCTGCTTGCACTGAGTTCAGTGGAAAAAGACACTCTGCCAGGCCTAGCTCTTGACATGACTGGCAGCTTCCATCTTGGCTTTCGTGAAGGGTCCTGGGCTTTCATATGAGAAATCCAGATACACCGAGGCCACCATGTTGTCAGGAAGTCCAAGCTAACCACATGGAGTGTCTGTGTGGAAAGAGATTGTGAAAAGAATAAAAAGTAAGGGGTGTTTTGTAACACAACAATGGGAAAGCAGATAAAACCCAGTGGCATAACAAAAGCCTTTCCTTTCATACTTTTCTTGAGCTTGAATAACATAGCTCCCCTGCCTCTTGTCTGTGTGTACAAAATTCCTACATCTTGACCCACACTATGGGTTCCTTTGGAGTATCTTTTTGTCAGTGGTTTGTTGAATGTGAGAGATTACCAGAAAAACTTCCCTCTCAAGTTTTTGCCGTATTTGAACACTGACAACATGTTCTTTGATGTTCTTGTAATATATGGGTGCAAGAATTTGTGCTGTTTTATGTGACACACAATAGAAACAAGTATATAATTATTTTGTCACTACTTTATAGTCACAATATGGAGTCAACAATTACATTGTAGGTTTAGAGTTCTCACGGCATTGTTTGTCCTTTTGAATAGGACAAAGGGTACCCACCCAATACGGTCACATTTTCTACTGGATTTTGCTTTCTTGGGGACCCCCCAACCAGTGCTCATGTAGTTGAAGAACTTGTATTGATCCATGTTCATTTAGGTATCCCTGCTTCTGGCTATCTGATTTTGAGTGTTTTTCCTCTCTAGAATGTATAATTTTGTAATCCACTTATTTCCTTATTTTCTTGTTTCACTTATTTTTTTCTTTTCTTCACTATCATTTTATTACCTATAATTTTCTTGTACATGTAGTTACATTTTCAAATATAAAAAACCAGTGTTTTTAGTTGTTCAAGTTATTCAGTCAATTTGAAATTTCATAACTTCTATGTAAAAGTATTTATATATTTTAACTGTGTAAGTGTTGTACTAGAAACAACTTAACTGGTGATGTCATAAATCAAATATGTGACGATGTAATGAGAGGCTCACGTCATGAGATAATAAATTCTCAAGCAGACAATTTGACTGAATTCTAACACAAATCTGAGAGAAAATATATTATTGTCTCCTACGGGTGTCTCAATATTGGAAAGAAGTGAGATGAATTTGTTGTTCAAAGGGAAAAGGTGTGGCCTGTCGCTCTTCTTGAAAGCCATCATCTTCTTTGCCTTTGGGTTTCTTGATATCTTCTCCCATCTTGCCCCCAGCCTCTTCCCCTCTTTCTTTCCTTCCTTCTCTCTTTCCCTGTTTCTCTCATGATAAGACAGAGCTGGGATGGGGATCTGGGAGGAAGAGGAGACAGGCTGAGGACAGAAGATCGATGAACCAATTTTTGTTGATTTCTACATCTTGAAGAGTGTTAAATTGATTTGTAAATAGATTTGATGTGAAGTCCAGCAGTCAATTCTTTTTTTGTTTGTTTTTTTTTGAGACGGAGTCTTGCTCTGTCACCCAGGCTGGAGTGCAGTGGCATGGTCTTGGCTCACTGCAACCTCTGCCTCCAGGGTTCAAGTGATCCTGCCTCAGCCTCTCAAGTAGCTGGGATTACAGGTGTGCACCACCACGCCCTGCTGGGTTTTTTTTTGTTTTTTTTTTTTAGTGGAGATGGGGTTTCACTATGTTGGCCAGGCTGGTCTCAAACTCCTGACCTCGTGATCTGCCCACCTCAGCCTCCCAAAGTGCTGGGATTACAGGCGTGAGCCACTGCGCCCGGCCTCCAGCAGTCAATTCTATCACCTCCACCTATCTGACCTCTGAGCATCATGACCTGGTGTGTCACTCTCTACTCTCCAAACACTCACCTTCTTCTCTTGGCTACAACTGGATGCTTTATAAACTTTGCCAATGTGACATCTGAAGCAGAACTCCTTGAGCCCTCTCTCTGCTCTTCCCCAGTCTTTTTCCTCTCAGTAGAAGGTACCACTACCCAGCCGGTTCCTCAGGATAAAAGTGGCAGCATGACCCCTGCCTCCTTTTCCTTTGTCTGCTCCGCGAGGCAGCCCACCAGCAAGACCTGCTGGCCTCACCTTCCAGCCCCCAGGTACCATCACCTCCCACCTGACCACTGCACTGCTGACCACAGGCCACGGCCAGAGCCTCCTAACTGGGCTCCCTGCCTCTCGTTTTGCTCCCCCAGACTATTCCAGAGTTCAAGGTTGGGGATTGGTCAATATTAGCTTGAAACCAGCCTCACCATATATTAGTTTTGTGACACTGGGCAGGTTTATGCACCTTTCCCTGCCTCACTGTCCTCATCTGTTAAATGGGGATAATGAAAATATCAATAGCCCTGCCCTCGCACTCAAAGCAGCTCGTAGGGACTAAGGAGGTGATCCATGCAAAGCACTCAGAACAGCTCCTGGGGTGCAGTTGACATGCGACGTTATTAGTTCATAATGATTGTCATTATTATTAGTTCGTAATTATTTTCTATACAGTAAGGGAACAGATCCCCTTTTAAACATAGAGGATTACGGGAAGATGGCCTGGTTATGTAGGATGTTAACAGCAGGGGACGTGGGGTGCAGCGCATCTGAGGACGCTCTGTGCAGTCGTTACAACTCTTCTGTAAATCTAACATTATTACAACGTAGAATGCCTTCTAAAATATGAAGGCTATCACATCACTACCATGTGCAAATCCTCCAGTGCCTTCTCCCTACTCTTGGAATTAAACTTCAACCCTTGAGACCACCACGATCTGGCCCCTGGCCAGGAGTCATTTCCTTCAGGTCCCAGGGTGATCTCCTGCCTCTCCCGCCAGCCCTCCTGTCCTGGCGGCACCCTGGCCTGCAGACCTGTCTGCTCTGCTTGCGTTCCCTGGTCCTCCTAGTGCTGGTCCTGGTTGTCCCTTGCTCTGCACAAGGGACCTCCCTAGTGAAGACTTTGCTGATGTTCCAGATCCTCCCTCTCCCTCCAACAGTTTCCCTGCTTCATCTTTCTCCATAGCCCTTAGGGTTTTCTTTCTTTAGTTTGTGTACTTAAGTATCATCTAGTGGAGAGCAAATTCCCTGAGCATAGGAACTGTGTCTAAAGCTTCTCTATTCCTCTTATCTAGACCAGTTCCTGGCATTTGGATTTTGTGCCATATATATTTGTAGAAGGAATATAGGCATAATCAGAATATTAATATCATCAAATGATATTGATATTCTTTCTTCTGCTAGCCCCACAGTATATAAACAGAAGAGTATATTAAAACTAATCAAAATTAACAGATGGGCTTAATGCATTGTCTCCTTATATTTTGGTCCTCAGTCTTTAAGGTAGAAATTCATTTCTGCATATCCAAAATCCTACATACAACAATCATGAAGCATTACCTCAACCTAGTGTCTGTCAACCCCCTGTATCTATGGGTTCCACATCCGAGGAGTCACCCAACTGCAGATGGAAAATATTTGGAAAAAATGAACATAAAAAATAACACAACAATAAAAAATAATACAAATAAAATTGCAATATAACAACTATTTACATAGCGTTGACTTTGTATTAGATATACATAATCTAGGGATGATTTTAAGTATATGGGAGGATGTGCATAGGTTATATACAAGTACTACATCATTGTATATCAGAGACTTGAGCAATTGTCACTTTGGCATCCCAAAGGAGTAGTGGAATCAATACTCCTTGGACACCAAGGGACAACCATACAGGCAAGTCTTGGATTCTTAAAAACAAAATGCATATTCAATATCCTGTTAGAAAAGATGAGTTTACCTTGTCTTCTAAAGGGCCAGGTAAAAATGGCATTATCTGTTTCCTTGCTTGGGTATTCAGTTGATTGAGCACATCATTTGACTCCATTCATAACACTATTCAATTAGTTTCAGTAGCAATCAAAAAACAAAGAACTGGCCTTGCCTTCGGATATTTGAAACATTGCTTTAGACTTCTCTGACTTGATTATGGTCCAGATTGTCTGTGGATGTTGTAGAAACTCAAATTTTCTCAGCTGTAAAAAACAAAAAACAAGGCAAAGCTAAATAAAAGAAACAAAAAAACAACATTGAACTATCCAATAAGTATTCAGAAAACTCTAGCTGGGGAGTCCTCCTGCGGGAGAGGGTGGAGGTGGTTTTCTGTGCTGTAGCTATAGCTGGCTGTGATGTTCGAGTGTCATTTCCTTCAGGCCCAGTAAGCTTTAAAACAAAGCGGATGCCTCCCCTAGTGATACTGGGTGACTTTTTTTTACCAAAGGAAATGTCTTTTTCTTTGAACTTTCTAATTTTGACATAATTTTAGATTCATGAGAAAAGGTGCAAGAGAAAGAATTTTTCATACATTCTTCAACTAGATAGCCACATGCTGACACTGACCACATTTGTTTCTTCTTGTATCCATCTGTGTACAGATGTGCATATATTTTTTTTCTGAATCCTTCGAGAGTAAGTTGCCAACATGATGGTCCTTTACTTCTGAAGATTACAGAACATGTTTTCTCAATACCGGAGTAATCTGTTACGTAACCACAGTATAATGATCAAAGTCAGGAAATTAGCATTGATGCCATACTTTACACAAACCTTATTTAAATTTCACAAATTTATCCTCAGTACATAGCTAATAGTAGGAAGAAAATCCCAGCTCACATGTTGCATCCAGTTGCCACATCTCTTTAGACCCCTCTTGTCTAGACTATTATGTCTAGTCTATTATGACCGTGGAATTTTTTATGAGTACAGGACAGTTATTTTGTAGAATATCCCTCAATTTGTGTTTGTCTAATGTTTCCTCCTGTTTCGACTCAAGTTATGCAATTTTTTTTTTTTTTTTTTGAGCCAGAGTCTCACTCTGTCACCCAGGCTGGAGTGCAGTGGCATGGTCTTGGCCCACCACAACCTCCACCTCCTGGGTTCAAGCAATTCTCCTGCCTCAGCCTCCCGAGTAGCTGGGATTACAGGTGGGCACCACCACACCCGGCTAATTTTTGTATTTTTAGTAAAGATGGGGGTTCACTATGTTGGCCAGGCTGGTCATGAACTCCTGACCTCAACTGATCTTCCTGCCTCGGCCTCCCAAAGTTTTGGGATTACAGGCATGCGCCACCACGCCCGGCTAATTTTTGTATTTTTAGTAGAGATGGGGTTTCACCATGTTGGCCAGGCTGGTCACGAACTCGTGACCTCAACTGATCCACCTGCCTCGGCCTCCCAAAGTGCCGGGATTACAGGCATGATCCACCGTACCCAACCAAGTTATGCATTTTGGGCAAGAGTGTTGGAGGAGGATGTTGTACCCTTCTCAGTAGGCACACAGTGTCAGCTTGTCCCATTACTGGTGGGATGAACTTGGATTACTTGGTCAAAGTGGTGGTCGTCAGGTTTCTCCACTGTGAAGCTAATTTTAGGATATTTATTTAATTAGACATAAAATATATCCTAAATAAAATTACAATTGCATTTCAGAATTTAATCCTCTAGCCCAGGCACAGTGGCTCACGCCTGTAATCTCAGCACTTTGGGAAGCCAAGGTGGGTGGATCATCTGAGGTCAGGAGTTCAAAATGAGCCTGGCCAACATGGTGAAACCCCGTCTCTGCTAAAAATACAAAAAAAAAAAAAAATTAGCTGCACGTGATGTCGGGCACCTCTAGTCCCAGCTACTTGTGAGGCTGAGGCAGGAGAATCATTTGAACCAAGGAGGTGGAGGTTGCAGTGAGCCGAGATTGCACCACTGCACACCAGCCTGGGTGACAGAGCAAGATCCTGTATCCAAAAAAAAAAAAAGAATTTAATCCTCTTCAATTCATTGTATTTTAAAGGAAATTCAACAAAAAACATGTGCACAGGTAAAGATAATACTGATAATGGCTTATCAGTGTCTGAAAATAAGACAAACATCTGCATGCAATTCCATGAAAGAAGCAAAATCCTTTGGAATTACATACACAAAACAGGTGGTTTTTGTGTGCCTTACGTGTGTTTTCCTCTTTCTTACATGTCGAAACTTTTGAAATCTTTGACCATGAGTTATCTACCTGAAGAGGGAGATCAAATTTAACAAGCTCTATGAAAGGAAAAAAAAAAAATCTGTATTTCATTTCAAACTTTTACCATCAAATACAGATACTCTTCATTTCTTAGAACAGGTTTATTTGATGATGTTTGGTTGAACCTTGTCTGAAGTATAATCTTATTTTTCACCGACTAAATCCTTAGAGTGGAGTAAGCTGAGGGCTTTAGGGGAGAATGGAATTAAAATACGGGCGTCTTAGGTGTGACCCACCCTGCGGTGTGCAGACCTGCAGCGGGCCCTACAGCACAGGCGCTCTCAGCAGTGGGGCATCTCTGCGAGTCCTCCTTACCCTGGCTTCTGCAGCGCTTTCTCCTGCTCAGATCTGCTGGTGTATTTCAGTAGCAGGTTTCTTGATGGCATGCCGTATACTATGTCCTGATGTTGTTGAAATTAGAAGCTTTTGTTTCTAGGAAATATACTATTTCTCATTCCAGTCATTCCTTAAGAAACCAAGATCTAAAACTACATGCTACAAATGGCCTTCTGTTACAAATATTCTCCCTGACTTATGGCTTAGTAAGGCTGCCAGATAAACTAGAGGACACCAGTTACATTTGCATTTCAGGTTAACAAAAATATCTGGGTCAGGCTTAGGCTAAAAAAAAGGACTTGGTACTTTACTGAAACTCAAATTTAACTGGGTGTCCTGTATTTTTATTTGCTAAATCTGGCAGTCCTAGGCTTGTGCCAAAATTAAGTTCTGTCCTTCTCTCAAGAGCCACTTTGGGTTTATTTTCTAGAGATGATGGTGTCCTCTCAAAAACCACCTTGGGTGTATTTTCTAGGGATGGTGGTGCCCTCTTTGTTATGATCGCTGGGAAACTCAGAACCAAGTTGGTGGCCCGCATGGATCAGTATCATGGGGCTTTAGGGTACGCACCGAGAGGTCCAACCCCACCTCCCAGTTTGCCCTTACTTTTATTGCCATCACTTTCCCTTTACCACTCTTCCCTTCATTAAAAAAAGCAAGAGCAACACCAGCAAACCAACTTGTTTGTTGCAAATATCCTTAAATTGCTTCATAGCCTTTTATTGAATGAGGCACAGAATGAGTTAAAATAACACATTGATTATTGATACCCATAGAGTAAATTTTAATCCTAATAATTCATGGTCTTATTAATGCTTATAGAATATGTCTGTAGCAGTCCCAAGAGCTAAAATTTTACTCTGAATTTTGAATCAGAAATCCCAAGTTCAGATGGCAATATATGTTTCTAAAAACATTACTAGTTTTACAGGTCTTTAATTCTCATCAGAGACTAAAATGAAGAGATTTTATGATCTTAAGGGGTACTGTTACTAGAATCCAATGCTCAGAATATATTAGGTACAGTGAGTTTTTTGTGTTCGAAACACCTTAAAAAAAAAAAAAAAAACAAGAATGAGAGGGATAAAAGCCTACAAATTGGGTTCGGTGTATATTGCTTGGGTGATGGGTACACCAAAATCCCACAAATCACCACTAAAGAACTTACTCATGTAACCAAATACCACCTGTTTCCCGAAAACTTATGGAAATAAAAGTTTTTTTTTTTTTTTTTAAAGCAGGAATGAAACCGATCTTTAAATAGCCTTCATTTTACCATAAGAATGATCAAACTTATTTTATCATTCTTAACCTCAGGATAGCATTAAAGTATTTGGCAGAGGAATTTTATCTGAAACAGGCTTTGCTTTATTTATAGTTGGAAAAGAAAAAAAATCTTGATTTTTTGTTTCTGAAATGATCTCTGTTACACAGACATATAATGATGCCCTTATTTTTAAGTTAATTACTAGCATCCTTAATCCCTCTTGAAATTTTGTAAACTATACTAGAAATTTAGGAATTGATCTATTGTATTTTCATTGCATCTTCTTTATAGCTTTTAAACACAGGCTGCTAAACATCAATAATAAAGAATCTCTCTCCTTTTTGGCCTACACTGCTGTGAGTAGACAGCAGAGATACCTCTTGCTTGTCTTCCGTCTAAATTACATGAGAATGGGATTTATGCAGGCTATAAATCTAGTCAGAATAAAGCCTTTAAGTGGTAACCAATTTTGTGGTGTGTAAGTATCATTGATTTGTTAATCTGAGAGTGTTTTTATAAACTGATTTGGATTAGTGAGTTCTGATAGCAGAGCTATTTTAAGCCTTCTGAATAGCAGTAAGTGTAGTGAAAACAAGGCAGTGAAAATTAACCCACTGGCCCCACCTGTAAATTTAAATCACAGCCTTTGAAAGGAGAGAGCAGTCTCATTATATGTAGTTTGCTAGTGTCTAGACCATACTAGCCACAGGGACCATTTCTTCATCATTGGTTGTTGTTGTTCTGGATTCAGAATCAGTCCCTTGGCACTTTGCAGAATGGCCAACTCTTGTAATTCTTTAGGGACTTTTTGTATAAGGTGCTATTAAGATGAACTTAGATTTAAATTGGGGAGTTATATTTCTCTGTTATAAAACATAGTGAGGAAGATGGCTTCCGTTCTTTAATATCTCATAGCTAGTGAATACTAGAACCATACTATTTCAACAGAAAGAATGCAAGGATATTCTACCTATGGACACATGAAAGAGAATTTTTTTTTCAGTGGAAATAGCAGTAGGAAGAACAAAAATCAAAGAGAGATTTTAGTCTTGAGTTTTAATATTGATCGATTGATTGATTTCACAAAATCTCCTTTAGAAATGGAGCTTAAGGTGTTGGCACAGAATAAGCGCTTGTGTCATGAGGACTGGGGTAATTTCATTTCTACACCAGGGTAGCTAGAGTAAAGATGAGCAAGAACGTGGAACTCAGTGGAGAAAACCAAAACTCAAGTCCCACTGACCTGGATCTTGCTATGGCAATATAGTGACAAAACCAAAGGCACAGGTTGAGCACGATGGCTCACGCCTGTAATCCCAGTACTGTGGGAGGCTGAGGTGGGAGGATCACTTGAAGCCAAGAGTTCTAGATCAGCTTGGGCAACATAGCAAAACCCTGTCTCTATATAAAAAATTTAAAAATTAGCCAGGCATTGTGGCACATACCTGCAGTCCTAGCTACTCTGGAGGCTGAAGCTGGAGGGAGGATTGCTCCCAGGAGCCGAGGAGTTTGAGGCTGCAGTGAGCTATGATCTCAACAGTGGGTGACAGAGTGACACCCTATCTGTTTTTTGTTTTTTTTAAAGAAGCGATTGAGGCACAGAATTGCATGTTTGGAAAAACAATTAAAGAGCTTCTTCCTTACAAATGTACTCTTATGGAGACTGAGAACATGATCTTAAAAAATAAATACGTACATAAGAGGTTACTGGAGCCAAATATGTAGAGGTCAGTGAGATTTCAGATGTGTATTGAACCTGCCGCCTGGCTGGGGTGTCTTCTGCTGTGTCAAGTCCTCAGGGCTGTAATCAGAGCCAGCTATAGAAAATAAAAAGGCAAGAGGCAGGAGGACCACCTACTTCATGTGCTTCAGGACTGCTAGGGAAGAGCCAAATGTCTGTCCAAATTTCTGCAACAAAGCCTGAAACTCATCATCCCTTTGTGTCTTAAAATGTTGATGTCTACATAGATCCACTCCAGGGACAAGAAATTCTTATTCGGTTTGAGCTACAGTTTGAATGCTATTTAATTGACAATCACTATTTAACTTGTTAGATACACAAAATTTGAGATGTGAATATAGCAGACTCCATTTGGGGTTTAGAACAGAGTCTTGGGTTTTAATTTCTCTTTAGTATGACATATCTATCTGCAAAAGAGGGCTTCTGTTTTCTAAGAGCTCATCTACTAATACTGATTATTTGACATTATTCTGACATAACTGTAATCATTTCTGAAGCAAGACTCACTCATTAGTCACGAAAAGCCATAATACACTGCTAAGCCACGTTTCACAAATACAAGAAAACCAAAGCTCACATATATGAATCTAATATATCCACAAAACCTTCTTGTACAATGTGTATCACATAGATTGTGTTTTCTCTGAGCTGTCAGTAAGCATTTAATGGAGCCTGTGTGCTTCAGAAAGAAAATGTTAGTGCTTAACTCACACTGAGGCTTCCTCCCAAGTGCCTCCCTAGAAAAGGAACGCTGACTACAGATAAATTAAATAACTGGGCTTTTTTCTTTTAATCTAAATGTTGGGAAGAAATAGAACCAGATTCTGAAGTGTTCTGTTTGGTTTTTCTCCAAATACAAATTGGGCTTCATACAAATGGAGAAGCCACTGTTGACATTTCTTGACAGATCTGAAGCAATGCATTCTTTATGCAATAGCACTGCATTGCTAATACAGCCATCCCGGCAGCCAGGCTTGTGCTGTTTAATTTGTTTCCGTGGTGTGATAGTATAATTTTGACATGCTGAAAAATCGCTGCACAGAGACTCCTCCCGCAATTGTTACTGAGCACATTTTCAATATAACATTTGTTATTGAGGTGTTCGGGATGTCTTCTGAGAAGCAATATCCTAAATGAAGCTGGGTGTAGAATCCCCCTGATGTATAATGGAGTTTCGTATCCAGCTTCAGATTATCTCAAATCTATTTAAACAGATATTCATTGCACACTTTTTATTGGAAGGACAACAGCTACTCTCTTACAATAAAACCAGGGAATCCTCAACATCATTTCTTTTTACCTCTGGACGGCAAGTGTAAGGGGGATATGTTAAAAGATTTTCTTCTAATAACAGGCCAGCCATAAGGTTTTTCCCCCCAATTTGGCATGTGAAGATTATAATAGAAGAACTATTATTATATTAAATTAACTAATCTTACAAAATAGATTTTTGTGCTTTTTATATTATGTTTAATTTCAGATTTTGCAGCACCATTATATTCAGAGCAATTATGTGGGTGACTGCTTTATGAATCACCAGCTGAAATAGAAAGGTTGGGCTCTGGTGTCCTATTTGATTGGGAAGCTGGAAGGACAGGCTGCATTGAGCACAGACATTTTTCATAATTATGTTGCCTGCAGGGTTGCCACCTGTCCTAATTTGATCTGGTTAAGGTGAAATGCAAAAACTGTTCTTGTTTCTCTCAGAGTGGAGTAATGCCAAACTTAATCTCAGGAAGGAAGAAGAGATGAATACATATACAACCAAGGAGGGAAGGGTTGTGTCTCTAATACTCTGGGAAAGTGGGGGACATTGGCCTCACTGTGATTGGTGGTGTAAGTTTGTAGACAAATTCTGAAGAGTGTTTTGGCAGGAATGATGGAAATGTTAAATGAAACAATTCTTTAACCCGGTGGTAGTCGCACTTTGGGGAGTGTGTCCAATTTAATGCCTCTGAATGGTTTGCAAATATGCATGTCTAGGTGACTCACCGACACCAATGTGATCATTAGGGTTTGCCTCAAGGGTATTGCAAAGGTGTGTAGCCATTAAAAACGATGATGTATGTCTGTATCATTTGACATGAAATGACCATTCCTATTATTAGGTGGAAAAAACAAGTTACAGAATGTCATGCATAGTATGATGCAACATCTTTAAAATCCTATGTGTATTGATGTAAGGGCATGCAATGAGTTATCTAGGAGATGATTCATAAAAAAATACTGGTGACTGTCTCTGGGTGGTAAAATTGCTAATTTCTACCTTTCTCAACTACTTTAATATTTTATAATGGCAATGAAAACAAAGCTATTTTAATTTTGAAAAACACCTTTAAAAAGGGAATTGTAAATGTTAAGCATTTCCTGAATTTCTCCTAAATAGGAAAAAAAAAACCTGGAAATGATAATCTGACACCAACGCTTCTAAGAAGAGAAGAGAAAAATACATATGCCTTGATGCTATACCCTGATAGTGCCACTATGTAACTGAATTTTCTTTATTTCTTATCCCAAGATGTGTTTTTTAGCTTAAACGTTGTCTTTTTAGAATAGCTTAACACCAGTTGTCCTAACTGCTACCTAGTCAATATAAATATTTTTGTCATTGTTCCTGAAAATTTTAAAGAGAATCTAAAGGAACTGTATATAACCTATGTCCTGTGTGCTCAGAGTGATATCATATCACCAGAAAGAAAAAAAGTAAGGAATGAAAGTCAAACAGAAAAACATTTTAGCCTTTTTGGTAATGCTCTGTAGTTTATCATCAAAAAATTAACCAGTAAATCATGGATCTATTTTGGTTTATGGTTTTCAAGATCTTACAAAATGTGTGTGTGTGTGTGTGTGTGTGTGTGTGTGTGTGTGTGTGTGTGTGTTGGAATAGGCCATCTCACTAGAAAGATGCTGGTTGGAATTTAGTCACTGGCACAAGGGCTGCCATAGTCTTTTTCCTATGTCAGGCCTATGCTGGGAATTGGCTACATGGACGCAGCATTGAGCTTCCCAACCTGAGTGAACGTGGATCTGACTCTTAAGACGACAGCTCCGAACTCCATTCATGCATTTATGACACTTACATCTGGTTTCATTTATCCTTATTATAAAATTAATAATAGTCTGCAGGCCAGGCGCAGTGGCTCACGCCTGTAATCCGAGCACTTTGGGAGGCCAAGGCGAGCAGATCACGAGGTCAGCAGATAGAGACCATCCTGGCTAACATGGTGAAACCCCATCTCTACTAAAACTACAAAAAATTTAGCCAGGTGAGGTGGCGGGCACCTGTAGTCCCAGCCGCTCGGGAAGCTGAGGCAGGAGAATGGCATGAACCTGGGAGGCGGAGCTTGCAGTGAGCCGAGATCGCGCCACTGCACTCCAGCCTGGGCGACAGAGCGAGACTCCGTCTCAAATAGTAATAATAGTAGTCTGCAGATGCAGTCTTTCCTAGTTCAGATTATATCTGCTGCACCCAACATTGTAATGTATAGATCTTCAAAGAAGAACTTTCAACTTTCGAGACTTGAAATTATTTCAAGGTAATCTCAATGTTTTAACAAGAGTTGGTGTTCTCATGTAGGAATGTTTCTGCTGTTATAAAATAAGATGAATTATCCAAAGAATTGGGTTGTCATTGGAAATTCTACCTTTTAAAATATCTCCTTTAAAACTGTTACTTTCTGTGAGCCAGAGAGCCATTTAGAAAATGCACTTTACACTTTGGTAAAAACCAGTAGATGAAAGCAATGATTCCAAACTCACCATTCAGTCATGTGTGGAGCTCTGGGCATGGTGAGCTGGGGAGTAACAAGTTAAGTCAAAAACTCCTTCTCTGATCTGGAGCTGTTATAATATAAAATAGACGAGAGAGTGGATATGTTCAAAGAAGTATGAGTGAAGGACGCCCTAAGCACTGCGAAGAGGGGACTGTTTCATTAATGTGTGTCCTCAGCTCTCTGCGCAGTAAATATTGAGTCAGTGATAAAACCTGTAGCAGGAAAGGAGCCCTGTGTCAGCACTCACTAGCTTAGCATGGCTTCCGCACCCTCTGCACTAGCAGCTCGGCAGGACCACTTTCCCATCCCTCACCTGGAAGTCCTCAAACAATCTCAGCCTTCTGAGTCAACTTCAATTGCTGATGTTCATTCTCAGGCCGGTGATTCCATTTTTCCTTCATTGCTTCCATTCTATTTCCTGTCTCTTGCTCACTGTTGATGACACAGGCCCAACGCGCTTCACCTTGTGCATAAGTAAGTCTTTGCTTCCAATTGTCCAGTGACTCAAACCTCAGACTTGAGCATATCCTCTTCCGTGACCTTCTTCCGTTCAGCACATTATCTCTGTTTTCAGATTCCAGGCCTCTTCTCTCTCAACACTTCTCAAAAAAACTCCTTTTGCTTTTGTACTTATTGGGCATGATAGTTAATTGACATTTTTTTAAGTCACTAAATAACCAAACACAAAAACAGCAAATACAATGGAGACAAACACTTTGTGAACTTAGACCAAAAGGACAGCACAGAAGTAATGAAATGACCTTTGACAGGTTCTTTCACTACAGTAGCTTTACTCATGCCTCTGAAAGTTCTTAAAATAAAAATTGGTAAATAGAGAACCTTTTTTTTTTTTTGAGACAGGGTCTCACTCTGTTGCCCAGGCTGGTACAGTGGCACAATCTTGGCTAGTACAGTGGCACAATCTTGGCTCACTGCAACCTCTGCCTCCCAGGTTCAAGTGATTCTCCTGCCTCAGCCTCCCCAGTAGCTGGGATTACAAGGGCATGCCACCACACCTGGCTACTTTTTTTTTTTTTCTGTATTTTTAGTAGAGACAGGATTTCACTGTGTTGGCCAGGCTGGTCTCCAACTCCTGACCTCAGGTGATCTGCCTGCCTCGGCCTCCCAAAGTGCTGGGGTTACAGGTGTGAGCCACCAGGTCCGGCTGATAGAGGAACTTGTAAACACACAAATGCAGATTGATGAAAGTTTTTCCTAGGATAATCTTCAGCTTTGACACACTGACGATATCCGTGTCTATTGAGCTTCATTTTCTAGTTGATAAGTGCTTGCTTAAAACAAATTTTCCGTCCGGGCGCAGTGGCTCACGCCTGTAATCCCAGCACTTTGGGAGGCCGAGGTGGCTGGATCATGAGGTCAAGAGATTTAGACCCTCCTGGCCAACATGGTGAAACCCCATCTTTACTAAAAATACAAAAAAATTAGCCAGGCAAGGTGGTGGGCGCCTGTAGTCCCAGCTACTTGGGAGGCTGAGGCAAGAGAATCACTTGAACCCAGAAGGCGGAGGTTGCAGTGAGCCGAGATTGCGCCACTGCACTCCAGCCTGGCGACAGAGCGAGACTCCGTCTCAAAAAAACAAACAACAAGAAAAAAACCAAATTGTCTGTAAATGAATTTCTTATCAAAGTGTGCAGGACGAAGGGCTGGATTTAACTGTCTGGAGTTGTGGAGTTGCTTATACCGGAGCCATGGTGCAGTCACCTGAGCCGCACACCAAGGCTCAAGGTCTCGTGTTTTAGAGGCACCTGGTTGAACGCTTGTGATGCTGCACTTCAAAACATGAATAGCAAATTTCAGCTCATTGGTAGAACTCTC
The DNA here is from genome assembly GCF_009828535.3 of Hylobates moloch. NCBI lineage: Eukaryota > Metazoa > Chordata > Mammalia > Primates > Hylobatidae > Hylobates > Hylobates moloch. Next base: position 169,435,855 of record NW_026652277.1, on the reverse strand, counting down.
TGACAGATGAGAAGTACTCAGATTCATCATTTTGGCTAATGAAAATAAAGAATAATTACTAATTCTCATGTGATAAAATGCAAAGATCTGGGCAATCAAACCATAGTGTAATTAACAATATACTCAAAGCTGTGTGGGTTTTCCCCCATCATAGAAGCTATTAGTTGTCTTTTAAATTGGATTTTTGTTTTATTTTCATCATCTCTTTCAAATGTATCTCACCCCAGCATATACATTCTAAATATATAAAAGCAGTGATGCTATATAAAAGCAGTGATGCTATATAAAAGCAGTGATGAATTTAAGTGGCAATATCTACAAAAGTATTGGGTTTCGTTTTTTATAAGAATTTGAAATACGCCTTTCAGTAATGAATGCAATTATGCCTATGCTAAGATGAATAAAAGAAACCAAATGCACAGTGCTAAAGTGACAAGAGAAATTACTGAAATGAATTTAACATACAAAATTCAAAAACAAAAAATACCATTAAGTACTTTTAAAACTATCAACTCTTTTCTGTTCCCCTGCCCCATTCCACTTCACCCCCAGCCCCTCTCTTTACCTCATTTTTAAGGAATTGTGTCCATTTAAGAAATTTCTCCGTTTAAGGAATTGCATCAGTTCCTGAAGTCCAATGACTTATATTTATTTAATAATTGTTTTGGATATGATTTATTTTCCCAAACTTAATAGTGCCTGAATATGCCCCCAAGGAAGGCCAGTTTACAGAACGCATTTTATGGCGAAGTATAGGGTACAAATATAAATTCCAGAAGTTTCCAGTTTATAAACAGGGGAGTGTTCCATAAATGTTCATGTCTATACATTGTTTGGAACTCAGAATTCTTTTCTCCTAAAGAAACCTCATTAACCATGATAATTAGGTGCCTAGATGACCCTCTAGACCCTGTTTAACTAGGCCTTATCTGACCGGGATGTGCCTAATCTGAGTGCCCGTTTTGGTTGCATCTACTTGGGGGATAACAATCCCACAGATTCTCTTTCCCCTGACGTTAACTAGACATTGACATGTTCACTCAGGTAACCAACCAACCACCATAATCTGTGGAAAAACACATTAAAGGGAGCACAAAATTCCATCTCCTTCACTTCCTCCCTTTCCCTTTTCTGGTGTCAACCAAGGACAAACTTTTGAGAGCAGCAGGAGAAAGAAAATAATGGATAAGGATTCCTTTTCACTCTGAGAGCCTCCCATTCCCAGTGGCCACTCACGTGTTGACCAGCCAAATTAAATTTGTGATCTGAGGGATGCTGGATGTTGAAAACACCCGCCCTCTGAAATGTATCATCACAATCACGCAAAATATAGGTCAATAACAAAGGAAGAACTTTATGAAATTCAAAGGTGGAGGCAAAGCACCAAGAATATACACACAATTCAAAATATTGAAGTTGTTTTGACATCGTAACGACATACAAATGAGAGAAATGAGAAGTGTTTTTCATCTTCTGTTACTGCATGTTCTGCCTTGTCCTCTGTCTCAAATCTCCCAAATGACCACAGAAAATCTATTGCAGAGCAGCACTGATTAGATCTAGTGCAGGAAGTGACACCATCGTGTGGACAGTCACGGAGGTGTCACAGGAAAGAGAGGTCAGGGGAGGGTGTTCATAGAGCCTGGGGATCTGGGCTTAAGTGCTTATGGCAGATCTTTCAAGGTGGGAAACTGATTGGAGTTGAGCAGATCAATGACGTAGTAGTTTGGGGTCAGTGGACACAGTAAGACAAAGTCCTAAGGAAGCTTTCCTAAGGAAACTGTCTTATACAAGAGCTATTGCCCAGGTGAACCGTCTGATTTCCTGTTAAGAGAGATGGCCACTCAGATGAGCAAACTGTCTGGTTAAATTATTTGCAGGAGTTTCTTGAAGCAAACAGTGAAGTTATTTATTGCTTTACAAGCTTATCTTCCATTAGGTCTCAGTGGTCTCAGTTCTCAGCCCCAGTAGGTCGGCTGTGTGTATGCAGGTGCTTTCAATTCTCATCTGCAGCCAAGCAGCTGCTTGGATTCCTCAGACGCTCCAGGCTTTGGCCTCTTTGATTCCAAGCCACCTCCTCCTCTTCTTTTTTTATACCTCTTTGGTTGCTCTCTGCTCACTTGGCTCTTTCTACATCTGCTTGGTTTGTTGATGTGCATCTTGTTTCTTCTGCAAGCTCCAGGAAGGCAGAATCTCTGTCTGATTCATTTATGATTTCTCTATGGCCCCTGGCATTTGTACACTTAAGAGTTGTTCGATGAAGAATCAATGAATATTTGCTTGGAATTCACCTGCGGCCAATAAGGATAATATTATTATTTGTGAAATGAAGATTTCTGATTGTGTCTCATTATCGGTGACACTGATTCTTCCCTGGCACCTCACTGGAAGATAGATAGTCTTGTAGAAGTTGACCCAGCAGGGATGTTTGGATTAATACAGCAGCTGCAACAAACCAGAAAATACCAATCTGCATGAATTTTGATATAAATTATGAAATCACAGCTATCAGAGCTTCATACACACTATGTGGAGCTCCTAAAAGACACTTCGCGTCTTCTGGGCTGGTAACTGCCTCATCTACAAGTAAGAAACTGAATAAATAATATTTCATGGCTTCTTTCAGCTTATTCTGAAAGCATCAAAATTTACAAAGCTTCATGCTATACTACTCAGACAAGTTATGCCTACTAATTAGTGGTTGTATTAGAAGGTTTTCCTTCTCCAAACTACATTCACGCTCATATATGTTCACAAACTCAGGTCTAACGTTATTGAATTTTTATTCAGTCTTTTCCAAGGTGATTTTTAGACGTACTTTAAAGTTTTCATCTAGAGTTTTTTATTATGAAAAGTTACAGACATCCAGTTAGATATTTAAAGTAGCATAATCAATGTCCATGTACACACTACCCAGCTTTGATAATTTCATTAGTTTAGTTCTTTTTCTGCCTCTATTTCACCATCTTTAAAATGGGGATGAAAATAGTACCTGCCTCATAGGGTTGTCATGAGGATTAAATGAATTACACGCAAAACACTGTGAAGAGTGTTTTGTTCCTACTAAGCGTCATAGAAGTATTAGCTTTTCTTTTTAACAATTATTGTAATACACTTTAAGACAGATTTGAATAGCAGCACCCTTCTATGGTCCTGTTCCTCTTTCCCCTTCCCCTAAATTTGATACATACTTCAGGGGCATTTATCATTTGCATGCATTATTTTATATTCTTAGTATGTTTGTATGCATCGACATTGTTTAATAGATTCTCCAAACTTTCTGTAAATGACATTGCATTGTGCATAAACGATTGCAACTTTTTTCTCAACTTTATGATTTTGAGATTTATCTGTTTTGATACATTTCACTCTAGCTAACTCATATTAAGTCACTTCCTAAAAATCTTCGCTTCAGTATCATGGTCTCAATAAGAAATGAACACCTAATTTTACATTAGCCAATCCTGCCCTTTATACTGTTGTATTTTCTCTTTTCCACACAAGTGCTAATGACCATCTAAAATGTTACATCATTTACCTACGTATTAGTTTATTTTTATTGTCTCTTGCCCCTTTAGAATGGAAGCTCCAATGAGGGATTTTTGTCTGTTTTAATTTTTCACGGATGCAACCCAAGTGTCCTAATAGTGCCTGGCACAAAGTGGGTGCACAATGGATATTTGTTGAATGATTTTATCTCTTCTCCTGTTGATGGTCATTTTAGATGTGTCCTTTTGCTGTTGCCGTTATTACAAAAATGTTGCAGTAAATATTCTATTACCTATCTCCTTGTGTAACCATGTAAGTTACTTTCCCGTGTGTATACCTGTAAGTACATTGTTAGGTGGAAGGTGAGTATCTTGAGGATTTTCCTTAACTGGCTTAGGATATCTTGAGACAGCAAGTATTGGCTATGGAGAAAGAATGCATGAATAATCCTTTATAAATAGAAACCCATCAGCCGAGAGAAATTATTAAAATAAGCTTGGCTTTATTTATGAACTTGATTATATAAAGTCCTACTGCTGACTGAATGCAATTGCTCTGTCAAGATAGCTGAGTGAGTTTTCCATAGATCCTATTAACGCCTGGCTCTCAGACTAATTCAGAAATGGCTACTTCAGCATAGTGTATGGCGACCCTAATCAACCTGGCTTAGCTGGAGTAGCGAGCCGCCCACTGGATTCCTTCACTGCTGCAGCCCAGCCTGCAGATGTGGCCCACGCTCTCTGGCTTGTGCTCAGAGGTCAGCGTTCAGTCTCGCTGCATTGTCTTTGATCACACTGAATCATCATTTATTTTTGATGCCATTTTGTCGTTAGTTGGTTTCCTTTTCTAAGTTGTACTTAGGGGGGAAATAGAAGGTTACTGTAATTGTCAAGCCCACATTAGGGATTCTAAGCTATAGCCAAGAGAGAAATTAATCCTCAAAGCATTTCGCACCAAACAGCAGCAATCTGCAAATTGCAGATTATTTGTGTCATGTGGCCAGTGCCAGGAGCACATCAGAGAGCTGAAATCCATTTCCATTTCTATCCCAAGCCTGGGTGCCCACGATTTTCCATTGAACCCAAAGGATACCACAATTGCTCCTGTGATGATTTGCAAGGAAATTAAAAGAAAAAATAGTGATTGAAGACTCATGTGGTTTTTAATGCTTCTCAATTGAATATATTTTCCAAATGGAGTTTTCCCTACTTTACAGCATGATTGTTGAGGAAATTCACCAAAAGCTTTCTGAAAACATTATGGCTCAGTTAATCTCTCAAAGGTATTTGTTTTTGTTCTGTTTTGTTTGGGGTTGCTTTTTCTCAGTAGCTGTCCGTGACTTTGTGGAAATGCTACACAACTTTGTGACACATTTTCATTGAGGAGCTTCCCAGATAGATGATAAAATGACCTTTATGGTATAGCAACAGAATGAAAGTAAATGTTGATTACAGGTAATAATTGAAATATAGGGCCCGGTTTCGAAGTTGTCCTTTAAGATAAGATTCAATCCTGTCTTTATATGCTTTTTAACAAATTGTCTTATTCATTTTTAATACCAAAAAGCTGGTATTCATTGAACACCAATGAGCTTAGATTTTTAGAAAACACAGGCAAGAGATGAGTGAGGGGTTTAATAACTGGAGGAAAAACACGACAGAAGAACACAAACCTATGAGCACGGCATGAGGATGGCATGGAACGAGGTGACATTCTCTTTTAAATTGCGAAGGACAGCAGGACGGGCTTTAAAAGTGGAGTCCAGGACAAGAAAAGAGGGAAAAGATAGAGAAGAATAAGCTCTTGTTAAGAAAGGTAACACAGTGTCAATAGGTTAAAACACTGCTCGATTTCTATGTGTTCTGTTTTCTTGAGCAAAGGGAATATTTCCCGTGTTAGAAAGGACAGAATAACAATTTAAGGAGAACCTTGTGCTTAAGAAAAGTGAGGACATTATATGGCATATACAAATATTTTAAATGCCAATAGATGTCCAAACACTTCTATTATAGTCTCAGAGATGCTGCCGGGAATCTTTGAGATACAACAAAGAGTTCAGAGTTCTGGAGATGATTTTTTTAACTTTTCAGAGTAAGGAAAGATTGAATCTCAAAAGTTGAAAAGCAGTGAGTTTGACACCAGTTTCACCCATCAAACACCCAAAGAAAAAAATCATGTGAGCCCTTACTCATGAATTACATCAGGAATACTCATTACATAAAGTAATATGCAGTCATTAAGAGTCAACGCAGATTTACCAAAAATCAATGCAGAAGAACCCATATGTGAGGCAGGTGATGCTTAAAGGGCATGGAAGGATCGAACATGGTCTCTATCGCTCCAAATCCAGAAGTAGTACTGTGGTTTTATTCGTCAGGCCCGTTTTTTCCTCCCTGCCACCTCCGCCCCCTCCACTAACGTTTTCCTGTCTCCCTACGCCCGTCTTGCAGTTCTCGTTTTGTTATTTTTAAGCCCCATCTTCACACTGAGTTTATATCTGGACATTTCCCACACTAATGTTCCTGTGATGAGCACAGTTTGCAGATAGCCGTCCACGGTCTTCTTAAATACCTTGACCCCTTCCAGCTCTTCTCATCTAAGTCTATGCTGTGTCTAGTCTTGCTTGTTGTTTTTCTGAACCTACCAGGTGTTTCAAGTAATTATCTAGTCTTCTGTTAAAGATGTTTATATATGAGCTATCATCAACATCAGTCCTTTCACTTGTATCTTAGGAGATGGCCAGAATACAAATTCTGAAGATAAGCTAATTTAAAATTGTGTTTCTTATTTTACGCAGGATTAAAATAAGTCAAAGCCATTTTTCTCAAGTTTGAGTGACATAAAAGACCACTTGTAAAGAAATAAAAAATTCTCCAAAACACCCGAGGTTGAATGAAGTTATTTTCAAGACAATATTTCTTAAATGTGTCTAGATGTAAACTGAGCTATAAATACTTTATGCTTATACAACTAGAAGGCCCAAATAAAAACACATCAATTAAGTATAACTGAAAAGTACAAGACCAAAATATTCTGATGGACTCTATCAGTTTAATACGGCAGAGGCTGTCATTTTACTGATACTAAAGCAGTGCTTGGGATCCGAACAGGGCCCTGACGGGTTGGCCCAGATTCGAATGTTCCATCTCAGCAGGCCTGGGACCCTGAGCTGTGGGCTGCCTCCCTTCCCGCACCGCTTCTCCTGTGACTCTACCCTTCGGACACTCGGCCCCAGACCATGGGACATCACTGTCAGGGGAAGCCTCCCTTGCCTTCTATCCACTCTTTTCTCACTCATTTCAGGAAACTAAACTATGATGACTTGCTCCCAAAGAGATCCAAAGCACAGGAACTGACTTGAGGCTGAATTTCATAGCAGTTTTTGTTTGAATTGAAGCCAATCAGATGACCCAGAATATATTTTTACTATTTAGGTAATCATCAGAATAGCAACCCCAAAATCAACAACTTCTCAAAAAGAATCTTCAGCCTGCAAGTCTCCGTGGCCTCTAGTTGGAGAAGCACTCAGCTCAAGCATCTGTTTCTCACTTGAAGGATCTAGTTTTCCTTCTCTACAGTACCAGACATGCCTGTGGAAGCTAATGTATTATGTTTTCCACTGAAATATTCACTTGGGTTATTTATTTATTTATTTATTTATTGAGACAGAGTCTTGCTGTTGTTGCCCAGGCTGGAGTGCATTGGCACGATCTCAGCCCACCGCAACCTCTGCCTCCCAGGTTCAAGCGATTCTCCTGCCTCAGCCTCCCAAGTAGATGGGATTACAGGTGCCCGCCACCATGTCCGACTAATTTTTGTGTTTTTCGTAGAAACAGCGTTTCATCATGTTGGCCAGGCTGGTCTCAAATTCCTGACCTTGTGATCCTCCTGCCTCAGCCTCCCAAAGTCCTGGGATTACAGGTGTGAGCCACCATGCCCGGCCAGAATTTTTATTTATTTTCTTGGTGGCATCACCTGTTTACACATGTGTTTAAATTTTGTTCACATTTTTATAATCTTTTGTACTACTCAGTAAACATTTATGAAGCACTTTCTCAAAGTATGAAATGTTATATAATATAGGCTAAAACTATGTTCCAGCGTTTTACATGACCATAGAATTTTGGAATTGGAAATAACTCAGTGTGTTAGTCAGGCTTCTCCCAAGAAACAGGACCTTTCTGTCTATAGGATCTATAGAGAGAAAGAGACAAGAGGACATTTACTGGGGGAAGGGCTCACACAATTGTGGTGGCCAAGCAGTCCTGCAATCCACCATCTGCAAGCTGGAAAACCAGGAAAGCCTTTGGTCTAATTCAGTCTGAGTCTGAAGGCCTGACAACTAGGGGCGGCAGGTTTGGGGGGTGTGTATGTCTTGCAGTCAGAAGGCCTGAGAACCAGGAAATCTGATCTTTAAGGCTCTAGAAGAGAAAGAGCATTCGCCGTTCTCTGCCTTCTTGTTCTGTGCAGGCCCTCAGTGCTCTCAGTGGATGGGACGATGCCTGCCCACATTGCTGAGAGTGGATCTTCTTGGTCCACTGACTCAGATGCCAGTCTCTCCCAGAAACACTCTCACACACACACCCAGAAATAACATGTTATCAGCTATCTGGGCACCCCTTAGCCCGATCAAGTAGACACATAAATTCATCATCATACCCAGTAAAATTCCTCTCTAAAATATCCTGTGTAAGTATTCATTTAGCGTGTGTTGAAAAACCTGCAGTTACTATCTTATAAGGCAATTTATTCCATTTTTTTCTGTTGGTTTAAATCCTACTCTCTGAAACAATGCACAAATCTAATCTTTATTGCAGTGAGCACCTTCACCTGTGTGAATACAGGTTTTCCCATTCCTCAGCCTGCCCTCCCCCAGACAAACACTCTCAGGGCTTCTGACCACTCTCACATCACAATCCTGAGGAATATGAGAAATGGCTCCACAATTTAGTTGATATGTTTGGCATACAATCCAGTTTCCTTACTAGGAAGTTCAACAGATTATATAATCCATAGGTCTTATCTCAAAGAAACAGGTTTTTATATCAATTTTGTTTCCAGAGAGAATAATATAAATGAGCCAGTTACAGTGGCTCACACCTATAATCTCAGCACTTTGTGAGGCTGAAGTGGGAGCGTCATTTGAGCCCAGGAGCTTGAGACCAGCCTAGACAGCATAGTGAGACCCTGTCTCTACAATAAATTAGGAAAAAATAAAAAACAGCCAGGTTTGGTGGTGCACACACCTGTAGTCCCAGCTACTCAGGAAGCTGAAGCAAGAGGGTACCTTCAGCCAGGAGGTCAAGGCTGCAATGAGCCATGATTATACACTGCATCCCAGCCTGGAGTCCCTGACTCAAAAAATAATAGTATAAATGACTACAACCTAATATCGAAGAATAGTTCTATTGAAAAGACAGGGATGCAACACATTTTAAATGATATTAAGCATATACTGGCCTAAATTTTACATATCTATACATTTGGGCCTTGAACAATGTGAGGCTTAGGAACACCAACATCCCTGAAGTCAAAAAACTATGTGGAACTTTTGACTGCCCCAAAACTTAACTACTAATAACCTACTGTTGACTAGAGGCCCTTCCTATAACATCAATAGTCTATGAACACATATATTATAAGTTATGTGTATTATATACCATATTCTTAAAGTAAGATAGAGAAAGGAAAATGTTATTAAGAAAATCATAAGGAAGAGAAAATGTATTAACTATCCATTAAGTGAAGGCAGATCGTCATAAAGGTTTTCATCTTCATTCTCTTCACAGCTAGTGGCTGAGGAGGAGGAGGAGGAAGGGTTGGTCCTGCTGTCTCAGGGTTAGCAGAGGCAGAAGAAAAATCTGTGTATAAGTGGACCCACAAAGTTCAAGCCCATGTTGTCCCAGGGTCAACTGTATTTTATTTTACACAGAATATATATTATATATGTTATATATATATAAAAAAATATATTTAGGCCAATATTTGTATTAACTATATAATTCTATAAAATTATACATTTACATATATAATTTATATATGTGAGTTATATAAAAATATATATAACTCATATCTATACATTAAATAAATTATATAATTATATTTTATGCATATGTATTTTAATTATGTGCATGTGTATGTGTGCATATATATATATTCTTTTAACCTATTTACTTACTTTGTTTTACAACTGAAGAAGGAAAAGGTGAAAGTCTGAAGGGGCTTGGATTGATTGGGTGGAACGGGAAAGTGATGGGCACCAGAACTGCTGGGGCCTTCTCTCTTGGTCCTTCTGTAAGATGCCCTTTCCAAACTCAAACGCAAGACCTAATAGGTCTTCACAAAGCCTCTTGACAAAACCAGGCAAGGTACTAACCGCCAGCTGAGCCCCCCAAAGAATGGATGTCAGCTACCCCGCCTTTGTTCTTACCTCTCAATGAGCAGGCCCCTGGCCTTGGTGGTGAGCAAACAGGACATGATGAATAAGTCAGAGCCTGTGGTCACCAACTCCCGTACTCTGGCCCTGCGGAATCCTGGCTGTATATGAGGAACCAGTGACATGCTGGACATGTCTCTAAGAACCAGAGTGGCATGATATCCTAAGGCCAGATCATAATCAGAGGGGAGAGAAAGCCTGGCCAGAGTCACATGCAACTGTTTTCTAAAGAGGTGCGGTTGGAGGCCAGGCAGCGGCCATAGCTCTTTTGAGGGTTTGGCTTTTTTCGTGGTCGGTTAGATGTGTGTTTTTCAGGTACACATCTGTGTCCTCCCAAAAGGCAAAACTGGCAGTTGATAGTCATAACTGTATATAAGAACATATAACCACACAGAGTGAAAATGACATTTTTGTGATTAATTCTTCTTTCCAACAGCTGGCTGTCCCAACTCCTTGATTAAAGAGCTCCATCACTTCAGGATTCTGGGAGAAGAGCAGGTGAGTGAGCATCTCAAAGGCTGCATCAGACTGTCATGAAAGATAGACGCTAATGAGACAGTTTGGGCTCCCCAGGGAGGCCAAGTATGTCTCCTGACCCTGGGCGCCCTGAAATGGGGAAGAAAACCATGCTGGAGATATGTGTGAGGACACTTTTTTCCTCTTCTATCCATCAGACCTGACAGGTTATTAATTGCTACATCTGCTATCTGCCAGTGCATTCCATCTCAAGACTCAAGCAGGAAGCAGGCACTGCATAGTGGCAGATGAGCAAACAAAGAAATGCAGAGATGAATTATGCCTGAGGGATCGATGGTCATAGACATTCCTAAGTTGCTGTCTGTGGGTGGATGTGTGAGCTTTTTTTTTTTTTTTTTTAACCAGGTTTTTGTATTGCGTGTTTGTTATCTGTATTTCATGGCAGCCTCTTTGTACACAGGTATGAACATGTGATGTCTATACAAAGGGTGACCATTTAAAGTGGATTATTTAAATGCTGTGTTGTGCTCAGTGAGGCATGTCATAATTTAAATAGATATGCTAAGTAAATAATTCAGGGTGCTAAATATTATATATATGTACACACATATATAGAATGGAATGCTTAAAAATACATTTCTTGATCCCTATATGGGACTACAAACTCTGTATTAGTATGTTAAATCTAGGTGTCAAGTTATCCTTAAAATACACTAAAGAGTTAGGAAAAGGCCGGTTGAACTAACTTCCAGTATTATTTATTTTAATTTATTTTATTTTACTTTATTTTATTTATTTTTTGAGATGGAGTCTTGATCTGTCGCCCAGGCTGGAGTACAGTGGCTATCTCAGCTCACTGCAAGCTCCGCCTCCCAGGTTCACGCCATTCTCCTGCCTCAGCCTCCTGAGTAGCTGGAACTACAGGCACCCGCCACCACACCCAGCTAATTTTTTGTATTTTTGGTAGAGACGGAGTTTCACCGTGTTAGCCAGGATGGTTTCAATCTCCTGACATCATGATCCGCCCGCCTCGGCCTCCCAAAGTGCTGGGATTACAGGCGTGAGCCATCGCGCCCAGCCCAGTGTTATTTATTTTTACTCCTAAAGATTGTCTCTGCCAACTTTGACCAGGAAATATGCAAATGGAGATGTGGCAGCTCACTTTCATCAATGAGTTTTTGGTTTGTGTGTTTTTGTTTGGTGTATGTATGTGGCAAAGTAAAACTGCCCATTTCCAATATGAGAATAAAAACAAAAGTATTAGTTAGGAGAGGATAAGAAACTGGAATCACTTCCACATCCTGGAGTTAGAGAATTATAGTACATCCCCTTCGTTTTTCTATTATTGTGAGTTTCCCGAATAGCAGGCATAAATGTGTATTCAAATACAAGCGAAATCAGTTATCCCGCATTGCAGGTAAAAGTTGACAACTGACTCTCCCAAACATAACTCCTTATGAAGACACCTGGATCTCACAGCCATTTTCCAGTGAAAGCCTAAAGACTTCTTAAAGCAAGAATCACTGGTTGTTACCCTGACAGTTCTGCTCAGATAATGGAGTCTTCTCTTCGAACTTGTACCAATATTTGCAGAGTGTTTCCATTTTGGTTTTAGAGTCCATGGGTAATTAGTAAGGAAAGAAGCCAACAGTAATCATCTCCTCAGATCTGCTTTACAAAGGTCAGGTCACTTTGCATTCTCCTAGAAATTTAATTGAGCCATAATCAAAATTAATATCACTACGCTTAGTTTTGGTAATATAGTGCATCACAGCAATATTGATCTCTATTTCCTAAAACACACACACACACACACACACACACACACACACATGCAGACATACACACACTTCCTTCTTTCAGTTGATACTTACTTACTTACTGAGTGCCTACTATGTGCTATATACCATCCTAGGTTATAGGGATAGAGGAGTGAAAAATCTCCATATTCTACTTAGAGAAAACCATATTATATACACATAAACACATTTAGTGTATATTATGTTAAATGGCTATCATTGCTATGGAGAAAAAGGAAATGAAAAAGGACAGCACTCAGGTGTGGTGGCTCACGCCTGTAATAATAACACTTTGGGAGGCCAAGGCAGGCAGATCATTTGAGGCCAGAAGTTCGAGACCAGCCTGGCCAACATCGTGAAATAGTGAAACCACATCTCTACTAAAAATACAAAATATTAGCTGGCCATGGTGGTGCATGCCTGTAATCCCAGCTACTCTGGAGGCTGAGGCATGGGAATCATTTGAACCCAGGAGGTAGACGTTGCAGTGAGCCAAGATTGTGCCACTGCACTCTAGTCTTTGTTACAGAGCGACCCTCTGTCACACACACACACACACACACACACACACACACAAACAAGGACAGTGAATACTGGAGGAAGAGGTGAAATTTTATATAAGGTGGTCAGGGAAAGTTTCACTGAGCAGGTGACAGGTGAATAAAGAATGAAAGTTACCCAGAGAAGCCTCATGGTGACATCTGGGAAAGGAGATTTCCACAGAGTGGATGAAGCAACAACAGAGGCTCCAATGTGATCGTATGCCTGACTTTAACATTCGCAATAGTCTAGAAACAAGTGTGACGGTGGAGGGGAGGGGAGGAGGACTGAGCAAAACAAAGAGGGAAGAGCCACATTGCATAAGATAGGGTTGCAATAAAGTGGGAGGAGGCCAGGCATGGTGGCGCACCCCTGTAATCCCAGATCTTTGGGAGGCTAAGCCGAATGGATCACCTGAGGTCAGGAGTTTGAGACCAGCCTGATGCAACATGGCGAAACCCTGTCTCTATTAAAAATACAAAAACTAGCTGGACGTGGTGGCTGGTGCCTATAATCTCAGCTATTCGGGAGGCTGAGGCAGGAGTATTGCTTGAGCCTGGGAAGCGGAGGTTGCAGTGAGCCAATATCATGCCAATGCACTCCAGCCTGGGTGACAGAGCAAGACTCTGTCTCAGAAAAATAATAATGATAATAAGGAAAAAATCCAGGCAAGTGTCATGACCTGGGAGCCGAAGGAAAAAGGCATCTTTAGGAGGAGGAATCATGATCTGTGTCCTATGCTCAGCAAGAAGGACAAGGATGAGAAATGAGCACTGGACTCCACAATGTGGAGATCCTTGGTAACTTTGACCATGGACGGTGAGGGGAAAGCCTGCCTCAAATGGATTCAGGTGAGAGGTGAACCAAAGAGTGGGAGACTGCAAATACAGACATTTTAATTTTGGCAACTGGGAACTTAGCTGAAGAGGAAAGCAAAGAAATGAGGTGGCTGAGGGATGGAGATAAGAAAATGACCTTCTTAATGGGAAAAATTGCAGCATGTCTATGTACTGATGGTAATGATTCAGTAGAGGAATTGGGAGATCGATGATGCAGAAGGTGGAAGGGAGAATTCAGGAGCAGTGTCCTTGGATGTAGGCATGGGCTTGGACAAGAGAGTGGCCAGTTCCGCCTGGTAACAGTGGGGGAGGCAGAATATGCAGGCACAGACGTATGAGCATTGGATTTGATGGTAAACCTTCCGTAAGGTCTCTTCTGGTTGTTTCTCTTTTCTTGGTGAAACAGGAAGCTAGGTCATCCGCTGAGAGTACAGATGGGGGAAGAGTTTTAGAGGGAAAGGAGATGTATTAGTCTGGTCTCACATTGCTATAAGTAAATGCCTGAGACTGGGTAACTTATAAAGGAAAGAGGTTTAATTGACTCACAGTTCCACATGACTGGGGAGGCCTCAGGAAACTTACAATCACGGCGGAAGGTGAAGGGGAAGCAAGGTACCTTCTCACAAGGCGGCAGGAGGGAAAAGTGCAAGCAGGGGAAATGCCAGCCAATTATACAACCATCAGATCTCATGAGGACTCATTCACCATCACAAGAACATCATGGGGGAATCACCCCCGTGATCCAATCACTTCCACCCTTGGTCCTGCCCTTGACACATGGGGATTATGGGGATTACAATTCAAGATGAGAATTTGGGTGGGGACACAGCCAAACCATGTCAGGAGAGGATAATGAAATTGTCATTTAGGAGGGTGAGGAGGGAATAAACTTGGGAAATGGTTGAATTTGGAGTGAGGTCAATCCACTGGGTGTTTTTCTGACCCACTCACCTGTGTAGGCACAGATGCAGAAAAGGCACTGGCATTGAAGTTTTGCCTTTGAAATGTAACAAAAACAAGAGGAAGGCTAGGAAGCTGAGGGTGGATCTCATCTTACGGTGTTACAACAACAGTGTAAGCTGAGGGTGAATCTAAGGGAGTGATTATGACTGACCATGAAATTTCAGCTGGGCAAGCAGAGAAGCCAGATGAGAGAAAGGACAGGGAAAGTTGGTTAAAGACACCGGTAGCTCAAAGAATTTTTGGAATTTGAGTACTAGAAGGGTTGAACTGGACAAACAGACATTGGCCAAAGAATGAAAGACTTCACATTGACCTTGTGGAGGAGCTACATGGTCAGCACCAACAAGGTCGGAGGAGGCCTAGGGAGGCTGTGTGTCTGATTTCAGATGGAGGACAAGGTGACGAGAGAAGTTGAGGTCATGGAATTGGGAAGTTGGAGAGTTGGGAGTCTCACCCCTGTGCACGCTGAGATCTTCCAGAATTGCAAACTGAAGATTTGAGAAATGAGAGAGAGAGAGAAGTGGATGTCAGGAGCTGACTGCAGAAGGGGAAATAGTGCATGGTGTAGGCTGATGGGTTGAATTGGAAAGTTGGAGTGTTTTAGAAGGAGAAAGGGAAAATGTTTTACTTACAACACTGTAGAACAATGCTTTGTGGTACTGGGATTGCAGTCACAAAAACATTTGAGGGGGCTGCAGGTGAAGTAGTGTCCTCGGGTACACGCCTGTTTCAGTTAGGGAAGAATGTAAGAAAAACATTGAGAAAGCAGATTGCAGTTATAGGGTAGTTACTGCTGATTGCCCATGAGTTCCCCAAGCATGGGGGAAGGGTCTCAGGGTTTGGGGCAGCTGGAATATGTGGTAGGAAAAAGGATACACAGAGTGGATGTGGAGCTTGGGGCTCAGCCTGGAGAGATGACACAGGAGTCAGGCATTCTTTGGTGACTGTCATGAACAGGGCATGTCAGTCAGGGACATTTATATCCTGATTATTCATGACAAGACCTACTGGCCTCTAGGCAGATGGTGGCAATGAGGCTCCCGAGAGGAAGCAGAGCGCTCTTGTCGCAGCATTCCTGCCAGCAGTGGGGGCAGCTGCTCCAGGAGCTGGTGAAACTCTTGGGATCTCACTGGATGCTTGAGGCAACTGGTATCACTTGATAAAATAAAATGTTTATATTAATGTCTGTTACAAGCATCCTTGGACAAATCATTTTTGTCTCTCTAACTTAGCTTTTTGTAGACAAGGGAGAGTGAAGCTCAATCATCTCTTAGAATATTTGTAAATAAATAGGATGCCAAGTAAGTTGCAAATATTAAGTGCTATACTAAAATTCCTCTGATTTTTTTTTTTTTTTGAGACCGAGTCTCGCTTTGTTACCCAGGCTGGAGTGCAGTGGCGCAATCTCGGCTCACTGCAAGCTCCGCCTCCCGGGTTCATGCCATTCTCCTGCCTCAGCCTCTCCCAGTAGCTGGGACTACAGGCGCCCGCCACCACGCCTGGCTAATTTTTTGTATTTTTAGTAGAGACAGGGTTTCACCATGGTCTCGATCTTCTGACCTCGTGATCCGCCCGCCTCGGCCTCTCAAAGTGCTGGGATTACAAGCGTGAGCCACCGCGCCCGGCCAATTCCTCTGATTTTAAATGCTGTTTATATTCCAGCTTTACATAGTGGCAACAAAATAGACAGTAAAGTAAGCGTAATACTCACTTAGAAAGTGAGTTGATAAAACCTACAAAGATGCTGGTTAATTACTAATTCATTACTGGATGGCAGAGACCCACAGCAGCCCTCTAATTTCTTTGTATGTGGTTCCTTTCTGTTTTCATTGATCTTTAGTAGGTATCTTGATTTTTTAGATTTGGATTAATAATTAAATTCTATGTATCATTGCCCTCCCAAAATAAAAATAAACTCCTTAAAATAATACATTTATATTAGCTTCTTAGCCCCTTCTCTGATTTGTGTTCACAATTCATATTCATATAGCACCTTTCAACACTCCCTCCCCCTAGTCCAAATTCTTTGGCAAAGACATTATCACATTGTAGGAAACTAAAGTCACTCTGCAGTTCTAGGTGAGCCCTACAGAAATCAGGTGTGATGTCTGGAGTCCATAGGTTTGCAGGGCCTTTGGACCAATTGCATTTCAGAAGTACCTCCATTTATACCAGCTTCCTCCACCTTAGGTTTAATCACCAAAATTTTATGGAAATAACCTTTATCCGTTCAACAAAAATGTATTGAATACCTTCTTGTACTATTATTGTGCTAGTGTTGGATAAAATAGTAAATGAGGAAGTCACAGTTACTGATCATAATTGATGCTAGGATGAAAACAAATAGGGATGTCACCTACTTTAGATGTGGGGTGGTTGAGGAGCCCTGAGACTAAGCGTTGAGGGGACACCAGCTATTGAAGGAGCTAGCATTATGGGAGTGGGCAGAAGAGCATCCCAAGCAGAGGAAAGCACACATCCAGTGCCCCCAAGGAGGTGAAGAGCTTGCTTTATTCAAGACACTAAATTAAACCAAGGTGGCTGGAAAATACTGAGCGGGAAGGACAGAGCCAAAAGATGAAGGCCACCTGGACCATGGACACCAGGGTGAGGCATATGGGTTTTGTTCTGAGTTTAGTGGGAAATCCCTGAAGGTTTAAGCAAGGGGTTAGCATTATCCAAATTACATTTTGAGTATGTCAATCTTGTTGCAATATGGAGAGGCTCTGGCTTAAGACAGTTGGCAACAGAGACAAAAAGAAGTGAATCTTGAGGGGCAGAATTCAAGGACTTGGTGACTGATTGGCTGTGGGTCAGGGAAAGGAAGGAGTTTGAAAGTTCTATTTGACTGAGATGAGCAAAATGGGGCAGGTGAGATCAGAGGCATGGGATCAGAGCTTCAATTCTGAACACATTTGCTATGCCTGAAGCATGGAGAAGGAGGTAAGTCAGGACTTGGATGTCTGAGTGGGAGCTTGGAGGACAGTGAGACCTGAGGTCCTAGATGGAGAGATAACTTTGGAATTACCAGCATGTAGAGGAAATTTTAAACCCATGGGGATTCTCAGAAGAAGCCAAGAAAGGAGATACCACGATTGGATGAACCCTCAGGAACACCAACGTTTGGAAATTGGGTAAAGAGTAGCAACCAGCAAAGGAGACCAAGAAGGAACCTCAAGGAAAGTAGAAGACAATCCAGGGCCATATGGTGTTGAGGAAACCGAGAAGGTGAGAAGGTGGGCCTTCAGGAGGAGGAATGGCGATTTGTGGTGTTGAGGAAGCCAAGAAGGTGGGTCCTCCAGAGGAGAATCGCGATTTATGGTGTTGAGGAAGCCGAGAAGACAAGCCTTCCAGAGGAGGAATGGCGATTTACAGTGTTGGGGAAGCCGAGAAGGCAGGCCTTCCAGAGGAGGAATGGTGATTTGTGTTGAATGCTACTGAGAGGTTGCAGAAGATGAGGTCAGAGAGCGTCCTTCACCTGTGGCACTGTGGCAAAAATCACAAATGACCATAATGAGCAGTTTTGGGGGATGCATAAAGGCAGGAGCCAGAGTTTTATGGGATGAAGAGTGAACAGAAGGGGAGGATAGTTCCTTCTAGGGGGTTTGCTATGAAGAGAAAGAGAAATGCAGCAACCACGAGACAGTTCTTTAAAGATTGAAGGATGAGAAATTGTTTTACACTCACAGGAAGGATTCCATAGAGATGAATTACCTGGTGATTTGATTTGAGAGACAGATCCAAGAACTGAAGAAGAGAAGTACTTTGGAAGGCAAGAAGGGCTCAGATCCAGCACCGAGGGAGGAATTGGCCCCTAACAGGAGGAAGGCCACTTTCTGTGTTGTGAGAGGGGCTGGAGAGGGTGAGTGCAGGTGCAGGTGTGTTCGTAGTTGCAGGGATGCAAAGAAGAGAGATGGAGTATGATGGCTCCACGAAGGCAGATGTCATTTTTCACTGCTGTGTCTTCCACACAGAAGAGTACTTGATGCTTAGAATATGCTTAGGAAACATCTGTTGAGCACATCAGGGCACCAGCCATGATTCCTCTCTCCTCAGTGAAATATAAAGTATGGACGGCTGGAGAGAGGCAGGTCCTACCTACATTGGTCTTAGGAACCAAAAAATTGGTGCAACTCCAAATAAAAGTAATGAATTCATTCTCTTCTATAACTACTTCACTATTTTCTTAATTCTACTAATTATCATAACTATTACCAACATTTATAAAAATATTTCTTACCCTTGCTATGTAAAAACTTCTATCTCCTGTGCTTTTGTAACTATCCTCATTTCATCTTTTTTATTTCACCCCCTTTTTTTGGCGGGTTGAGGGGAAGAAAGAAGAGAAAACATGTCACTAGAGAAACACAATACAATCTTGAGGAAGTTGTAAATGCCCATTTGAAATTTGTAGTCAGTTATTTAAGAGAAAGCCATCGTGCCATTGTGTTCAGCTGCAGGGATGCACGCCCAGGGAAGGTGGAAGTGATGTTTTCCAGGCCTGGGATTTTGCCATCAGATAAAGAGAACCACGGAGATCTGTGTTTTCCAGGCAATGCTTCTGGTGGTGGATGACGGAAGCTGTCAGACCAGGAAGGAAGGTGGGCTTGGAGACGCCCACGGCTGGAGAGGAAATGTGGGGCCAGTTAATTAGAAGTCTTGATGAAGTTGAAGAATTTAAGCAATGTTCATACTTTAGCAAGAGATTTGGAAAGATAAGAGGTGATCATCAGAAAGAGACATATTTGGAATTGGGATTTCAGAGGTGGTACAATTTCTCAGGATGCCAGGGCCTGGGGATGGACCATGAGAATAGAAGGATGAAAAAAAGTCAGCAGGATGAGAAGGTAAAACAGAAAGAATAGATTGGTGGTGGCTTATTCATACAGGAGTGCAAGTCCCCAGGATGATGACAAGAATTGGAGAAAAGGTGAGAACAGCTTGAAGCTACAGTCCCCCAAGAATGAGGGGCTGTGTCCGGGAGATCAGGGGTCAGCAGTAAGGAGGTGAGGGTGAAGCATGGGTCTCAAAGGCATGGTGGGTTTTGCAAGAGAGAGGAACCCAAGCATTTGGGGGCGTCGTTAAGGAGCCAAAGGACAACCAGCTTCACCTCTGGCCTTGAAGGATGTGAACATGAAATGAAAAGCATCCTTCACTTGAAAAGGTTCCAAGGGAGATGGTTAAGTTTCAGTTAAGTCAGTGTGGACGGGGAAACCTTTCAAAAGGCTGATTATACAGGGGAGTTAGTTTATCATGAACAGGAATTTCAGGGGACACAGAAAAAGGGCTTAGGAGAAAGGGAAGCATGGAAATTGGCTGATATTAGGAAACGTATGGACCCATATGGGACTGAGAGTTTGGGTGATAAGAATGACAGGCAGCTTGAGCCTCTGAAGCAATGATGTGGGGCATGAGGGATGCATTGTGATGATCTTTGGAGGGACGTAGATGGACATCCAGAGCACCTGGCTGTTGTTACCTGTGCTCAGGTGTGCCTTGGCATTAAGGCAGCTTCTCGGCCTTCACCCCAAAAGGCTTCCTCAGTGTTAGAGGCTTGTCCATTTCAGATAGTTATAAATATGAAGCCATCTAATATAATCCAGATGATTTTAAAAAATATTTTGGTTCATCCAAGTTCTAATTAGGTCATTAAATGCTCAGTGGAGCTAACCCATTTCACTGCCCCACCCGTAGCCTTACACAAAACTTCTCGACAATGACATGTCACCCTTCCCTCAGAATCACCTAGAAACCATCGCAGTTGCTTCAGGACTGGACAAAGAGCTTCTAGAGAATGAGCAGAAGGAAGAGAGGTGAAAATACTGAATTCAGGGAAAGAAAAAGCCTAGGGAGCCAGGAAGGAGGATGGTGGCGGTGACCTGTGCCCCAGCTCCTTTCAAGGAAGGCAGAGGCAAAGCTCATTTATCTGAGGGGCAAGGCTCTTGGATTTGCAGATTTGGGTGCTACCTAAAGCTGTTTCTCTGGGACGAGAGCAAAGAGTGAAATAATTTGCAGCCACAGACAACCCTGCTTTCTGCAGCGCGCTCCATCAGGAGAGGCTTCGCCACCCTCTTTCCACAGTCTACAAGAGTCTCTGAAGTCACATTAGCTGTAGGAACTCTTGTGAGGAAAACAGCCTTTGTAGCCCTCCCCTTCCAGTGGGTGCTGCTCTGTGTCACACATGGAGAGGGGACAAGGAAGCCAGTTGATTTGGATCTCTTTTCCAGAAGATTCCACAACTACTAGAAGATGAGATGCTTTTTGGCATTGGGTCACCTGAAATACCTGGAAAAAAAAAAACTTCATAAACTGTACTTCCGGATATGATCTGTTGCTTGTTTTTTTGTTTATTGGGTTTTTTAATTTTTTATTAGGTCTTGTTTGATGTTGCCTCTTTGGATTTGATTTCAGCCATCTTGATAGTTTTTTCTATGCAATTAACAAGGTCCAGCCCTTTCTTGAGCCAATTCGCTTCATCAGTAGCTGACAGATGTTCAGGGATGAAGAAAACATTATTAGCAACAGAATAGAGAAGAAAAACAGCAGTGTCATGGGGGCCACCACTTAGACTGTCACAGACGCTCTCAGGCTAACTACCTGCAAATGAAAAAAAAAAGGAAGATGAAGATTACTGACAATCTAAGGAGTGCTTCTTTTTTGAAAAAATTTTCTAATGCGTATAGAAAATGGGACATTATCTGCATAGCAAGGAGAAATGGCTAAATCATAAGCTGATGTTCCTCTATGATGTTATTATAGTTTTTTTAATCCAAAGAGGAAGTTCTATAATAAACTATTTTTCATTAGTTTCTAAAAGATGACAGAGGAATAGTTAGCTGAATCTTTTTTTTTTTTTTTTTTTTTGAGAAAGTCTCATTCTGTTGCCCAAGCTAGAGTGCAGTGGTGTGATCACAGCTCACTGAAGCCTTCAACTTCTAGGCTCAAATGATCCTCTCACCTCAGCCTCCTGAGTAGCTGGGACTACAGGTACATGCCACTATGCCCAGGTAATTTTTTTTTTTAATTTTTTGTAGAAATGAGGTCTTGCTGTGTTGCCTAGGCTGGCCTCAAACTCCTGGTCTCAAACGATCCTCCCACATCAGCCTCCCAAAGTGCTGGGATTACAGGTGTGAGTCACTGCACCTGACTGAATTTTTTTTAATGAAAGGGAATAAGAGAAAGAGGCAGCTGGGTATTGTGGAAAGCATGGTCTTGAAAGTTTCAGCTATAGTTCTAATGCAGCACTGTGGGTTTTCTGCCTGTGTAGACGTCAGCAAAAGATGGTACTTCTTTGTGGCTCCGAGGCCACATCCATCACTTCACAGAGTGGACAGAGAATTAACCGAGCAGCAAAGTGTCGGTGCTGTGGTTTGGTTCACAGCAGTAGCTCAGTGAACAGAAGCCTGATCAGGACCCCTCTGCTCTAGGAGGAATTGAGGGAGAAGCCCAGGGAGGGAGTCCCTGAAGTGCTTTTGGCTGAGATGTAACAAAAGCTAGAATTTATGGGGTGGTGTGGGGAAGCAAAGGAGACCCAAGAGCTGTACCTGAGTGCCCCCAAAAGGATACTCTGGGAAACACCATGACAGCACAAAATCAACCTCCTTAGCTTGGAGGACCTGAAAGGGGGCCACATAGCTCCTGGATGGTTGGCAAGCATTGACTCGTTTTGACAGAACATTTGCCATTTTTCTCAGATTTGAGTTTTACCTAGGATCACTGTACTTCACATTTCTAGCAGTTTTTAAAATTAGATTCTTTCTTTTTTTCTTTTTCTATGAAAGCATTGAAATTAAGCATCAGAGTGAAGCAGCCTGCCGCCTCCTACAGAGGAGAGGCCTTTTGGATGGTGTTTCAGTGATGGGGGATGTTTACGCTTGGTTCCCCCATAGCCACACTTCTCAGGTGACCACCCATGTTCCTTTAATGTACTTAACATGCAGTCAACAGCCAGCAAGAAAGGGGAAGTTCACTGGCCCTTCTGGGGCTTGAACTTGCAACCGTTCCTTCATTATAGAACACTTTTCTACCCAAATACAGGTCTCCTAACTGCCTGCAGACCAACAAAATACAGTATCTATTTCATTATACTCTCCCATGACCCATTATTTAAATTCTTAAAATATGAGTTTATTGAAACTTCTATGAATTTTATGCTTTAAAATGAATACTTTTTATTCTTAAGAGAATCCATGAGCATACACATAAAGACTGAATAATTTCCTCCCCAAAGAAATAAAATAGAAAGTATAGCAGTGAGTCAAGATTCTACCTACATAACGCATACTAATGAAATGTATTTTTTGCTATAATCTGATAAAATACAGGAGAAAAACATTTATTGTTTTCCTTAGGTTCAGAGTAGTATTCTTTGTGAATATTTACATTTATTTTCAAATATTTTCGCAAATATTGTACAATCAATTCAAAACTATTTTAGTTGTCTGTGGATTATTCACTTTATGAAAGCATATCTAGAAATTTGCAAACTATTTTTAATAATAGCTTAAAGTTCTCAGTATAGTTTGACATGTAAAATTAGCATATCTACACACACACAGATGTGCACTATGCATTCCATAGACAAAACATGCATGAGTGATTTTTTGGATAATTTCTACTTTTTAGCTCAGTTGAGGGTGGACTCTATATAAACCCAGTTCACATTATAAATTAATCACATTCCTCCGAGTTAGTCTGTTTATAAAATAAGTAAAAAAGCCCTTGGAACCAATACAGGAATATCAAGGGAAGTGTTTGTTCCCTTCCACCAATAGGGGTAGATTTATTAGTTACTTTACCATTATTGCACATATTTTATACTGAGATAAATACAGTATTCTGTATTACTGCTAGTTTGTCACAAATCTCCATTAATGCACTTTCAACTCTGTGCCAGTAAATGGTTAAAAGGATCTATGAAAACTGTGGATTATATCTCAAAGGTAACTAAGTAAGGATCTTTGCTAATGATATATAATTACATGACTAAATTATTTCCTTAGTATATTAAGCTTTCTACAAATACTAGCACATTCTTTGTTCTAGGTCAGTGTTTTTCTTATAAACGTCACAATGTTAATTTTGAAAAGTAATACTTTCAGTAGGCATATTTCAGGTATTGTGTGTACTTTTTAATCATCAGAAATTCCCAGGCACATATGTTAAAATATTTGTCTTCCTTTGAAAAAGGAATTGTATGCTCAAATGCTCTTGAGTTTATCATAAACAAAATAAATAACAATAATTTTTAATAAATTCCCTAGCTAATGATGGAAAGGGGGACATAATTTTTAAAATTCCATCAATATTTGAGACCACTATGAATGCAGTCAACAAGAATTTCTAAATTGTTATTGGACTTTGTCCATAGATTAACTTCTTCCTAGATAAAAGCTATTGTCATAGTAATAAAATTAACTAAATTAAATAGACTAGGTAATGTGTTGTCAAATGAGAAAACAGTCAATTACTTAAGAGCAACTTGTTTTAAAAAATTATTTATGTACGTAAAATAACCTGAGTTACTGTTATTAATTTCCATTGCTATTGATTATCTTATTATAATTCTTTAATTAATTGTCACTTAATGGAGTTAGATTTTATTAATTTATAATTATTTACTGTCTACAAACTATTGACGAGGTACTATGCCAAACTCAGGGCATGTGGATGCACAAAAGGATAGAGGAATGAGTGCAAAAGTCTGTAATAAGGTTTAAAGGGCTTGGAGCACTTTAGGTCTCATGCACTCACCAGATTTACCCAGCCAAAGGCCCCCCTCAGGACAAAGCCCCACACTGAGCAGAAATTTGCTCAGAATAGAAATGAAAAAAAGGAAGCAGATAGTCTGGTTAAAAATGGGGTAACAGAGTTGTAAGATTGCAGAAAGGAAGCCCCCATATTTTTGAACACTGCCTAAAACACCAGAAGAGAAAAGTCTACAGCTTTTCGGAATCCTACCTCTTTGTAAAATTTCAGGAGAACTAATTTCATGTAAAACTGAGCAACAGCAAAGGAACAAGGTAAAACTTTAACAGAAAAGAATCAAGGTTCAGTCCCGTACAGGGTTATTAAAATGATACAGTGAATGAAGAACAAAATGGCATCCTTATGGACAATGGAAGAATGCCTCAAATCAGAGGAAAGCCAAAATAACCTTTTCAAGGTGAACCAAGTTATTAAGAAATTACACAAATACATATAAAAGATATTGTCTTAAAAGAAATAGAAAATGAAAAATGAAGAAAATTCTAAAAAACACAAATAAGAAAATTAAAAAGGGATTTGAGATAAGCTGTTGGAATTAGAAGTGAGGTAAAGAAGATCCAATATATGTATACTAGATATGACATAAGAAAAACATCAAAGCAACAGAACAAAGTGAACCCTGAAAACTAAATTCAGTACAACTTTCCTGACACAGTATGCTTGTGAAAATTGATCCAAAAATGACCAGCACCAAGATATACTCTAACAACATTCCTGGATTCTAAAGAAATGGAGAAAATTCCTTGGGCATCTAGGCAAAAGAAGGCAATTAATTTACAAAGGAAAAAAAAAACATTATTTTCAGACTTATCCATAATACTTTATACCAAAAGAACATGAAGTAAGAGATTTCAGATACTCAAGGGGGAAATATGTATAAATATAAGTGTGTGTGTGTGTGTGTGTGTGTGTGATATATACACACACACACACACAATCCCTGTATGTATAATATATCAGGATTGTATATTCCTTATATGTATACTGTAAGAAACTATAATTCCGTATGTTCTTTTTATGTATAATATAAAGATTTTTTATTCGGCCAAACTCATTATCAAGAATAAAAGCCCTAAATCAACTGTTATTATGGAAGAACTCAGTGACTATATTTCCCAGGAACTCTTCCTGAGGAATTTACTAGAGAACAAGATTCAAGCAATCAAAATTACTGGGAAAACATCAACCATCAACATAAGTACTGATGGTTGTGCCTGCATGCATGTGTATGTGTGTGTGTGTGTGTGTGTGTGTGTGTAGAAGTAAGATAACATGGAGGTTAAGAGAAACAGAGCATAGTTTGAAATGGCCACATGTGTTAGCGGTGTGGATACAGTATAATTATTTTAAAAATTTTATGGGAGAATGAGTAGTAGAGCATATAACAACATATTTGAAGTTTTCAGAAATCATAGGCACAGTGATGCTATTGTTATTCTGAAATTGTGTAATGTGAGAAAAAGCAAATGAGCAATTATGGAATATTGTAATTACGTCATCTTCTGTGTTCTTGGGAACCAGTGTGGAAGAAAGGAGCAACAGAGGTAAAACAGAAAATGTTAAGTAAAAAGCTTGTAGTTCTGGGATACCTGTCCTTCAAAGTAAGAACTGAGAGGACTTAGAAACAATGACTAACAGGACCACTGAACATGCCTAGCACCCAATTTATGGTCTTGAAATTTTTAAGAAGCAGTGCTTCTTTTAAAAGTAGGCAATTCCTGGTCTGAGGCAGGAGCTGTATAAGATGAACCTGAGTAATTTTCCATAGCAGATGGCGAGGAAGCTATTGAATGGTGTCAGGATCATGTTATGGAAACTCAACTTGATGGGATTGCCATTGGCCAGAGATGAGATAGTTGTGCTTCAGGAAGGAAATCACTGCATTGGGTTAAAACACACTTCACACATAATATGTGTAAGTTTATGAGTTTATAAATGTTCATCGAAAAGAAGAATCAAATATTTTATCCTGTCTTTCCTATTCAAACAGTACCACTGGATAACCAAAAAATAGAATTAATTAATCATTCGTTAGAATAATTAATCTAACGAATAAATGAATGTTTGAATTAAAATATCATTTTTCAATCCCAATAAATTAATCTAGTTACTGAATATGAATGAGTGCTAAACTTTCAAGAAGAAAGACATTATGATCTTCCTGATAGAAGTACAAAACACCATCTATGAAGTGGTATTACAGAGAGACAGAAGAAGGACAAGGAGAAAGAAGAAGACAGAGAGATAGAGGGAGGGACAGAAAAAGGAGGAAGGGAAGAGAATGAAGGAGGAAGGAAAAAAGGAGGAAAAGAGAGGGGGTAGGGAGAGAGGAAAGAAGGCAGGAAAGAAGCTGAATTAAATGAAGCCTATACACCAATTATCAATTTATAGGAAACAATTATCAAGGTGCATTATAAACTGCAACATTGGATACACAGCAAAATGAAGACTGGGAAACTCTAGAGGTCACAAGTCCTGCTTTCTTCAACAGATAAATTGAAAGGAAAAAAAGACAGCGGAGGGTGATGGACTTTATAAACAACACGTCTTTAAAACAGACAAAATGAACTGTAGTGTTTAGAAATGAACCTTGAGTGATAAAGAAAAACAAGAAAGTGATTACAACTTTGGGAGGCTGAGGTGAGCAGATCACGAGGTCAGGAGATAGAGACCACCCTGGCCAACATGGTGAAACCCTGTCTTTACTAAAAATACAAAAACTAGCTGGGTGTGGTGGTGCACACCTGTAGTCCCAGCTACTCGGGAGGCTGAGGCAGGAGAATCGCTTGAACCCAAGAGACGGAGGTTGCAGTGAGCCGAGATTGCACCACTGCACTCCAGCCTCGTAACAGCGAGACTCCGTCTAAAAAAAAAAAACTATGGTGTCTTTTAGGAAGGGGTGAGGGTGTTATGATGAGAATAGATATACGGAGGGCTTCAGGCGGCCCTGGTAAAGTTCTGTGTCTTGGCCTGGGTAGTGTTTAAAAAGTTGGTCACTTTGTAATGTATTAAGCTTATTCTATGTGATATTTACAATAAAAAGTTCTTTGTTTTTTTTCAATATGGAAGGATTTGGACAGGTCAAGACAAAAAAGTAGGTTGAGCAGTTCGGTGGTGCAGAGCTGAGGGAGAGGGGCTTGGGGAAAACTGAGATCATTCATAGTCATATGCGGGTATGCGGGAGGTGAGCAGAGCTGAGGGAGAGGGGCTTGCTGGATCACACCGTGAGATCATTCACAGTCATATGTGGGAGGTGAATAGAGCTGAGGCAGAGGGGCTTGGTGGAAACTGAGAGTATTCACAGTCACATGCAGGAAGTGAACAGAGCTGAGGGAGAGGGGCTTGGCGGATAACTGTGAGATCATTCACAGTCATATGCGGGAGGTGATCGAGAGATGTCCTGCTTCCTTTTACAATTCCGGCAAAACTCCAAACTTAAATCCAGCATTCTTTCTACTTTGCCTTTGCAGCTCAGTGTTGGTGCAGAGAAATAGAAGACTCTGCTCACGAGTTTTCCTTTAAATCAATCATCTCTGACCTCAGGAGGGCCCGGGTGCCGCCCAGCAGTGATACTGACTTCCTCTGCCCTCCCCTTCCTTCGTCACTCATACGTTTCTTCCTCAAATCCCAGTACCCCCTCTGCCTGTCTGAACCTGGGCCTAAGCACTCAGTCGGGCCTCCACTTCCTAAGGGTGGCTGCCTTCCCTCTGAAGGCCAACCCTCCACACATCCTTTAGATCCCCCCTCCAACCTACTCAAGGACAGAGCTTTCTCTGGCTTAAACTGTCCTTCTGCACTTCTCGTCTCAGTCCTGCCTTCAGCACAGTATCATATCGTTATTTCTCCATTTTCGAAAATCCTTTACAACCCCAGAGTCCTATCCAGTGGCCACCCCCATCTCTGCTCCCTTTTTCAGGCAAAACTCCTTTTAAAAAGTGTCTATTCTCACTTCTTTGAATTTGTCTCCTCCGAGTCTTTCTGGACTCCACTCCAAAGGCTTTTGGCTCCATGACTCCACCGAAATGACTTTTCAAGACCGCAATGGCAGCCACACACCCAGCTCCAACCACAGCTCATCATGGCAGCCTCCTTGAGATGTGTTCCCTTGGCTTTCGGGACACCTGACTCCTCCTCAGTTTTCACCTGCCTCATAGGCTGCTGCTCCTCAGTCTCCTTTGCTGGTGTTTTCTCACCTTCCCTCTATCCCTTAGAGGTTGGATAATCACATCTAACCTCATAACACAGTCAGAGTGTCATAGATCTAACCTAGTGTCGAGCTTTACGAATAATTTCAAGGATGCAGGTAATCCTGAGACTCAGGCAGGACCTGGAGACGTTCAGGTCGCCAGCACGCCTCCTCAGGTCCTTCCTTGGCATTTGGGGCTGTGCTGTGGGCAAGGGTTATGTATGAAGCCTCTAAGAAATCTATGCAGTAATCACTCACATGCAATCTCTCAGTTATGTAAACTGTCTCATCATTCATTGCTTGATGAAATATCTTCATTGTATCCTCTGGTAATTGCACAGCTTATGACACTGTCCAGAGAACCTTACCCCATAAATTCAGAGATTCTAGTTTGCTTGCCATCCAAACACTTAGACCTCTTTTCTGGTAAAGGTGCTGTATGTGTATGCCATTCACATGTTTACAAGGAGGCCAGGTCATCTTTTTCTTTCTTTCCTGGGGACAGAAGAGTGAGAAAATGGATTAGAGGCTCAGGCTAATGACTTCAAAATTTGTATCTAGGACCCATGCCTGTCCCCTAAACTACACTTATTTATTCAATTAGCTACTGGAAATTTTGACATCATTGTGTAATAGCTTATCAAACTGAACATGAGCACAATAGAAATAATGATTTCATGCCTCAACTCCCTACACACACACACACACAGACGCACGCGCGCACACTCATACCCTTTCTTCTTCCACAGTTGTCCCCACCCCCACCCACCTCCTGTCTTCTCAGGAAACAGGGAAATACACTCCACTCACACTTGACTCCTCTTTTTCTATCACACCATGCATCCAACCTGACTGAAAATTCTGCAATTTCTCCCTTTAGTTTATACCCAGAATTCAAACACTGATCCTACCTCCAGCACTACCTTCCTGGTTGAAGCCAGTGCCATCTTTTGCGTAGATGTTGACATTAGCTCCTAGGTGCTTCTCTGCTTCCTGCCTACACCCTGGCCCTCCAGAGGGTATGCCGAACATAGCAGCCAGGTGGATGTCTTTAAAATATTAGTCAAATTATGTCATGCCTCAGCCTCAGAGTTCTGCAGTGGTTCTGGTATCTTCCAGAATAACAGCCAGGGTTCTAAAAGCAGCTGTCAGGGAACTACATATTCTAGATCTTCACAAACTCTCCAACTTCACCTTCTGTTTTTTCCCTCCTTGTTCACTCTGCCTCCGCCTCACTGCCCCCCTTGCTGTACCCTGAACAGCCAACCACATCAGCACACTGGGGCTCTGGCCCCTTACAGTGTTCTCTGCTTGTCTGGAATGCTTATTCCCCCAGGGATCCATGTGACTTGCATTTCTAATCTCCTTCAGACATTTGCTTAAAGGCACCTGCTTTTGTAAGGCATTCTGTAATCACCTCTTTAAATTGAAATCTCCACCTTCTTTGGACTCTCCCTCTTCCCTGTTGATTATTCTCTTCCTCACTTAGCACCATTGGAAATACTAGACATTCTAACCTCTCGGTATTGACTGTTACAGTGCTGTGGATGAAGGCGGAGAAGTTTGTTCATTCACTGCTATATCCCCAGCCCCTCGACAGAGTCTGGAATGTAGTAGGCTCTCAATAAATGTTGCATTATTTAATTAATAATCGAGCAAATCTATTTGACTTGATCTGAGTTTATATTACAAATAATGTAAGATCAAAAATGTAGGGCTGCCACAAAGAAGACCTTGAAAATGATCTGATGGAGTGTGGAATTTATTTGCAGGCTGGGGAAACCATTAAAGGAAATTGAGCAAAATGGTAACAGGAAGAAATGATGTCAGGGACACAAGAAATCATGCTTTAAGAATAAGAATAATGATAAAGGGAGAATGTGATTCTGATATTGTGTGGGCTGCCAACATTATGAGGTGGAATGCTGGACCGATTTTCAAAATAATTATAAAACCTTGTTGAATTTTAAATAGAGGCATGAAAATATATTGCTTTATA
Organism: Hylobates moloch; assembly: GCF_009828535.3. NCBI lineage: Eukaryota > Metazoa > Chordata > Mammalia > Primates > Hylobatidae > Hylobates > Hylobates moloch. The sequence continues at coordinate 169,405,359 of NW_026652277.1, read as the reverse complement.
AGATTGATAGTCATGTATTATAAGCGTTCATCATTTAATGCATAAATATGTTTCTTAAAATGTATACGAAATAAGATTGTTAAAATATGGTTGGTAGAAGCAATCTTATAAAATACAAAACTTTGGAAAATCTATTTTCTGAAGACAAAAAAGCAAAAAGTAAACTCACTTATATGTCTTGCCAGTTGAATTTGGTAGACTTTTTCTACATTGAACCTTATTTGTCCTCCCCTATCAACCCCCTGGCCCTCTCCCTCCCCTACACACACACACACACACACACACACACACATACATGCATTATTTTACTGAAACTGGTTAACCAAGAAATCCTATACACTGTAGCTCCTAACCCTTTGGCTGAAATATGCAGTCAGTTTGAAAGCTCAATCTGCTTTTTGGGTTTTGCAGTACAACCGGTACCAGCAGTATGGTGCAGAGGAGTGTGTCCTGCAGATGGGGGGCGTGTTATGCCCCCGCCCTGGCTGTGGAGCGGGGCTGCTGCCGGAGCCTGACCAGAGGGAAGTCACCTGCGAAGGGGGCAATGGCCTGGGCTGTGGGGTGAGTACTGCCCACACCCCTGGGGCGGTGTGTTCCTGTCCTTGTTTGCTTTTGCACATGGGCTGGGATTATATTTTTATTTTATTTTCATTTTCCCTTTGGATTTAGACATCTTTGAACTTATGTATAAGAAAATAGATTTTAAATTCCTTTATAGGATTCCAGATTTGAAAATTTATGTATTTATTTTGGGGAAAACAGTTATATTAAGATTTTCAGCTTTGGTTGCTTATGGAAGTATTTACTTTAAGATGCTGTGAGCCACTAGGCCAGACTTTTATACTTTTCTCCCAGCACTCAGCTGATCCAGAGCAAAAATTTATTCTTTCTTCAGAGCTGCCTTTAAGTAGACAGGAGTGAAGGAGAAAGAATTCTCCATCAGTGACATCTTAGTGACATTGTTTGCCTAAGTATTTCAAGAAATAAAATGAAGGTTAATGTGGAAAACTTGAAATGTTATTGTGTCATAAAAATCATTTTAAATAGAGATGAACAAAACTAATGGTGTCTCTTATGGAAGCAGAATAAGAAATGTGGAAAATGTTTGTTCTAAGAGGTCAAACCATGTGACCTGGCCGGCTTTTCGAATGAATCTATGGCTGCAAGCTGATGGCTCAAGGGGGGAAGAAGCATAACTCAAACACAAAAAGGCTTACTAAATTATAGGTTAAAATGACAAATGGATAGTAATCTTGATATTACATTTCATGCAGCCTGGAAAAGTAAGAAAGTGTATGTGCATATAAAAGTCTATTGAATTTTGATGGGAAACATTTCTTTTACAATTGCAACTTCATGAGTTTTGTGCAAGAAGGAGCACAGATAGCAGAGGTGTATTAGCCAGTCTTGATTTGGGGCTGAGCGCTGTAAGTCATCTAGGAATAAATTAGCATTGGTTCCCCTTAGTAAAGCTTCCTGTATGTCATGCAGTGGAGCTCATAAAACCCTGGGTTGAGCAATGGAGTAGAGGAAGTGGAAGTTGAAAAATAATAAGATACCATGGTGCCTAAGTGGAAAGAAATACCTCTGGATTCATAATCGTGATTGCATTAGAATGAAAACTCAAGTGTTTACTCTCCCTGGAGACAATGGAAATCAGGACACACTCTCCAGCCTTAGTCATCATCATGTGCTGAATTATCTGCACTGATTGTGTGTGGCCTCAGCAGGTTGCCAACCTCTGGGATCAGAATGCTAGCAAATGTTGTCTCTTAAAATGAGCTTTTAACGAATTGTTTTTAACTACTGGCTAAATTGTGTGCTTCTGCCTGCTAATTGCCTACTGTGGTTCCATCCTCTAAAGCTGGATTTTAAGATTTTAACTTTCCTTAGGAGGTAGAGAATTTCATTGGCCTATCTTTTGCATTTGGTTGTTGACCTTGCGTTAAGAATGTTGAAGGGTTTATGTAATGTGAAATCTTGAATATCTTTATCTTCCCTTTTTTATACAAGTAAATAGTAAATAACATACATACTTAAACTGCAAATCATGGCAAATTATTTTAGAAGTGAATCAAAATGGTATAATATCTTTGGATTAAAAGAGTTTGCAGGCAAGCTTTACTTAAAGGAGGATAGCTATGTTCTCAAGGTTTCTTTGTCCTTTGGCAATTCTAGGTAGTGTATTCTTACTTTATTTTAATTTGTTTTGATTTGTTGGTTTTGGAGGTGTGTTTGTTGGTTTGTATATTAGTTATCTATGACTGCATAGCAATTCCAAATTCTAACAATTTAACATGATAGAAAGGTATCATCTCACAGAGTTTCTGAGGGTCAGGAATCACCCATGAGTGGCTTTGCTGGGTAGTTCTGGCTCAGGGTTCTGCCTGAGTTTGCAGTTTAGCGGGGTCACAGTTATCTGGAGGCTTAACTGGGGCTGGAAGATCTACTTCCAAGGTGGCTCATTCACATGACTGTTGGCAAAAAAAGTCCTCAGTTCCTCACTGGCTGTTGTCAGAAGGCCATAGTTCCTCACCACATGGCCCTTGTCTTAGGCTGTTTGTCCCCATGATGGCAGCTGACTTTCCCCAGAGCAAGTGGTCCAAAAGAGAGAACAGAGAGAAGCTACAGTGCCTTGTAGGACCAAATCCCCAAAGCTGCACCTGTCACTCTCACTTTATTCATTAGAAGTGAGATACTAGATCCAGCCCGCTCTCAAAGGTAAGGGAGTTGGGCTCCATCTTAAAGAGCATCAAAGAATTTATGAACATATTTTAAACCACCACAGTTTGCAATTTGAAGAAGCTGAAAAAAGAACAGAGAAGTGATTTTCTAAAGGATACACTGAACTGTATGCCTTCCTTTCCCTCCCTGTCTTTTTGCCCCAGTCTCCATACACTTTTGCAAGCTTATGTCCATTCCCATTGCTTTGGCTTCTCAGCAGACATAAATTGACCTCATCATTGCCCTTTGTCTTCAAATCCCAAACTTTCACAGAAGGATATTCACCTAACTTAAATGCTAAAGGAATTCCACAATGATTCAAAAAGGAGGTTGTGTTGAATGTGTGAAGTTCAAACTCTGACTTCACAAACTACTAGTGGTTTTCATCTTTCTCAGTTTCCTTATCTCTAAAATAGGATATATATGAGCAACTCTGTATAAAACTATTGTGAATACTAAATGAGATTATAAATGTAAAATACTTAGAATAGTTCCTGGCATAGAGTTAAGTGCAGATTTATTTAATATTTAATCAAAAGCTTAATGAATATTTATCCAAATCTCACCCAAAGACCCAACATTCAAGGAAGATTGCTTACATGGCTTTCATTGGATATACTCTTACGAATAGTCTAGAATCCAGGATGTAGCCAGATCTACAGCAGGAAACTGGGCACCTAGACCTTATTATTTTTAGCCTTTCAAATAATTGCTTTTCCTAAATACTACTTTGCCATGATGCTATTTGTTTATATTATGATCATTACACAGGAAATGTGATGCCTGTGGTTCAGGACATCCCAACAGACTTTTCCACAAGGAACAGTGGTGACTATTCAAGTCTGATCTGAGTACCAGGCACACTTATGCTTGTCCTGAGGAAAGTTGCCTTTAAGGATTTTAAACCAACTGATAAGGTTTTCCTCTGAAAGTTGACTGCTAGAAAATCTAAAGCTACATCTGTGGACTCCCTATAGCATATATAGAGGTCATAAACACAATGGATTTGGAAACTGGTTTCCTGACTTTACTTGTTTCCTTCTTTCTCTTCCCCTTTTCCTGATACATGTTGTTTTGCTGTGGTTTGTACATCCTTGTAAGCTGCCCATCTTTTCTGGGTTTAAGGAGTATAATGGAAAGCCATTGTCTGGAAGAAATTGTGGTTAGATTATGTCATTTCAGAAGTAGAACATGGCCCAATATATAAAAGTTAGAAGAAGATGAATCTCTTTTTACTCTTTGCTCTAACGGTATGGACAATGAAGAACAAAATAAGCTGCCTCGGGGAGAAGTGAGTGCCTCATTCAATACATCGTTCAAGGAAAAGTCATTGGTAGCAAAGCTATAGAAGAATTACAGAGTTCTAGATGTGGAAAAAGCCCTAGACATCACTAACTCCAGTGATTATCAGGATGTGGTTCACAGATTTATTCTAAGACACCTATGAATTCACCTGTGCTTAATTTTTTTCCCTCCATTATCAAGATATAAAAAGTACAACTCTTACTATCTGGGTATGCAAGAAATGTTAGCTGTTACAAAAAAAATGGCGTGTAAAAAAGTTGAAAACCAAATTCTCTGTCATTTGTGTGATTTAAAATTTTTCGGAGCTAGACACCCATGTGTTGAGCTCTAGGCTCCAGAGGATTCTAATCTTCTAGTCATTTCACCCACCACCATGCGCCTGGGTGGTCTTCCACACAGCTATGGTGTCTGTTGTATATCCTTTCCATCTGAAGGCTTCTGTGTCTTTAGTTGAGCTCCTGTAAAACAGGTGCTATAGTTAGTATTTATGACTCTTTTGTTCAAACATATGGGAATGTCCATTGGAAAATCAGATTCCAGACACTTTGCTCCACTGTGTCACAGGCTTATCTGTTCCCTGAGGAGCAATGTACCTTAACTAATAAATGAAGACCGGGATTTCCATTTAAATGATGATGTCAGTCCACCTAGGAAAGTCCTGATAAATGTAGGATGATCCAGCAAATTTATTACCATTATAAAGAATTATTTGAAAGTACTACCACCCAGGATTCAAGCTGCAGTGTTACGCTGGTTTCCTGTCTTTATATTCCTGTCCTAAGCCTTTTCATTCTTCTTGGTGAATCATGTATTTGGTGTTTAACATTCATCAAGTGTATGAATGAATGAATGAATGAATGAATACAATAAATGGTTGAGTGAATCGTAATAATCTAGGAGTAATATCAATAAGCTATTACTTCTATTTTCCGATATTAATCATAATTTATCCCAGTATTAGAACTGCTTACCTTACCCCAACAAAGAGCTCTTTGAAAAATATGTAAGCACATTTATATACTTATACAATATACAGTGTTTTAATAGCACACATACTATATAATTCAGAAAACCAAAATAACACTACGTTCAGGGATCCACAAAAAGTCCATTCGAAACCGGAAAGTACTGCAGAATTTACAGAATTGATGTGCTCTATCAAAGGCTACATACATGGCCAAGTAAAGAGTACATTCTGATATGTAAAATGTCTTACTCTTGGGAGGACTGAGATTTCAGTTTTGACTCAGCACAGCATATTTTTACCTAGATAGAACGCAACAGAGGATGTATTTTGGTATCAAATACTAGTCTAGCCTCACTCTGCTAACCCTAGATCCTATTTTTACTACTGCTCATAAAAAAATTAATTGATTTCCTGAAGGATTCATGTTATGCATTATTCTTTTTCTCTGGCCTTATTGCTATTCATCAGAACTATCTCACAAACTTTTATGACTGATGCAAAATGTTGACATGTTTAGTGCTGGAAAACATCAACAAAATATGGAATACATTATACTCACTGACCTGGGAATGCAGAAAGCTATGGCAATCAAACCTTCTGAGTTCTCTATAAATAAAACACCTTTATCTTATTTGATGTTGTCTTGGGGTATTATATGTCTGGGTGATAATTTATTAAAATAATGATTTGAAATTGGATGAGGAATTTTCTGTTTTTAATTAGAAATCCGGAAACAAAATGTGGCAACTGCAGAAAAATACACATTTAAATGAAAATAGAATTTCAAAAATCATGTTAGTGAACATAAGTTAAGGAAATGCGATAGAATTTCTTAAGGCATCTATCTAACAGTCACTCTGTCCTTAAACACCATGCTGTGTTGTTCGGAGGCAGATTTATCAGGGAACTAATGAGGCGTTCACCTTGGGCTCCTCACTTGCATGGACCCTTTCCAAATCCTCTTAACCATGTTCATCTTCTTGCATTGATTTTCTTAAAAAGGGTTTCAAAAATTATAAAAATGAAGTTGTAAAGCCTCCCTCAAATGTGGTTTTAGACCTGTGCAAGTATAGGATATGACCTACTTCATGCAAAGAAATGTGTATATGTTTTTGGTGAAAATGGTTATTTTGAACGACTTATAACAACAGCATTAAAATACTGTTGGAGGTTTTAGTGAAATGAGAGTCTGAACCTCATTTTCAGCCTTCACGTAGGAAAGGAGTCGATGAAGATAAATTATGATGATACCTACCCTTTTACTCAAAGATTTAACTAATTATTGAATTTAAAATCCAAATTAACAAATAGATGTGAAGCTGTTTTTTCAATAGGTGGAGCTTGGAAAGAGAAAACATGTAGATGATCAATATTTAATAATAAAAGGAAAAAAGAAAATGGTTACTTTTCTTATTCTTTAAGCCAATTTTAATTTTTTTTGGTAAAAATATGTAATTTAATTAAATTATGCTTAGATATTTTTTAAACCATATTGAGTTTTTTTAAGACTAGAGATTAAAATCTAGTCTCCAAATATATGATGTTTTCAGGGAGACACCAGAAAGAACAGGTGTTTCTCAGGATGACTAACTGTGGGTTCATGAGCCTTCACTCCAGCTGTCCCCATGCAAGTTTGCCTCAACCACCTGGACACTCCAGCATGGAGAGAGTGGAATCAAATCTTGTTGGTACTTTAAGATTTGATATACAAGATGTTCTTCATCAAAGAGCATTTTAAAAAAGAAAGTCGGTGTTATGAAATGTCAAAAATATGCAGTCCATGTTTATTTGACATGTGTCCAAAAATCTAATTTAAACTCGAAGATCAGCTCATTTGCAGATTGGAAATAAGTCTTGCTAGACTTTCTGCCTGTGAGACAGCTTGAAGTGCAAAGATGGAAAGCTTTGGAGAGCATTTATTTCAGTTAAAGAAACTGTTCACAAATGTACAAACAAGTTCTGCATACCATTCATCTGGAAAGCATCTATCAGTTGGCAGACATTCCTAGAAAGTGTTCTGTGATTTTGAGGTACAGCTGATCTTTGATGAGCCACTGGGAGTTGAGGGGTGCCAACCCCTCCTGCAACTGAAAGTCAGCAGATAGCTTAAACTTAACTACAACGATCCACTGTTGACGGGAAGGCTTATCAATAATATAAATGGCTAATGAGCAGGTATTTTGTATGTCACATGTATTATATACTATATTCTTACAATAAAGTAAGCTAGAGAAAAGAAAACGTTACTAAGAAAATCATAAGGAAGAGAAAATGTATTTTCTGTTTATTAAATGGAAGTAGAACACCATAAAGGTCTTCACCCTCATCGTCTTCATGTCGAGTAGGCTGAGGAGGAAGAGGAGGGGTTGGTCTCACTGTTACAGAGGTGGCAGAGGAGGAAGAAACTCTACATACAAGTGGACTTACGTTCTAACACATGTTGTTCAAGGGTCAGCTGCATATAGAAAAGTATATTTTTTAACCCAACACAGACCACTAGCCATTCTTATTGTCTTTAGCCAGTTTTTGTTGAAATAAAGGTAAATATGAAATAATTATACTGTTGTTTTTTTTCTTTTTGAGACGGAGTCTCGCTCTGTCACCCAGGCTGGAGTGCAGTGGCGTGATCTCAGCTCACTGCCATCTCCGCCTCCCAGGTTCAAACAATTCTCCTGCCTCCTGAGTAGCTGGGATTACAGGCACGCGCCACTATGCCCAGCTAATTTTTGTAAATTTAGTAGAGAGGGGGTTGCACCATGTTGGTCAGGCTGGTCTCAAACTCCTGACCTCAGGCGATCCACCCGCCTCAGCCTCCCAAAGTGCTGGAATTACAGGCATGAGCCACCGCATCTGACCAATAATTATACTCTTTCAAAATCGTAAGATCTATCTTTTTGAATAACGTGTTAGAAACTCAGTTTTATGGCAAATCGATTGGAGAAACTTCTTTATAAGCTGCAGAGAACTCAGAACAGTCCTGAAAACAGACTTCTTGTGAAGATTGCATTGTTTCTGTGCATTTATTTTGGTCATGCTCTGAACTCTGTCTGGAGCTGTGTGTCTGACATGGCAGCCTTTAGCCACATATGGCTATTTAAAAGTAAATATAATTAAAAAGTCAGTTCCTCAATCACAGTAACCACATTCCAAGCGCTCACTGGCCATACATGGCAAGTGGCTACTGTATTGAATAGTGCAGATATAGCCCATTTTCATCACTGCAGAAAGTTCTATTGGACAGTTTCGGTCTGGAAAAAGACAGTTATGCCTGTCCAAGGAGTAACATTTGCAAACTCAAGGTTTCCTGTGTTTTCAACACAAGCACTTTGAGCTATTCAGCTGTAGTTGAGGGAAAAAAAGAAAAAAACTTTCCAGAAATTAAGCAATTTCTTGACTACAAAAATATAGAGCAGCATTTTCCAGAGTAGGGGTCATGCAATCCAGGTTCCAACAGATGCTGCCAGGAGCAGGGCAGGAGTTGGAGTACAGAGAGATGGAGCAGAGATCTGCAATCCAAGAGTTGGAGGCACCGGGTAAGCCAGATTAAACCAATTTCTTTCCTATAGGACTTAAAGCTTTCAATATGCAAACACATATTGCTTGGACAAGCAGAACAGCACACTCAGCATTTCCTAAACTCTATAGAGCAAGAACTACCTTTTGTGTGGTACATTTTGTAAGACAGGTGTTTCATGAAGCAACTTGGGATTCAGATGGCTTGCTTTATTTTTTTAATCCATAGTGCTGAGTTGCATACTGCTAGTCACAATGAGCAAGTGATACCCAAAAATCAGAGCCATTAGGCCCCCAATAGTTCGTTTTTGTAGAGAACTAATGAAAGTATGACTTTTTAAATTATATGGTTTATTTGCCTCAAATGTGTTTTTGAGACTACAGTTTATTTTTACAGTAAAATCTTTTTCTTTCTAACACTGCCATTGATATATATTTTTATGGGTTTAAGATCAATTAGAGAAGATGGGATGAAATTCTGTGATCATGTGTGCTTAGTAACTCTTCTTCCAAGGGTTAATTAAATGAATATGAGAGATTTTAAAAATTCATAGAATAACTTATATAATGATAAATAAAATATTTTCATAGGGCGTGTGTCACCATGTGTCAATCTCAAAAACATTAACTGCATGGGGTATTATAATAACAACAAAAAATGACATGTAGATTGTGTTTTTGTTTTCCATGTCAGAAGAAGTGCTTCTGCAAACAGTGAGAACAATCCTAAGGATATAGTGCTTGGGTCCAGCCCAGCTGGGGCAGACCTGGGGGCCCCCCACCAGATAGGCAGCTTGCATCTCCCCAACCCCCAGCATTCTGAATGGTGATCTTTCCCTTTCCAGCACTATTTTGTAATAGATAAAAATATGGAAATGATCAACTTTTCCATAGTATTATAGCAGTTAAGTATGTTCTTGACATAATTATACAGTGGAATACAATACTCTGTTACGAAGAGTAAGGTCAATCCGTGTCCTGATACGGAACCACTTTTAATACACAGAATGAAGTAAAGACAGCATGAAAAGGGGATCCATGCACATGAGTGTATAAGATATTTTCTGGAAAGAATCAAAGACACCCTGGGAACAGTGGCTGCCTTTGGGTAGAGGAAGTGATGATGTGAGGGAGGAAGCTTTTACTTTTCAGTTTATAACCTTCTAGAATGTTTGAGGTTTCTGAACATGTAGTTGATGGTTACTCAGGGACTGAGTTTATGAATTACTTTTTTTTTAATTAAACTTAGTAATGTTATATGTTAAAAATAAAAGCAATGTGACCAATAATTAAATTAGGTAGAATTTTACACCTTTTTAGGCATAGTGTTTCTTTGAGGTTAAACTTAGGGAGAAGGAAATATGCTTTTCACTGGCAGAGACCGAGGGCACAGAAACCAACTCCATGAAGCCTCGCTGCTGTTCCAGAAAGAGCCAGGCGTGCAAGTGGCGGTCCGGCTGGCCATTCTTAAACCTGGAATGCGTCAGGAGCAACTCTCCTGTTATACCCATGTAGCTGAATGTCATTTTTTAACGAGAATGAAGTCCACTGGGAAATTTAATTTACCTTCGCAAAATAGGGTCTCTGAAACATGTCACCAAATGTATTCAGCAGCCAATGCAAATCAGTGATGTTTTAATTAAATTACACAAAATGTTTAAATAGTTTAAATAGTTCTCACATTATAGGAAAACATATCCCAATGCTACTTTGCACATACCTGTATTCTAGCAATCATCTTCCTACAGGGAATTTTAGTGTTGTTTTTGTTCAGCTAGTGCCCCTTGAGGGTAAGGGCAGAGATTGTCTAGCATATGCCAAGAACATCGCATGTTAGCCTCATGGCATGATGAAGAAGCAGCACACCCTCACTCTTCACACGAAACAGGAACACCAAGGTCAGTGCTAAGTAACTGCTGTTATTCCTGTTGTTCATGACATTTAGGCAGAGTTCAAGGGAGCCCACACAGCATGAGCACTCAGGACTAGAGTGACAGGCATTTCTCTCGCTTGTCCAACATTCCACTGGGAAAGGCTAAGTCGATCAGTTATTCAGTCAGCTCTCTCTACAAGCTCCTGGGAGGGAATAGGGCTTTTCCTGGGTAAAGACCAGCCAGTCCCATGGGCACTGGTCTCCAAGGATCTGCAACAGATGTAGAAATCACATTTCCTAGGATTCCAATAAATGCAGCCATTTTTCCTCCTTCTCTGCTTGGCATCTCAGTGGGCCCCAGGGTTCTACCAGTTGAGGTCCTCAAAGACTCACTTTTGCCTCTTTTGCACCAAGAAGTGGAAACATGTAGTGTCCCCTGGGCAAATCTGATCTGGCCTGGCTTGACCTTTAGTCTCACCTCCCCTAAGATTTGGAGGTCCTTAGGAGGTACCCCTGGCAGAACTATCCAAGCCTACCATACAGGCCTTTGTCCCCACTGTCCATTAAGAAGTTGATGTTGTGGATAGGGACTAAGAAGGAGATTTCTTAAAGTCCAATTTATTTAAGAATTTTTTTCAAGGAGAAGGAAAACATCAAGTAACTACAAGGCCATGGATAAGGCCCAGGTCAAATGTATAACCCTTGCCTGTCTGTTTGCCCGTTCTTGAACCAGGATCAGAAGAAGTGTACAAGTGAGAAGGAACCCAGTCAGAAGGAGATAAGCCTCACTCTTGCACTCTAGGAGGTAATTTGTCAAGCAGGCCTATTGCTGCACTTCCAAAAAGCAATTTTCTTCCTCCTTTCTGTAGAAGAAGGCCAAGGATGCCTGTTTCTTTCTCCAATCAAAGTTGCCTGTTACTCTCCTTCAGACAGAAATAATATTGTTCCTGACACACATCACATTTTTCTTCACAAAGCCCTGTTGGTTATTGACAGAGTTCAGGGACAATCTGGGAATTTGATGCCAAGTGATTTTTTCCCAATTCCTCTCAAGATATTAGTGCTAAACTGGCAGGGCTGTAATTTGGAGGAAGTCTGTGTTCACTCTTCCTGTGGCCACCTCCCCATGTAGACGAACCCAGTCCACTTGCAGAATGTGACGTATCCCTAAAGAATTTTTACACATATTATCAAATGCAAGCTTTTGATAGTGTCCTTCTAAGAATTTGAGGCTGGGCGCAGTGGCTCACGCCTGCAATCCCAGCACTTTGGGAGGCTGAGGCGGGTGGATCACGAGGTCAGGAGATCGAGACCATCCTGGCTAACACGGTGAAACCCCGTCTCTACTAAAAATACAAAAAATTGGCCAGGCGAGGTGGCGGGTGCCTGTAGTCCCAGCTACTCCGGAGGCTGAGGCAGGAGAATGGCGTGAACCTGGGAGGCGGAGCTTGCAGTGAGCCAAGATCATGCCACTGAACTCCAGCCTGGGCGACAGAGCAAGAATCCATCTCAAAAAAAAAAGAAGAAAAGAAAAGAAAAAAAAAAGAACTTGAAGCGTTGTTCTTTATGTGTAGAAGCCTGCATTTTGACATGCCCTGATTATTTGAAGGAAATAGAAGAGATAGTCCAGTCAACTTATATTAGTCATTTGCATCAGAAATAAGATGAAATTTTATTTGCTGGATTTTTAAAGAATGTAGAGCTTGGAATGGATGTGTCCCGAAAGAGAAATTTCCCAGTGATTAATCCACCTTGTTTAGAGCATTCATTTAAATGGTTTTACATGTAAATAGGAAGTACATAGAAAAGCTATGTATTCAGAAGATAGCTGCTACTTGGAAAGAAAGAAATCTAAATCAAAGTAGGCTTCTCAAAAACTCTTTTATATGAAGACATGGCTGGGCTTTGTATAAGCAGTATTGTATTGTTGTAAAGTTCAGAAGATGCTTAATCAATAAGAAAAGTTGAAGTAGAAAGATAGGATTAAAGAGATAAGATCTTTGTTAGACTAAATCTATTGACCCAGAACTTCCTGTAATGGGATGGATGGGAACTGCTTCACATTGTCAATGTAACAGAGGTTTTCCATCTCAAAATTGCTGTTTGGAGGCTATGTCACTGTGTCTATTTTTAGTTTCTTGGTCTAAAGAAACCAAAGATTGGTTTTGCAAGACCTCAGAAAAGCACAAAACTTCCCTTGTAAACATGAGTTAGATAAAACACTTACTGGGTATGCTTTTAATATTCTGAGCATCACATTAAACGTCATTGATGTATAATCAGAAATCTGCAGGGACACAAACTACCTCAGAATGTGAATAAAATAGCCAGCATGAGACCGACTCTATAGGCTATTTACCTTCCCTGTACAAACAGAACTGCTTGCTGATAGAGCATGACCCCCAGCACCTGGCTGTCAGCTGGCAGGGGCAAGTTTCTATCAGGTCACGGTTAGAATCTGTGTGTGCACAGCAGACAGACTGTAGACTAAAATGTCGGTTTCCCTCCTGACGGCCATCTCCCTCTTTCTCTTGCTAACAGAACAGACTTTTTTTTTTTTTCAAGCGTGGACCAGTTTGGGAAATGACCTCGTTTTCCAGGTCAGTGGTGAGTTCTGAGTAGTCTAAACCAGTCTTGCTAATCCCTTGACCCTTACTAGTGATCAGGTTTGAGAAGATCCAGGCCCTTCTAGAGTTCATTGCCCTACTGAGTTCATCAGCTCTGACGCCACTCCATTGTTGGACTGCCTGTTATGGGATATGATACATTTCCTTTCTATTTAAGCCAGTTAAATTGGGGCTTTCTGTTTCTCCAGTCAAAATCTCTCAATGGGCACACAGGCATTTATTTCTCTTAATAATGACCAAAGGAATTCATTTACTAAGGACTTTGGGCAGATATTGGTAAAAAAAAAAAAAGAAGTATTCGATGAGCGCTTTTTAGTAGCAAACAAAATCACCTCCAGATTATTATATTCCTTAATATTGTTGTGTCTACTGTAACTGTAATCAGCAATAAAAAAAATCTTTTTGTTCCTCTCTGGCTGAATGGATTGTAGTAGGCTCCATTATATTATTCTGACATTAGTTCCATGGCGTGTGGCCAGTTCCTAAGACTGCAGTGGCTTAAGGGGATGGCAGTTTATTTCTCTGTCTCATAAAATTATGTCTGGAGCTGGGATGCTCCACTCCACCAAGGCTTTAGTTGCCCTCATCTACATGGTGCAAGGTGGCTCAGCCCCAGGTCCACTTTTCAACCAGAAACAAAGGGGAAAGAGAAGAGGACATTCCCAGTCTCCTTAAAGGTCAAATCTGGAAGTAGCACACAACATTGTTCTCATATTCCCAGAGAGAAAAGTTACTTGTGAGGCTACGTGGCCAGCCCCCAAAGCAGTTGGGAAATATCTTTATTTGGGGTGCGATGTGCCCAGCTAGAAACTGTTCCTATGAAGAAAAGGGCGAATGGATGACGAGCAGACAAATGTCAGCCTCTGCCTCATCTGGTGTCTTTTCTGTCTCCTTTTATCATTACTCAAATACCATTCACTTGTCTCCAGTCTCAGAGTTTCATATTTTCATGCAGGAAAAGAAAAAAGTCTTCTGGCAAGAGGCTACTTCTTTTTTATTTCTAACAGAATTGAGTATTTCCTTGGTGATCTTTTTTTTAACAATATATATTTTTCACTTTCTGTATTCCCAGGCATGAGAAATTAGACCTCTAACTCTCAACAATACCCATAAAATTGTATTCGCCCCTTCTATTAAAAGGTGTTGCCACAATAACCTTCTGAAGTTGTGCATGTGGAGTTCGTATTCAGTAGTGCCATAAACTGAAAGCAGAGGTACAATTCTAGAAAATTCTCTCGTTTGATTGACGTTTACACCTGCTGATTATTTTGTTCTCATGTCACATACAAAGGCACTACTAAACCATGTAGAACCACATGTACCACAGACAAGCTTTTGGAGTTGCAAATTGAATGTGATATTTCACATAGCACTTGGAGTAATACCAGCTTCTGATTTCCATTTCTAACAGCAGTCCTAGGAGTTTTAGCTTTTATTCTTCTACCGCAGTCACTAGAAATCATGCTGTTTTTAGCAACTAAGCTATACTCATAAGAACCATTCACCAAGGGGGAAATTCAGTATATTCTTTCTTATATTTAAAATAAATTAGTAATACTTGTAGGGGAGAATTGTTTATTCTACATGCATGAATTGGTTATCCAGTATGTATGTGGCTCTCTGCTAGATGCTACAGGCACACAGAGGTGATGCCACAGACACCGTGCTGAAGAAACGCGTCGTCTAATGGGAAGACAAGACATGTCTATGCAAAACAGCGTAGCCACATGGCAACATGTAATTGTGCCAGGGAATGTCCCGCAGAAATCCAGATACTCAAGGGCCTTCGTACCCAGTTCCCGCATCACCTTGAACACACCTCATAGTCACGTGTATCACATTGCTCCTGTGCATACCACTTGCCCACACGTGGAGCTGCTGTGGGGCTGCTGGTGGGGTGAGCAGGAGCTGCCTTCTATTCATTTTCGTATCCTCAGCAACGCCCCCTGCATGCAGCACACTCATCATTGTATCATGAATGATGCAGTGAGAAAGGAAAAGGTTTGGAATCAAGAATGCAGAGCTTCATTAAGCGCACTGAGAAATTCGGCCTGGAAGTGGTGACTGAAATATTTCAGGCAGAAGATTCTGCAAGAGTGAAGGGACAGAAGGGACAGAAGCCCAGGCAGCTGCAGAGAACACGGCCAGGGAGGATTGAGTAGGCAATGGGGAGGAGCCGTGGACTCACGATGCCTGATCAAGAGCAGGAGAGGGAAAGGGAGTCCGGCCCTGCGGGCTAAGGATTCAGGTCTTCATCCTGCAGATCATGGAGGCCAGGCGAGGGCTTCCAGGGGAAGTGACATGATCAGATCTTTTGGAAAGAGTAATCTAGTGTGAGGGTGAGGGGAACAGGTGGAAAGGGGGTTCACCGAAGTCACAGAGACCACTGTGATGGTGAGTGTCTTGTGTGAATATACAGCCTTCCTACCTTATAAAACAGGAATCGCTATTTATCTTTTCTCTTTCTACTAGTGAAGCAGCATCGTAGTCTAGGGTAAATCCCCAGGGTTCCTTATCTCACGCCAAGAAAATTAAGTACAGAGACACGTGGGTGGGTTAAGGAGTGGAAAGTTTAACAAGCAGAAGAAAGGAGGGGGGAGGGCAGCTCCTTGCAAGAGCGAGAGATGTCTGAACAAAAGGGTTAAGGTGGCGGATCCCAGCAGATTTTATAGGCAGGCTTGAGGAGGCAGTGTCTGATTTACGTAGGGCTCACAGATTGGTTTGACCAGGTGTAACGTTCACTTAGCAGGCGGAGAAGGCTGGTCGCCCCACCCTAATCATATTATGCAAATGGGCTTTTCACTTGGTGGGGCCATCTTGTGTGCTCCTTACTGGACACGTGGCTGGCAAAATGAGAAGATGGAGCCACCATTTTGAACATGGCTAGTCCCAGGTAGTATATTCCTGTGGGCACAACTGCCAGCCTGTACCCGTGCAAGCTTCCAGCATGCTTGTTTGTGTCTGCAGCTCGATTTTACAGGCTGCTCTTTGTTGGAAAAGAAAATGATTTGGCGGCTGCTTTTCATTAAGAGGAAAACCTTACTGAGGACTTCCATACCCTCATTGCCTAAGTAATTTCCTTGTTAACTCCTATATCACTAGTTTTCCAGAAATTATTTTAAGAATTTTAGTTTTGTAATATCATATGCATTTAAGACTAATACCTCAGGGATGTGGAAGATTTAGATCATTCTTTTATTTTAGAGATTATTTAGAAATTGAATTCATAACCACTCTCTGTATAATGTTTAATAGCTAATATGGTACACTGTAGAATATTTATACTCACCCATCTTTATTATGCTGCATAATTTGCTGCCTTTTTTTAATCTAAAAATATGAGTTTAATATTTACAAGTCTGAAATAGCAAAGTTTCCTGTTTCCTCAGCATCCACCATGGTATCCAACACACATACAATTGTATAAGAGGGTTTCATATTGAAAAGTCCCGCAAGTGACAAGATTTGCAGATTTATAAGAGGCTTTCTACCAGTATTTGAGAAGTGGTGCAGGTGTAAGGGGTTGACAGTGACAGCCACCCTTTTTGACTCAGATATCCCAGCATCCACGTGCACGCACCAGTGAACATGAAAAAGTGAAAGACAGGAAAGACCTTCTGACCATGACATTCCAGCCATATTACCACATGAGCATCTCTCCCCTCTCGTAACCTATGGTTTCTATTTAGCAAGGATGTTTTTTTCTGAACTAATTTATTCAAAAATACAAACAAAAGCAAGTAAAAAAACCCACAAAGCTAATTTATAACAACCCTAGATATTTTCAATGTCTCTAGAGCATTTAACATTAGTACGCTGGGAATCACAGCCCACCCTGGAACAGATAGAGTATGGAGTAAACTCCTGAGTAGGGAGCTGGATCCAGACTCAGACACACACACACACACACACACACTCACACACAATACATATACACCCACACTCACACACACACACACCCATATACACTATACACATACCTGTTTCACAAACTAGATCCAGACATAAATTTCTTACCATTTTACCAATGAAAAAGTTATTTTTTTACTTAAGTGAACCCTGAAATTTGTGAATTTTAATTTTAATCCAGTTAGTTTTACACAAATCCCAAAGTCACTAGGCCAAATTTTTCTGCAAGGAGAAGCATTTTGTACTTATAGATACATAGATAGATTATATATACATATATATATATATGTAGAGAGAGAGACAGTGAGATAGGATGGATAGATAGATTGATTTTTAATAGAGCTAATCATAGTGAAAATTTTAAATTGAAATTAGTTTCTTGTTCCAGGGAAGGGTATGAAGGTGAAGATTTGCAAATTTTTACCCCAAACCCCTTCTTTATTAAACACTTTTAGCATCTATCTAATTTCCTTGTAGTGCCTGTATCTCTGGTGTTTGCAAAGACTTTTTCTATGTATCCCTAAAAGTGGGATCCACTGTAACAGTTCCAAAACATTCCTCAAAGCTGTTCTTTTATAATCTCATCCTTCTCTTCCCTGAGCACCTCCATTTCCCAAGCCTGGATAATAGACGCAGGTAATTCACCCGCACGTCTGATATTCAGGTTTACAATTCCCTTGCTGGTAAGACTGGCATGACTTTTTTTCAGAGCACCCTGACTCTTTCCAAGGGATAGGTGCCCTAGAGCAGCAGGGACAGCGCTCCTAAATATCCCCTACACGTTTGCAGTCTATATGTCTATGTCCACTCACACGTACAAGCCCCCTAAAGAGAAAATCTTCTCCTTTGAACCTATGTTGGATTCTGCCCAGGTTCCTTTCTTTGGGATGGTCTTACTGGGCCACCTACCTTGGGACACTTTTAACTCATTTAGTTGATTTCTTCCAACACTGGGTCATTAAAATGTGGGAGTGCATCGGTTTTCTCGGCAACACTGCTGGGCGAGGGTGGGGCGTGGCATTTGTACAATCATTTTTAAGGCTGGGCAAATGATGGAACTTATGGAACTGGCATTCAGGTAAAATAAACATTATTATCAGATGGCGGAGTGCTATGTTCTGTTTGAAGCAATAAAATATCCCGTAGGTAGTTGAAAATATGAAACTGAAATTTGATGTGTTAGGATTTTGGTAAAGATTTGAATCATCATTAGAAAGGAATTGTTGAAGCTCTCCAAGAATTGATCTGTTCTCTGAAGTAGAGCAGATTGACAGCCTTTTCTCTTAAAAGAAGCAAGCCTTGGGCCGGGTGTGGTGGCTCACGCCTGTAATCCCAGCACTTTGGGAGGCCAAGACGGCCAGATCACCTGAGGTCAGGAGTTCAAGACCAGCCTGACCAACACAGAGAAACCCTGTCTCTACTAAAAATACAAAAAAATTAGCCAGGCGTGGTAGCGTATGCCTGTAATCCCACCTACTCTGGAGGCAGAGGCAGGAGAAGTGCTGGAAGCTGGGAGGTGGAGGTTGTAGTGAGCTGAGATTGCACCATTGCACTCCAGCCTGGGCAACAAGAGTGAAACTCCATCTCAAAAAAAAAAGGAAGAAAGAAAAGAAAAGAAAAACAGAAGCAAGCCTTATAGGTCTTCTTAGACGTGGAATGAGGCTGCTCCAATTCCTGCTGGTCTCCGGAGGAGTTAAGAAAATGCAAAGGGCAATTTCTTCTAAAAAGTATGATTTTTCAAACCAGGGTACCTGATATGGAAGATGATATGCAATGTCACAGGAGAAGGTGGATTTCCCTAGATGCTGGGGCAGGTCTGGGTGGGGAATGATACTTTTATATCGAACCAAACACGTGAATCTTCAAAAAATGTCTAAATTTACAACCCTTCCTTTGGAATATGACCTCCAGACAATCCAAGTAGTTTTTGTTCTCTTTGTTCTTTCTTGTGCTGTCCAGGAACACCTGTGAGGGAGAGTTTGAGAAGTGTCCATTCAAGTGATGGCAAGAAGCCCGTGTGCACAGTCACGGCCCAGTGAAAAAACAGTTGGCTAAAACATCAGAGTAGTGTGAAATGAATAAGGGTTTTTTTTTTTAAAATGCTTCTTAAGTAAAATGCTTTTGCTGCTCTGTTGTTTTTATAACATGCTCAGTAAGTTTCACTGCTCTACAAAGTAGATTAATGTTCCTGTATTATTTTATTATATGTGCCATGGAAAAGGAACTGGTCCCACAAGGATTGATGTTAATTTGAGTCAAGTGGTATTTTTCTTCATCATCAAAATGTAAGCAATTAAATCTCTACTTCTCAAATGTGAGAAATACAAGAGGGAATGTTTAACCCATGAAAAATTTTCCAGCCAGAGATAAAAATCAGTTGTATCAATAATGTTTATAAATCTTTTTTGATTTCAAAACTATTTTTGTATCTTATTTTGCAGAAGACAACTTACATGTAGGACAGCCTCTTCCAACACAGCCTCACTTAAACTGAGTTGCCGTAATCCTATGAGTAGACTATATACTTCATCCAAATATGGAGGTTTAGATGTTTTATTACTGGAACTGAAACTGTGTGAGTTTGAAGAGAAACCAGCCATTTCTCTGTCCCATTGCTGTGAGATCATAAGTAAGCCATTTCACCTTTCCTGTGCCACTGTTTCCCGTTCCTTGACAAAAGGAGGCCTCTTCTATCTCTAAGACTCGGAGCTTTCTTTCATGCTGGTATTGACATTACCAGAGCAGATGGGCTAATGTGTGACTCGTCTCACTAAGCCTGTGAACTTGGTGCTTACTGCGGCCCCAGGCGAGGCAGCTAGAGGGACACAGCCGTCAGCCACAACCAGGTGTCAACATCATCCCCATCCTTGTCTTCTCACCTTCCCTAAGGCATCCACTTTCAGCAATCACTCATCAAATCAGATATTCGAAGATGAGACTCTTGCCTTTCAATACCCTAAATTTCACTGGAACAGGAAGGCACGCGCTGACTAGGGAGAGGAACGCAGCATAGAATCTGCGGCTGTGGCTCGTATATCTCATAGACATAAGACAGCCGTTTTAAGTAGCAGACTCCTAAATTAAGATATTCAAACAAGACTGTTCTTGTGAATATCAACGCAATAATTCAAATAAAACAAAGCAGGATTCCTGCCTTCTAAGCTAGAACCATGAGGCGGTCAAACTTTCCTTCCTCGGCCCTTGGTACACAGTATGAGGCCCCAGGGAAGGCCTTATTTACTTGGCTCCTTTTTTCAGTTGTGGCTTAATTTCCAAGAATTTTCATCCAGCCTCTTAGGTTCTCATTGGACTTCACCTAATCATTCAGTACAAAAAGTCACCTCCCCAGGAGATAATTATGCCATCTCCGGAGGCGGTGTTTAATTGCTTTTACTGACAAGAATTTACCCAGTGTCTAACCTCAACCCTTCACTGCAGAAGTCTCAATCCCAGGTACCTCGCAACAGCTTTTCACAGCATTCTTCAAAACAATCAGATGGTAAAAGTACGGGTGCGCCCTGGAGTCAGTTGCGTGTTATATGAGGGGGCCCTATTTGTACACAACCCCATATCCACTTGGACACGGTTGAGAAAGACCCTGCCACTCTGCTGTGGTTTCTAGGATCTTTTCTCAACAGGAGCTCTCCAAGTTCCTGTCTTATTTCCCATTTTCGCTGGGGTACTAGTGGATATTATTGAGGGCTTCCAGACTGCTCACCTCTCCAAAAGGGTTAAGGCATCGCCTTTCCTTCATGAAAGGGGTGCGGGAACAGCTCCTGGAGTGTATGAGAGGCCACATTGCGTTCCCACAGCTGTGCACCCACTTCAGCTATGGAAGACTCTGTTTCTTTAACGTATCAGGAGGTATTTGTAGCTGGGAGATTTACCAGTATTCATTACTAAACAGAAAGAGAAAACCAAAAACTACCAATCAGAATAAAATCCTGTCTCAATATGACATGGCTAAGTAAATTCACAAATGAAAAATCTTTCCCCTGGGGATTACTTTAACAGTGACATTTTATGCATGTATTATATCTATGGAAATTCTTCTGTCCCACAAATATATGTTAAGTATTTTGAGGGATAATAAAGATTTCTAAAACATAGTCTCAGTTTAGGGGAATTTATTCAAGTTAACTCTAAGTCTCTGGGGACTAAGTGGGGGAAAAGAACTGTTTAAAAGCAGCGCTGTGTTAAAGGAGGCAGTAATGCCTGTGGCCTTGGGGTAAACTGAGCTGACCTAGAGGAACGGTGTCTGTGAAGGTCCATCAGTCTCCCTCAAGGGTTCTTCAGACAGCTGATTCAGTGGCACTGTCAGAAAAGAGACTCCAGCCCTGTAGAGGCCAGTCTCATAAAGAAGACCGGGGAGCCAGAGAAAGTTCTGATTAGCAATAGCTTGGCCTGACTAGGAATATTAGAGCATCAAGGAAAGAGGAAACTCTCATTCTAGTAGTAAAAGGAAGTGCAAGGGAAGAAGATGCAGTGTGTGTCCTCTTTGCCTCCCCACCTTTTAGATTTTACAAGGTGCTACCCATGGGCAAATGTTCCTCACTCCACCCCTCAGGCAGAGACAGGCCACAGCACTTGGCAGCAGAAGGCATCTTGCTGTGAATTAGAAGGCACCCCTCCCTCATGTGGGCATAGCATCCAGCAGGTTGTAAGGTCCAGGGAGGGGAATCCCCTGTTTCCCAGCCCTTCTGGCCTTATAGGTGGAATTGTTTCTGCAAAGCACAAATTACAGAAATGTACGCCAAAGCCCTGGCTCCAAGTTCATACTTGATGCTGTTGGGGCTCAAGACACTTCACCCCAAAATATGATGGTAGGAGACCAGAACATGCCACCCCAGAATATACTTGTTTGGCATATTTTGAACTGGCTATTCTGAAAAGTTGCAGACATAGAAGTGCCTCTGAATAGCTGTTCTTTTGTAAAAGAAATCTCTATCTATAAAGGAAAACAATTGTCGTAGGAGTCTCATGAACCAGAGAAGATCTTATCACAGGAGGTAAAATTGGAGGTGATACCTTACCCAGACAGACTCTGTCACAGGTGATCACAGATTCTTCTGAGAGATGCACTGAAACAACTTGTACTACTCATGAGGCTTCCTATCTGCATAACAAGATAGCCTTTGTTCATCAGACATTTCCTCCCCTCACCCTTCCATAACCTGTCACCACCTCCCAGCCAGAGACACCAAACCTCTATTCCTTTCTGTAGCCCAGGGATTCTATATAAACTCCAATTACCTACCCCTTCTTTGAGCTTTATATTTTGAGGGACTCTCATGCCTATGTATGTGATAAATTTGTATGTATTTTATCGTGTTGATCTGTCTACTGTCAGTTTATTTCATAGACTACATTATTGAACCTTCAGAGGTAAAGAAAGTCTTTTCTGTCCCCTACAGTGCTTAGCAAATATTTGCAAATGAATGGATGAGTAAATGTAAAATATCAGAGGGTTTGCTCCTCAAGTAGCAATTACTGATACATTGAGATTTTATTTCATCATATTTATATTAATTATATTTACATATTTTTTTAATATTTCTATTTTATTTAAGATGTTAGCAGAGCTTCTAATAGTTATAGCATGTAAAGAAGAAAGAATTAGCAAGACAGGACAACAAAAAAGAAGACAACAGGAAAGTATCACTTAATATTTTAGTTCGTGTGCATTCAAGAAACTTTTTGCCCATTGTTGTAGCTTAGGTACTTCTCAAAGTAAGCAAGAAGCAATTATTCAATACTCAAGTACAATAGAATAAGCAACTGAAATCTGTTGAACAGGTGTGTGTGTGTGCATGCACATGCATGTGTCTGAACACATAAGTGTCTACTGGAGGCTGGAGCCATCTGTACCAGGTTCACAAGAGCCAGTTATGCACATCTTTTTCCAGCTCCATGTTCAGCAACTTCATGTTGGCAGCTTGAAACTGACTGTGATGAGAGTATTTATGGGACTGACCTTTTTTTTCAGGAAGGTTGGAAAAGAGCTGGTTTATCACCCCACTACTGTATGTGAGTGATCATTTCATTATATTCAAGTGGTGGTCTTTAGAAGATACACAATACTAAATTGTTTATATACACAGATTTGGGTTACAGGCAACTTAAACCTATCTTTCAGTTAAACTTTTGTGTTATATTTGTTATATATTTGAGACATTGGTATAATTAGATTTAAAATATTTGATACCCATATTAATAACATTAAGTTATTGGGTTGTTTTCCAAAAATTACTTTAAATAATTATTTTTTATTATATCTGTAGGCTATTCTATAGCCAAGTAGTATACAGAACATTTTTAGCATCTGTAATTAGAACATCTACTTCCAGATTAACATAGAAGCATTTCTGATGCAATGCGTTGAATAGAATAATTTTTTAAAATAGTATAGCCTTCAAAGATCCCAAGTATAGGGATACTAAGTGCAGGTAGGTTCTCTTGTCTCTGTTCATATTTTAATACTTAGGCTCCGGGAACCTGCCTCTTATGACCTTCTCATAAACTAAACTTTTCCTCTCTTTGCTTTCTGATCATTTTCCCTTCTCTGGTTTTATAATAAAAACATCCCTTAAATTCATGCAGCACCACCGTTCTCCTGCTCCCAACATCCCTGGGCTGTTGGCCCTTTCATTCCAGTATTTAGAGGGCAAAGCTGAAAGCAAGACGTTGGAGTGTAGGGAGAAGAAATCAGAGCAGCCTACTCACTGGCAGGCTAGGCTCTGGAAGAAAGTCCTCAGGACCTGGGAGAGGTGGACCCTCATCTCCAGGCCCAGGAACAGGACAGGTGACACTCCTAAACTTTCTGAGGCTTGCAACTCAGAGCAAATTTTTAGTGTAAGGTTTGTTCTCCTGTTTTATAAGGGATGGCTTTATACTATATATCCTTATGGCTTCACCTGTCCATCTCACACAGAACCCTACACACACACACACACACACACACACACACACACACACACACACACACACACACACACACACACACACACACACACACACACACACACACACCCTTTAGAAAATAAATGAATGTGTCTACTGAGAAATCTTATTTTCACATTAAGAGATGAAATATCATTTGCTTAGGCAGAATAGAGGTAAGAACAAGCTACAACAAACATATTTGATGTTTTGAAATGTGTAAAAACTTTAAGAAATTTTAAAACCAGGCTGCAGAATTTCACATTGTTTCCTGTGATCTCATACATCAAACAGATGCAAGGATAGCAGCCAGCCCTGCTCTTCTGACAGGCTGCGTCCTGCGTACACCTACTCATTGGGAAGGAAAGCAGATGAGTGTCTCCCTCCAAACTCTTACGATGTGCACTGATAAGAGGTGAAGGTATAATTTTGAAAACTTTTAATCATCAAGACTCCTTTACAGAAATATCTCTTCACCTCCAGATTCACCATTTTTTGTTTAGTATTTGATAAATATAATATGCTATGCAAGCAGATGAGGTTACAGTTGTTTGAGGAAATTCAGCTCTGAAAAGCATAATCCCTCTGGAATTCAAAACCTTCAATTTAAAATATTTTTGGTTTTCACTACTGTTGAGTCTAAAGATAGTTTTGAGCCTGGGCAGCATAGTGAGGCCCTGTTTCTACCAAATATAATAAAAAAAATTAGCTGAGCACGGGGGCATGCACCCATAGTTCTAGCTACTTGGGAGACTGAGACAGGAGGATCACTTGAGCCCAGGAGTTCGAGACTACAGTGAGCTATGTTCATGCCATTGCACTCCAGCCCGGGCAACAGAGTGAGACCCTGTCTCTGGAAAAATAAAAAATAAAATGTAATTCTGAAATATCTTCCTATAGATACACAAAACAATTTTTTTTTTCTATTTGGGAGCGTTTCATTCAGAACACTTCTGCCCAATATTATATGGAGTCATTGTTCGTAGGTACTGGAAATACAAGACTGGACCACCCTTGCTGCTCAGGGAGTCCACGATCTAAGATAATTCCAACATACTTTTGGAAGTGCTGTGATAGATCTATGCACAGAAATCTGGTAATTTTTTTTTGCCTTTTCACAAATAGAAAATAGTGGAAACAAGTAAGGGATTTTTATGTTAAAAATATTTAATAAAAAAATGAGAACTATCTGTCTAGGAACATTTTTTTTTTTTAATTCATGGATTGAATTGTGTTCATTTTTTCCCTCTTACTCCCCAAGTGATATGGGAAATGTTATTCCCAGTCTCTGTCTTGCTGAGAGGTTCTTGTCTGGTCACAGGTGCTATCCATGCTTGATGGGTTTCTCAGATGGTATTTTGAAAATGGGTTTGCTTCTGTGTTCAAATGTTTTGCAAAAGAAGAAGAAAAACAATAACGGGAGGGAGAAGAGGAAGAACAGAGAAGGATAAAAGGATAACATTTTAAGATAAATACTTACTCTCCATGAAATTGATTTATAAAACAATGTCACCTCATTGAACACACATGAGACAGGGGAAAGACCTTTTACACCATACAATAAATGTTAGCAATAGGGACTTTGACAACATAATAATTATGGCCTTATGAGCTGTCACATAGCTAGTTCCATGGTGAAGTGTTCATGGTAACGACCAATTGAGTTATTTTGTGATTTTGTGTCTAATGCAAAATGACACCATGAAAAGCATTGCAATTGATATGAATCACCATTGTCTGTGAGCAAACTCAAGTGTGAATCTACTGTGTCACTCTTTCTGTCTCTTATCTAGAGAGACTCTAACAGGAGATACATTTGTATTTTTGTTACATGTGAACATCTTTTATTCTCAATTTATATACGAATCCCTCTCAATATGATTGATAAGAAACCATACTGACTTAAAATAAACTGATATATCAGTGGATATTGCCAAAAAGTTTTATAAAAATTTAGTTATCTCTCAATTTTGTAATTGGTACATGAAGCTGATTTGTTATGAGAATTCCTATCAAAAATATTATCCTAGCATAAATTATCTTAGCATAATAGATACACTGGATTCAGCCATGTCTTTATTATGGAAAAGTAACATAGAATGTAATATTAAAGTATGTACCAAAACATAATGCATTTAGAGTTTTTTTAAAAAAGCAAAAATTTATTTTTCTTGCATACAGGCTAGTGTTAGGAGATAGAAATCTCCTAGTGGAAAAGGGCTTCCATTTATTTCTGTCTTGCATAGCATCGAAGATAGATAAGTAAGTTTGAACACGCAAACACGAAGTTACTTCTTACTTTGACCTTCCTCAAACGTAGGTATACAACATCTGTCATCTAATGTTACCTATTTCTTTATTGATAAGATGTCACTGGACTTTTTGTTTGTGTCTGTGTGATGGGATTGAGGTAGAAGGGAAGTACCCTCCACAGGACCTCTGTTCACTACAGAAGGGAAAGCCACATGAATTGAAACTGATGTTCACAGATAGGACAATGCTGCTGTCATCTTTGCATTACATTTTCTATTGCCCTTGGTCTGACTGTTTACTAGAAACACCAGCTTTCTGTAGCCTCAAGACAGGGAGAATGTCTTCTGTCGTGTACTTCTCGAAGCTGTTGCAGTGCCCTGTAGGGCATTCTAGCTGTTGTCCTAAATTGAGATGACAGTGTTGCTCATATTAAATTGCCTTCTCGCTTGGCTTGGCATGCTGGGATCCATATCTATTAATGCAGGAGTGTCCAAATGTCCTGCCAAGAAAGCAATTTGTTCCTCAGTAGGGAGTCAGAGAAGCAGCTGGTCTAAGAAACCGTCAGAGGTGATGTTGGGGGCAAGTTGTGTTTTTCTTGATTTAATGGAAAATTCTACTGATCCATTGCCTCGCTTGTCCTCACCACTTGTCAGCAAGGCAGCACATATCCATCTTCAGCCCTCTCCTCTACCTCCCTCGCCTGTCATCAGTCTCTTTTGGGGAGTCAGCCCTTCACACAGCCCAAGCTTTGGAATAGACATTCTGACAACAACAAACACTTTATTAATGGATTTTTTTAACGCCCTGGGGAGCCAGCACAATTTGGCAGCATTCGGTTAAATATCACATTGAAAACCAACTTGGCTTTTTAAGAAACAACTCTCTCAGGAGAACATTATCTACACACACACCACATCAATACTCGCTGTCCACATCCCTCCTGCCACCCCACCCAGCCCCAACAGAGCTTTCTGTGGAAGGAAACTCATAAAATTCAAGATTCTCAGTTTGCGTCTCTGTTCTGATGGAGTACATGTCTGATAATCAACCAGAATGTCAAGTCAGGAGCAATGATTGGGTATCAAGTGGGTGTTCATTGGGCATCAAGTGCATATTCATTGCGTGCAAGGGAGGCTTGTTTGCAAGAGGCCTAATGAGCAAGAAATGTTCACCTCAGCTCTCACGAGAAAGCTGTTTATGGCCCCAGTAATCAAACTGAGAGACCAGATAATCCAAAGATGAAAACCGACCTCCCAAATGGGTCAAGGTGAAGACCAGCCAGCCACTCCCTGACCTTCAGAGCTTGCCGCATTAGTAATATGTATAATAAGAAGTGTTGCTATCTTAACATCATGGGACTATTCAGGATACTTTAAAATGTAGCAGTGATGCTTATACGAAGTGCACAGTCAGTGGTTATCTTTCATTTCTTTGAGGGCAGAGTTTATTCAGGTTTTTGCTCAAATATGAAAATGACATGTTTAATACTTAAGAAGAAAGCAAGCTTCCCCAGGGCAACCACTGTATCTTCAATGCACTCTTCTGTGCAGTTGAGTTTCTGCATAATTTCCATGGAACTTTAATACAATGGGATTTCCATCCTAATTTTATGCTTTGCTTTTGGTAATTTGTCAGACCTGCAACAATGGATGAGTAACAAGTTCTTGGAAATGAAAAATATGTAATTCCATATAGTGCAAAATGAATATATGTAGGCAAATGGGTAATACGTTGCTCATATATGGTCATTGTTTATCATGCTCTTGTTCTTCATTTTGTCCAGAACTAGAAATCTCCTGCTTCATCAGCCCAACCTAAGACTCACCCCCAACTCTGACACTGTCTAATAATTGTCAATCTTTGTAGCTCTCTTACGACTTTGAGATCCTACTGAGGACAAACTCATTTAAGTCCCAGGATTAATAAGAAATCCCTCTTCACATATAGGAGAAGAGGCCAGTAAACATGAGTTTATTTGTGATAATGCCCAATGATCTTGTTATATGTTTAATTAAGCTCTGTAGCTTTGTGTCTAACCGAACCCTGATTTCAAGAAGCATTTATGGGTATTGACCCTATGTCAGATACTAGGTAAGCATCTGTGATACAAAGATGACTATGAGGAGTTTCTTGTGTCTTTATGTAAAATGTCGTCACTACATTTTGATTTGGAAGAACAGCTTTCTCATCATAAGTCAAGCCTACTCATCAGCATTGGATTTCTCTTTTATCATAATAAAGGTATTTTGAAGATTCATCTGTAGATTCATGAGCCTACTTTCAAATATGTTATTCAAGTCACCAATTAAATAAGACCCAGGACTCAAACTTCAGGGAATCTTTAGCCATATCTTCTTTGTTAACAGATATTTAGCTATTAACTACTAACCTTTGGATATGGTCAGATTTTTTTTCCTCCTCCTAGAATATTTCAAAATAAAGAATTAATTATTGGCTGAGCACAAGGGCTCACTCCTGTAATCCCAGCACTTTGAAAGGTCGAGGTGGGTGGATCGCCTGAAGTCAAGAATTTGAGATGAGCCTGGACAACATGGCGAAACCCCATCTCTACTAAAAATACAAAAAAAGTAGCTGGGCCTGGTGGTGGCCACCTGTAATCCCAGCTACTTAGGAGACTGAGGCAGGAGAATTACTTGAACCCAGGAGGCAGAGGTTGCAGTGAGCTGAGATCACGCCATTGTACTCCAGCCTGGACAACAGAGCAAGACTCTTTCTCAAAAAAAAAAAAATGCATAGAGAGATTTGAGCACAGAGAGAAGCCAAGAAAGTAAAGAAAGCTCAGGAGAGTTTCAACCCATCGTGAACCCATCATTTGTCATCGAAGACTCATAAGCATGGCCTTCCATCAACTGTGCACCTGCCTACAGCAAGAACATGCAAACCACAGACAATCTCTACTGATGAGGCTATTTCTTGGAAACACAAGTTTCCTCAAGCTGTTCCTCCTCCCCACCCTCAGTTAATACGCTTCCTCCCTTTTGACACTGCTGCCGCTCCTCTTTAGAGAGAAATTAGATCAGCTTAGGTGATTTTTCTCTTTCACCTTCTAATTGTTACCAAACCCTGCTTCTTTGAGGTGGTGTCAGACTGAATGACAATGTGTTCTTCTTCTGGTCCTGGGTGTGGGCAGGAGAATAAGATGGAGGAATGCACTGAAGGCCACCACTCTATTTCCTCTAGATTCTCTAAGGTACTCTAAGAATTGCATCGTCAATGAAGATGATGGCTAAATGTAAAAAATGATCTTACCCTGCACATAAATGGAAATTATTCTAGTACACCATGAGGACTAACCTTATGTAAAATTGCAGAGAAACACATAACAGATAACCTCATATCTTTTTGCTTGTTTACATCTCTTCCCTTTCATGGTGTCCTTGTAAGTCCTCCATCACACCTGCCTATTCCTGATCTCCAGCCCACATTCTCCTTGGGCTCAGCCCATCCAGATCTGATCATGCTGAATCCACCTGTCTTTCACTATATCCCTTCCCTCTGAGCTCTCTCCACGCTTTGGAGGGAGATATGTTACTACCCTGATACTAATCAACATTGCTAGACCGGTAGAAGTCTGGAGGATAAGCTTAGTGCCCGTCCTGCAGAGTAGTTGGCGTCTGCATTTTAATGGAGGCTCCTGTCTCCTCATTCAGAGCAATCCTGCTAGTATTTTCTACTAGATGAGGAAGGGAAATGGGCCCTTTATGCAGGCCTGCCAGAGGTATTTAAAGGTAAGCAGGATTCAGAGGGGAACCTTGAACAGCACCATCCACACAAACCTCCTCTCTCCTCCCTCCCTCCCCAGCTTGGAAAGGCAGACCCCCTCCCTACTTGGTATTAAACATTCCACTTTTTCCACTAACAGTGCAATCTCCCTCAATTAGCCTATACTCCCAAAGCAAAGACTTGGCAAGAAGGCTTCTTGTCGCTGGGTGTTAAAAGTACATTGCACTATAAACGTCTGTGCTCTCTGTCTGAAGTCTCAAGAGGAGTTTATCATTGACTTGCATCTGGACACGAATGCAGTGTTCCCAGAGTTCCATGCTCAGGCATTTCTGTAGACAGAGGGAAATTCTTTTGTGCTCAGCCTTCCTCTCCCTGACGTTGGTGTGGAGGGCTGCTCTCTGAGTGAGAGCTGCTTTCTATTCTCAGTTCAGTCAATGTTCACCAGGTGCCTCTTCTGTGTAAGGCAGCTGCCAGGGGCTGCTACAGGTGAGCGGGATGCATAGCCAAGTGTCAAGGCACACCGCCAGCCCTCTGCAGCAGGCAAGAGGATGCATGGAAACTTGCAATGGGCCCCTGGTCAGGAGCCATGGTTCACTTCACTAGGGGGCTGGGTAAGTGGAGGCTGGGCTTGTGCTGCTAGGGGGAGGCCATGGTGTTAACATTGCACCAATAATGCTCTTTGCCAGAAGGTGGTGGGACCCAGCAAGGGCAGATGTGAGTCTCGGTTCACCTCTCACCCAGAGCCCTGGGATTGCACAGCCAAGGGCAGCGCCCAGTGCCACGGCAGCCTGCACTTGGCCTTGCTGCCCAGGCTGCTGCCCAGCCTCCTGAGTAGCTGGGACTACAGGCGCCCACCACCACACCTGGCTACTGGCTGTTTCTGGGCCCTTCTGCTGCTTTCCCTGCAGAGGACATTCTGTTTGCTCAGGGGCAGTGGGCAGCTTTGTGAAGTCCTCTCATCCTCTGGAAAGCAGGGCTGAGCTGTCCTGAGAGAATTTCAGCGCCAGCAGATATGGAGGGTGGGGGCCAGTCCCCCTCTCATGCACCTATGTTGCCACCTCCCCGGCCTCATGGTGTGGAGTCACTGTCCAGCTGCCAGTGAGGGAGGCAGTGAGTGCCCCCGGCCCCATCCCCAGGCCAGTGGCCTTCATCTAAGGTGTCTGGAGAGCTAGACTCGCACATGCCCTCATAGAAGCCAAATCTCCCTCCAGCTTGAAGCCACCATGCTGCCAACTTTTGCCCGTCTCCCAAAGTAAATAATAGTCCTCTTGATTTCATGTATGCTTTACTTTTTATTTTGAAATAGTTATGGATACACAGGAAGTTGTAAACTTAGCACAGAAAGGTCCCAGGTACCCTTCACCAGCTTTTTCCAAATGGCTACCTCTTGCATAGCTAGAGTACAGTACCAAAACCAGGAAATTGACTTTGCTACAGTGTATGCATATAGCTCTACTTATCACAGGTAGGTTTGTGCAACTACCACCTCAACTCTTATTTTTTTTATTTTTTTTATTTTTTTTGAGATAGAGTCTCACTCTGTTGCCCAGGCTGGAGTGCAGTGGCGCGATCTTGGCTCACTGCAAGCTCCGCCTCCTGGGTTCACACCATTCTCCTGCCTCAGCCTCCCGAATAGCTGGGACTACAGGTGCCTGCCACCACGCCCGGCTAATTTTTTGTATTTTTAGTAGAGACGGGGTTTCACCGTGTTCACCAGGGTGGTCTCGATCTCCTGACCTCATGATCCACCTGCCTCGGCCTCCCAAAGTGCTGGGATTACAGGCGTGAGCCACTGCGCCAGGCCTAGCACCTCAACTCTTGATTTCATCTTATAACTGTGTGGCTGGGTCCTTACCCAAGCAGAACCCCATGAAACCAAAAGATTCAGTGGTTTTGATGCACTGTGATGTCACCATATGAGTAACCAAATTTGGTGATTCTAGGTCGACTTGCTGCTCCCAGATCCATAAAGATTGGTCAACACGAATGAACCTAAAAAGATAGGTCAGTCACATGGAACCCTGCCCCAGCCAAACAAACTCACCCTTGTCAATCATGAACTCGTGAATGAAAACGTGCTTCCCAGATAAAAGAAGGCATCTACTCATTTTGCTTCCATGTTGCTGATAGAATTACTTTTTCTGTTCTGGCTTTCCCAAGGCAATTACAAAACCTGTTTACTCCATTGTAAGTTGAAATCAACACTATTACTATGAACTCTATAATACTATATTTTTACCCTAATGGGAAAAAGTTAATCGTTAAACCTGTGGATTAAATACAACTTTTAAAATGATACATACAATGAGAAACAACTTACTGAAAGCATCAATTCAATAAAATAAATGCATCCACTGAAATGGTGGCTTATTTAAGAGTCATGTTCCTGTACTTTTCATTTTTTTTTCTTGAGATGGAGTCTTGCTCTGTCACCCAGGCTGGAGTGCAGTGGTGCGACCTCGGCTCACTGCAACCCGTACCTCCTGGGTTCCAGCGATTCGCCTGCCTCAGCCTCCCGAATAGCTAGGATTACAAGCACGCAACACCACGCCCGGCTAGTTTTTGTATTTTTAGTAGAGAAAGAGTTTCACCATGTTGGCCAGGCTGGTCTCAAACTCCTAATCTCAGGTGATCCACCCATCTCGGCCTCCCAAAGTATTGAGATTGCAGGCATGAGCCACCACACCCACCAAACTTAGCCCACTTCTCCTCCCCTTCTTCTTCTTCTTCCTCTTCTTCTTCTTCTTCCTTTTTCCTTCTTTCTTCTTCTTCTTCTTCTTCTTCTTCTTCTTCTTCTTCTGGAGTGTGCAGTGGTGGGATCTTGGCTCACTGCAACCTCTGTCTCCTGGATTCAAGCAATTCTCCTACCTTAGCCTCCCGAGTAGCTGGGATTACAGGCACCCGCCATCACGCCCAGCTAATTTTTGCGGTTTTTTGTTTTTTAAGTACAGACAGGGTTTCACCACGTCGGTTAGGCTGGTCTCAAACTCTTGGCCTCAGGTGATCCACCCACCTCAGCCTCCCAAAGTGCTGGGATTACAGGCGTGAGCCACTGCGCCGGGCCCACTTTTCTTCTTAAAGTAACACTTTGGAAACACTAGGAATGAACTGGCTCTGTTTTAAGGTTATATAGAAAAAAGTAATGGAGTTGGTCATTGTATTAGCAGTACCATAATGAAGCTTCTTAAAAGCCAGCTTGATGGTTATTTTTAATAATTATAGGCACTACTTACAGGTCACTGAGATAAATCACATAATGTTGAACTTTGCAGTCTTATAAGGAAAAAAAATTTTATCCTTTGCCAGAAATTATCAGGTTATTAATTTTTTTCAGTGCATGTGTGAAAAGCCATTAGCTTCTTTTTTTTTCTTTTCCTTAAATATCTAGCTATACTAGGTGACTGTGCTCAAATGGTGGTGATTTCCGTTGACTAAAATCCCATCAGAACAACCTTGAGGCCTGTCGAGGTGAAAGCTAACCAACTGGAAAGTGGATGCCATCAGATTTGTAGTAGTTGACAAGTGTGTAGAAGTCAAGAAGCACTGAAAATGGCAGTGTACTCAATTTTAACTTTATTTATTCAATGCTTAAATCAGTCCTTAGGAGGATTTGCTTTAGTTATCATAGTAGCAGAATGATATACTGTTTCAAATGAAACACATGTGAAATAACACAATTGACTCCTCATTTTAAATGATCCTGCTTTAAATGTTGAGATCTAGCTTCTCATAGCCTAAGCATCCCACAAGCAAATGCCTGAAAATTAAGATTCATCTCTAAAGGCAGTATAGTCATATAAGAATAAGCTCCACAAAATTACATTTACTATGAGTGCAATATTACAAAAATATATGTACATGGATAAAAACTCACAAGAAATCCAGAATCCAGAAAACTTAACCAGGTTAATACGGTGATATTATTGGTCACTTTTGCTGTTTTCGTTTTAAATTATCTAACACTGTTCTGTGTTTTCAGATAATAGGAAGGGGGGAAACAGTTGGATGCTGATTTTTCATTGGTACCGTGCATATAATAGATGTTCAGTAGAGGCAGTTGGAGGAAGGTGTAACAATAAAAGCAGGACATGTCAGTAATGTGAATATGCCCTTTCATGGCACGATTTAGAAAACAGCCTGGAAGACACTGCATGTTGGCCTCATGCTTTTTAAAGGAAATAAGACATGTATAGAGTTGCTTTTATGCATCTTGTGATGAAGATATTCCCCCTGGCCCATCTTTAACCAACAATTGGGCCTCTCAACTGCCACCTCAAAGTTCAGTCCTGCTTGAGACCAGGGGACATCCTTGGCTTCAGGGGAGAGGAACCCGGAGGACTCCGTAGCAGCACCATGACAGCAGCACTAAGGAGCTTGCCGCTCTGGACTTCCTAGTGCAGTTTTCAAGAGGTGGGTTCCTGGCCTTTCCCCAGTCCTGGAACCACAGCCCTGCTGGTCTCCTGGTTCCACAGCAACAAAGTTTTCTTTCAGCCCCTAGTCACTGGGTCCCCTTTCCCTGGACCTAGTCTCTTTACAATGAGGTCCCAGATACCAGCCTCTAAGCATCAGGACAAACGGCCATCCCCCAACTCCGGTTTCCTCCCCACCCATCACCTCCCTCCCAAGCCAGCGTGAGTCACAGACGTAGATCCTTAACCCTCTCTCACTTTTTGTCACCTTGTCCCTCGCATTCAGATCTGTTCAAGCTCATCCTCAAAATAGCTGGCCTTGGTTTTATTCTGTTTTCAAACCTTGCCTTCTTCACCCTTTTTCCCCATAACCCCTATCACTCCCCAAAATAAAACTTTACCCCCAAAAAACTGTTCAGAGTCCCATTCCCAGCCTTACATGGTCTGACCCTGTCCTGCAGCTCAGACCCGGTTTGTTTCTCAAGATCATGACCACATTCACCATCCAACTCCTGTCTGTGCAACCTGCTTAAAGAGTCCTTGCCCAGTTGGATAAATAAATATCTTTCATTTGCAGAAATCTTGAGAAAGCAAGGCCTCTGGGGTTTTTGGTTTGTTTTTTTTTTCCACTCTCTCTACTCCTTTTTCATTGGTTCTCTCATTCATTCAGTCATTTGTTCTTTCAATCAATTGTTTATTTACAGTTCCTGAGATCCTAGTTGCACCAGGAAATATACTAGATAATAAGGTTACAAAGAAATACATTTCTGCTTTGAGAAGATCATAATTCCTGGGGTCCTAAAATATAGCTGTTATGGTTACACAACCACCAACTTTTCATAGACCTTAATGATTCCCAAAATGCTGGCACGTCAG
This sequence comes from Hylobates moloch, assembly GCF_009828535.3. Taxonomy (NCBI): domain Eukaryota; kingdom Metazoa; phylum Chordata; class Mammalia; order Primates; family Hylobatidae; genus Hylobates; species Hylobates moloch. The sequence goes on along the minus strand of NW_026652277.1, from coordinate 169,370,220 downwards.
TTGTCTCAATTAGTCCTCTCTACAACCCTGTCAGGAAGGTATTCTGTTTGTCACCATTTTATAGAGGAGGGAACAAAAGGTCAGGAAAGTTAAATAATTTCCCCAAGATGTCCCAGCTTTCAGTGATGGATCTGGGAGATAAGACCACCTCCCATGCTCATTGTAAAGTAGTGCTTTCCCCGCCTTCTCATGAGATGTCTTACAGGGGAAAGTCATTCTTAAGTTAAAAACAACAGCAGCAGCAAGGCCCATACAGCATGGTCAGGTAGAAAATCACCTCCTAGAAGGAGTCCAACTTCGGGTTCCCTTCTGGTGGTTTGTTTAATACTTCACCAGCATGAATTTACTTACAATAGCAATACACTTCATCAGATTCATTTCTATCATATTGTTTCCCTATAATTTTATTGTCTGTTATGCACCAGAGCCTCCCTTTTTGGCCACGTGTGTTTCCACTTCCATTTGATTTTCAGGGGGGTCATTTCCTTAGAGTTGTTTTAAACCATTTTTCTGGGCTTGGGATGCGCTGTTTTATCATATTTGCAGCAGTCAGAGGCTTTAGAGCATTTTTTACTAATAAAAATGAAACCACCTCTGTTACTGTTTTAGTAATATTGTTCTTTGTAGACCTCTTTCCATTTTCAGACTTACATTGAATAGATTAGGTACACTCGTGTTCTTATTCCCATCAAGCTACTGTATCATTTTTGTCACTTTGGCTCTCGGCAGGAGATTCTGCATACGGTGACAAGGATGTAGGTGTGTGCACATGTGTGTCTGTGTTAGGGGGAAACGTGGGCCTGAGCCTTGGCTGAACCCTCACGGCAAGGCTAGCCTTCCCGCGGATCGTAATGAATGGAACTGCGGGAGCTGTCTCCGCTAAAGTGAGATATTCTCCCAGACTAATGTTTTCTGCACCAGTTAGCAGATTTTTTTTTTTTCCCTAAGATCAACCCATCTGCCACTTTCATTCTGCAGTAACCTGGCAACTTGCAGTCCAGATCGTTCTTTTTCGTCTTGACCCCTGGCCCGGGAATGCTGCAATTTAGTGATACTCCTTTAAAGGATTGTCTGGTCACTTGGGCAGGTCAGTGCTGTTATTTGCTCATGTCATGAGGGCTTGGTGTTCTTGAATAGATGGTGACAGTATGACCATAATTCCTAATGTGTCCAGTCAATTGTCATGGGCTAAAACCTTTCACAGAAATAACGGTGTCAGATATGGCTGTGGCGTCCATGAAAAATGCATTATTATTTTGCTCATCCTTCATAATACTTATTTTCTTTATCCTTATTGCCAATTCCCCAGGAGTCTAGAAATGAAGGGATTTGTTTCCAGTTGACATCACAGTCTTACACCTCGTGCGGTTTATATTCTATTGGAAGGGAAAACTGATAAATACCAAGCATCGTTTTGTTGCAAAAGTTTAAATCATCTGAACTATATATGTAGAAGCAATCTAGATTGTGTTTATTTTCCTTTATTTTTTAAACTTACGTCATATTTCCAATCTGACAAATTGAACTGCTCCTGCAGTGCCATGATTTAAGCCTCATAGGCCAATCTCTTCGAGTGATTGTTTTGTCTATTTTAAAAAATCCCCACAAAGAACATTTATTTTCCTTCCTAGCAAACGATGTCATTGTTTACCTGTTAGAAATGTCTTATCAAATTTTAAGATAACCTGTCCTTTGTTATAGTTTGAGTCCATTACCCTAAGAGATTACTTCATTTTCTACAGCAAACAAAAGATCAGTGGCCTCTTTAAAAATAGCATTTTCCATATTGGAAGAAGAAAATCATGTCTGGACAGGCTTCTTTTGATATAACAAAAACTATTCCCCTTATCCACGCTCAACACGGTCAACACCCTCTCCTGCAAAAATGGCCACAGGGGAAAGGAGGGCCATTTTCAGCCCACTTCCAATGGAGACCAATCTCTTTCCAACATATTTCATTCAAATGATAGAGGATTATATCTTCTATCATTTGCTTTTACAAATAGAACATTGAAAGTCTTGACTTGCTATTACTTTCTTGAAGGTTAGCAAAAACATAACTTCTGCTGGAATAACATTGACTCTCTTGGGTCTCTTAATACCCAGACTGGTTACTTATGCAAATAGCTTTGCTGTGTAATTAGGGTAAAGCATTTCGGTTAAATTGCCTTTCTCTATCCAGAACTCTATCCTAGACCAACCTTTGTAAGGGAATTGAACCTGCTGGGTTTGAAAATTAGAATACTAAGAACAAGCGGGTGCATTTCTTCAATGGGCTTCGCGTTGGTCTCAGATTAACTGGAAACAACTTGATGTGGGGATCTCAGGGACAGTCACACTTCACGATGCCTCACTGGCGACCTCAGGGACAGTCGCACTTCATGATACCTCACATCCTGTGATGGCTGAGTTATTACAAAGCATCAAGAAGGTTCATCTCCACAGATTGGTGTCATTTTTAGTAGCCACTGCATCTGGAATTTCATCATTAGAGAGTAAAGGGCTTAGGTTCCTGCCCTTTAAAATTTCCTCTTAAAACACAATTTTATAAAACTGTTCACGTGTAAGGAACATGCCTCTCAATGATGCATAGGTCTTCAGAAATTTATTATAGAAATCATAAGGACGGTAGAGGATTAGCATCCTGGCAAGGGCATGAATTCAGGAGCCCACGGGCAAAACCTTGCTTGCAAATGCACCTTTTTGAGCCCACACAGGGTTGAGCTGCACGATGGATTAAAATGGCTTAAGCCATTTTATATTTAAATTTAAAATATAGATTTGTGGCTTATCTTTTTTTTTTTTTTTTCGAGATGGAGTCTCACTCTGTCACCCAGGCTGGAGTACAGTGGCATGACCTCGGCTCACTGCAACCTCCGCCTCCCGGGTTCAAGCAATTCTCCTGCCTCAGCCTCCTGAGTAGCTGGGATTACAGGCACCTACCACCACACACAGCTAATTTTTGTATCTTTAGTAGAGACAGGGTTTCACCGTGTTGGTCAGGCTGGTCTCGAGCTCCCGACCTTGTGATCCGCCCTCCTCAGCGTCCCAAAGTGTTGGGATTACAGGCGTGAGCCACTGTGCCCAGCCTTTTTTTTTGCCCCCAAAGGAAGCTACTGGTACACGAGATGGGCATTCTTGTCTGAAGAAAAAAATCAGCTAAACATGAAAGGCCATCCATCCCCTCCTTTAAACAGCAAGGTGCTTCCCATCTGCCACCATGCCCACCTGGCTGCCCCCTATTCTCCAGGCTCCTCTCTGGCTCTAAAAGCTGTGAGTTTCCTACCTCTCTTTTTTGAGGCTCTGCCATTCTTTTTGATCTCAGAGTGAATCATTTTCTCTCTGCAAGGATGAATAAATAGCTAATACTAGGACTAAGTGCTTTTACTCAAGCTCTGCTGAGAAAGATCTGGAAGGTAGTGTTGCCCAGGAACAGGAGATGAAAAAGTTTTCTGGTGCTCTTCTAATTTAAAAAAAAAAAAAAAAAGTCTTTAGATACCAAAGTGTTTCTGTGATGTTGTCATAGAATTATAACACCTGGCCAGGCACAGTGGCTCACGCCTGTAATCCCAGCACTTTGGGAGGCCAAGATGGGCGGATCACCTGAGGTCAGGAGTTGGAGACTAGCCTGACCAACATGGAGAAACCCTGTCTGTACTAAAAATACAAAATTAGCCGGGCATGGTGGCGCATGCCTGTAATCCCAGCTACATGGGAGGCTGAGGCGGGAGAATCACTTGAACCTGGGAGGCAGAGGTTGCGGTGAGCCAAGACTGCACCATTGCACTCCAATCTGGGCAACAAGAGTGAAACTCCATCTCAAAAAAAAAAAGGAATTATAACACCCAAGAACTGTGAAACTTCCCTATTCTTAGCTCTGGTCCATTCTGCATTACCATGGTGTTTAACTGAGGGGGGAAAAAAGTAGGCTATAGAGAAATTGGAAATGATTCAACTGAGAGTGACAAAAATTATTAAAATGATTAAAGGGTTGCAAAATTGATCTGTGAGGATCGGCTTGAGGAATTGGACGTATGAAGTCGGAGGAAAAGGGAGCTCAGGGCGGATTTATTCAGTGTATTAAGGGACATGATATGGAGGGAGCTGACCGATGTTTTCCTGCTCTGCTGAGGACAGAGCAAATGGAAGTGATCTTACAATATGGCAGGGGAGAATTTTTTATCAAGTGCAATGGAACCATAAGGACTGACCCTCAGGAAAAGCATTTCCAAGGTTAAAAAAATGAAAATACTCAAAAATATTCTCCTTGAGACAGGTTTTTAAAGGATAGACAGTCGACAAGGAGTTTTATATCTTGTTCTGCCTAAAGGCACGGTTTGTGCCAGGTGACCTGTGGGGGCATTTTCCATTCCTTTGAGTCTACAGATTTATAGAAGGTCTTGAATCTGATTTTAGTGAATTCAAAAGCAAGTACACATCAGCTCCTAACCATCAGAAACTAAAGTACAAGGACACACACATTTTTTTTGCTATTGAATTAACACCTGGAATCTCAGCTATTCATGCAATCATTTCTTTTGTAGTCTGTGATTGCAAACTAACAGTTATTAGTCCTCTGTGGCACTTTAAAAAGGGTACAGCTTTTATGCCTAACGTGCAATACTTCCATTAGCAACGTGTTTCCATGGATACGTTTTATCAGAAACTTCACTACCAAAAATAAGAATATAGAAAGGCATTCCCATGTGTCAGAAAAGGTAGGTCATTTATTTCATCTACTATTATGTATTGAGCACCTATTATAAACCTGGACCTATGTTTTGCACTGAGCATACAAAGATGGAAAAGTAATTCAAGGAGCTTACTTGGGTGGTCGGGGAGTGATTCAGGCTGGACGTGAAAACCCGTTGTGAAAATATAGTTTACTGAATGTTTAAGGAGGTTGCCGTGAGGGTAGGAAAATATGAAATACCACCTAACATGGGATTAAATTGACAGAAAATATCAACTGTGCATGGTACCATCAGGAGCAGAGAGAAGAGTCAAGATATAGAGGAGGCAGAGAAAGGAGGGTGGGGGAAGGGCTCTGCAGGAAGAAAGCATCCCTTCCTGAACAGCTGCGTGCAGGGCGGAGAGGAAAGCTCGGCTGTCCCCAGCAGCTCTCTGGAGCTTCCCTGACCAGTGGAATGCTAGTGAGCAAAAGCGATTGCGGATTATAATTGGCGGTTCCCCACCCCATAGCCACCTTCGAGGATTAAATTGGGCTGTGTACAGGCAGACCAGAACATAATGTGATTTAATAATCTGCCCAAGTCATTGTGTCAAAACTGAGGACTGATGCCCCAAATTCACTTGACAGGAAAGGGATCATTCCATTTCATAGAGATGAGCAATGTTACAAATGCCACACTGAAAAGATACTTTGACAAAAAGTCACTCACACCTAAGCAGATCGTCTTCTTAGCCCCACAGAATCTTAGGCTGAAAAGGAACTTAAAGCCCAGTCACCAAACCTCTTTCCCACTACTGGAATGGGTTCCGCACACCTTCCTTCCTTGGCAGGTGTCCAACTTAAGTGGCAAAAAGTTCAGATCTTTCAGGAAGGTCGTTTAGGAAGAGAGGAATTTAAAAAAAGTTCTTCTTTACGTGAGGCTTAAAACTGCCTCCCTGAAACATGCCCTGATGGCCTGAGACCGACTCCTGGGAGCTGCTTGGTGTAGCTGAGCAGACGGCCTGTGACGTCCCCTTGTGGGCCTCTTCCCTGGAGGCTTAATGCCCCTCCTCAGCCTCCTGTGAGGCTGCTCCTGGCTCCATGGCTGCCTCGCCCGAATGGGTTACAGTTTGTTAATGTCTCATAGAAGGTGGCTCCCCAAATTGACTTTTCGGTACTGCAGACCACTGGCCCAGCTTACAACTGAGCAAGCTTTTTGGGGCAGCCATATCACACTTATCTGTAAAGAATTAAATGTATAATAAATCAATATTGCCCTCTTACCGTTAGCATCATTGAGCACTGGGTGTGTGCCTCTCGATAAGCCCGGTTAGGTCCCCACAGCCCCCTGCCACTCCTGGGCCCCACCCACCGGCATCATCCTCCTTTCTGCACTTGTCTCACTCACCTGTGACCCTTTTTGACCAGCCCAGAGCAGTCATTCAATCAGCATTTGTTGATGAATTCATTAAATAGGCAACAAACTTTTCAGCCTCTATTGAGTTTGCAGGTAATGAAAATGAAAGTTCCACAGTGTTTGGTCTGTTCCCATTTATCCCGGCAACAACTCCTGACTTGTAACATGACTCAGTACAGGTCTGGGGAACACAGGGTGTGCCCCCTTTTCCCATCCCCGCACACCTGAGGTTTCTGACCCGCCCTGCCCGAAACCCTGCTCGGACTCTCGGGGTTGGGAAAAGGCTATGCCTGGCAGGGAGTGGTCCCCATGGCAATCCCCCCCGGCTCTTCCTCAGGGAGTCAGACCTTGCCCAGCTCTGAGGCGCAGATAACAAACGCTGTGTTCATGCCTTTAAGTCACCCTCATTAGATTTCTTGTGGTTCGGTTCAGCCCGTCCTTCCAGCCTTGGAGACCCTTTGGGATCTTTCTTCAAGCCTCTAAGTTATTGAATATCTTACAGCTTTTTGACCTCTAACTACAAAAAGTCACATCTTCTGTCTCTATACCCATGTCACTGGTATAGCTTTTTAAATATATTAACACCTTTCCTCTTGCAGCAAGAACAGACCTAACACTATCATAATAAACTAGAAGTCAAGGCTGAAAATCCAGATCATGGATATAGCAAAGAATTAGGTTGACCACAGAGGTTCTTCAATGCTTTCCTCCTGCCTAGGGTGTCTCAATGATCAAGGCTGAAGGGGACTCTGGTGGTGATATCATCATCATTATCAGAATAGAAGCCTATGGATTCTTGGGGGAAGCGGGCTTTTCCTCACAGTGGATTCTAAAAGAATTCTCACATTTGACTTTGTGTTGCGGCCACCCTGTGGTGCAGTGAGTGATGTTTACAACTTCTTTTTTAAAACAGCAACTGCAGGCTGGACTGCTTCTGGTTGTGACCTTCATAGAAGCATAGAGGCTCTCGAAGCAGGGCTCTGGGGGCAGTGACTGCCTTAGAACCCAGCTAGACTAGGTTGCCCCAGTAGCCCCCTCAGTCCAGTCCCTCACCTCCATAAACCTCTGTTAAATGAGGGTAATTAATAAGTATCTACCTCCTGGGGCCATTGCAGCCATTAAGTGAGTTAAAACATGTAAAATCTTAGTGCAGTGGGGGCAAAGGTTATTTAGTGGCAGAGGTTATTTAGGATGAAAATGGTACTTACCCCACATATTTGTAGTGAGGATGACCTGAATAACCCACAGAAAGAGGACAGCATGCAGCAAACAGAAGTTCATAAGTCTTGGCTGTTGTATAAAAGACTTTTTTATGGCTTGTTCAGAAAAGATTAAAATCTTCAGAATGACAGCCATAAATTCATCAAGACTCTATGGTACAGCAGCAGCCCCCTCCCGTTCTACCCTCCTTTTAGCCAATCTAGTATTACAAGTAGCACCCAGGCCTTCCAGATCCCATCTCCTCGCTCTCCATGGGATATCAGTTTGCCTTTATAATATACACCTGCTGTTAGCCTTGGGCCAGAAGACACACCCTGAAAGTCACTAGAACCATTCGTTCATCAACCATAAAATAGTAAGATTTCCAACATATTAAGAAGTTTCTGGCCGGGCGCGGTGGCTCACGCTTGTAATCCCAGCACTTTGGGAGGCTGAGGCGGGCAGATCACGAGGTCAGGAGATCGATACCACAGTGAAACTCCGTCTCTACTAAAAATACAAAAAAATTAGCCAGGCGTGGTGGCGGGCGCCTGTAGTCCCAGCTACTCCGAGAGGCTGAGGCAGGAGAATGGCGTGAACCCGGGAGGCGGAGCTTGCAGTGAGCTGAGATTGCGCCACTGCACTCCAGCCTGGGCGACAGAGCGAGACTCCGTCTCAAAAAAAAAAAAAAAAAAAAGTTTCTATCAGACACAGTGCTTAACATTGGATATGTATCATCTAACTCAATCCTTACCACAAATGCATGAAGTAAGTGCTGTTCTCCTCCTAAAATTAAAATGAAGAAAGTGAAAGTTAAAGCAATTAAGCGACATCCCCAAGGTTACGCACCTACTAAGCTGGAGTCAGGTTTTTAATCCAGAGCCTTCTACTCCAGAGCATGTACTCATAACCATTCCACACCTGTCTTTCCCATGCATTCACCATAGGGCATGGATCAGAGCCACCTCATACCCTCACTGACACTGCTCCACCATCATTAGTCCTAGCCGATAACACTATGTTCTAACTATTATCTTTCCGTAAATGCACTGGTACTCAAAAGTGTGCTATTCCAAAATCCCCCATTTCTCTCTTCCCTGCTTGTTACTGGCTCCCTCCTTCAGGGTACTCTTGCTACCCTCAACCCTACCAGTCAATGCACATAAATGACAGCTCACATTATCCCATTTTTTAAATGTGGGAACGGATTCTGGAGTCGGGATGTTGCTTCAGAAGAGACGAGGTGGGAAGGCAAGTAGCTTGGGGTGATGGGAAACTTTGGTAATTTCCCAGGGTTGGTTAGAAGGAGTCCTTTACCATCAGTCATGTTTACTTCTAGAAGCTCTCCTTTGATGTCATTGGTTTTCTGCACAGCCGAACATTGTTCATGAGCTTAAAGAAAATATTGTTATTCACTTGGTAGACAGTGTCTTAATCTCTTTATGTCTCAGCGTCCTCAGCTATAACATGGGGACAATAACATGCGGATAGGAGTGGTGCCTCTCCCAAAGAGTGCAAACTTAATCAATTGACTAATGACAAACATGTGCAGTGCATGGCCCAAAATGGACATGATTAGCAACAATGATGATCAGGATAACGCATTTCAGAGTCGCTTCATGTGATCCACAAAAAGCAGTTTTTAACACAACTCATAAAAAAGCTTTTATGCCTAGATGATTCAGTGATCCAGGGATTCCTTCTCACATGGCCGATAACTAAAACACGCAGACTTTCTCTCTCATGTCGCTCACTGACAGTGTTTCCTCCAGGACAGCCACATCTTAGAAACATGTTGTTATATCTTTGTATCTTGGTATTACATCCTCAGCCTCAGGATGCTGCTATGGCTGAGGCCGTGCTGCCTGAAGGAAACCCCTGTCTGTCCAAGGCCTGTCCCTTTGGTTTATAGACCCACACAACCCATGGCTCAGGAAGCCACTGAGCCTTGTACAAATTCACAATGTGAGATGCTATAGAGAACAAATGACCAGTTTCTCCAGCATCTGAGAGGCGTGGAGTATGAAACAGAAGAGAGACAGTTGCAGATGACAGACAAGTCAAACAACCACTTGAACATCTGGGCCGGGTGCGAAGCCTGATTTCTGATTCCTGGAAACAGACCAACCATTAAAAAAAGAGCATTTAACAGTCTGGGAGAAAATATTGCAAAAGACCTCTCGGATAAAGGGACTGTTACCAAAATATACAAAGAACTTTTCAAAATTGGCAGTAAGAAAACTATCAACAAGATTAAAAATGGGCAAAAGATCTGAACAGAAACCTCACCAAAAAAAGATATACAGATGCAAGAAAGCATATGAAAAGATGTTCAACATCATATGTCATTTGGCATTTGCAAATTAGAACAATGAGATACCTCTACACACCTACTAAAATGGCCAAAACCCAAAACATAGACACCACCAGATACGGGGGAGGATGTGGAGCTCCAGGAACTCTAATTCACTGCTGGTGGGAATGCAAAATGGTACAGTCTCTTTGGAAGACAGTCCGGCAGTTTCTTAGAAAACTAAACACAGCTGGGCACAGTGGCTCTTGCCTGTAATCCCAGCGCTTGGGAGGTTGAGGCAGGCAGATCATGAGGTCAGGAGTTCGAGACTAGCCTGGCAATATGGTGAAACCCCGTCTCTACTAAAAATTCAAAAATTAGCCAGGCATGGTGGCGAGTACCTGTAGTCCCAGCTACTTGGGAGTCTGAGGCAGGAGAATCGCTCAAACCCGGGAGGTGGAGGTTGCAGTGAGCCGAGATTGCGCCATTGCACTCCAGCCTGGGCAACAGAGGGAGACTTGGTCTCAAAAAAATAAAATTAAATTAAAAAAAAACTAAACTAAACATACTCTTACCATATGATCTAGCAAACATGCTTCTTGGTATTTACTTGAATTATTTGAAAACTTATGTCTACAACTAAACCTTCACACAGATATTGACAGCAGCTTTATTCATAATTGACAAATCTTGGAAGCAACCAAGGTGTCCTTCAGTCGATGAATGGATAACTAAACTGGTACTTCCAGACAATGAGGTATTATTCCATGCTAAAAAGAAACGTACTGTCAAGCCATGGGAAGACATGGAGGAACCTTAAATGCATATTACCAAGTGAAAGATGCCAGTCTGAAAAGACTACATACTGTGTGGTTTCTGCTATATGATATTCTAGAAAAGGCAAAACTCTGGACACAGTAAAAAGATCCATGGTTGTCAGGGGTTTGGGGAGGGAAGGATGAGTATGTGGAGCACTGAGGGTTTTCAGGACCATGAAACTCTTTTGTATAATACTGCAGAGGTGGATAAATGTTATTATACATTTGTCCAAACCCATAGAAAGTACAGCACCAGGAGTGAACCTCATGTAAACTGAGGACTTTGGGTGATGATGTGTCAATGTACATTTTGCATTTATAACAAATGTACCACTCTTGTGGGGAACACTGATAGTGGGGGAGGCTGTGCATGTATCGGGGAGAGGGGAGAGGGGAGCTCTGTACTCTGCTCAATTTTGCTGTGAAATTAAACTGTCTTTAAAAATAAGCTCTATTAAAAAATGAAAAATTCTAAAAGTTTTGACACAATTGACTTTAGATGATAGTAAGGATGCATTAATTTTCATTAACATTTCAACTGCACCTTAAAGATGGGTGAGATTTCGTAAGGAAACATGGCGGAAGGACTTTTGGCAAAGACTGCATGAACAAAAGTGGGGAAGGAGGAGAGTGAGGGCAACATTCAGAAGACAACTTCGTGTTCAGTTTATCTGTAATCTTGGGAACAGTTGCGGTTTCAGATAATTCATTGTATTATTCCTGGACACCATTTCAGAAATCATAGCATTTTGGCATCCAAATTCTACCTTCTGAAGGGTCTCTCAAAGCTAGAAGAGAATAAAAATGCTTTACCCATCCATAGAACTTGGTTCTGAATATATGATGACCTCAGCCACAGAGCAGTAATTCTCAAGATTAATTGTGCCTAAGAATTGTCGAGGGAAAGGGTTACTTATGGAAAATGCAGAAACCGCCACCACCTCAAATCCAGTAGGTCTGAAATGAAACCTTCAATCTGCATTTTTCACGAGCATCTCAGCTAACTTGGATCCAGGTGGACCAGGGACCACATTTTCAGAAGTCAAACCATAGAGGTAGATTCAAGAGGCTAGAAGAGAGGTCCCACATTCTAAAGCCAATAAGAAGCAACAGGTGACATGAACGAGAGAAGTGAGGGGTGGGAAACATTGACCTTAGCTTTCATTTTCTTACTTAGGAGAATTATGCACTCCACAGAGAAATACACTCTTTCTCTTACTTTTAGAAAAACACAGCCCTTTCCCACTTTTGATAGAGACATGGGACCGAAATATTTCCCTACATGCAACAGACATTTAAATGTAATGACAAATAGCAACTGAAGGGAAGGAGTGGAGGCCCAGGGTGTCCTCATTCTTCACCTTAGCAAGGGAAGTTTAGGAAGCATCTTTTACATTGATCTCCCAATCTGTAAATGTTGTCTTAGATTCTTTTCAAATACTCTGTGAGCCAAAAAAAAAAAAGTGTGTGTGTGTGTCCAGACCCTGCTCACAGGCCACCAGTTGTGACCTTTGAACGAAACCCTAGCTGGGAAGGTTGCTTTGGACTAGATCACAGGGTTTCAGCCTGAGTTCTAAGAAATGTGCAGAGGTTGCAAAGCTTCGGGGGCTTCAGTAGAAGATAAAGAAGAATCTCAATCCTCCGCCATCCCCATACACACACACTCACCCTATCTCACTCTTCAACACAACCATCTCTGCTTTTATTATGTATAGGTGTTCCATAGCAGATTTCACTTGAAAAATAGAATTTAGCCGCTAGAATTCCCAAAGAATATCCTGAATGTATTAGTCAGCACAGACTAAAGTCTGTTGCAGTAACAAACAGCTTCAACATTTCAGTGGTTTGAAACAACAAAGGTTTGTTTCTCACGCGTGAGGCCTGTCCCTGTCCAGTAGGGTTGGCAGGGAGCCTGATGTGACCTCGTTCTCCATCAGGGTCAGCAGGTGGAGCCCTTCCTTCAGGAAGCAGGATGGTGGGAGGGATGGAGAGTTGAGCGCCGGCAATTAAAGGCTTTGGCCTCAAGTTACACATGTCATTGCCACCCACATTTCATTGGCCAAACAAGGCATTTGATGACATCTAACTGGGTTGGGACAGTGCACCCTTCCCACAAGCTCTCAGGGAGAAGGGAGCTGAAGACCCCGTGAGCAGTGTGACTGGCCGGCACCGCGGGGTTGTGTGGTGTGTTGGGAGGAGGCTCGAATTCCAAACCAGAGAGTGAGCTTTTATTTACTGAGGAATAGGAATTATAATAGGATCGTTGAGGAGAGGAGTAACATAACAAATATAATAAATACAAACACTAATTATAAAAAGCTAAATATTCCATTTATTAATTAATACACTCTGTAACATGATATTGATTTGCAGCCTGAATAAAAATCCCCTTGGTGAGCAGAGGTTTCTATCAGCTAAATTATGAATAGAATAGGTTAGAAATTGATTAACAATAATTTATCTTTTTTCCCACATGTGAATTTAACCAATCTAATAAGAGCTTTATAAATAACTAATGAAAAAAGCCAGTCTCAGTGCTTGTGAGTCCTCCCACTATGGAAAATTAGATCCATCTATTGAAGAACAAATTTCCCCTCATGGAAGCAAAGGTTTCCTCTCTCCCGTCATTTGATCAGATTCAGAAGCATAATTACCATCATGCAATTTGAACTAAATATATTAAAGTATTTCTTTGAAGTGAAAATAATTGGAAAGCATCAGGAACAAGCCTTTCTATTTGAGACACCTTGGGAGGAGAGTTAGCCTCAACAAAGGCTGAAGCAGCTACAGCTACTGATCCCTGCTGCCGACTTCCCACCCACCTTGGCAACAGAACCAGGCAGAATCCTGGTCTCATCTTGTTTGCATTTGATGTGAATTCTGTCAAAAGGAAGAGATAATTGAGCTGGAGTTAGCCTTCTGAATTGAAAGGGAAAGGAGCGAGAAGAGCAGCTGAAAATACTTTGTGGTGCAAAGTATTCAGTCTGTAAGTGGGATGTGTGTGTGTGTGTGTGTGTGTGCGTGTGCGTATGTGTAAGAGAGAGATGTAAGCACTGTACACACACACGCAGACTTGAGAATTGTAGCCTTGACTCTTTTCAATGGGAATGCAGAGTTTTAAAAAGGAGTAATATCTGTCTCTTATCTCTCCTAATTTATTCTCAGTTCAAGACAGAGGAGCAAGAACTTTTTTTTCTTTAAAGGATAGCCTTTGCCAGAGGGTCTGTTTTGAAGGAGGAATGTCTGTGAGAGCTGAATGATAATGTCTCTCTTTCTTCCTGTAGTGGGGACACCCTGTCCTCCACTCGCCCTTCCCTGGGAAGTTGTCCTAAGGAGGTACAAATCCCTTCTACTCCTTGGCAGAGCTTCCTGTACTTCTTTACCTGACTTTTCATGTTGGGAGCGAGGAAGTACTGATAAGCGCCCCTCCTGCAGGCCACTAGCCAGCAATGCCGCCTGGCCCTGGCCTGTGGGCTGACCCCTGGGAACAGGCTTTGGAGTCGTAGCCAGGAGGAATGGGCACACCAGCAGGTTTGTGAGGGGTTTCCTGCCTTGATGTATTTGCTCCTAGGGCTGCCATTATAAAGTGCCACAAGCTGGGTGGCATAGAACAGCAGAATGTGTTGTCTCACGGTTCTGGAGGCCAGAAGTCTGAAATCAAGGTGCCTCCAAGGTCATGTTCCTCTGAAACCCATGGGGAAGAATCCTTCCTTGCATCTTCTGGCTTCTGGTGTTTGCCAGCAATCCTTGGCTTGTGGCTGTGTCACTCCAGTCTCTGCTCCCATCGTCGCATGGCCACCTTCTCGCTGTGTCTCCCACCTCTTCTTCTCTTCTTCCGAGGATGCCAGCCATGTTTCAGTTAGAGCCGACCTACTTTGGTATGACCTTATGATATGGTTTGGCTGTGTCCCCACAAATCTCCCTTAAATTGTAATAATCCCCACATATCAAGGGCTGGGACAGGTGGAGATAATTGAATCATGGGGGTGGCTTTCCCCATACTGTCCTTGTGGTAGTGAGTAAGTCTCACCAGATCTGATGGTTTTATAAAGGGGAGGTCCCCTGCACATGCTGTCTTGCCTGCCACCATGTAAGAAGTGCCTTTGCTCCCTCACTGGCCTTCCGCCATGATTGTGAGGCCTCCCCAGCCATGTGGAACTGTGAGTCAGTTAAACCTCTTTTCTTTATAAGTTACCCAGTGTCGGGTATGTCTTTATTAGCAGCATGAGAACAGACTAATACACCTTACCTTGACTGATTACATCCACAATGACACTATTTCCAAAGAAGATCTCATTCCGAGGTACTGGATGTTAGGACGTCAGCATATCTTTGTAAGGGATACAACTCAACCCATGACACTCAGGCCACTCGGTCCTCCCAGCTAGCCTTGCCTGTGTGCACTGTCATTCTGATGCTCTCTAACAGGAACCAGGAAAATCTAAAGAGATTCTGTATTCCCATCAAACCTGGAAGGGCAAGAGCATGTCACTTACATGTTAAGCCTCTTAATTACGTTTATTCTTTGAACAAGTATTTGGCACTAAATGCTAAATACTGTGCCAAGTGCCCAGAAGATGGTCACGGTCTGCCCCCATGACGCAGAGGTCTAGAATGAACACCAACATTAAATAACCCTGTGCACGGATGCTGAGAAAGGGGAAGCTCAGGGTGCCATGGTAGTATGGAGTGAGGGCTCTAACCGAGTCTTCCGAACATTAGAAAGGCCTCCCTGCTGAAATAAAGCTTCACTGAGACCTGAAGAAAGAGTTGGGTCTAACCCCACCAAGAGAGCATGGAATTAGGCTCTAGAAATGATGAAAGTTAATGAAGATGACCGTGCTTGTCAAAGATGAACCTCAGTTGTGTGAACAAAGCAGGAACCTCTTTCTCTCAGGACACAGTCCCCATGGCTGGCTCTGTGGTGAGGAAACAGAAGCTCCTGTCTGTGGCTCTGCTGTCCCTTGAGTATGCTCAGGTGGTTGAAGGTGACTGGCACCATTCCTGCCCTCCAGCTTGCACAAAGAGAGAAGGAGAAGGGGTGGGCACATGTCCTATTTAAGGGCATAACCCAGAAATGGCACACTTCACTTTCATTTACGTCTCAGTCGCTAGATCCAGTCACATGGGACCCTGAGTGCAGGAGAGGCCAGGAAATGTAGTCTGTACCTGGCAGACACGTGCCCAGTGAAGGCTTCTAATACTGCGGACGGGAGGAGAAGATACACATCAGGAGGACAACTACGAGCCATAGCATGTTGTCTGACACGTTAACAACTAAGAATTCCTTCCCTCCCCGAGGACTGTGCCGGGCAATGCAGTAGCCACTAGCCAGCGTCCTTGGAGCACTCAAAATGTGGCTAGTCCAAAGCGAGGTGTGTTGCAAATGTAAAATACAAACCAGATTTCAAAGACTTAATACCATAAAAGAATATAAAATCTCTTATTAGTAATTTTTATGCTGATTACAGGATGAAAGAAATTTTTTGATATATTGTGGTAAATAAAATATATTATCAAAATTACTTTCACCTGCTTCTTTTTGCTTTCCTAAAGTGGATATTAAAATACAATTTATATGTGTGGTTCGCATTTTTTTTTTTTTTTTTTTTGAAACGGAGTCTCGCTGTGTCACCCAGGCTGGAGTGCAGTGTCGCAGTCTCAGCTCACTGCAAGCTCCGCCTCCCGGGTTCACGCCATTCTCCTGCCTCAGCCTCTCCGAGTAGCTGGGACTACAGGCGCCCGCCACCACACCACGCCCGGCTAATTTTTTTTTTTTTTTTGTATTTTTAGTAGAGACGGGGTTTCACCGTGGTCTCGATCTCCTGACCTCATGATCCGCCCGCCTCGGCCTCCCAAAGTGCTGGGATTACAAGCGTGAGCCACTGCGCCCGGCCTGGTTCGCATTTTATTTCCAATGTATAGCACCACTCTAGAATCGTTTAACAGTGTAGAGGACAAGAAAGGTGTCAACAACACAGTTCAAGGCGGAGCAAGGGGGGAGGAGTCCCAGAAGACTGGGGAAAGGCTGGGGACAAATCCTAGAAGAACTTGACGTTCGGCTGGAGACCTGGATCTTACAAGTTCACTGGAAGCACAAAGTTCATCAGATGCATCTCAGCCAGCCGAAGTATGTTACTGAAACCTCTCCAGCCCATTTCTTTGCCCATAAGATGGGAATACATGTGCTTATTGCAGACCATTTTCATACAGTGTCAGCACATTAAAATGTTCAGTTTTGTTACTGAATGAAGGAACCAGTCGATGAAGAAACTAGAAATTCAGTTCAATCCAGTGCCTCCTTTTACAAACAGATTTGAAGTCTTTGGATAGTTTTGAAGGAAAAAACATCATTGATCATTAAACTTCATAGAAATAGTTTCTTGAATGCAGAATGTAAGTAACACAAGGTCTCCACTCTCCTTAAAATTCAGTCCCTTGTTCCACAGGCATGAAAAGGACCAGTCAGGCTTCTCAGCTGACGTGGACACCTGATAACTTGGTGATGGAGAACATTTTTGTTGAGGCTTTGAAGTAGTCAAGTACCTTGACCTACCTGGAGAGCAGGTGTTGGATAGAGTTGGGGTAAGAGTTGCCAAGACATCACAAAGTCCTGATGATACGGTATTTTCATTGCAATGAGTAACCCAGAGGGGCGTTTGCTATTTTTTTATTTATTTCTTATTTTTTAAAAGCTGCCAAATAATTATGACAGTTTGAAATGTTCTATTAAATATGGTATAAAACTAAGTATAGGCTGTGTCTGCAAGTACCCACTAAATCATACAGTGCTGTCAAAAATTATTTTTCAGTTTCTGTCTCCATGGTAGGAAGAAAGCATTTGTTTAGTTTAGTGGGTGGACCTGTTAACATGCTGGAAACGGCTGATCGAGCGGCCCTGCCTCCCCGACTCTTGTCTTGTCTGTGCGGAGTTAGCCCTGTGTTCTGCCTTCCAGCTGTCACATCTTTAGTCACTTACAGATGGCATTTTGAAGGAATGCTAATTGAGGGCCTTCATTGTTCACTTCTAACTAATCATTCTGACAGAAAACATCTCCTCTGCAAAGAGAGAGGAAGAACCCAAGAGAAGGAGCTCTTGCTTCTCTGTGCTAATGCATGTCCTTCTGTTTCACCCCAAGATGCTCAATGCAGAATCAACTCAAAGAAGAACAGTGACGGAGGTGTTACCAGCGTCCCTCCCTCATCGGCCCTTTCTGCATCTGCTCTTTATGTAATCGGTGCCCTTTGTTTACTGCCACATATTCAGGTGACTCTGTGCTGGAACCCCCGTTAGTCCTTCTGTTTGTCCATCTATCCATCAGTTCATCAACTGGATAAACACTGACCAAGTACCTTCTATTAGGAGAGGCAGTAGAGTGTGATGGTAAAGAACACAAGCTCTGGAACCAGACTTTCTGAGTTCAAATATCAGCCCTGGCACTTATTAGATGTGTGATGTTGGCCAAGTCATTTAAACCCCAGTGAGTGCCAGTGTCCTCATGAGTCAAATGGAATAATGATAGTGTCAAAATTATTGAGCAGTTTTGATAGTTAAGTGAATTATTAAATATAATGGGCTTTAAATACTTCTTTAAACAAGAGAACATTCAATAAAGATTGTCTACTTTAATTATTACATGTGTGCCAGACACTTTGTGGGAGATGGAAATATGAATAGGCTATGATCCTCCCCTTCAGCATCTTAAGTCCTCTTATAATACGACCAAGAAGACATTTCAGATAGGTCATCTTGCAATAAGTACAATTTGAAGCTACTTTATTATTTTCATCTTTGGTGGCATTTAACTAGAATTTAATGGTTATGTTTTACAACTACATATATGCATGAATACATTTTTATAAAAATTAAGACTATATTAAAAATGGTCTGTACAGCCTGCTATATTATAAAATCATAAAACTTGATAAGGCCCTTAGAGGTCAGCTGGTCTAACATGACACCCAGTGTGAGAATCTTCCCACAATCACCAGCCTCTACTCAAATCCACTGGGAACAGCACATTCATCAATGCATGCCATTTTGGCTGCAGAGATTACTATTGAGTTTTTCTTTTGTGAAATTATATTCTTTCTCTCACCAGTACCCACTTCTCTGTCACAGTTTCACTTTCCATGCTAGCAAGAAGCATGTATAATCCTTGTTTTAGATGGCAACTTCAAACATTTAAAGCTCCTTCACCCACCGTATTTTCAAACCTCTGACTTGCCAAGGTTCTTTCTACCTAATATATATAATAAGGCCCTCCTAAGATGCGGTGTCTAGAACAAAGTACAAAACTTCAACTGTCTTATGATTAGAGACGGAATTTAGCAGTTCTGGTCTTCAGCCCAAAACAGCATTAGGTGACCATCAACTAAAACCCCCAGGAACTTTCCACGTTGACTGCTCCCAAGCTGGGTCTCCTCCCAGGATTTCTTAATGCACCTCATTTTTGAACATAAAAGAAACTTTTACTTTTACCCCTTATCAATTTCAACTGTCACCGGAAGGCCTTAATCTTGGTCTTGTCCTACCAGGAGACCCACCCTGGGCCTGTGCCATCCCTCTGACAAGAATAGCTTCTATATCTTTAAATCATTGGCAGAGTTACTGAGGGAGAGTAGCATCAAGGATGAAGCAATACTCAACCTCATCATTATAATAATTAACATTGATTTAGGTCTTAACAAAGTACTTTCACTTATAGAGTGATATTTAATTTGGTTCTCAACAACAAGATGGATGACAGCTAACATGTACTGAGCATTTACTTGATGGCAATTCTTATACGTCTTATGAGTTTTACCTAACTTAATTCTCCCAACAATCCCGTGAGGAAGGTAATGTTTTGACCCTTGTCTTAGAAAGGATAAAAAACAAGGTTAAAGAAGTTAAGTCATAGGCCGGGCACAGTGGCTCACGCCTGTAATCCCAGCATTTTGGGAGGCCAAGACGGGCGGATCACCTGAGGTCGGGAGTTCGAGACCAGCCTGGCCAACATGGTGAAACCCCATCTCTACTAAAAAATACAAAAATTAGTCAGTCGTGGTGGCAGGCACCTGTAATCCCAGCTACTCGGGAGGCTGAGGCAGGAGAATTGCCTGAACCTGGGAGGCGGAGGTTCCAGTGAGCCGAGATTGCACCATTGCACTCCAGCCTGGGTGACATAGCAAGACTTCATCTCAAAAAAAAAAAAAAAAAAAAGGAAGTTAAGTCACTTTCCCGTACAAAGTTCCAGGAGCAAATGAAATGGCTGGGATTTGAACTTCTCTACACGCCACTCTGAAATGTGTGTCTTTACCTAATATGCCAGCACTGAAAGGTGCAGAGTGGATTTGCCCAAATCACAAGCTTTGTACGTTGTTTCTCCAAGATTCCAACTCACAGCACACTCTTAGACTCCCTCTCCCTTTGGACTAACAAGAACAACCCAACCAACGATGTTCAACCAGGTGCAGTAGAGCATCCTGAAACAAACCCCATCAACGCCCTCTCACGCTCCCTGTGTGGTTCACAGAGCAATCGAGAAAGCCTTGGGGAAATGAATGAGTATGATCCTTCTTCCTTCAGGCATCACTCTGCCCATCAGCCCAGCCACCTACCCAACTGTCCATACAAAGCTTTCTAAGAGAACCAAATCATTTCAAAAGATCTTGAAGTCATCTGATATATAACTGAAAGTGCTCAACTCCAAAGAAATCTGAACACAGGCAATGGTATCTGTGATAGTTCGTCCTCGCACTGCTGTAAAGAAATACCCGAGACTGGGTGATTTATAAAGAAAAGATGTTTAATTGGCTCATGGTTTCACAGGCTGGATAGGAAGCATGATGCTGGCACCTGCTTGGCTTCTGGAGAGGCCACAGGAAACTTTCAATCACGGCAGAAGGCAAAAGGGGGGCAGGCATCTCATATGGCGGGAGCAGGGGGAAGAGAGAGAGGGAGAAGATATGCCACACTTTTAAACAACCAGATCTCATGATAACTCACTCATGATCACGAGAACAGCACCGATGGGATGGTGCTCACACAAGCATGAGAACCCCACCCCCACAATCCAGTCAACACTGGGGATTACAATTTGACATGAGATTTGGTGGGGACACAGCCAAACCCTCTCTGTATCTATAAAAAGTAGAGAGATCTGGCTGTGCGCAGTGGCTCACACCTGTAATCCCAGCACTTTGGGACGCCAAGGTGGGAGGATCACCTGAGGTCAGGAGTTCGAGACCAGCCTGGCCAACATGGAGAAACCCCATCTCTACTAAAAACACAAAAATTAGCTGAGCGTGGTGGTGCCTGCCTGTAAGCTCAGCTACTTGGGAGGCTGAGACAGGAGAATCACTTGAACCCAGGAGGCAGAGGTTGCAGTGAGCCAAGATTGAGATCGTGCTACTGCACTCCAGCCTGGGCAACAGAGTGAGACTCTGTCTCAAAAAAAAAAAAGGAAAGAGAGAAAGAAAGAAAAGTAGAGATTTACATAGATTAGAGGGACAGACCACCGCCATGGCACTTTTGTGCTGAGAGGGAGCACGCCAAAGGTGGCTCTCCACACCTGGGTAAGAGTTCAAAGCCTTCGTGACCAGGGATACTCCTTGGCCTTATATTTGTCGGCTCCTCTTTTCTTCTTCAACTTGACTAGAGGAGGAAAATGCTTACGTCATTGTATTGTAATTGCTGGTCTAGGTCCTCCTGGTAAGACATTAAGTTGGAATATTCTAACAGCTACCTTCTTTCTGGGGCTTGATGCCACTGCAGGAACAGATGGGCAAGGAGAACCTAGGAGTTACTGTGGGAATTGGATGCCCAGCTTCAAGTAATTGGGAGCAGTATGGCAGGAGCCATCGGAACTCAAATGTATCCAGAAGTTGGTGTTAGCATAATCAGCAACAAGCCAAGAATTGGGGAGTTCCTGCAGAGCCTGGAGGAAAGCCTTTGTGTAACAGCTTGGTTTTTAACAGCATTCCTTTCCCTTGAAAACAATGTCATCCTTCACCTAATAAATCAGGTCTCAACAATTCAAGGAAGAAATATACCATAAATGTTGTAGTAATGACAATCTAGGAATTCCTGCATAAATAATTCAAATATTAGATCCCTAGTAGGTTAAAAAAAAAAAAAGTTCCAAGTATAGCAAAAACAATTATTACATACATCATTTTAAAATATAGAAATTTGTTTTTGTTTGGGGTTTGTTGTTGTTGTTGTTTTTGAGATGGAGTTTTGCTCTTTCGCCCAGGCTGGAGTGAAGTGGCGCCATCTTGACTCACTGCAACCTCTGCCCTCCAGGGTTCAAGTGATTCTCCTGCCTCGCCTCCTGAGTAGCTGGGACTGCAGGTGTGCGCTACCATGCCTGGCTAATTTTTGTATTTTTAGTAGAGACGGGGTTTCACCATGTTGGCCAGACTGGTCTTGAACTCCTGAACTCAGGTGGTCCACCCACCTCGGCCTCCCAAAGTGCTGGGGTTGCAGGCATGAGCCACTGTGCCCGGCCAGAAATTTTTATTTTTATGATTATATTGCCCATGTTTTTTTTTTTTTTTTTCCAGTATGAATATAATCACTTAACTGACAAGGCAACTAAAATACAAAATGTATAAATAAAACAATTTCTATTAAGAAAAGGAAGGAAGGGAGGGACAGGAAGAAGGAGAATGAATTCTGTCTTAGAAATCAGTATGCCAAAACTGCTTTTGATTTTTGAGACTCTTTTTAAAAAGTATTATGAGAATTCCGAAAACTCTTAGCCCCCTTTTCTTTCATGTTTTTCTTCTAGTCGCCTCGTTTCTGAGAAATGTCATCACAGTGGGTTATCAGCCAATGGTAACTCGTGACCTCTTCATCTCCAAGGGCCTGTGTTCAATTTTCCGCTGCCTTAATTCCTCTTCATCATTCAATGTGTCAGCCATCCTTTTCCTGGTTAATGTACTGTTTTCTTTCATGGTCCCCTAGTCTCTTAGTAGTCAAGATTCACTGTCAAAAATTCCTTGTTAGGCCAGGTGTGGTGGCTCACGCCTGTAATCCCAACACTTCAGGAGGCCAAGGTGGGAGGATCACTTGAGGCCGAGTTCAAGACCAGCCTGGGCAACATAGTGAGACCCTACCTCTACAAAAAAATTTTAAAATTAGCCAGGTGTAGTGGTGCATGCCTGTAGTCCCACCTACTCAGGAGCCTGAGGCAGGAAGATCACTTGAGCCCAGGAATTCATGCAGTGAGCTATGATGGCACCACCACACTTCAGCCTACGTGGCAGAGGAAGACCCTATCTCTAACAAAATTAATTAAAATAATAAATTCAAATATCCTTCTCGGTCTCTGTTATCTTCTCTACTCATCTGTGAACATTACTTAAATTCCATTATAACTTATACTAACAGTTTAAGCAGCTCCACTCCGGAGAATAAAATTTGGAGTTCTTCTCACACTGCAAAGACCTACGTGACCTGGCCTTCTGTCCTCGGCCCGATCACTTTCCGCTTGTTGACAATGCGCCAGTACCCTGGCCCTTCATGGTGTTCTCTAAATGAACCAGACTTGTCCTCTTCCTAGGGCCTTGACTCTCCCGGAGGACCTTCCTTCAGCTTTTTGCATGGCTGCCTCCATTCATTTAGCCCTCTGAACAGGTGTCCCCTCCCAAGAGAGGCCTGCTTAGAGCATGTCTTCCCCAACCACTGCATGATCTATCCTGTAAGTCAGCCCTGCCTACCTCATCACTTATCACTAACTGGAATTACATTATTTATTCAATCGCCTTGCTTATTTTCTGCCTCTCCCCTCTCTCCACCCCATTTCATGGGAGAATCTCATTGGTTTTAGTCATAGAAGTTTTGTAGGTATTCAGTAAATATGTGTTTAACGATGGGAGGGAAGAAAAAGAGAAAGGAAGGTAGGGGGAGGTGGCAAGGGAGGGAGGCAAGGAGCAGGGCAGGAAATTCCATTCATTCGTTCACTGAACATTAATGGGAAATTCCTAATGCCAGACTTCATGCTGGAGGCAGGGTATGCCCAAAGCAATGAGCATGGTGCCTCTCTATCGCGAGCCTCCATAGGCGCTTTTTCTGAATGAATGGAAAAGAAGGCACAACGCTTACCTCCTACATGGATACACATCTTATCATATCAGTAGTCAATATTTAATATTATTCAACTAATTTCTCCTTGTAGTTGTTTGCAAGGCTAAAATAGATCTTATTTTACCTAAGTGACCATCAAAATGTGAATCGGATGGTCTACAAACTGGTGAAGCCTTAGAACATAGTCTAAAATCCTTTTTCTGGCTTTTCAAGCCTTACCCAAACTAACCTTTCCAAACCCATCTCATTGCCTTCCCAACATACACTCTTAGTTCTAGAAAATGTCTTTGCCGTCCCACAGGCCCCAGACTGTCTTTCTTGCCTTGGCTCACACAGATGGGCGAAGGGGCAGTATAGGAAGGAGACAGTAGTGTGAGCTGAACCAGGCAAGTGCTGGGAGTCCCAGCCCCTTCACTGAACAGTTGTTACTGAGCAAGCCCACTTCATGGGTCTCTGCCTCAATGTCTTCTCCTGTAAAAAGGGTTGAGGGATAGGACTTCACTCAGAATTGCTTTTGGATTAAACATGATCCATATACAGTCCTGGACACAGTGTTTATCAGGCAATGGTCCATAAGCATTAGTCATCCCTACCTCATTGCCCCTCAACCAGGACACCCGTCTTTCCCTGTCTCACTCAGTGGCACCTATTCACTAAACTCACTTGCCCCTAACCTCCATGAAGCCGAGCTACACCTCCCCTAAACTCTTACTCAGACACCGTTGTGTATTGTTACTAATATGAGCTCTCCTTAATTAAACTGTGAGCTTCCTGAGGGGAAAAATCAGGTCCTGCTAGCCCAAAGCAAGTTCTTGAAAAATCCTTGATTAAAGAGTGTATGATAGAGCTAAAAAATTGGAATGCACAATTCATTCTGCTCTGGTGCTTTAAATTAATATTAAATCTGTCTGTAACATATGAATTCTAGACTTCCACATTTAATCAAAGTCTTAATCATAATGAGCAGCATTTATGAAAGGGCAATTAACAGATTCCCAAAAGAACTGGAAATAGTAAATTGCTAATAGCATCCCTAAGGTTTTGCTTTTTGCTCTGATAAATTAAGTAATTTAATAATAGACGCAGTATGAACCAAAAAGAGCACAAGCTTAAAAGGCAGAGGACCTACGTTCTGATCCTTGCTCTGCCAGCCTGTGACTCTGCACCAGTTACTTATCTGCTCCGAGCCTCTGTTAACTCACCTCTTATGTGAGAAGCTGCATTCACACCACTGCTTGTCAGAACATCTTCCTAAAGTCCTCATGGTTCTGTGCATGAAATCTGACTTCAAATTTCATTTTTAAATGTATCATAGACTATTTACAAACAAAAACAACATATACATACTCATAGCAGAAACTAGAAATTCGTTATTTTGCACAGCCTTGAGCTAAAGTTTCTGTTTAATAAAGTGCATTACAAAATTGCAAAATGAGGTGTTTAAAAAAAACACATAACTGTTTGCCACACTTGTCTGGGTATATCAGTGTTTGCTTGATCTAGGCAATGTAATGAAATATAGAAAGAATGAAATAATACATGATTACATGTGTCTTTCACAAAACTAAATTTCAAAAGTTTGTGTTCACCAAAAAGAAGCTTACTTTATTAAAAATAAATAGTTTATTTTTTTTAATGGGTTTCTGGATAATATTTTCTTTTTTTTTTTTTTTTTTTGAGACGGAGTCTCACTCTGTTGCCCAGGCTGGAGTGCAGTGGCGCAATCTCGGCTCACTGCAAGCTCCGCCTCCCAGGTTCACGCCATTCTCCTGCCTCAGCCTCTCCGAGTAGCTGGGAATACAGGCACCCGCCACCACGCCCAGCTAATTTTTTGTATTTTTTAGTAGAGACGGGGTTTCACCGTGGTCTCGATCTCCTGACCTCGTGATCCGCCCGCCTCGGCCTCCCAAAGTGCTGGGATTACAAGTGTGAGCCACCGCGCCCGGCCCTGGATAATATTTTCTTTGCTGAAAAGTAAACATCTCTTCTACATAATCTTAAGGTACCTTAGAACTCTCACATTCCATAAAATTACAGTCTTAAAGCCTAATAGAATCTTACAGTTTAAGATAAATAAACTTACATGTTTAAAATTCTCATTAGATTCATCAGTGTTTCCATCTTTAACTGATTTTCCTATACTTTAAGAGCTAAAATAATTCCATGAAATTTCAATATAAAGCAATATATATAATATATAAAGTCTTATATATTATTGTTCTAAGTCTCCAGATTATTCCAGTTCAGTCTAAAATATTCTGTTTTTCTCAGGATACCTCTCTCTACTTGAATTTTCTTCATTCTCTCAAGTGAATCTGTCCAAAAAAAATGTTGATTTCTAACAAATTCATCACAAGTAGAAACTTCTCTCTTACACATATTGCATCTAAATTTTAGAAACATCTTCGTATTCCTCTAAACTTTGACCCCCTCCTATATAAATTAGAGTGGTTTGGGAGGAGATGCAAGCTAGCCTATGGACTTTAAAATAAATATAGTTTACTATGATAATATTTTCATTTATAACTCCAATTGTTACTATTGATTAGAAAATCAGCCCTGTCTGAGTGTTCACATTGTCCATTATAGAACACAGGCGGCCGGGCGCGGTGGCTCACGCTTGTAATCCCAGCACTTTGGGAGGCCGAGGCGGGCGGATCACGAGGTCAGGAGATCGAGACCACGGTGAAACCCCGTCTCTACTAAAAATACAAAAAAAATTAGCCGGGCGTAGTGGCGGGCGCCTGTAGTCCCAGCTACTCGGAGAGGCTGAGACAGGAGAATGGCGTGAACCCGGGAGGCGGAGCTTGCAGTGAGCCGAGATCGCGCCACTGCACTCCAGCCTGGGCGACAGAGCGAGACTCCGTCTCAAAAAAAAAAAAAAAAAAAAAATAGAACACAGGCAAGAGCAAGGTGAATCAGGAAGAGGGAAACAGGACATGGGTTTTATTTCAAAGAAAGAGCCAATGGGGATGTCCCATTACAAGAATCATTTGATGGAGATGCCTATTCAGTTTTTTATCACACCACACACTAGTATAACCAGGAAATGCAAGGCACTCTCTGCCTATTCTGCCTAGCCTACCAAATTAAATCTAATTTATTTCATAAAAAGACCTAAGGCATATAGTCATCTGAATGACTGGCTCGGTACACAATGAATTCCCCAGAATATTAATAGGTTCGTTATAGCCTGAATGTTGATTTATTGAAGGTGTCATTCCAGCCTATGCATATTGATTCTCAAAAGCTAATATGTGACAAAAATGCTTGATCTGTCAAAGCTGTCACATGAGCTGGTCTGACTGGTTCCTTTGCCACTGATGCTAGTCCGACCTGATTTTTGCCTCAAAGAAGCAGGGGGAAGCCAGCGGCAGCAAAGGCAGGTGGTTAGGAGCAGACACCTTTGAGTCAGAGCAGTGGTGCTCAGCTGCCATTGATTTTGTCCCCAGGGGATATTTGGTCATGTCTGGAGATAGTTTTGGTCGTCACCACTGGGGGATGCTTTTAGCATCTAGTGGGTAGAGGCAGGGATGGTGCCAAACACCACGCAGTGCCCAGGACAGGCCCATGAGAATGGCCTGGTCTCAAACGTCAGTAGTGCTGAGATTGAACACCCTGAGTCAGACTCCCTGCCTTTAGTTCTGAAGCTGGCTTTGGGAAACCTTCCTAAGCTTCCCAAGCATCAACTATCTCATCTTTAAAAAGAGTGAATCCCATGTCCTATTTCACAGGGCAAAGATGGTTGTAAAAATGAAACTAATCGATGCTTACTAAGCACTTGGGACGCTCCCTAACACATAACATGCCCAGCGCATCTTAGTTATTGTTAGTAAAGGAAATAATGATACAAATAGCAGCAACAACAAAGGCTTTCTTCAGGCTGGGTGGCCCATCTAGAGGTTTCCAGTGCGTCTCAGCATTCCAAGAGGACTTTGGTTCAAAAGTCAATTACGGGCATTCAGAAAATGGCCATGTGCAAAACCCAGAAATTTTCTGTAAGCTAAAACCCTGCCAGGCAGGATCTTTTTTTTTTTTTTCCTCAACTTGTCATTTTAAGTTCCGGGGTACATATGCAGGATGTGCAGGTTTGTTATATAGGTAAAAGTGTGTCATGGTGGTTTGCTGCACACATCAACCCATCATCTAGGTATTAAGCCCAGCATCCATTAGGTATTCTTCCTGATGCTCTCCCTCCCCCCAACCCCCCAATAGGCCCCAGTGTGTGTTGTTCCCCATGTGTTCACGTGGGCTCAGCATTTAGCTCCCACTTATAGGTGAGAACATGCAGTGTTTGGTTTTCTGTTCCTGCATTAGTTTGCTGAGGATAATGGTTTCCAGCTTCATCCATGTCCCTGCAAAGGATATGGTCTTGTTCCTTTTTATGGTTGCATAGTATTCCATGGTATATATGGACCACATTTGCTTTATCCAGTCTATCACTGATGGGCATCTGGGTTGATTCCAAGTCTTTGCTGTTGTGAACAGTGCTCCTGCCAGGATCTTACTATGCCACTCCCATGCTCTAAGAAATAGGTAAAAGAGGTCACAGTGAGTAATAGCCTATTTGAGCTACTGATGTGCTCTCTACTGGGGATGAGGGGCATTAATGTAGATGTCACCTTTAGGGATGTGATGTGTGAGGTAAGGATAGAATTGTAGCTTATTGAAGTTTAGTGAACTCTGTGGAGGATTCATGAGTTTATATGCTGGGAATTAATGCAAGTCCATATTCTTTTGGCTATGACCCCTTTCCTGACCTTATAGATGAGGACTGAAAGGTCATGAAGGCAAGCATCCTGGGGCTAATTAGCACTTAGGCATGACAAGCCTTTTAACCACGCTCAATCTTTATCATGGATTTTCAGGGGGAAGCTGACATGGAGCACTGTGAAACGTTTTTATAACTATTAACCAGTGCTTGGGAGTTGACCTGAAATACAAAGCCAATTCAGTCAATTAATGTACAGCTATGAAAATAGTTATCTCAGCTGGGCGCGGTGGCTCACGCCTGTAATCCCAGCACTTTGAGAGGCCGAGACGGGTGGATCACAAGGTCAGGAGATCGAGACCATCCTGGCTAACATGGTGAAACCCCATCTCTACTAAAAATACAAAAAAATTAGCCAGGCGTGGTGGCGGGCGCCTGCAGTCCCAGCTACCCGGGAGGCTGAGGCAGGAGAATGGCGTGAATGTGGGAGGCAGAGCTTGCAGTGAGCTGAGATTGCACCACTGCACTCCAGCCTGGGCGACAGAGCGAGACTCCGTCTCAAAAAGAAAAGAAAATAGTTATCACTATTTCACATAACTCTCAGCATCTCTGGCGAAGTCTCATTAACAATGCATGTATTTTTTTTAAACACAATTGTTAGTTGTCATGAGCCAGAAAGATCATTTATCCGCAGAACACATAGAGAGAAACTGCTGAGAAGTCCCTTGAATCTTCTCCCTAGCATACTTTTACAAAACCAGATTCACTCTCAAACTTAAAAAGAAGCCGAGGGAGAAGGAAGAATTCTGCATTGCCAGACTTCGTGATTAAATTTAGTGAAGATGCTGAGAATGTCTGTGGAAATTCTCAAAAAGCTATGAAACGTTAAATATGCCACACAGTTACTAAAAGTCTAAGCTAAAATACTTGAAGTGCTTATGAAAGTCATATTATAAGTCTATTATAAGATGACCTTTTGTTTTGATACCAAAAAGTTGTGCAAGTCCTCTAGGAAACCCTTGTAAAAATTCAATTAACCTTTGTGCAAAAAAAAAAAATAAGACCCAGAAACAATGCCAGAATTGGGGTCATTAACCACGTGCTGGCCTCAGGGTTGAGAACAGCCGAGTACTCAGTCAAATGCTCTGAAAGTCAGGCTAGCTTGCAGGGAATTCGCCGTAACACAGAAAGCATTCTTCATGCTTCCCTGCCCAGCTAATGTGCATTGTACTTTGTTCCCATTTTGTTTTCTAAAACATTCCAAATTATATAGAGAAAGTACGTATTTAAAATCCAGTTCTCAAACTAACTAGCTAATCTATGGTGGCTTTCTCCCTTAAAGAACTTATTTATATTATTTCCTACATCTACTCATATTCATATTGATGACAATGTTTTCTTGACCTAAGAGTAGGGACAAGGACAACTTTTTATATAACCTTCCTGAGGGAGATTGCTTTGATCCTAACAGAACCTAACACAGCACACTTGCATGCTGACAAATATTCTTCACACAGTCAGTAGGTCATGAGAACCTGGTTAGTAAATGTTTGCCACACAGTTCCTAAAGCATGACTATTGGAGCCATAAAACTTTAAATCATTTGTTGTGAAATCTAGTTGAGTAACATGCTTTAAATTATTCTTGTTTTTATGTTATCTATTTGAATATGCAGTTCTCAAAAATTGATAAGTTTTGTTAACAATTTTACTTGAGATTGTTTCTTTGAAAGCCACCTACATTTTTCATTTTAAGTGACTGCTGAATTCATCATTGATATAGTATGATATTGTTGCAGTCTCCCTCACCCCCCGCAAAATGAACATATTTATGGACCAGTGTGGAACTAATGTTCTAAAGTGACTCTAACAAACTCGACTCTTGTTTCTTTTGGCTTTCCCCCTCCCTCCCTTCCTTCCTTCTTTCCTTCCTTTCTTCCTTCCTTCTTTGAAAAATTGCCCAAACTGAGTTTCTATGAAGAGAAGAAAATGACAGAGGAATTGTGCCAATTCACTAACGTGTTCCAGGGCACAATAAGTAAGAACGATAATAAAGTGCTCAAACAGAATAAGATTTCATCTTGAAACCCGGGATTTGACGACAGCTGCCTTTTAAAATTACCAGATTCACTACCTACCCTCTTTGTGCAGCAAACGTTCTTTTTTTTTTCTTTCTGTTTTTTTTGTTTTTTGAGATGGAGTCTCGCTCTGTCGCCAGGCTGGAGTGCAGAGGTGTGACCTCGGCTCACTGCAACCTCCGCCTCCCTGGTTCAAATGATCCTCCTGCCTCCACCTGGGGAGTAGCTGGGACTACAGGCACATGCCACCACGACCAGCTAATTTTTTGTATTTTTAGTAGAGATGGGGTTTCACCATGTTGGCCAGGATGGTCTCGATCTGTTGACCTCGTGATCCACCTGCCTCAGCCTCCCAAAGTGCTGGGATTACAGGCGTGAGCCACCGCGCCCGGCCAAAGTTTCTTTTTATTACTTTTCCAGACGCCTTCTGCCCCCTGTACTCGGTACAGAGGTAGGATATGTTGGGTGGGAGAGTTGATAGGAATTCTTCAGGAAAAAACAAGGTGATTTTAATTGGTGGAGCCCTTCTGAAAAGAACCTTGATACAGTTTCAATAGCTTTTAAGGAATATATACAAAACAGTTCTATGGTGGCATGTAATATTTTCAGTTCAAAACCCTGCCCTTGACTGGAATATGCCAACGTTCTTTGTGGCATCTGAACTCAGCGGCAGTGCCTGCCCGCTTCCACACGCTGCTGCTTGGAGCCCGCGTCTCGTGCTTCCCTCAGGAACCCCCACTCTTAGTGGGTGTGAAGTGCTTTTCTCCTTGCCCGGTTACCATGGAGAAAGCTGCACCATCAGCTTTCCTTTCCAGTTACCAATGGGTTGTTAGCACACTGCTTATGAAAATGGTTTCTCTAATGCTAATTAGTTATAGCAATGAAATTAAAAGCAGCGCCTGCTTTTCTTTATTGATACTTTCAGCATGTGCTGAGGCAGGTATTTCAGATAAGGCCTGAAATTACTAATTATACTTTCTGGCAAGAGAAAACATTCACTTAGCATGTAATGGGTTAGACATTAACTCTTTCTTACCTTCCATTGAAGGTTCCAGTTAGGTGATTTCCTACAAAGGAGATGATATTTCCTGAGTCTTGTCTGCTTCCTGTAATAGTGTTCTTGGCTCCTTGTGCCCCAAAGTCAGAACCAGGAATGCACAAAAGACCCGTCATCGCAGTGTTATTAATACCAATGGAATCAAACTCTGGCTTCTGGCATTTTGTGAGTCTGCTATTTTAAGCAAGCTGTTTAAGCTCTCAATTTTCTCAGATGTGAAATAAGAGAATTAAGATTCTTTTCCAGCATTGTTGTGATGGTGGAATAGGAAAATAGGGCCAGCTTGGAGTGTGCAACCTGTACAGTCACACAGGGCCCCACACTCACAGGGGCCCCCACAGAGTTTGAGGCTCTACTGCTAACATCTTGAAATGCTAAATCATTTTTGAAGAAGGGGCTCTGTGTCTTTGTTTTGCACTGGGCTTCACAAATTATATAGTCATGATCAGATAGGAAGCGCTGCAGTGGTAATAAATACTCCAAAATCTCAGTGGCTTCACCCAACAAAAGTTCATTTCTCACTCATGCTATGGCCTGCACACGGCTGAAGGCTGCCCTCCTCATCAAGGCCCAGGCTGACAGAAGCTCACTTTCACCTGGGCCTCCATGATCCCGCATCAGAGGGAAGGGAGCAAGGAATTGTGTGCTGGCCCCTAAAGCTCTCACCTGGATGACACTTGTCACTGGTACTCACAACTCTTTGTCCAGAGCAAATCGTGTGGCCTGGTCTAACTTCAAAGAGGATGGGAAGTGCATTTCCACCTTGCACCTGGAAAGCAGGGGGCTGGGGAAGTTGGAAACCAGCCCCATACTGTCACAATACAGGGAGGTGGTGCCCCAGTGACCCCGGCTTTGTGCAAGCCACCCTTCAGAGGGCTACATTGTAAGATTTCAGTTTTCTCCTAAAACAAAGCCAAGCCAGATTGCTCAAAAGTAAAATCACTTACCTTTTAAAAGAAGCCCTTAATTTTCTTATTTTCCAAGAAGTTCAAGATTCTCTTGACTGTCATCTTCCCCGGGGACAGAGCATATGCTCAGAAAGTTAATGTTGCAGCATCAGGATTAAATCCTTTCCAGGCAAACTGAGACACTGAAACCAGCATTGCTGGTTCCCTCATTATACTTCCTCAAGATGGAAATGGCACTGCTGCTTGTGTTCTGATTGTAAAATATAAATGTATTATTATAACACTTTCAAGCAAAATGAAAAAGTAGAAAGTTAACGTAAAAAGCTAAAACCAGTAAGATCAAGAATCTCACTACTTATTATTACTTATCTTTCTAGGCATTTTAGGATACATACCCACACGTGAAACTTTTTAAACTATTAGTATTATTATACATGTGAATGCGTACATAGTGTTTTATGAACTGCTCTATTATGGACATGTACGTACTAAACATAGTGGTAATGATGCTATTTTTCAAACGTCATCATTGTGCGAAGTAATCACCTGCCACACAACAATCACATGGCATGTAAAACGATTTAATTCCCTGTCCTCAGGCCTCAGTTACAGGTTCTAGAGGCAGCCACTTAGCAGTTGTTATTCCAGAAATTTTCTGCACATCTATAAGCAAATATATCTTTTTTCTTTCATCCAAATTGTTACACTCTATGTATAAATTGGTTTCATTGTGCTATAGTATTTCATTTTATGAAATATCATTATTTGTTTAATGAATTACATATTTATATGACTATAGCTGTATCATTGCATTAGTATATCTACATAAAACTTATTTACTTGTTTATTTGATACATTATTTTTGTTTTGTTTTTGCCACAAGGTCTCACTGTGTCACTCAGGCTGGGAGTACAGTGGCGCAATCAGAGCTCACTGAAGCCTCAACCTCCCAGGCTCACGTGATCCTCCCACCTCAGCCTCCTGAGTAGCTGGGACTACAGCACCCGCCAGCAGGCTAGGCTAATTTATTGTATTGTTTTCTAAAGACAGGGCTTTGCCATGTTGCCCAGGCTGGCCTCAAACCCCTGGACTCACATGATCCACCCACCTCAGCCTCCCAAAGTGGTGGAATTACAGGCGTGAGCCACTGCACCTGGCTGGCCACATCATTCAGAATCTTTTGAAGAAGCCACATAACAGCTATTTTGAGAGTTAAATGAAATAATCCTTTGGAAAGTATTTTGTAAATCAATTATCACGTGTGTAACTATACTGATGGTAAACGGTAATTATTTTACCGTATGTCCTATCTACTTGTGTTACCTTATTAATAAGTGCAATAATATAATTCTGCATCCACTATGTGTAAATCTCACATTCCAGTGGAAACCATACTGTAAAGAGAGGCATAATACATGTGAAAAAGCGACATATAATTGTGGAACTATAGCATGAGAAGTGGTGGGAGCCACACTACTCGGTTTGCCCGAGGCAAGCTGCTTTATGCCCATTGTTCACGAGTACCTGCTACTATGTTCCCTTTCACTCTCAAATTTGCTCAGTTGAACAACAAATCATATTGTCATTTGATTTATGAGTAAATCAACCAGGCCCCAAATCTTGAAAGAGACATCCTTAATCTGCCTGTGTATATTGTCATTTTATTGTCCTCAGTATAGCTAAAGTGGAACACATTGCAACTGCTCCTTGTTAAATTAGTTCACTGTGATACAGCTCAGGTACAACAGTTCATTTGCACTTTACACAAATCTGTTGATTTAAAGCCACTTTTCATGCTGCTCTTTCCTGCTTTGGAGACTGGTCGCCGTCTTGTCCCTCTCTATTCCATCCTGCCAGGCTGATTATCTTCCCCTCCAGATTATACTGGGAAGCAAGGAAGGCTTGCATGAGCCGTCTTCAATATATTTGCTACCATTATCAGGATAGTTACATTTGTAATGCTTATGCATTCTAATAACATGACGTATCTATTTAATTTTCCTAATTTTCCTATTTTCCCATTTGTGATACAGAAAACTAAAAATTATTTCTAAAAAGTATTCTATCTGAAAACAACTTATTCTTTCACACTTCCAATGATTATCCCCCAGATAAAGTTAATTTTCTTCTATGCTGCAACTTAATTAAGAAAGGCCATCTTCATCACCTTGATTCATTAACCAGTTTTTTTTTTTTTTTTTTTTTTTTGGAGATGGAGTTTCACTCTTGTTGCCCAGGCTGGAGTGCAATGGCGTGATCTCGGCTCACTGCAACCTCTGCCTCCTGAGTTCAAGCGATTCTCCTGCCTCAGCCTCCGAGTAGCTGGGATTACAGGCATGCGCCACCACGCCTGGCTAATGTTGTATTTTTAGTAGAGCCGGGGTTTCTCTGTGTTGGTCAGGCTGGTCTTGAACTCCCGATCTCAGGTGATCCACCCGCCTTGGCCTCCCAAACTGCTGGGATTACAAGCGTGAGCCACCACGCCTGGCCAAGCCCCATTATTTTTTTCCATCACCAATACAAGCTGCTGATCGCCTGCAAGAAGAGTCACTTCGTGTTTTTAACACTTTTAAAGCAAAATATCTTTTCAAAATGCTGGGTAGGAAACTACACAGGAACAGCATTCTCTGATAATTAACCACACTGGTGAGTTAAGCGCTGTTGGCTTTTCCTCAGGATGCCTCACTCTCCAACCTCATCCAAGTTAATTAGCAGACATCATGCACACTTCCGTGCCTGCCTTACTGCCTCATTAGAACTGCATGCGCTGGTTTGTGTCCAAGCTCTTTCACCTCAGCTCGCCCACCAGTTATTCTGTTAGCAGCTCCTGTACGCTGGCTCTCGGTTTCCATTGCCTTCCTTTTCATGCTGGATAACGTCTTCACAGAGGATGCGACACAGCACAGCACAGTCTCATTTCGTTGTAATGACGGAATGTCCCAGTCAGAGCCAAAGAGTGTAGAAATTCCACACTAATTCCAGCACATCTCCAGTGTTCTCAGAAATTGATCACTGTGTGACTAAACCACCAGTGTCAAAGAAACAAATCGGTGGGTCTTCTGCCTCCCGGCTGCCCTGACTTCCTGACAACTGTTCTTTTCCTGGGAGCCATTTTGAATGGCCTTTTTAATCACCATCATCAACAGTGGGGAACCCTCAATAACATCTTAGGCTTTAAAATGTTTTTGAAAGGGAGTTGGAGACGCATAAATATTTGGATTTTCTCGAGGAAAAGTGTCTTAAGTGTCTGAGTTCTAAATTTGAGCCAAGTTTTCTTTGAAAATGTATCCCAATTACGGTTGTAAATAGTAATCCCACAAACAAAAGCTTGGGGGGAAGTTACTAAACACAGTTGAATTCCCTAAATTTTGATTTCCCCACACATCAGAAGCAGCAGCTTTTTTTAGGATGTAATTATTTTCCTGATATACATTCTCACACTCCTGGGAAAGAGTTTTAGCCATTTTGTGCTAGAGATCCGTTTAGCAGTTTGTGAACACTTTGGACACTATCTTGAATAATTTTTTTTTTTTTTTTTTGAGACGGAGTCTCGCTCTGTCGCCCGGGCTGGAGTGCAGTGGCACGATCTCGGCTCACTGCAAGCTCTGCCTCCCAGGTTCCCACCATTCTCCTGCCTCAGCCTCCTGAGCAGCTGGGACTACAGGCGCCCACCACCACGCCCGGCTAATTTTTTTGTATTTTTAGTAGAGACGGGGTTTCACCGTGTTAGCCAGGATGGTCTCGATCTCCTGACCTCGTGATCCGCCCACCTCGGCCTCCCAAAGTGCTGGGATTACAGGCGTGAGCCACTGCACCCAGCCTATCTTGAATAATATTTTTAAATATATAAAATATATAAGATTGAAAGGAAAATGCAGTTATCAGAGTAATAAAAAGAAATTCATGGTTTTTAATGTGTCTTTCTTTATGAATGAATTAAACAACAAGTCAGGCCAGGAACAGTGGCCCTTGCCTGTAATCCCAGCACTTTGGGAGACCGAGGCGAGCAGATTCCTTGAGCTCAGGAGTTCAACACCAGCCTGGGTAACATGGCAAAACCCTGTCTCTACAAAAAATACAAAAATGCCTCAGCTACCCAAAAGGCTGAGGTGGGAGGATCACTTGAGCCCAGGACGTCAAGATTACAGCAAGTTGTATTGCACTGCAGCACTCCAGCCTGGGCCACAGAGCGAGACCCCGTCTCAAAAATATATGTAAATAAAAATAACAAGTCAATACCATGCATTTAAAATATAGCAAGTTAAAGTAAAACTTTATTGTTTAAAGAAATACCAGTGCAAAGAACATTTTTGCTGAGCTTACCTGAGAACAATAAACCATGCATGAGAATGAGTCCCCTCCTTCCTCGTGATGACCGAAAACAAATCGCAAATGGGAATACTGGAAAGCAACGTGAATGTCTGGGTCGCCAATGTGGGAAGAGGTGACTGCATTCCCCCCAGTTGGCAGCTCCATCACACCAGTCAATAGGACAGCAGCGATCACACGCTATCTACTGTAAGTATAAGTGATAGTGGGTCAGGCGCGGTGCTTCACGCCTGTAATCCCAGCACTTTGAGAGGCAGGCAGATCACGAGGTCAAGAGATCGAGACCATCCTGGCCAACATGGTGAAACCCTGTCTCTACTAAAAATTAGCTGGGCATGGTGGTACACGCCTGTAGTCCCAGCTACTCGGGAGGCTGAGGCAGGAGAATCTCTTGAACCCGGGAGGCAGAGGTTGCAGTGAGCCGAGATTACGCCACTGCACTCCAGCCTGGTGACACAGCGAGACTCCATCTCAAAAAATAAAAATAAGTAATAGTGGGCTGGGGCGGTGGCTCACACCTCTAATCCCAGCACTTTGGGAGGCCGAGGTGGGCAGATCACGAGGTCAGGAGATCAAGACCATCCTGGCTAACATGGTGAAACCCCATCTCTACTAAAAATACAAAAAAAAGAATTAGCCGGCCGTGGTGGCAGGTGCCTGTAGTCCCAGCTACTCGGGAGGCTGAGGCAGGAGAATGGTGGGAACCTGGGAGGCGAGGCTTGCAGTGAGCCGAGATCGCACCACTGCACTCCAGCCTGGGCGACAGAGCGAGACTCCATCTCAAAAAAAAAAAAAAAAAAAAGTAATCGTGAACATAGTTGGTATTTCAAGATGTCTACGGCTGCTCTAAAATCATATGAAAATATCTGTTATTCTCATCTATGACTAAGTCACAGATACCACTAACACTACTGATATTCATGCCTATATTTATAAGTGAAGGAAACACCAAACTTCCGGTAGAGATTAGTGAAATTAAATATATAATTAATTTCCATCCAAGTTCACAAACTCCACGGACTCCTGTTACCAGTCTCAATCCTATAGGAAACAAGAGACTCGGTCTATGGATGGAACAGGGAAGACGAGATAAAGGAGAATAACTATGGGGTAGCCAACAAGGTAAGGGTTATGAAGAGCCACTACACGCCAGGCCCTGTGCTGGGCGCTTCCGCGGAGTAGCCAGTTCATTCCTCACATGACTGCACCATTTACTTGTACACGGTACTAGTAAACAGTGGCGTCATAATACAAATCCAGGCCACCGCAGGAGAGGTGGAGTGACTTACTGGTCAGTTTGGAAAGAGTAAACTGATCATGCTCCACCCCCATTTTTTTCTTGGTAGCAGATGCTCTGCAGAGAACTTATGTCCTGCTCTGTTTTTCCAGGAAGTCTGGCTCTGCCTAAGCTTGGGTGGTTAGATTTCCACAAGTATAAAATTTGATATTAGAAAACCCACTAGTCCACACACACAAGTCATGCCCTCCATCCTAGCTATCTTGTATATAAAAATGCCACTCCACCTGCTCTCCTTTCTTATTTACTTATTTTTCTATTGTATGTAGTTAAGGTGTACAACATATTTTGATATATTTATACATAGTGAAGTGGTTACTATACTCAAGCAAATTAACATATCATCTTGCGTGGTTACTTTTTTCATACATATACAGTAATAGCACCTAAAATCCACTCTTTTTGCAAATTTTCATTATACAATATTATAATTATAGTCCTCTAGTACATTTCTAGAATATTTGTCCTACCTGTAACTTTGTATGCTTTGACCCGTATCTTCCCATTTTCTCCCACAATTCCCACCACCACTTCTGGTAACCACCATTTTATTCTGTTTCTGTATATTTGACTTTTTTTTTTTTAAGATTCCACATGTAAGTAAAATCATGCAGTACTTTTTTCTGTGTCTGGTTCAGTTCACTTAGCATAATGTCCTCCAGGTTAATACATGTTGCCAAAAATGGCAGGATCTCCTTTTTTAAGGCTTGATAATATTCCATTATATGTATATATATATATATATATATATATATATACATATATATATATATGTATGTATATAAATAAATTTATGGATATATAGATATCTATATATATAATGCTCCCCTCTTCCTAATATATATGTATATAATATATTCCACAATTTCTTCATCCATTCATCCTTTGATGCTTACTTAGGTTGTTTGCATATCTTGCTATTGTAAATCTTGCCACAGTGAACATAAGAAGGCAGCTCTGTGAGGTGCTAATTTTACTTCTTTTGAGTATATACTCAGCAGAGGGATTGCTGGATCATATGGTATTATAGTTCTATTTTTTTATTTTTTAAGGAACTTTCGTACCGTTTTCCATAAAGGCTGCAACAATTTACATTCCCACCAACAGCGTGTCAGGGTTCCCTTTTCTCCAACCCTTACTACCACTCTTTATGTCTTTTTGATAATGGCCATCCTAACAGGTATAAGTTGCTATCTCGTGGTTTTCATTTGCCTGCCCCTGATAATCAGAGATGTTGATGACCTTTTTGTATGCCTGTTGGCCATTTTTGTATCTTTTTTGGAGAAATGTCTATTCAGGTTCTTTGCCCATTTTTTAATCAGGTTATTTGGGGTTTTTTGCTATTGAGTTGTAGGCATTTCTTTTATATTTTGGATATTAACCCCTTATCAAATACATGGTTTTCAAATATTTTCTTCCAATCTGTCAGGTGCCTTTTGATTCTGTTCATTGCTTCGTTTGCTGTGCAGAAGCTTTTTAGTTTGGTGTAGTCCAATTGTTCATTTTCGCTTTTGTTACCTGAGCTTTGGTGTGGTATCCAAAAAGTTATTGCCAAGGCGATGAGGTTTCCCTGTGTTTTCTACTAGGAATGTTATGATTCCAGGTCCTATGTTAAGTTCTTTCATCTGTGTTGAGTTGATTTTTGTGTGTGATACAAGCGAAGGGTTCAATTCATTATTTTACGTGTGGATATCCAGTTTTCCCAACACCATTTATTGAAGAGACTATCCTATCTGGATACCACTGTGTCTTCTTGGTGCCTTTGTCAAAAATTAGTTGACCCATTTTTCTTTTCAAACTGAGACAGGGATAGTAGGTGTCATGGACTGGGTTTCCTTAAACTCCAACACCTTCTGCAGCTAAGACTTGCTGTCTTCTAAAGGCATCCATTCTATTTTCAAACAGTTCTGATTTTTACAATGCTTTTCTTTATATCTAGCTAAAATCAACCTCCCTCTGTTGTCCTGGGGTACTTGGAAGCCTTAGTCCTTCTGTGAAGGGCTTATCCTTCAGTCATTAAAGCAGGCCATGAAGAAGATTACTAACTCTACAAAACACCCTGGTCCAAACATACATGTGTCCTTCCTTCTTAACATGGTCAAAATATTAGGTTAGGTTTTTCAAAAATTTTTCAAATGAGAGAGAACTTCTTCATAGGCTTCAGTATTTTTTTTATGTCTCCCAAAGTTGATACTGAAATTAAACAGATTCCAGGTGAGGTCTTGTCACCGCATAGCAAAAGAAAACTATCCACGCCTTCTGTTTATGCTGTATTTTTCTATTAGTGTTACCTTAGATTAATCTTTCATAGATGCATTTATTGTATATTAATTCTCTTTATGACACATGTTCTGTTAAGCTATAGCTCCCACAGCCAATATAGCTGTTACATATATTCTAGTACTGGGATTTAAACTCTCTTCTAAAAGTCGGCTCTGTTAATCTTGTTAGATTACCCAGTGATTTCAGACAGTGGGCGGATGTTTTTGAATCCTGATTCTGTTTCTGATAGACCGTCCAATTCAAGAGCATATAGAAAGTAGGTCATCATTCTGTCAAGGTCTATTTTCAAGCTGTTAATGAAAGTGCCTAAGAGGATGCATTCTTCATTACCCAATCCATATTTCTCCATTTCTTTCTTTTTCATGTCTTGAAGAGTTGTTGTTTTGATTTGGTTTGGTTTCGTTTGGTTTTTCATCCTAGTCTAATGCTGACATTATACTGGGAACTTATTGAATATTCGTAAGTTTGAATTCATAAACAAATATTTTCTCATTTTAAAGCTGCTTATGTAGGTGTATATCTGTGAGTGAAACAAAACCACATCCCCGTAACCCCAAAACTCAGACACTGCAGACTCTGCTAACGTTTGGCTATATTTCTTTCTAGGCTTTTTGAAAGAGCGTTTTTCTAAAGTACGTTTTTCACTCTATTCATTACCTGGCCTCTCTCTGTCTCTCCCTCTGTTGAAAGGGAGTGGTTAGTCCAGTCCTAACATTTGCAGGACCTGGGACAAGAAGACAAGTGTGGGTTCACATGGCCCTCATCTCAATGTTTAAAAATTCTAAATCACACTAGCAAGCTGTTAAATAAAATACGTGCTATCCTCTTACCTTAAGGAGTACACCTTCATAAGGACCTGGGAGGCCAGATTCCAACTTAGAATTATCTGACCCCTCAGAATTCTTTACTGGAACTTAGTGGAACTGGGAGAGTCAGCCCAGACCCCTTCTCTTGTCCAGCTCTGCCCTGCCTAGAAGGTTCTCTGCACACACATAGGTAGACACCCAGACCGCAAATCTCAGATTCATCCACATCTCCTACATGTGGCAGCCCTTCAGGCAGCCCTCAGGCTCGGGGTAGGCACACCGCTGGAGCAGTCCACTCTCAGAAGGACAGATGGGAGGAAGCTGCCTGCACAAGCCCTGAATCAAGCCCAGGCCATTTGGGCAGGGAATTCTGGGGCTCGGGTGCCTGGGGCATAGTCTGAAGGGTGAGCGTGTGCTGTTGTGGGTGCAGCTTTTTAGCTCCACAGACTCTTTGCTCCAGGAAGAGGGGTGTGGCCAGAAGAGGGCCAGGGCAGAACCCTCTAGGAGATAGGACATCTCTTCAGTGGGTCAAAGGGTTAGACTGGGAGTGATTCTCAGGTAATCCAGAGTGTCCTGCTCTTAGGAAGTTCGGATCCATTGAGAATTACTCTTGAGTGTTCATAATGGGAGTTCCCTCTACCTAGAGGAAGACCTCAGGAGTGGGAAGCACGATCCTACCACCACTCCCAGCTCCAGCAGAAGGGTGATGAGCACTGGGTAGAGCCGTTGAAGAGGGGAATGAAGATTTAGATGGGTGACTACATTAAATAATACCCTAATGGGCCTATGACAGCAAAGGTAGTGATATAACTAAAGCATATAATCAAACACAAAAATTATGTGGCATAGGCTGTACACCGTTATTTTAGTGTAGGTTACAAGGCTCAGACTGCCTGGGTTTAGACCCTAGCCAGAGTTCACTTCCTAGCTATGCGATTGTGAGCAAATTAACTTCTCTATGGCTCACTTTCCTCTTCTGTTAAGTGGGTGTTTTTTAAGAGTGCCTACCCTGGTGAATTGAAGGAAACCATGTATGTTGGATGCTCAGCCTAGCAATGCCCAGTTCATAGTAAGCACTTTGCAAGCATTAGCTAATTTTTAAGTAGAACAATTACTATTACCACTATTATTAATGCTATGCTGTAGCATCTATGAGAAAATGCAGGCTAGTGGTCCTCTACCTCTCACAGTTCAATAATATGTGTATTAGTTTCCAGTGGTTGCTATAAAAAATTATCACAAATGTAATGGCTGAAAACAACACAGGTTTATTTTCTTACAGCTCTGTAGGTCAGAAGTCCTAAAGTTAAAGTGTCGCAGGGCTGCATGCCTTCTGGAGGCTGTGGGGGAGAATCCTCTTTTCTCCCTTTTCTGGCTTCTTCAGGCTGCCTGGATTCCTTGGCTTGAGGTCCCTTCCTCCATCTTCAAAACCAGCAAAGTAATCTTCAGATTTCAATCTCTCTCTCTTTCTCTCTCTCCCTCTCTTTCTCTCTCTCTCAATCTCTCAATCTCTCTCTCTTTCTCTCTCCCTCTCTTTCTCTCTCTCTCAATCTCTCAATC
Organism: Hylobates moloch; assembly: GCF_009828535.3. NCBI lineage: Eukaryota > Metazoa > Chordata > Mammalia > Primates > Hylobatidae > Hylobates > Hylobates moloch. The sequence goes on along the minus strand of NW_026652277.1, from coordinate 169,327,717 downwards.
TCTCTCTCTCTCTCTCTTTCTCTTTATCACTGGGCCCACCTGGATAGTCCAGAATTATCTCCCCACCTCAAGACCCTTAACCTACTCATTTCTGCAAACTCGCTTTGCAATGTATTCGTCTGTTCTCACACTGCTATGAAGAAATACCTGAAACTGAGTAATGTATAAAGAAAAGAGGTTTAATTGACTCACAGTTCTGCATGGCTGGGGAGGCCTCAGGAAACTTACATCATGGCGGAAGGCACCTCTTCACAGGGTGGCAGGAGAGAGAATCGGTGCCCAGTGAAGGGGGAAGCCTCTTATAAAACCATCAGATCTTCTGAGAACTCACTCACTATCAGGAGAACAGCCTGGGGGATACCACTCCCATGATTCAGTTATCTCCACCTGGTCCCATCCTTGACACGGGGGATTATTACAATTCAAGATAACATTCGGATGGGGACACAGAGCCAAACCATAAATGCTACCATATTCACAAGTTCCAGGGATGAGTAAACAGACATGGGGGGTTGGCAGTATTGACTCTTTGGCAGCATTTTGGTGGGGAGTCATTAGGAGATGTATGAAGGAATTTTACTTGGCCTGTAGGGAGCGCCCATTTGTGTACTGCTGGGTTTTAAAGTAAGGGGAAGTTGCCCTGGTTGTAGTCAGCATTACCAGTTAACCAGGTTAAGTGTTCAGTATGTCTTATGGGAAGGACTGAGGGGTGTCTAGGCTGACAGTGAGCATGAGGGCCTTCAGCTGTGGCCACAAGGACAACTTAAGAAATGAATGAACACACACTGTGCATGACTTTCCCGTCCTTGAGAAGAACATACCCGAGTCCTCTGAGGCTGGGTCCTCCCAGCAGCTGCATTAGTCGCAAATAGCAGAGTAATTCCCAGGCCATGGATGCAAGGATGGGAGATGGTAACTTAGACTGTGTTGACACCTTCACTTAAATCTGAGCCTTCCTGAAATATGAGTACTTGAAATAATAGCAGATGACATTGGGCAGATTTCAGTAAAGGATGAATGCATTTTTAACTTCCAGTTTCTAAACATATTAATAAGCACATGTCAATAAATGGGGAGTGAAGCAAAAATGGAATCAGGCTGAAGTACCCCCTTGCCATTTAAAGATGCTCTGTAGGATTTGACATTTATTATGGTTGACTTTTCAAGGCTGAGTAAGTAGTCGGTGGTTTTATTCTAGTCCAGCCTTCTCTGGTGGCTGCCATAATTAATTTTAGCCAACAAGGACAACAGAGAACACATAACCCCATAATCGAGTGACTTAAATAAAGCACATGTGATTCCAACCTTGGAGCCAATTCTTGCTTGTCCCTGTATTTATTCTGTAGACTTCAGCTTCTAGCTCACGAAGTTCACTCAGTATCATTTTACTCAACCCCCTGAGAATCACTGTGTATCCCTGGGTTCCCATTCAGAATGGACTCTGTCTCAGTTGCCTTTTTATGCCAAACTATAATAAGAAATTTTTTTTAAACTGTCCAGCTGGAAAATTCCGTTTACACCTCTTGTTATTGTTGGGGGAGGATAGATTAAAGATGATGTCTTCTCTGGGGCCTTGTATTTATTCTAATAGTTTTATAATAATCTCATTACTTCCTGCAGGTGTCGTAGGTAGGGCATGGGCGCACGGATGTGTAATGTGTTCAAGCACACAGAACAGGAGCAGGTGAATCTAGATGCCTTTTGACGGACAGTGTGCCTCTCTGCCACCCATCCCCTCTCACAGGAGCATAACTATATTATGCTCTAATGTATGATCTAAGCTTCTTATATCTAAAAATCAAGCATTGCCAGCATCTTTCACATGTCTTCCCGGTCAGAAGTAACCCTATTCTGACTTCTGTCACCGTCAGTGAGTTGTATCTGATTTTGAACCTCTTCTAAATGGAGCCGCGTGGTACCTACTCTTTTTTGTCTGGCTTCTTTCACTCACCGTAATGCCTGAGAAATCCAGCCACCTCACTGCACGTATTTGAATAGGTTTGCCTGTTTATTGTGTGTGGCAGTTGCCATGTGAGCGCCCAAGTCTCTCCTGAATGCATTTTCTCTACTCCTCCCAGATGGGTATCTTTTTTTTTTTTTTTTTGAGTCAGAGTCTTGCTCTGTCACCCAGGCTGGAGTGCAGTGGCACCATCTCGGCTCACTGCAACCTCTGCCTCCCAGGCTCAAGTGATTCTCCTGCCCTAGTGTCCTGAGCAGCTGTGATTATAGGTGTTTGCCACCATGCCCAGCTAATTTTTGTATTTTTAGTAGAGATGGGGTTTCACCATGTTGACCAGGCTGGTCTCAAACTCCTGACCTCGTGATCTGCCCACCTCAGCCTCCCAAAGTGCTGGGACTACAGGTGTGAGCCACTGCACCCGGCCCCAGACGGATATTCTTAGGTGAAAAAATACAATCTTGACACCACCTCTGTCGCCCTACAGAAGAAAGCTCAGGCTCCTTAGTGGGGTGTGGGAGGCCCTCGTGCCCACCCTCCCGGCCTCATCTCCCACCGTGCTGAGCTCCCGCAGTATGCTCAGGGGACACCACAGTGCTGTGCTGCCCACCCTGCTTGTCACACCTGTGTGCCTGGCTCCTCCTGAAACCTCAGAGACTGCTTTTCCCAGACCCACTGCCTCTTCTCTCTTTCTGTCTACACCTGGCCTAGTACACTATTTCAGGCTGAAGATTAGGTTTGGCTGTTTTTTTGTTTCTGTTTTAAAGTGTAGGGTAAGAGGCCAGGCATGGAGGCTCATGCCTGTAATCCTAGCACGTTGGGAGGTTGAGGCAGGCCGATGACCTGAGGTCAGGAGTTCAAGACCAGCCTGGCCAACATGGTGAAACCCCGTCTCTACTAAAAATACAAAAATTGGCTAGGTGTGGTGGTGCGCGCCTATAATCCCAGCTACTCAGGAGGCTGAGGCAGGAGAATTGCTTGAACCCAGAAGGCAGAGTTTGCAGTGAGCCAAGATTACACCACTTCACTCCAGCCTGGGCAAAAGAGTGAAACTCTGTCTCAAAAAACTAAAAATAAAAGTAAAGGATAGGCTAAGGAGTGAGAAGGAATAGAATTTTACTCTTTCTCACATGAAAAAAAAAAAGCTGGAAGTATGCAACTGAGGGAAGGTGTGGGACCTCCATGGTCACAAGGGACCCATGGCTCTTCCTCCTGAGAATGTAGCTCCCTGGAATCCCCAGGAAACCCTCTACTCACAGCTCACCAATCAGCCCTAATGCAAGCAAGGCTGGAAAAGTAGAATTTTGCTGGGCACATAGTTGGTGTTCTGTTACTGAGGAAGAAGAGGAACATGAATATTGGGCAGGCATTTGCAGCCTCTGTCGCTTCTGCACATCCTTTGAGACTCCTCTCAAGCGTCATCATCTCCAGGAAGGCTTCCCTGTATCCTCCTTTTAGGCTCAGCACCTCTCAACCTGCATTCCAATAGCAATCTGCATGTTTCTCTGTTATACAACAGTAAAGCATTGTGTTAAAATTGTATCTAGGTCTTCCCCATAGGACCATACGCTTACAGAGAAATGCCCATCTTACTCGTCATTACACTCTTAAATGCCCAGCACATACAAGTACTTGGTAAGCGTGTGCTGAACTGAACTTACAGTTAATAATGTATATACTCCATAGGGCTAGAATCGTGTTCGTATTATATGTGTCTATATCAAATTCCCCGCACAGTGCCAGGCACACAGTCCACTCTCCATAATATTTACTGATGAATGGATGAATGAATGAATGAATGAATGAGTGAGTTATACTTAAGACAGACGAGTGTAGATGGAAGAAGTCTCTCTCAAAATGCCACTTTCCCAGTACATTGAAAAAAACAACTATTCATAAGCACAAATGGCTCCCCCAGCAGCAGGACACTGATGAGCAGTAATGAGAGAGGCTTTTTAATCCAGAGGCAACAGTGAGAAGAAAAATGAAATCAGTGGCAAACAAGCCTGGTTTCTGGGATGTAGAACATTCTGCAGAGAGAAGTTGGCTTGTATATAAGGACGCTAATCTAGGCAGGAACCTCTTGATGAGATTTCATTCCTTGCCCTGAAAAGAATATTTTATTTCTGCCACCAGAAACAAAAGAATAAAAATCCCTCATTATCTAACTTTGTGTGACTGTCACAGAAAGGAAAAAGCTTTTATGCCTACCTGAGAACCACAGTCTTGCCAAGAGAACCCTGAGATTCCACTCTTTTTGGGCTCTACTTGGCAGCTTTGAAATAAATCTATCAATCACTTGTCAGAAAGCCTGTCCTTGGGTTGTTTGTCTGTGTGTTTGTGTGTGGATATTTGCCCTAGCAGTATGGCTGCATATTTATTTAAGGTTAGGCCCTCCTGTTACTTTGAGTGTGGTCCTTAACAGAGAGGATGGCAAATCTCAGAGATGTACTGGCTTATCTTTTAATATGCAAACTGTACCTTCAAATCCTAACATCCACAGTGCCTGAGTTAGTTGAGCAAGCAGAATTGTTTAAGCTTCTGCCTAAACAGATCAGAGCAGATGAGTGCAAAGATAGAAACTATTTGACTGAAGAAGAAATGATAAAACTATTTTCTAGATTTCTACCATAACAAAAAGAACAAGCCAAACAGCTCACATAGTTTCAGAGATTTTTTAACCCATCAGAGAGCTGAGATAAAAAAAAAAACCTAAGTGAAGAAAATTACTAAAAGTAATAAGACTTTCCTGGAAGAGAATGTTATCAGAATTGACTAAATCATTCAACAGTTTAACAGAAGACTGAGCAGAAGAGGCAAGTATCAATGATCTTGAAGAGAGGTCAATATAAACTGTTCAAATAGAAACACAGGGGGATCTAATGTACAGCATGGTGACTAGAGTTAATAATGTTGTATTGTGTACTTGAAATGTGCTAAGACTAGGTCTTAAGTGTCCTCCACACACAGACACACACACACACACACACACACACACACACACACACACAGAAGGATAACTACGTGTGGTGATAGATGTGTTGATTAATTTGATTGTAATTATTACACAGTGTATACAGATATCAAGTCATTATGTTGTATGTGTTGAATATATAAGATTATTATTTATCAATTATACCTAATAAAGGTGGATAAAAAGGAAACACAAAGTGAAAAAAAGTAATAAACATAGACCAGAGTATCCAAGATCTGGTGAATATCAAACACTGTGTAATTGGAATCCAAGAAGAAAAAGAAAGAGAATGGACCAGAAGAAATATTTGAAAAGATAATGGTGAAAACTTTTCCAAAACTGATGGAAAACATCAAATTAAATACCCAAAAAGCACAGTGAATCTTAAGCAGTAGCAGTACAAAGAAAACAATGTGTTAAAACAAATTGCAGTCAAAATGCTGAAAACACAAGATAAGGAGATAATGTTAAGAGCTGCCAGAGGGAACCTCATTGTATGGAGGGAACGGTGATAAGAATGAGGGCTGACTTCTCCATCAAAAACAATGGAAGCCAGAAAACAATGGAATGATATGGAAAGAAAAAAATGTATACCAAAATTCCATATCTAGTAAAAAAAAAATCCCCAAAAGAAAGGCCCCCAAAAATAACATTTTCAGATGGCAAAAGCTGACAGAATCCATCAGACTTGCACTGCATGAAATACTGAAATCACTTCTGCAGGTTGAAAGGATATGAAGTGAAGCCCAGATCTGTAGGAAGGAATGAGGAACATCAGAACGTATAAAAATGTAGGTCAGCTCCAAGATGATTTTTTAAAATCTCAATGTTAAGAAGTCATCATTATTACCAAAAGAAGCAAGCCAGAAAGCGTGTCGCCTTTCAAAAAGAACTAGAGCAATAAGTAAACACTGAGGCAGCAAGGCCTAAAGCAGGTCCTGCATGGGCCAGTCTTGACGACGGTATGAAAGAAGACCCACCGTCTAGACTGCTGTCTCTGTCACTGCCACTTTTTGCATACTCCAAGCTGCTAGAGTCAGTGATTGAAGGGCTTTCTAACCTCTGCAGCTCAGCTGGCGAGGATCGCAGCCTATCGCTTTCATTGACCACAAGGATCTGAGCTCTGCAGAAGCAGTTGTCACCTCCTTGAAGAGCTAAGGCTTCCAAGGAGATATTTTGTGGGTTGAACTGGCTAAGGATGTTGTGGTAAGCCAAGATTGCACCATTGCACTCCAGCCTGGGCAACAAGAGCGAAACTCCTTCTCAAAAAAAAAAAAGTACCTAAAGGTCTCTGTATGTTGATGTCTACCATCCTAGCTCTATGGAGTACAGTATCTTAAATGTAAGTGAATAATACTATAATATTGCAGGATGGTTGCAGGGCTTGGATTTAGGTGCTTCCAAAATTTGGATGGAAATGTTGGAAAAGTGATCACTAGACAAAGATTATACTTCCAAAGTGGACACTTTATCTTTACCACTGTGTATGCAGTTCTGATGTTGCTTTAGCTGGGGCTGAGTTTCAGCCAAGTCTTTCAGGCTTATAGTACATTGAATTTCCGATTCATGCTGAATCAAAACTTTGGCCTTTACCTGTTTCAGTCCATGGGGACCAAGAAATTGGAATACTCCATATCTGGATATCAAAATGGTCAAAGAAAGCATCTGGTAGGTATAGTGCAGGTTGATGGAAAGATCCCTCTAACCTTGGTAGTTGATGCCCTCAGAAAAGTGCTGCCAGATCTCAAATGCATCCTGTCCAAAATCAAGGAGGGGCAGGATTATATGGCCAATTTCAGGATTTTTAATGTCTTCTTGGACTCAGTTGACCTCTGGAAAACATGTTCAAGAGCCAATTAGGCAGGATCAGGAAGGATAAGCCCAGGCAGAACTAAACAGTCGTCATTCTGAAAGCTGGGAAAGTTTTGGCATCCTTGGTAACAAGGGAGGAGGGGGGTCAGGAGAGGCACCAGCTGACAGCGAAGCTGACCTGGCAGTCACCTTCCAGAGGCCGTGCTGAATCTGGATGCCTCAGGAATTCTACTGGTGCCCCCTGCCACTTTCTTCAATAATATCTCACTGACCACTCCAGCCAGAAGGGCTCACACTGACCTTGGAACCCCTTGGTGCTCAGTCACCCATAATTCTCATTAGGTAGTTTTTTCTCTATTTAGTATTTATGTAAGTATTTATCTCTCTGACTTTCTTGGTGTTTCTAGTACATTGCAGTCTACTATACATAGAACTTCTGACATCTTCATACCCCTATAGCCTACTGTAGTGCCTTGTTAATACTAAGTGCTCTACCAAACAAAAAAATTGAGTGAAGAATTTCTGAGGAAATAGAAAATATTCTTGGCCTCAGACCTATAAAGCCAGTTTTGAGCAAAAAAATCATGGATTATTTAAAGTATGCCAATTTGGGGATGCAAAGCGTATTCTGTGTGTTTTTATTGCTACAGTTCTCCAGAGAAACAGGATGATATTTTCCAGCTACAGAATGTGTTAGCAGCAATTCCCAACTAATTCAGCTTATTTTTCAGCAAGTCAACCTCTGTTAACGACATATTAAATTTTGGGTTTTTTTATATGATCACCCTGGGGAGACATTCAAAGTATACCTTTTAATAAGGGTGAGCTATATTGCTGATCGGACATCATGGTGTCATTTCACTTAAGAGAATATTTTTCCAGAAAGACACACTTTAATGACTGGTCAAACATACTAACCGTCTTATCTTTGCTTTGGGCCATATAACTAATATAGCTAGTCATTAGCTTCAAGGTAATGGAAGAGCACGTTCTACCGTATTAACTGAATACCAAATCAGCTCCTAAAATACCTCCCCCTGTGGTATTTCGACTGAAAAATGCCAGCTTATAAACCACAGATAGCTGGAAGTTCAGGTGTTTCAGAATAAAAGCATGTTGTCAGGATAACATTGTTAGATGTAAACGATTTCAGGCTCACTTTTGATCTGATCTCTCTAGATGGACTAGACTTTGGTCATATTGGGAGACAGTAGAGGCTAATATTGTGCAAAGATGAAAAGGATGAGACAAAGCATGTGTAGGTCCCTACCGTGGTGAGTCCCCGCTCATTGCAGGTGGCGGCATTTGGCACTGTTGACTGTTCCCTCCCCTGCTAGCTTGTGGGTGCCCTTCTCACCCACCTTTCCAGCCATCTTCCCCCACCCATTGCCATCCTTCGCAGCCCATATTACAAGCTGGTCTTCCACCTGCCCTTTAACCACTGTTATTTTCAAGGTGGCCATCCTTGGTCCTCTCTTCAAGCCAAGCCCTCCTTCAGACCTTCTCGTGTATTTCTGCAATTCTGACTGCCTATAGTTGATAGACCCCAAGTCTGTCTCTCTAACTAGACCATTCTCTTGAGCTCCTGGATTATACTTCAAATTGCCTACTGGATACCTCCACTTGGAATTTTCATAAGCATTTCAAATGTAAAATGTCAATATTTGAGCTCATTTTTCCACCTCTTCCCTCACCCACATGCAACCCTGTCCTGTCTCTTCTTACCTCGGTCCTTGCAACGAGTGGCACTTAGAATCCTCTATGCATGTATTCCAGACCCTTTTATTTCCAGTGGCTGACTGATAACTGATTGATTCTGAAGGCCAATGATTCCTGCATCCACCTCCTCTTTCCTATTAACTCAGGGTCCCCCACTCTTTACCTCAACTACTGAAACAACCTACACTCTTCCTGCCTTGAGTGTATTCCCCCTAGTAATCCATCCTTTATCCCCATATCATACAATATGATCATAACACCCCCCATGCAGTGATTCCCTAGAGCTTAAAAACCTCAGCTCCCTAACACCGTCTAGTTTGTTTTCTGGACCCTCTGGCCTCATCTTCCACCTACCCTCCCCCTCTACCATCCCCCTCATCTCCAGCAACACCTTATACTTAACTCATGTTGAACCATTTCCGAGTCCAGAACTCACTGAGTACTTTTCAGACCTCCAGACCTTTGCACAGGCTGCTGTTTCCTCTGAGCCACTGGCTAGCAAAACTCTTTCTCTGTCCCTGACGACAAACTTGACCTTCAGTTCTGTTTTCTGGAAAACTGATGCAGGTGGAATGTTTATGGGGTTAATAGGCAGTAAGTACTTATGATAAAGATGACTCTTGGACCAGGCGTGGTGGCTCACGCCTGTAATCCCAGTACTTTGGGAAGCAGAGGCAGGCAGATCACGAGGTCAGGAGATCGAGACCATCCTAGCCAACATGGTGAAACCCCGTCTCTACTAAAAAAAAAAAAAAAAAGAAAAATTAGCTAGGCGTGGTGGCGCGTATCTGTAATCCCAGCTACTTGGGAGGCTGAGGCAGGAGAATTGCTTGAGCCAGGGAGTCTGAGATTGTAGTGGGCCAAGATCGTGACACTGCACTCCAGCCTGGCGACAGAGCGAGACTCCATCTGAAGAAAAAAAAAAAGATAACTCTTGGTTGGTGTGTGGTATCTTGACAGGCAGGACTGTAAATGAACTATAAATACCTGGGAGAAGCCACAGCTGTGGACGTCCATGGAAGTCATGCTCACGGCGATCAAGTTGTGTCTTCTTCAGCTTGGCCTTGTGCCTCTGGAACTCCTGCCAGCACATGTGGTACCTGGGGCATCTATCCCAGCATTGCTCCTTACCTACCAGCATGTCTCCTTCCTCAAAGCCAAGTGATCACGGGGGTTCCGAGAAGTGTCCCCTGGCCCTCCCTGCTGATATGCTGCTGCTTGTCCTGTGTCCTTCTAACTGACTCCAATGCCAACTGTAGCCCGTTATGTTCCAGAGATCTTAAATGGATATTTGGACCTGAGACTATCCAGAGGGAGTATTGTACCTCCTTTGCCCATTATTCCCAAGCAATGTCTAACCCACTTTTCAGGATCTTGGTCAAAGGCACTCTCCTCTGTAAACACACGGTGCCCATCGATAAGAATTAAATAAAATAATCTTTTGTTGCAACCTCTGTGACGTCCTAAAATAACACGGATTATAGTTCTGTTATAAACTTTGGTTGTATTACCTCCAAAATCTGTCCTCTACTCTAAGCAGATGACTTATTGAGGGTAGGATCAATTGCTGTTTATATTTGTTCGTACTATTCCTGCACCATGCCTGCTTCACCCTGTGGGGACACATTAAATGTTGAATTGTTGGATGAATGGATGGATGGATGGACTGATAGATGGATAGTTGAATTAAAAGAAAGAAGCATATGTGATTTGATGGATAAATAGATTTTTTTTACAAAATATCAACAGCCATTTCCCTATCTAAATAAAATAATGTAAGCAGCACCAAGAAACCAACTTTCAATGTAATACTTTCTGCTGACCCATTTCTGGGCCAGAAATCTCCCATTAGGGGTAAGTCATTGAAAGCCTCTAAATTATGAAGAAGGAGACAAAGAGAAAACCAAATAACTGAACTGTTATAGCAAATGTTATAGTGGCACCAGTTAGCTAGTTTCCTAGGACCCTGGAGAAATCTACATATAAGTGGAAACCTCTAAATAGAGATGAGAAAAATCAGGAAAATAGCTTGCTTGTGAGGGAGTTCTAGGGCTGACAGCAGGGTGGATCTCAGAGAAGCTGGGGCATCAGGAAGGCCTGCTACCCTGCGGGCCAGAAGCTCTAGGCATTCCTGTGAACAGATCCAGGGATTCAGGGAATTCCATCCTTCCCACTGCTTTGCTCAGAACCAGGTCCCTGCACTCCACACTAAGAAATGGTGGCTCCATTTGTAAACAGGCCTCTGATTTATTTCCACATGTGCATAGCTTGGACTTTCTCAAAAGTAAACTAAAACCAAATGAATTACTTAATTCACACCATATTCTGGAATTAACAGTCACTTCAAGGGCATTTCCGAGAATATTCTCATTCTTAATAGAGAGAACACAGCATTTCCTTTAGGTTGCAGCCCGCAAACACACCCACTGTCAAGTTCGATCAGGTTTCCACTGTGATTAATCTGGAGAACAAGCCTTACCTGAAAAATGGTGATCACTGAGGGCGGCGCTAAGTACCACATCTGAAAGTAGCTTCTTTTGGTTACTGGGCCACTAACAGGGCCCTGGCTGTCAGCAGACACTCTCTGAGGAAGGAAGTGCTTGCAGCTTAAGAAAGCTCAGCCTTGCCTTAAAATCCTTCCCGGATACTATCATGGTTTTCATTCCTGTCTTCCCTCCAGATAAGATGAAGGGATTTGAGGCTGTCCAAATAAAGATATGCACTTTAAAAAGAAAAAAAAAACCATGAAAATGGCTTCTGGTAATTATAAGGTTTAGACCAAGGATACTAGCAAGTCATGGTGACCATATGCTCTTCACTTTCCTAAAAATTTACAAATTTCTGGCAAAGTCAGTATTTCTCCATTGACAAGCCTGCCTACCCACAGCCTAACACATGCAGACAGTACAGAATTCCATAGACATGGAGTTACTGTCATGGTGAGCGCGAAGCTAATAAATTTAGTGCCCATTGCTCTGTAGAAGAAAACAAACACATATTTTAAACACAACCTTTGAGCTTAATGGCTGAAATGTTTTTGTACCTTGGAAATGCTCCTTTGCTATTAAATCAAGGATAATCATAGTTCATTTAAATGTAGGAAGGAAATAATTGATGTTTTCACATTACTGAGCATTTGGTTCAAACACTGGCTCTGCAGTAAACAGCATGCAGACACTTTAGGAGACAGGCAGCCGGCAGGAGGTAGACAGACGGCTGCCTCCACCGCGGCGAGGGCCAGGGAGCTGTGATAACGGCTTCTAAAGTTCGCATCAGTTGCACTTATGGTCGATCACACCAGGCACCCAAGATTCTGGATGAAAGTGCTTCACAATTCTCTCTACTTAATAGTTAAAATTTCAATCATATTCTCCAATAATGATCATGATTAAAGAATGACAACACGTTTCTGAAATCTGTAAGTGGCAGCGGAGACACCAGGCCTTCTTTAGCTCGATAAGCAGCTGCACTAAGATTTATTTATGTTCTGTCAAACCCAAAGGTTTTCTTAAAGGAGGCTACCCTTTTTCTTTCTAGCTAAGGGAATCTGAATGTACAAAGAGCTGTATTTCTCTTTTTCTTCTTATAAGTATTCCCATAACAGCTGGGATAGTCTGTTTTTCTTTCCAGAGTTTTGAGCAGCCCGTGTAAATCAGAAGGCGGTCATTGTCTGCATGACAGTTCAGCCTGTGTCCCATAAAAGCCCACAACCCTTGAAATACCAAATCACCTTTTTTGTAGGTCTTTTGATTATTGGCATCCTTTTCCCAAAAAACTACAAAGGAAAGACAAAAGAAGGCCACTTTTTCTTTAACTTACATGTGCGGTCATCTACAAAATGTTGGACTTCTTATCACACGTTTTGATATTAAGAGTATGGTAACACACACACAGGAAGTTGGTGATTCCCATTCTCCCTATTTTCAGAACCAGTCTCTTCTCTAGAGACACGTTTGTACCTAACAGTAGATTTTCATATTCCTTGATTTTGCTTTCTGACCTTCTTGGAGTTTTCAGTAATGTATCTTCAGCCCTCAGATCACAGAGCATTCATTAATTCACTCATGCATCCATTCATCCTCCCATCCATCTATCCACACATTCAGCAGTCATGTCTTATCATTGTTCTAGGCACTGTATATAAATATAAACATGAATTTTGAATTATTTGTATGACATCCATGTGTCCTTTCAGAATACAGTTGTATCATTGTAGGGCAATTAGAAGAGGTCATTTCTATTAAATTAGTAGCTTTTTTATTTGATGTTTTCAGTAGAAATTACTAGAGTTCTATATTCAGTGGGGATGCATTCAGAGTTAGTGTCAATATATTGTGTAAGTGGAGGAATCTTGAATAGTTGGATCCTGCACTGGCCCAGCTGCCCATCCTCCTTGCAAAGCGCTTAACAGAGACACATGTGTAGGAAAAGTAATGGAATGCATTATTATTAGCCTTGGCTTTATTACAAAATCTCATGGGTTTAACTTTGGTAAAACTGGGTGTACTGAGTGGAGAACTCCTGGACTCCTAAGAACCAGGAGGTCTGGAAGAGAGCCTTGCATAGCGAAGACGCTCAGTGGATATTTGTTAAAGGGGGAAGTTGGACTATTCACCAGGCTAGAGTGCAGTGGCGCGATCTCAGCTCACCACAACCTCCGCCTCCCGGGTTCAAGAGATTCCCCTGCCTCAGTCTCCCAAGCAGCTGGGATTACAGACATGTGCCACCATACCTGGCTAATTTTTTGTATTTTAGTAGAGATGGGGTTTCACCATGTTGGCCAAGATGGTCTCGATCTCCTGACCTTGTGATCTGCCCGCCTCACACCACCCTTCCACGCCCAAACCCAGGTCCTGAACTCGGCTCTCTGGCAGGACCACAGTGGAGGCAAAGGCTCTGAGAGGGCAAGCGTTTGGCTTCAAAGTCCTAGCACCACTCCAGGCCTCCTCCAGCTGCCACACTACCTCTGGTTTGCCTAGGAGAAAAGGTTCCCTGAGCAATGAGACCATCTCTTCTCCTGAGGAAGCCCTGAGCTCTCTGGCCATGTGGGTGGAAGAGGAAGAGGAAGGGTCATGTGAATGTACCCCAGACCCTTTCGCCCTCTGACCACCCATACAAAGCAGACCCAGGTCAGCATTCGCGAACCCAAAGAGCAGCTTTCTTTTGGGACAGTTCAGTGCCCTGTCCTTGATCCTCTTTATTCTTGGACAGGATTCAAGCTGGTGATGTGAGAGAATGGATGTATTAGTCAGGGTTCTCTAGAGGGACAGAACGAATTGGATAGATGAATATATGCAGGGGCGTTTATTAAGGAGAACTGACTCACACAGTCACAAGGAGAAGTCCCACAATAGACTGTCTGCAAGCTGAGGAGCAAGGAAGCTGGTCTGACTCCCAAAACCTGAAAAGTAGGGAAGCTGACAGAGCAACCTTCAGTCTGTGGCCAAAGGCCTGAGAGCCCCTGGCAAACCACTGGTGTAAAGTCCAAGAGTCCAAAAGCTGAAGAACTTGGAGTCTGATGTTCCAGGGCAGGAAGCTTTCAATGCGGGAGAAATTTGAAAGCCGGAAGACTCAGCCAGTCTAGGCCTTCCACGCCCTTCTGCCTGCTTTTATCTTAGCCGCACTGGCAGCCGATTAGATTTTTGCCCATCCAGATTGAGGGTGAGTCTGCCTCTCCCAGTCCACTGACTCAAATGTTAATCTCCTTTGGCAACACCCTCACAGACACACCCAGGAACAATACTTTGCATCCTTCAATCCAATCAAGTTGACACTCAATATTAACCATCACAATGCAGGACCCTTTCACTTCCCCTAGAAGCCAACACTCTCCTTAGAAAAACATTTTTTCATAGTGATTTTGAATGGGAAGAAACTATAAAGACACATGGCCAGGCTTGAAATTCTTTTCAATATTTGCTTCTCTATAATATGTTGATATGAGTTAAAGTATGTGTATATTTATTTGTATGCACCTAATTTTTTTTTTTTTGAGACGGAGTCTTGCTCTGTCGCCAGGCTGGAGTGCAGTGGCGCGATCTCAGCTCACCACAACCTCCACCTCCCGGGTTCAAGAGATTCCCCTGCCTCAGTCTCCCAAGTAGCTGGGATTACAGACATGTGCCACCATACCTGGCTAATTTTTTGTATTTTAGTAGAGATGGGGTTTCACCATGTTGGCCAAGATGGTCTCGATCTCCTGACCTTGTGATCTGCCTGCCTCAGCCTCCCAGAGTGCTGGGATTACAGGTGTGAGCCCCTGTACCTGGCCCACACCTAATATTTCTATAACTTCATGGCACCAGGGACCGGATGTGATTTCCTCAGCTAGAATAGCCTACACTGATAGGCCTCTATAAAAAAAGGAATGATTAGAATGCTTTCATTTGAAATTTGTCTACTCACTGGGTAGCATTTAGTAGGCTGATGTAAATAGCAAGTCATTCATGCAGCAAATATTTCTGCAGTGTCTTCTGCATGCTGGCCATCGTGCTGGGTGTTTAGAATACAGTGTGTCAGGCCGGGCGTGGTGGCTCACACCTGTAATCCCAGCATTTTGGGAGGCCAAGGCAGGTGGATCACAAGGTCAGGAGTTCAAGACCAGCCTGGCCAAGATGATGAAACCCTGTCTCTACTAAAAATACAAAAATTAGTTGGGCACGATGGCAGGTGCCTGTAATTCCAGCTACTCGGGAGGCTGAGGCAGGAGCATGACCTGAACCCCGGGGGCAGAGGTTGCAGTGAGCCGAGATCATGCCACTGCGCTCCAGCCTGGGTGACAGAGTGAGACTCCATCTCAAAAAAAAAAAAAACAGGCATCAAATTAAACCAAACTGACAGTCCATGGTCTCAAGAAATCTATGTTCTAATAAGAGAGACAGGATATGACAAATCTAGATGTAATATAATGTCTAGAGAAACCAGTGTTATGAAGAAAAATATAGCTGGGGAAGAAAATACAGAGAAACTGAGGCAATTGGGGGAGTGGAAGGATGATTTTAGACAGGCTAGATGGTTTTACTGGAGAGGTGATGTGTCTCAGCAGTGACCTAGATGAAGTTATGGACAAGAGAAAGTCACTCAGGAATCCAAGTTAAGTGCAATTGGCCTCCAGAAAGTAGTCAATCTAATGGGACTTCAGTAGCCCTAATGGTGGGCTGGATTTCTCACACTGGCTTTGGTGCTTTTCAACCCACATATTCTAAATTTCAGTATAACTACAATGCTGGCACAAAGTTCCCCCAAAATAAACTTGGGCTTGCTCCAGGGACTAACAGTTTCAAAACCCCAGATATTAAGAAACTCCCGTGACTATCATTATCGTTGAGTTAGAGAGCACACCAAAAGCATAGACGAAGCTTAGAACCTGGACTCAAGACCACAAATGAACTGCTGTTCTTCCTGCCTGGTTAAGGAAGGAATTGGAAAGGTTTCCTCAAGCAGTCAAGGGTTTCCCAAAGCCACCCTAACCCCAGCCAGTGCCTTCTTCAAGAACTTCAGAGTATGGAGAATTACCCAAGGATCTAATAACGTGAGCCTGAGGTCTTTCTCTCACAGGACCTAGGATAATATGGAAAGTGAGCTCAAAAGACACAGGCTATGTACTGTCAGTGCTAATGCTACCCCGACCTATAGAACCCCTGCTGCCGTTCTGTGACCCAAGGGGACATCGCCAAAATGCTGCTGGCAACCCTAGCGAGTTGCGTGCATCGTTACTTTTAGGTTTCTTTCCATCTCAGAAAGAAAGAAATAAAAAGAAACCATGTGTGGTCTGTGCTTGCTTGACAAATTAGTCTCTCAATGTATTTACTGACATCAGAATTTGCATTGCAGACACCAAGAAAACACTTCTGTTACATATTGTAGTAAAGAATAGTAATGCTTTTTTAGTTTCTCATCTCACTAAATAAAAAATAAGATACTAATCTTTCCCTCTGAAGAATTCAACTACCAACTGGTACATTACTGATTTTTCTATGTGAATAATGTGTATAGTAACTACTAGTATTCCCAGAAAGGATAATCATAAAGTTAACTTTTTTTGAATTTGGGGAGAGGGGAAGGGGAAGGGGAGGGGAGGGGAGGAGGAAAGGAAGGAAGGGAGGAAAGGAAGGAAGGGAGGGAAGGAGGGGGGGGAGGGAGGGAGGGAGGGAGGGAGGGAGGGAGGGAGGGACCGACCATTGTGCATTAGTTGGAGTTCTCTTTATTTCAAAGAATTGACTTACATAGCCATGGAGGCCAGCAAGTCTGAATCCTACAAGGCGGGCCAGAAGGTTGGGAACGGAGCAGGAGCTGATGTCATAATCTTGAAACAGAATTTCTTCTTCCTCTGAGAAACTTCAGTTAAGGCCTTTCAACTAAATGGATGAGGCCCGTTAAGTACCAAGGGGCAATCCCACTGATGGTAGATTTTAACCCCATCTACAAAATACCTTCACCACAACACCCAGAGTAATGTTTGGTTTAATAACTGGGTACTAAAGACAAGCCAAGATGATACACAACACACGTTGTTTATCTACACAGGCAAGAGTCTGAGAAGTATTTGAAGGATTTAATAACACATGCACACACACAGATTATGAGAGTTTCTATAGTATGATGATTAAGAGTACAAAATGAGTGACAGAGCCAAGATGTTAAGCCCAGGCAGTCTGACTCCCCGCCCTCCTAACTGCTACTCAGTACTGTTCACTTGTTCAAGGCTCAAGCCCTCAATGGCTATAAAGGATTGAATATTCCATTTTTAAAAAACTTTCATCAAATAGATTGTGAATTAATGGCCTTAGAATTTGCAACTATCAAAAATGGCTATGAGAGATATCAAAAATACGATTGAATACATGAAAAATGTGTGTGGTCCTATATAGACTATGACAATACAGAATTTTATTAAGCCTGACGTGATCTTGAGATGGAAATATATTTATGTCTTAAGAGCACAATAGTGCAAAATTCTGCCAAGTGACTTGAGTGGAGGTATTTTATATATATATAAAATATATATGATATTAGAGAGAGAGAGAGAGAGAGAGAGAACTTGGATTTAAAGTCAAGGGCTCCCTGCCCCTCGCCTATGAGTTATGGAATCATCACTATGGCAACTATAAATAGGACTCAGTGGATCCCACCTAGGTCATCATGAAGAATCTAGTCAGCACCCCAGCTAAATGTTTTGATTATAACGCAACTACAAGCAAATTGAGAGGACAATCCCAAAAATAATACAGGAACATAATCTAAAATAGTTGTGTGGGATGGTGCAATAGTTTCCTTAGTAGCTAATCATCTTTCACCCTAAAAGATTTAGAATTAAGTAGAGAAGTGTTTTAAAGAATAAAAAAACACAGAACCAATATTTTGTGTTAAGGAATTTATACATACTTGAACTTCTAAAGGAATGTGGTTAATTAATGAAACAGCTCAGCCTTGTGACTTAGCCTGAAACACAATTGAGTAATTGATTGAGGCTGGGGATATTAAGTTGAACTCTGACAAAGTTTGTAAACAGTATCAAAGCCATTCGGAGAACTTAAGGCTCACTATCTCTATTGCTTTGATTTATTCGTAGGTTATTTAAGTCCTCAGGAAAAAAAAAAAAAAAAACTATTTTTTAAATCAGACTTTGGAAGTACTTAAGAATGTGTTAAGGCCGGGCTCAGTGGCTCATGCCTGTAATCTCTCAGCATTTTGGGAGGCCGAGGTGGGTGGATCACTTGAGATCAGGAGTTCGAGACCGGCCTGGCCAATATGGTGAAACACCATCTCTACTAAAAATACAAAAATTAGCTGGGTGTGGTGATGTGCCTGTAATCCCAGCTACTCAGGAGGCTGAGGCAGGAGAATCGCTTGAACCCAGGAGGGAGAGGGTGCAGTGAGCCAAGATCACGCCACTGTATTCCAGTCTGGGCAATAGAGTGAGACTCCATCTCAAAAAAAAAAAAAAAAAAAAAACAGAAAAAAAGAAAAAGAAAAGAAAAAAGAAATAAAAGAATGTCTTAAATTTATAAATGCAGTTTACAACGTTTAAAGGTGACACCATTTTTCTACAAAATTAAGGGACCTATTTTGAGGGTTCCATGGACTGGCCAGGAAATCCGCCAAGACCAAAGCAGTCCCCTAATTCTCTAAGTTTCACTCATGGGCCACCTGCTGTCACTGTTGGCAGCTCCCTGCCCACCCAAGCTTGCAAATGACGCATCCTGGATGGCCTTTCTAATATTTATCGGCATTGTACAAAACCACTGTTGACTGCCACTTTCTCTTGGAATCATCTTGCTCATATTCTTGAGACAGGTTACTCTGGCCATTCAAGGATGGGTGGTGCCTCAGCTTTGGGACTGGGTAGGTCCCTCTGGGAGCAGAGGCTGTGGGCAGCAGGTTCCCTCGGGCAGGCTGTGGGCAGGTGGCATCCTGAGGCTGCCTTGCCTCCTGTTGATGGAGTCTGTTGATGGAAGTGTAGTGACAGGCACAAGGAAGGCTTCTCAGTGCTCTGCCTATGCTAATCAGGCCACATCCTAACTTTATATTCAATGCTTGGTCCCAAAATCAAAAGGGAGCTGACAGAGGACAATGTTCAGACCTCTCCAGAGAGGTCTTCTCGTGGAAGTCATTGAAGAAACTGGAGCTATTTTATCTGGAAATGAGATGACGGTAGGATAAAAGAGACCCCTGTTTTTAATAGTTCATTTGTTGCAATGGGAGATTGGCCTTGGGAGGTGTTCAAGACGATTTTCTGCAGTGCTGGGACCTAAGAGAAATCACATGGAAACACATCAGGCCGAAGTTAGCCCCTTTGCCAGTTCCCTTCCCGTCGGTTCTGTTCTAGTCCTCAAGGCTTCTCCATTACCTGCTTACCTGCCTCTTTAAAAACAAGAACGCATGCCCTGGGCTCTTCCACAGGCAAAAGTGTTTGACTTTCATATTGTTCGTATTGTTGATTTTTTGCAGTTGTCTTCTATGCGTGGCAAGTAACACAATTCAGTGTTTTCTATTTACGTTAATGGTATGATATTTATTTTGGAATAATTTTAATGAAATTAAGAAAACAAGCCAGGCATGGTGGCTCACGCCTGTAATCCCAGCACTTTGGGAGGCCAAGGTGGGCAGATCACAAGGTCAGGAGATCGAGACCATCCTGGCTAACACGGTGAAACCCCGTCTCTACTAAAAATACAAAAATTAGCTGGGCGTGGTGGCGGGCGCCTGTAGTCCCAGCTACTCGGGAGGCTGAGGCGGGAGGATCACTTGAACCTGGGAGGCAGAGGTTGCAGTGAGCTGAGATCACACCACTGCACTCCAGCCTGGGCGACAGAGCAAGACTCCATCTCAAAAAAAAAAAGAAAGAAAAAGAAAACATTAAGTAAATCATGGTATGAGTGGTTTACAGATATGCTGAAACTTATGGAGGAGGCAAGAAAACAATTGGGCATTGGAAACACCAGTGCAGATTGTTACGTATTGCAAAGTGGGGTAAATGGTATCACTTGCATGTGGCATGTCAGAGGCAGCCGGCAGGGTAGAAGTTCTCACAATAGATGGAGCTTCGCAACATGGGATGTGTTCTTACCAGTGAGCTTCTGGCTGAGTCAGGGAGGCGTAGCAAGACGTCATTTTTCACGAATGCTGCAGCAGGGGTCCTTTATGCCTCTGGATGGTCCCTAAGGCTCAGCATCTTTGCCAATGGCAATCAGAGCAAGTCCTCCTTTGGCCATACACCTTCCCCCTCTTCACTCCCCTCTCTGATCTTAGGAGAGACTCAAAAAGGTATAAAGGAACACAGTGAGGCCTTCTTAAGCTCAAGGAATCAACAGTTTATTTATTTTCATTTCCCTGTGTATTTTGAGGTTGGAGGATAATGCAGGCAGCCAGACCACCTGTACCTTACCTCTTGGGAGCCAAAGCTATGAGGCAGCTATAGGGAGGATGAGTAATGGATCAGCAAAGAGGCAGGCACCCTTGGCTCTGGAACAACTAAAGTCTCGTGGGTGGGTGTGGGGGTCGTGGCAGTGCATTGAAATGGAGAAACCAAAGACGTTCCATTCCCAGTGCTTCTGTTTTCCTGCACTTTCTCATTGCTTCCCTACACCTGTCTGTGTAGAACAATAACCATGAATATCATTATAAACTAGAAAGTATGACTGGTTCTAGAAGTCTAGTCAGTGCCTCACTGTCGCTGACTCAGTCCAACACCCACCATCTCTGGTGGGACAAATCTCCACTTTGGTTCTGATTTCCTCTTTGAGGTCTAGATGCCAGTTTTCAGCAACTACCAAACAGTTTTTCTTGGCTAAGCCTCTTCACCACGTGCACTTACTGGTCAGCTTATTTTATTGTTGCTTTGACTTAGATTTCCATGGAATATGAACATGAAAAGAGAGTCTTTTTGTCAAACACTAGGAGACATTTCACATATTACGGCCCTGAGTACGTTCAGAGTTACCTTCTTTGAATAAAATCGCCTTTCCCTGGGGCCCATGACGAGCAGTGGGAGAGTACATACGGATAGATGAAAAAAGATTTTTCTCTATGTCAATCTTGAAACCTTCTCTGAGTTTATGTTTCTTTGTTTGTTTTTCTCCCTAGTTACTTGTGTTTTAAGTTGTTGAAGGCAAGTGACCTGGTTTGACAGTTATTTTGCTTAGAGGACATGCTAAATCATGGGACAAAATCCAATGTCAGATTTTGAAACCGAGGCATTACTATTTTATATTGGCAGAATTGACTGAGCATACAAATTATAAATTGCAAGCATAAGCCAAGTAATTGTAATAATAATACACACAGTGTCTTTTCTGTCAGGTTGGTCCAGATCAATAACCACAAACCATTTATCCCAGACAACGTTCTTCCCTGAGCCCTGACGGTCTCATTCATAACACCTGTAAGTAAGCCCTCCCCCTTTTGACCCCTTACCACTTTATTCTGAGCAGTCAGCCTCTCAGATGCACCACCTTTTTAATGTGACCTTGGGGAGAAAACACGGGGCTTCCTGTGCTGCCAGAGTCCCAAAGTCATCCTCTACCTTGAACGCTTTTATTTTAAAATAATAGTGCCTCTCATTTGGGAAGGTCAACTTGGACTCCAGCTTATAAGGATTGTCCAGCAAAGAAATGAAAGAGTAGAGGAACAGCTATTGCTCCTGTGGCTCGTGGCTTCCCAGATTTGCAGGGAGTGCCTTTCCAGCCAGAGATGTCTAGCGTCTTGCCCCTACAAATTAGGAGGAAGCAAATAAAAGCCTTGCACATAATGTGTAGCAAAAATGCAAATATTTGGATGGAAAAGATATACAGGAATGTCAGCATAGATGCTACCTCGAGGGACACAGAAAGAGAAGGAAGAAAAGAAAGAGGGAAGAAACCGAGATAAGAGAATCACAAGATCTTTATGTCTGTAACCTTTGCTTTTTACAAATTTGAAGCAAAAATGCCCCCCAAAATCAGCATTAAATCTAAGATGTGGATGTGTGAGTGCTGATTACATTAGTCTTTATATTTTCTGTGTTTTAGAACAATTTCATTACATGTGTGTATATACACATACATGTATATGCATGTGTATATGTCCATCTAAAATAATCAAAATGCTTGGGATCCAGTTAAATAATTCATTCAAGGGTTGTGTGAGAGCAGCCATTCAGAGATACGCAGACACCAAAGAATGATGAACTTCTGATATTCTAAGAATCCAGTGAAATATTCCTGGTGTGGGGAAAAGTGAAGATCTTTTATGGAGGCAAAAGGGAGGTGCTGAACAGAATCACAGCGTTTTCCATACAACGGCTAACACACAGATGGAAGATTTGATTGGCTACTGTTGATTTCACTCTAAGGGGGTTGCTTAGCATTTTATTATAAAGAGATAACAATGACCAAGGTCTCTACCTCCCACATCATTCAGTCTGGTTTGAATGAAGGCTGTAAGTCTGGTTAATGTCTAAGATCTCAAAACAAAAATCAGGAAGCAGTGGTCACGCACCAGAGAGGAAAAACAGCCTGCTCTCACAACTCCATTTCCAGGGCTTAACTTTCCTCTAGGCCTATGAAATTTGGAAGGTCCTGAAATTTTCTTTTGTTTTTACATATATGTATGTATGTTTTAAAAGAAAAAGGAGGCCAGCCACGGTGGCTCACACCTGTAATCCTAGCACACTGGGAGGCCAAGGCGGGCCGATCATGAGGTCAGGAGATCGAGACCATCCTAGCTTACACGGTGAAACGCTGTCTCTACTAAAAATACAAAAAATTAGCCAGGCGTGGTGGTGCATGCCCGTAGTCCCAGCTACTCGGGAGGCTGAGGCAGGAGCATCGCTTGAACCCGGGAGGCGGAGGTTGCAGTGAGCTGAGATCACGCCACTGCACTCCAGCCTGGGCGACAGAGAGAGATTCCATCTCAAGAAAAGGAAGGAAAGAAAGGATGGCAGAGGAGTATGGGAGATTATTCCCCAACTTGTCTTCCTTACAGGGGGCCTTTTCTAAACTTAAACCAATACACAGAAGAAAAGTTATTTATAACTAAATCAAAATGTAAATTCATTTCTAATGAGTTCAGTTCTGAAAAGGTTTGGGGAATTCTGCTGTTAGGAGTTTTGAAGTGAATTTTAGGGTTTAGCCATGGGAAACCCTAGATTAAACATGTCAGAGAGAATTGAAGAATTCAGACACGCAGGGAAAAGCTGGTCAATGAACAACAGCAGCCCCTTCTCTGAGTGAAAAAGCAGCTTTCGGTTAACTGCACAGGGGGACTTAACTGTCCTAGTAGCAGGAAAGATGTTGCTATAGTAACGCTCAGCATGGGGTGAGAAGGAAAATGGGATTAAAAAAGGATATTTTCCTTGTATTGGCTTCTTTCCTTAAAGATCATTAAGAAGTCACCTACCCACAGCTAACAGAAAAGAACTCCTATTTAGCCTTAAGGGGGGAAGAAAGCCCACTTTTTCACCTGAGAAGGACAGGAGCTGCTCCCGTGTCCTGGGGTACAGAGTAGCTTTTAACTGAATATAGGGATATTTGGTTGAGGGACTGGCTATTGTCCTTTTCTATGTATACGGCAGAAAAATGGGTTGATGGATGGAATTAAATGGCGATTTAAAGAAATCCAAAGAGCTGTCTGTTCTGCAGTTGCCGCCTCCCACGTGAACCTCCCTCACTCCTGGCTCCATATTCCTAGTGTGGGAGGGTGGTTATAAATTAGATGAGGATAAATTGTTTCATTTGTGCAGAGCTTTAATTTGATAGAAAGGGGAGGTCTAATAAATCATGGGTAGAAAAGAGGCTGCATTTAGTTTAAATTTTAAAGTACAGTTCAGGTTAACAAGGTTAAAAATAGATTGCTCCGGGAATAGGTATGAATTCCTCCATGACGCTCAGCCATCACAAACATCCTGTTCCTTTTATGCTTCTACACAAAGTCAGCTCTGGCTCAGACGCCAGGCTTCAGGGCACCAGAGTCTGCATCTGGTAGCGGGGAGGGCCTTTCCCCTCCCACAGCTGCATAGGTCCCAAGCCAGGCCCCTTTGGGTCGCAGTGTCTGCTGGCATCTCCCAGTTCCTCCAAGTCACACTTGGACCTCGAAACCTCCCCAAAGGCCTACAAGCATGGTGCTCCCTGCTCAGCCCCAGGCAGCCTCCAAGCCTCCCTTCCCAAAGGGAGAAATCGGAGAAATCAGAGAAATCCCTTCTCCGATTTTTTTGTTTTGTTCTGAGATAGGGTGTCTCTCTGTTGCCAAGGCTGGAGTGCAGTGATGCAATCCTCGCTTACTGCGGCCTCGACTTCCCCAGGCTCAGATGATCCTCCCACCACCCCACCCTCCAGGTACCTGGGACCCTTGGCATGTGCCATCACACCCAGCTAAGTTTGATATTTTTTTATAGAGACAGGGTTTCACCATGTTGCCCAGGCTGGTCTCAAACTCCTGGGCTCAAACAGTTTGCCTACCCTCTTTGTTTATGCTGCCGCCCTCTCTGCTCTGGTCCCTATCCCCGCCACTCCATCTCCCCACAGGACGCTTTCCAGAACTAAGGCCCCTGAACTCTCCGGGCAAAGGAAACCACCACTCTGCAAGGCTGTCGATAGGGAAGGGAAGGGAAACCCCTTGTATTCTTTGCTGGTGGCCAATAGCAGGAAAGTGGGCCCAGCTCATCACTCCATGCAGTCACCTGGCCCCACACGTGAAGGGAGACCATGCACTCTGCCCTGTGACGCGCAGACCTGGTGCGGGGCAGCTGGCCTCAAGCATGCTGCACCGATCCCATTCAGCTGCAGCATGGGTGGATGATACAGGTGGCCTCTTTCTCCTGCTGCCCTGTCAGCCGCTGGGATGGCAGCCAGCAGACACTTAGATGCCTTGAAGTCCAGGAAAAGGGTCACAGACATCTTCCTTCAAGCTTGGAGAAAGGACAGTCTTCCCTTATTCCACTCAGAGGTGTCCATGTGTAGGAGAAAGGGGAGGGTGGGCCTCAGCTCTCAGCGCCTCTGATCAATCTACCCTGCTTGACTCGGTGGCCAGGGGCAACACTGAACCCCTCAGGAGCCCCCAGCAACTGCATTCCAGCCCAAGTGGCCCTCCTCTCCTGGGTCAGTGCCGAGCACCAGCAGGTCGCATGCGGTGTTTGTTTTACGGTCCTGTCTTCATGGGTCAGGCAGCCTCTAAGTGGCCGTCAGAAAGTTGAGCCCCGTCTCCCCGTTCCTGTCTGACTGCTGTACACTCGTGCAGGGGGAGCTGTGTCAGCGCCGGGGCTTTGGAGAGGCTGAGCACGTCAAGTTCAAGAATTACGGGTTTTAGGCAGATGTGTCAGCCCTGGCATCTGGCCCCTGAAGCCCAGTCTACTCTTGGAATCCAGAGTAAAATGTAGGCAGGGGTTACCTAGAAATTAAGAAAAAAAAAAAAAAGATCTTGTGCCAAACACCCTTATTAGAAAAGACCATGCTAAGGATAAATGAAAATGAACACTGGAGAGGTACCGGCTTTTTTTAAAAATAAATATTACTTACCTTAGCAAAACAGGAATAAATCCATTAAACTGATAACAAATACCTCTGGCCAAAACCACAGGAAGGCTTTTTTCAAAGCAATTGAAATGCAAAATAAATGACATGTAAAGATTCTGTCCATACAGCAATGTCAAGAGTGCCGTTTCATTCATCAAGGGGAACAAATGTTTCCACCGCCACGCGGTAGCGCTCGTCCAAAGCTCGCTGTTACTCAGGAGCCCCCGCTACATGCAGACAGGCTGAGCACAGTGAATTCGCCTCTCAGGAGGAACTCAGCTTTTCAGAGCACAACCTCACCACGTCAATTAATATTTGCTGATTGAATGCCTGCTCTGCGTCTCCCACTAACCAAGGGCTGCAGGGACTTCTTGGAGCATGGCAAGCACCCCAAGCACTAGTTTAGTCTAAATGGAAAAAGCATGCATGGAAATGGAAATGCCGGAGTAAATTCATGAGATCTAATGACCTTGAGGACTCCGCACAGACATACGCATTCCTGGAGGAAGGTGGTGGGGATGCTTCGGCTAAACCCATTACAGAGCACATTCTGTTCTTCAGATAATGTGTCTTCATGGAAGAGAATCTCAATCATTTGCTAAATAGGAAGGACAAGTTGACAGATGATTGGGAGCCTCTTCCAGGCAAGAGGGTTTCCTTAGGAAGCTCACTCAGCCAGGCCCGTCCCATGAAGCTACCCTGGGATGGATCCTGAAGAAGTGGTATCTGCAGCTCCCACCCGCTGGGCCTGGCCTGGCCGATTCCCAGTCTGGGAGCCAGAAGCTTCGGAGCTCACCGGCCCCACCCAGCCTCCCACACTTTTGCTCTTCGTCTGCCTAAGGCCTAAGC
Source organism: Hylobates moloch (assembly GCF_009828535.3). Classification (NCBI taxonomy): domain Eukaryota; kingdom Metazoa; phylum Chordata; class Mammalia; order Primates; family Hylobatidae; genus Hylobates; species Hylobates moloch. Next base: position 169,301,418 of record NW_026652277.1, on the reverse strand, counting down.
CTGGCGCCTCCTAGTTAGTTCGTGCACACCGAATCGAATTTCATGTAAATTAAATGCTAACAGGCTGCTGATGCCAGCATCTCTACCTTTGTCATTTAAAGTTACAGGCTCGTTAATGACTGCAATTAGGCAGCTCCGTTATTACTTGAGCTAGAGACGCTTAGAGAGGCATCTGTGATGGCAAAATGCTCAGCGTGCTCCACTCCTTCCATTAACCCCTTGGCTCTGCCTACTGGGGCGTCAGTTTAGGCAGAAGTAATATTAGCAGCTGAAGCACATTTATTTCTACCAAAGGTAAAACTGACTGAACTAATGACTGCAGAGGATTTGTTTCTCTCTTTTTTTGTTTTGTTTTGTTTTGGTTATGACCATTTTAAAAAACTGGTTGTTCTTGTACATTGCAGTATGTACTGTCCACTCTGGGTTATCTGTTTATGATTAATAATTTGTATGGTGTGATTTATAAAACTGCTGTCAGGCTTCTTTCCTTACAACGTTACAAAGTCTGTGTGACAATGAACTTATCTTCCAGTGGGCATTGCGTGAGTACCTCTCAGGCTCCCACACCCTGCAGCGCTTCGTGGTACCGTCAAACTCTTGCACTTCATTTAGGCAATGCACGCCAGTTTCCCTGCTCCATGCAGGGCAGGGCATGTGGTAAGGCACAGTGACATAGTATAAGACCATGCATGTTGGAGGAACTTCACTCCTGATTCTTTTTTTTTTTTTTTTCTGAAAGAGAGTTTCGCTGTTCTTGCCCAGGCTGGAGTGCAATGGCGCAAGCTCGGCTCACTGCAACCTCCACCTCCCGAGTTCGAGCAATTCTCCTGCCTTAGTCTCCCAAGTAGCTGGGATTACAGGCATGCACCACCACCACGCCCAGCTAATTTTGTATTTTCAGTAGAGATGGAGTTTCTCCATGTTGGTCAGGCTGGCCTCAAACTCCCGACCTCAGGTGATCCACCCACCTCGGCCTCCCAAAGTGCTGGGATTACAGACATGAGCCACCGCGCCCGGCCTCGCTCCCTGATTCTAATATCTACTCATTTTCTTCACCTGGAGCAAATCAGTTAACTTCTCAGAGCCCCCATTTCCTCGTCTGTGCACTGGGGAGAATGGTCTGCCTAAGGAGCAGGGTGGACACATCGGCGGTAAATGAGAGGCTTTATGTTAAACTGCTGACAGAGAATGATATAAATGTTCCGTTTAGTTGTTACAATGTCCAAAACGAAAGAGAAGAGAACCTCTCTCTTGCTTGCTGGCAGAGGCTCTCGGTAAGCTGTTCGTCTCCACGGCTGCATTCTAGCAACTTCATTGAAAAGCATTCATGGGTGTTTGTGTGTAAGCAGGGCCCCGAAGGAACAGCTAAATTCCAAGCCACCTTCAGCTGGGAGTCCAGCCCGTCCAGTCCAAGCCAGCGAAGGCCACCCCTGGTCCAGATCGCCACCTTAGATACAAGAAGTGCTGCCCTTCCGCTTGGTGGTGAGGAACGGCACGCTATTCAGTGCCTTCTTGTACTGGCCCACTAAGGAGAAGGTCATGTGAATTATCCAAAAGAGGAAGCCCAAGATTTTACAATCACACTGAGAAATGGTTCTGAATAAAAGCCATTTGTTATAATCACTAAAGTAAACCTGTTTGTGGACAGTAAGGAATAGTGTCTTCAATCTAGCCTTCAAGATTAAGGACTTTAAACTCATTTCACGGTGTATTTTTTGTGCTAATCATTTTGTTTTTACTTATCGTAGGAGATGGAAAGCCCCCTCAATAGCTCTGTACTGACTTTTGAAGTGGAGAAATAATTCTCCTTCAATTTCAGATAAATTGAAGTTTACTTAAGGATGATTAAGAATCTTTCTGACAGACCTTTGAGAAGGTCTCTCTTCTGACTGCTGTAATTTTAAATAATTCAGAGCCAGCCTGGCACATGTATGTTTATTAAAGTAGGGATGAAAATAAAACTGACTCGTGTGGCTGCATTAGCCCACTGAACAGTATTTTGTCTTACATCGTCTCCGTAACTTCTGAAGTGAAAACCAGAAACTCATTTCGATGTCCTCCCTGCCTGCTGGGCTGATTGGCATGAGGCAGGGCCAGCTTTATCCACTTCCTGAAGACCATTCCTCCATGGTAGCCCCTTTCCCAGGCGCCAGACCCTCTTCTCAGAGACTCAGAACAGCAGGCCAGGGACGGAGGGAGGGAAGATGCCGGATGGCCGAGGAACCCCCAGGCAGGCAGCAGCTGCAGCCTTGGCCCTTCCTGGGACCCTGAGGCCCCGGGATTCCTTGGCAGCAGAACCTGTATCAGCAGGAACAGCTCCGGGAACTGCGGGGAAGAACTGGAGCTGTCAGGACCCCAGATCCTCAGATACTTTTTTTTTTTTTTTTTTTTTTAGAGACAGATTCTTGCTCTGTCGCCCAGGGTGGAGTGCAGTGGCATGATCTCAGCTCACTGCAACCTCCACCTCCCAGGTTCAAGTGATTCTCCTGCCTTGGCCTCCCGAGTAGCTGGGATCACAGGCACATGCCACCACGCCCAGCAAATTTTTGTATTTTTAGTAGAGACGGGGTTTCACCATGTTGGCCAGGCTGGTTTCAAACTCCTGACCTCAAGTGATCCGCCCGCCTCGGCCTCCCAAAGTGCTGGGATTGTAGGCACGAACCACCGCGCCTGGACAGGACCCCAGACTCTTTCTGTAGCTCACAAATCAACAAAATTAGTAAATATGTGAACTGTGAGGCAGAGCTTCCAACCACATCCCAAATTGCCACGGACTGTGCTTCTCTTCACACTGGAGCAGTGATGGCTGAGCACCACGCTTCTCCGCAGAGCTGAGCTGCTCTTTCTTGCTCTTCACCAGGTTCTCTCCTGCTCCTCCTGCGGTGGTCACAGCTTTGGCTGTGCTGTGTTTTGTGCCGCAGACAGGCTCTTTCTGACTTTATTTGACTAACCCCCCAGAACCCCTGATGGTGTTTAGCTGGTCGAAATTCAAAAATCCCTCTGAGATGCTTTTAGTTCAGAACATTTTTGTTAGGAAAATCCTCTCTCTCTTCACCAATGAGATTGTGCAAGAACAATCGCATCTTTCTCTTTGTCTTTCAGCTGACATTTTAGTCTTCAGTTTTCTAGGGACACCTTCAGTACAGCCTCTTATCACATTAGACTCTTATTTGTATTCTGGAGAGATGCTGGTCTTTAATATTCTGGAAGACAAATAACCCTCAGAAAACCCAGGGCCGTTCTACTTTCTACCTTCAGTCCTGAATGATGTCAGGGAGCTCTCAGGACCTTCAGGTGGCATTGGAAATACCTCTTGGGTTTGGAAAGGGCAATTTAGATCCAAGCAATCTCAGAATGCATTTGTGATAGATATGTTATGAATTTTTACTGCCTCACCTCTTCACTTCCTCCCTGTCTGCGAGGTAGAACTAGGATTTTCTTATCCATTTCCAGCAACTCCCAGACCCCTGGTGAGGGGACCCTCTGTGTCTGCCTACCATGTCTTTGCAGAACAATTCAATCTATCCCGAGGGGCAGGCTCCCAGCGGCAGCAATAGGGAAATGCCAGGCTTCTCAACCTCTGTGTCAGCATTCTTGACATTTGGGGTGGGATAATCCTTTGTCAGGGGGACTGTTCTTTGCATTGTAGGATGTTTAGCAGAGTCTCTGGCCATTGTCTACAGTGGCACTCTGTAGTGTGACAGCGAAAAATGTCTCCCGACATTGTCAACTGAGAACTTCTGACATAATGGGAAGAGTAAAAACAGGCCCAGGCCGGGTGCAGTGGCTCACGCCTGTAATCCCAGCACTTTGGGAGGCTGAGACGGGCAGATCACGAGGTCAGGAGATCGAGACCATCCTGGCTAACACGGTGAAACCCCGTCTCTACTAAAAATACCAAAAAAATCAGCCGGGCATGGTGGCTGGCACCTGTAGTCCCAGCTACTCGGGAGACTGAGGCAGGAGAATGGTGTGAACCCGGGAGGCGGAGCTTGCAGTGAGCCGAGATTGCGCCACTGCACTCCAGCCTGGGCGACAGACTGAGACTCTGTCAAAAAAAAAAAAAACAAAAAAAACCTAGGCCCAAAATACTGATGCTCGAATCTCAGCTCTAGTCGGATGACCTTGACCAAGTCTATCCGAGCTCATAGTACCTGGCCCCACAAGGTTGCTTGCATAATTAAACTCAATGATGCGGTGGCTTTCAGCACATGTTTATTGAAGTCAAATCTCTTATCATCTGTCTTCTTAATTAATGGCAAGAATTACGTTAAGATGCGCAGTAAGCAATAGAAATCCAGCTTACTCGTTTCACCAAAGGTACACTTCTAGCTCTTTGGCACAAACCGGTTTAGTTCGGCGTAGATGGAATCGCTCGGAGATCTGGCTTCATCGGAGGGGAGAGGACATTTCACTTCAGGTGGTATCTCTCTTGTACTCCTTGAGAGCTGCTCCCACGCAGTTAATGGCGCCCGGATAATTACAGACGGAGCTGCCTTTGGGTTGTAAACAGAGCTTTGGGTGATTGCACACTGTCATTTATCCGGCCTATTTGCATTCGTACTTATTTGCATTTCTACATCTCCCACAGCTGACACTTGTTTTTTAATTTTGTGATTCCAAAGCACTTTTCTGATTACCCTGTGCCTGCTAGGAGTGTCCCCCATCAGGCGAGGGATGCAGCCTCCTTCCCGGCTCTGCCCTCTTGATTTCCTCCATGTTTTTGGAGGGAGGCCAGTTGTTGGGAGACCGCATCTGCCGTGAGCCGGGGCCTAATGAGTCATTGTTCTTCTGAGAAGCCCGCTGGCGTCAGCTTCCTTTCAGCTGCGGCATCGCAGGACCTTGTCTGCCTTTTCCTCCGGATTACACCTGGGACCTGCTGCATTATGTTACCATGACAAGAGTCACCTTACTTTCTCTTTTCGAAAGTGAGATTGACCTTCCTTCTGTTTCTGAAAGAAATGCGACTTAAAATTTGAGTCGGTAGCAATCAGCTTGAGATAGCCTACTCTGAAATTGCTAAAAGAACAGTTTCCATTTAAGAATTTAGCTACAGTGCTGAGAACATACAACCCCTACCTTTTTAAGCATCTCATGTGCTTATATTTCTTAAACAAAATGGCTATGTCTATTCCTTGCTTTCTGTAAAAGGCATACTCGTCAGTTTAATAAAATGTATGTTAATTTTCCTAAGCCAATTTACAAGCAGCATTGGTCAAATAGCTACATGCGGGATGATCACCCGAATATCTAATAATGATAGAGCACTTAACGGTTTACTAATTCCTTAACAACATCCATCATCTATTCTTCGATTTTCTTCTCTCTCTCGGTTTCCACATGACCCATGCATTGAAAGATTTAGATTTCCTATTTCGCCAAATTGTACTGTTTTCCCTTGCTTTCTGAGTGAAAGTAAGAAAACCTATGAGTATAAAATATGTCTTCTACCCTGTATGCTGTGTATAAAATTTAACAGAATTCAGCCGGGCGCAGTGGCTGATGCCTGTAATCCCAGCACTTTGGGAGGCTGAGGTGGGCGGATTACGAGGTCAAGAGATGGAGACCATCTTGGCCAACATGGTGAAACCCCGTCTCTACTAAAAATACAAAAAATAGCTGGGCGTGGTGGTGTGCGCCTGTAGTTCTAGCTCCTCAGGAGGCTGAGGCAGGAGAATCGCTTGAACCCAGGAGGCGGAGGTTGCAGTGAGTCGAGATCGTGCCATTGCAACCCATCCTGGAGATAGAGCAAGACTCCGTCTCAAAAAAAAAAAAAAAAAATTAACAGAATTCTCCCTGTAAGTGAATTTGTAAGAAAACAAGAACATTGACTATTCCATTTAATAACAAAACTTCTGGGACAGACCAGCTCCTTCGGTGAATTAGTTAAATGATGTGCAGATTATATTAACCCATGGAATATAGCATCACGGACCCACATACCATCATCCTGACTTAGTACGACTCACAACAGCTCTGTATTTAAACGGATGAGGATAGATGTGGGCTCATATAATAACTGCCAATTACAAGGGAAGAATAAACAAATGTTTACCAATCAAGTAGTCACCAGCAACCTGCCTTTGGTAGATATACTAGTGTTCCTATTTGGGGAAAGGTATTATTTATTTTAATAGTTGCATAATGTTCACTTTGAAAATATGCCTTTGACTACATTATGCTTATTTTCTGCATGTCACAGACTAGCCCCACTTAGGTGAGCTTAGTAGATACACTAATGTTACTACTTTGAGAAAGGCGTTATTTCATATTCCTTTCAGGAACACATTAACATACGATGTCAGAATTATGATGCTTGGTTTTTACACACAGCCTGTCCCAGCTCAGGTGAGGTCACATCCTTTGGCCATACCCGTGTAAAAAGCCAAAGGGGGCCCCTTTTCCAGACAGCAACCAGCCCAGCCCAGGCTCCCCTGCCTTGTGGCATCCACGCCACCAGTCACTGCCAAAGCACATACAGGAGTCCCCGCTTACCCATGGTTTCGATTCCTGCAGTCTCTGGTACTCACAGTCAACCGAGGCCCGAAGATATTAAATGGAAAATACCAGCTCAACACTTCCTAAGTTTTAAATTGCTCACTGTTCTGAGTTGTGCGATGAAATCTCACACCCTCCCACCTGGATGTGGATCCTCCTTTTGTCTGGCATCTCCACGCTGTAGACACCACGCGCCCAGAAGTCACTTAGTAGCCATCTGGGATAGCAGAGCTATAGATCACAAGAAGAAGGATGAGCGCAGGACAATGAGATATTTACAGAGAGAGGGAGTCCACATTCACGTAGCTTGTGTCGCGGCCCTCGCACCATTTTACCTGCTCTGCTGTAGCACTATTGTGAATGTCTCACTTTGCTTAATTTGTAAGTTAAGCTTCGTAGTAGGCATGTATGTATAGGAAAAAACAGCATATCTAGGGTCGGTACTACCCGTGATTTCAGCATACACTGGGGGTCTGGGAACGTATCTCCCTTGGATAATGGAGGTGACTGTGGTAGTAACAGAAGCATCCCAGGTGTTATTTTCATAGGCGCTGCTACCAAGCTTGTAAAGCTCTTCACTGTACCCAGTAGTGCGACAGAGCTGTAGAGAGTGACCGGTCTCCCTAAGTGAATACCAGGTGGAACCTAACACAGAGAGAGAGAGGAAAGGCCAATTTCAGACACTGGAAGCTACTCTTACAGATACAGACATTTCAATAGCCAGGAGACCCTGAGGAACGGCTCTTAATCCAGGTGGCCGGTGTATACACATGCCTGCAAGTAGCCAACCAGGATAATAGGAGTCAGCCCCCAGAAGGGATGAGGTCAGAGCAGGAGTTTCAATTTGACCCACGTTCCCATCAGGCCTTTCTCTCTTTCTCTCCCATCTTCACTTCCAAATCACAGCCATTCACCCAAGCAGTTCACGAACACAGGAACCTACCAGGACATTACAAATCACCAAAAATTTAACCCTCCCAGGGAGCAATTACAACTCCAAAAAGGTATTATTTGCACTCTCCGCCCCCCCACCCAAAAAAAAGTCTTGAGTTTGCAGAGAGTGGCCAAAAACATTCTAGAACTTCATGTCTCTATGCCATGCCTGCTCTTCCATCCCAGTGAATGAACACAGCAGGCCTTCCCATCCCGCCTCCTCCTCTCTGCCCTCCCATCCCGGCCCCTTCTCTCTGCCCTCCCATCCCGGCCCCTGCTCTCTGTCCCTCCCATCCCACTCCCCTGCTCTCTGCCCTCCCATCTTGGCCCCTCTTCTCTGCCCTCCCATCCCACCCCCTGCTCTCTGCCCTCCCATCCCGGCCCCTGCTCTCTGTCCCTCCCATCCACTCCCCTGCTCTCTGCCTCACATCTTGCCCCCTCTTCTCTGCCATCCCATCCCACCCCCTGCTCTCTGCCCTCCCATCTCGCCCCCCTCCTCTCTGCCCTCCCATCCCAGCCTCTGCTCTCTGTCTCTCCCATCCTGCTCCCCTGCTCTCTGCTCTCTCATTCTGCCTCCATCTCTGCCCTCCCATCCCAGCCCCTCCTCTCTGTCCTCCCATCCCACCCCCTCCTCTCTGTCCTCCCATCCCACCCCCTCCTCTCTGTCCTCCCATCCCACCCCCTCCTGTCTGTCCTCCCATCCCACCCTCTCCTCTCTATCGTCCCATCCTGCCCCCTCCTCTCTATCCTCCCATCCCGCCTCCTCCTCTCTGCCCTCCCATCCTGGCCCCCTCCTCTCTGTACTTCCCATCCCACCTCCTCCTCTCTGCCCTCCTACCCCGCCCCCTCCCCTCTGCCCTGCCATCCTGGCCCCTGCCCTCTGTCCCTCCCATCCTACCCCCTCCTCTCTGTCCCTCTCATCCCGCCCCCTGCTCTGTGCCCTCCCATCACTCACCCTCCTCTCTGCCCTCCCATTCCTCCCCCTCCTCTCTGCCTTCCCATCCCACCCCCCTGCTCTCTGTCTTCCCATCCCACCCCCCTGCTCTCTGTCTTCCCACACTCCCACCTCCCCAAGTCATTGCTGGGAGGAATGGGTCCTCCCAGGCAGTCCTTGAGGAAACCACACACTTCATGAGGAAAGGAAATCCTGGAGGAGTTTTCATGTAGATACAGGTTTTATTTAGGGAAAAAAAAATCTAGAAATAAATACAACTGCCTGGAAAACTAACTATATTTTACATTTTGGAATAATTTAAATATAATTCCTGGTAAAGGAAGTGATGCAGAAAAGTCAAGAGAGCTCTGAAGGCAGAGAGAGCTGGATAAGCGGGTCCTGACTCATCAGCGACCTTGAGCCGGCCCCTGACACCTCTGCAATTCCATTTCTGCAATGGTAAAATGGGGATAGCAATGACACCTAAATTATCATATTTAAAATGAACACATTTTATTTTTTTAATGCACCAATATTTGTAAATATTCGTAAAGCTCATATTAATATTTGTAAAGCTCTCTGCACAAAGTAGGAGCTCAGTGCTTCTTTATAAACAACAGTAACAAAATGACTTCACTTACCTTCACACGAACCCTTTGCATTAGGGATTACCGCCAATCAGGCAGGAGGTGTCAGAGCATGGCTTGATAAAAATAGAGTACAACTATGCAGGGAGTTTTTTAGGACAATGGGAATGTAACCACTTATAATGCATGTCCAAAAGGTTCCTTGTAAAATATTATCTTGCAAAATGATTTTAGAGTGAAATCATCTCTTTTTTCTGGCAAATCTTTGAATTCCACCCAGTTTACCTTCATTATACCCAGCTGCACCAAAGCCCATGTGTTATTTCTTCCCATGCTGTCTCACCAGACCTGTCTGTTCACATTAACCTAGTTACCAGTGGAACAAAAATGCAATTTGCCAAAGGTTACATTTCTTCGTCATGAGCACAAGAGAGCAAGATCATGCCGGGCAAAGGCTTTCAGTAAATTTCAGCCAAGAAGTTGGGCTTCTTCCCAGGAACTCTTTAACCCTCCCCTCTCCTTCCTCCCAGAAACAGGCATGCTACGTTACCCTTGGTGTTTTTCCGCGCCAAACTCGTGGTCTTTTTTTGTTTTATTTTCAAAGATGAATATATTACAGAAAGAAGTGATACTGAATTTCCTTCAGCATGCCCCACAATTTTAGGACCTTGAAGATTTTCATGTTTCAAGTTGCGTTAAACTTTTCAAAGAGCTTTCTTTCCCTACTTTAGCTATAAACCTGAAGAAATAGGTGAAAGATTGTAGGGACCAGCCCCACAGGGTCGGTGGGTCTCTCCCCGTGTGCGGCGACGAGAGAGTGTAGAAATAAAGACACAAGACAAAGAGATAAAAGAAAAGGCAGCTGGGCCCAAGGGACCACTACCACCAATGCGCAGAGACCGGTAGTGGCCCCGAATGTCTGGCTTCACTGTTATTTATTGTATACAAAGCAAAAGGGGCAGAGTAAAGAATGTGAGTCTTCTCCAATGATAGGTGAGGTCACGTGGGTCACCTCTCCACTGGACAGGGGGCCCTTTCCTGCCTGGCAGCCGAAGCAGAGAGAGAGAAAACAAAGAGAAAGACAGCTTACGCCATTATTTCTACATATCAGAGACTTTTAGTACTTTCACTAATTTACTACTGCTATTTAGAAAGCAGAGCCAGGTGTACAGGATGGAACATGAAGGCGGACTAGGAGCGTGACCACTGAAGCACAGCATCACGGGGAGACGGTTAGGCCTCCGGATAACTGCGGGAAAGCCTGACTGGTGTCAGGCTCTCCACAAGAGGTGGAGGAGCAGAGTCGTCTCTAAACTCCCTCGGGGAAAAGGTGACTCCCTTTCCCGGTCTGCTAAGTAGCGGGTGTTGTTCCTTGACACCTTTTGCTACCGCTAGACCACGGTCTGCCTGGTAACGGGCATCTTCCCAGATGCTGGCGTCACCGCTAGACCAAGGAGCCCTCTGGTGGCCCTGTCCAGGCATAACAGAAGGCTCGCACTCCTGTCTTCTGGTCACACCTCACTATGTCCCCTCAGCTCCTATCTCTGTATGGCCTGGTTTTTCCTAGGTTATGATTATAGAGCAGGGATTATTATAATATTGGGATAAAGAGTAATTACTACCAACAAATGATTAATGATATTCATATATAATCATATCTAAGATCTATATCTGGTATGACTATTCTTGTTTTATATTTTATTATACTGGAACAGCTCGTGTCCTTGGTCTCTTGCCTCGGCGCCTGGGTGGCTTGCCACCCACAAAAGATGCTTTGTAAATCCTCATTTTACAAATGAGAAAATTAAGGCTCTGGGAGATGATATGACTTGTTCAGCGGTTACACAAGTAGGAAAGTAAAGACCCCATTGTGTGTTGATTCTAGAACAGTCTGCATTATAGTCTTGTGTCTACACAAGTCAGCGCACACCCCAGCCTTGGAGAGGATGTTGTTCTGAGGAATCGGGGTCCAGTTCCTGCAGCTTGGGTGGCTCTGGCTTCAAGAAGATGGAGTCTGGGTGCAAAGCAGAAACTCAGGAAATTCCCCAACACCCGGCAGGCAGATGCCAGCCTCCCTCGCCCTGCACCGTGGACGTTAGCCTGGGATAATGGCAGAGGAAAAAAGCACACAGAAAACTTTAAGCAGACACAGAAATAAGTAATGGCTTTCCCTATGATCTATGGCAATGTTGAACTGGAAGAGCATACTGGCAAAATCTCTTGAGTAAAATAGCAAGTGAATAAAATGCTTACTATTGGAATGGTATGGAGTGGTGGTCTTCAAACTGTTTTCCTTATAATATATTCCCCACGTACAAAATTTTGAAAACAATTACCTCCTCACAAGTGTTTAGGTCCATCTATAAAATTTTTCCTAGGCTGCCAGGCGCGGTGGCTCACGCTTGTAATCCCAGCACTTTGGGAGGCCGAGGCGGGCGGATCACGAGGTCAGGAGATCGAGACCACAGTGAAACCCCTTCTCTACTAAAAATACAAAAAATTAGCCGGGCGTGGTGGCGGGTGCTTGTAGTCCCAGATTTTCGGAGAGGCTGAGGCAGGAGAATGGCGTGAACCCGGGAGGCGGAGCTTGCAGTGAGCTGAGATTGCGCCACTGCACTCCAGCCTGGGCAACAGAGCGAGACTCCGTCTCAAAAAAAAATAAAATAAATAAATTTCCTAGGCTTATGTAGTAGCAAAAAGTGAAACTCCTGGAGTATTATAAAAACTGACAATTTTTTTTAAATGAAGTTTCACTCTTGTCACCCAGGCTGGAGTACAATGACGTGATCTCAACTCACTTCAACCTCTGCCTCCCAGGTTCAGATAATTCTCCTCTCTCAGCCTCCCGAGTAGCTGGGATTACAGGCGTGTGACACCATGCCTGGCTAATTTTTGTATTTTTAGCAGAGATGGGGTTTCATCATGTTGGCCAGGTGGGTCTTGAACTCCTGACCTCAGGTGATCTGCTTGCCTCGGCCTCCCAAAGTGCTGGTATTACAGGTGACAGCCACAGTGCTCAGCCTAATACTGACAAATTTTTTATAAAAGAAGAGAGGCAGCAATCTTTTAAATGACAAAAATAGAATCTGTACACCAGAGGGTCCACATCATTCATTTTGTAAACATATGAATTGGCTCTTCCTTATCAAATGGAGATTTCTATCGGGCCTCATACTCCTAGTAGTCCATTTCACTTCTCTTATTCTCTAACGTGTTTATATTTGAAAATATTTTATTGGTTATCCAGTATATATCTCTGTAATGAAAATATGTACAAAGCCTTTAATTTTTAATTTCTAGAATTAAAAATGAGGTTCTGAGGTTAACATGTTTTTCTACTTGAGTTATTAAAATTATTAATAGTAAACAGTTAATCAAAACAACAAAAATACATTATAAGTTTTGATGAATACTTGTTAAACAAAAAGTAAAATGGCAGTGGGAATATCCAGCTTACTGAGATGCTGTAGATGCATACTACTTACAGCTACAGTAAGACGGTTCAACATGAATTTCTTCCATTTTTCATTTTAATTAATGTAAGCACTAAACAACTTTGTTGATATAAATAAGTAGATTACAATGGAAGAAGTCTTTTAGCAATATCATTCTATTTTTTAAAAGTCATTTGCAGTTATATGCCAAAATCACATGATAGTCTATCATCAAAACCTATTTTTATTTTTCAAAATTTTCAGGAACAAAGAATTAGAAGCAAAAGTATTTTTGCCCTTTGCCATGAAATTATTGGCACGCTAATTTACCTTTTCAGTTTTTTAGAAGTATGCCAAAAAGGTTTTATGAGGATCTAACAAATAACTATGAATTGTGCCTTTTATTTTGTGCATTTAGAAACCCTTCATTTAATACATTCAGAAAGAGTTGAAAAAATGTTAAATATTGTTATTTTCAATACACCTTTGCCAGTAAAGTATCTCTTGATAAAATATTTTTGTCATGTGCTTTAAATATATTCTTACCCAAATGGAAGCTGCTGAGTCATTTAATTTATGGAAAAAGTAAAATATTTAACAAACTCAGTCTTCACACCAATAGCTAAAATCAGAGGCTAGGTGCAGTGGCTCACGCCTGTAATCCCAGCACTTTGAGAGGCCGAGGTGGGCAGATCGCCGGAGGTCAGGAGTCAGAGACCAGCCTGGCCAACATGGTGAAACCCCATCTCTACTAAAAATAAAAAATTTAAAAAAATTAGCCGGGCATGGTGATGGCGGGCGCCTGTAATCCCAGCTACTTGGGAGGCCGAGGCAAGAGAATTGCTTGAACCCAGGAGGCAGAGGTTGCAGTGAGCCAAGATGGCACCATTAAACTCCAGCCTGGATGACAAAAGTGAGACTTCGTTAAAAAAAAAAAAAAAAAAAAAAAAAAGAATTCAGAGGAAGTGAATATTGTTAATGTCAAAATATGCTAACATGTGTTCCAAGGAATATTGTTGGGGGTCACTAAAAAGTCAATATCCATCTTGCAAGATGAGTTATGAAAACCAGTCAGGATCAGAATGACATAGAATATTCATTTAACCATTTCACAAAGTTTAACAAACTCAAATAAACCTATCTGTTCTTGTACTTGATTTGTAATAAAAGAATATTATGTGTTGCTTAAATTATAGTTATTTATGAAGCAAGGATAGCCTGGAGTCCTTTGGTGGGTACACATGTGTGGATGCATTAAATGCACCCCAGTGTTTGGCATCTGTGAATAATTAAGAGTCATGTAATAAAGAGAAATAACTTTATTCATGATCAAAAATTGTCAAGAAAGTGAAAAGCTTAAATGTAGATATAGCTATAGATAGAAAATATTATTGCCGGGTGCAGTGGCTCACGCCTGTAATCACATCACTTTGGGAGGCTGAGGTGGGTGTGGATTGCCTGAGGTCAGGAGTTTGAGACCAGCCTCGCCAATATGGTGAAATCCTGTCTCTACTAAAAGTACAAAAATTAGCAGGGTGTGGTGGCAGGCGCCTGTAATCCCAGCTACTCAGGGGGCTGAGCCGGGAGGATCGTTTGAACCCGGGAGGCAGAGGTTGCAGTGAGCCAAGATCGCGCCATTGCACTCCAGCCTGGGCAACGGAGCAAGACTCCGTCTCAAAAAAAAAAAAAAAAAGAAAAAGAAAAGAAAATAAAGAAAGAAAAGAAAATATTCTGACTCAGCAGCTAGCAAACAATTTTAATTTGTTGTTAATAAGAGGTGGAAATATTAAACACTTTATAATATAAAAATATGAGTATTGATTGCACTGGGAATAAAAATTTTATGATGTGATTTAATAAAACACGTTTTAACTACCTTGTTAAATAATGCACACCGCATCTGAAAGGAACCACATAAAATGTTTATCTGCTGATTTGATCTAGTATTAAATTTAAAAATTTCATAGTTCCTAAAAATATTTGTTATGTTTGAAAGACTATTTAATTTATAGAAAAAGCCATTTCTTCAATGGTTCAAGGTTTCTTTCTTTCCAGTTAATGATATACTCTACAAATAAGTATTGAGATTAGCTAATCAAAATTGCTTACATTAAATACATGGGAAAACATAGATTTTAGCATTCAATATTTCTTTTTTTTTTTTTTTTTGAGACAGAGTCTCGCTCTGTTGCCCAGGCTGAAGTGCAGTGGCACGATCTCAACTCATTTCAACCTCTGCCCCCTGGGTTCAAGCAATTCTCCTGTCTCAACCTCCTGAGTAGCTGGGCTTACAGGCACGCACCACTACGCCTCACTAATTTTTTTTGTAGTTTTAGTAGAGACAGGGTTTCACCATGTTGGCCAGGCTGGTCTCGAACTTCTGGCCTCAGGTGATCTGCCTGCCTTGGCCTCCCAAAGTGCTGGGATTACAGGCATGAGCCACCGTGCCTGGCCAGCATTCAGTATTTCTTATCCATCCTCTCTGTGTTTGCTCTCACCACATTTTTCCCCAAGGGCAGTGCATTTACTGACAATCCCAAGAGAGAAGAGGTTAAGCAATTAAACAGAAGTTGGTGAAAATTGCTATCATTCTGCTGTGGTTTCACTGTTCTCTGCAAAACTCATGTTGAACTTCAATGTCAGTGTAACAGTGTTAAGAGGTGGGGCCTTTAGGCAGTGATTAGGTCATAAGGACTCTACCCTCGTGGATGAATTAATGCCCTGTGTTTCATAATATAGTTTCAATAATAATTGTACAGTGAACAGCCTTGGAAGATAGAGATACTATCTCTTTCCGCAGCAAAGGGGAAGTTTGCTTACAACGAAGACAATGTATCCCTCTGTTGACAATGGCAGGCCTACTCACAGCCCATTATAAAAGACTCAGATTCCCTAAAGTCAGGGTCCTCACACCTGTAATGCAACCCATGCCATGTGCAGCTGCCATCTGGTCCATTTCAAACCACCCTGTGAGAACTGGGATTTGAGAAACCAGCACAGGAAAAAAGATATTGCTGTGAATAATGCATGGTCCTTTGTCTCTGAGCCAGGAACCTCTGGTCTTCTCCTGGCCTCCGTAAAACTAAGCAGACTAACTTGTTAGCTTGCAAAGAAAGCAAAATCTTAGATCCTTCACAGTTCTTGACAAGAATTAAAATGAATTCTTCTCCTGGTAGCTACCTGGAGCCACTTCCAGGTATCCAAGTGGCCATACTCACTTAGGAATATTCTGAATTACTGAAGAAAAGGCCCATTAATGACTCTGAAACTCACCCTCCCCCCACACACCCTCGGACTTGAACTTCTGCATTCCTCCTTCTCCACTGATCTACTTGTAGCCCAAACCTGAAAGCAGTAGCCATCTCCGTGGTCTCCCTGGCCCTCCTGCTTCACATCCAGGTTCTTCTAGTTCCATCTCAGAATGTTTTCTGAGCTCTGGAACTTGCTTCCATTTCCTTTTTCCAGCAACCTCCTAGCCATTGCAAGGTCTCAGCTCTGGGGGTGCCACCCTGCCTCACCACATTCGTGTTATTTGTCCATCCCACTTACCCGTGGCTCCCCGGGTTGCCTGTTTTCCCACACATAGAGCAATAGCACTTAGGGCATTGCTTTGTTATAATGACCTGTTTCCTTGCCCATGACTGACTATAAGCCCCCTGAGGGCAGGAACTTTCTCTATCTTGTTTACCAGTGTATTCCACACCTAGCCCAGCACCTAGCATGTCTCAGCACTTGATCAGTATTTGCTGGGTAAATGTATAAATGAATAAATGAGTAAATCAGCAAGAATATATAAATTATATCTTACATCATATGAAGTGTGATATAGGTGATTAGAGCATTCACTTCGAAGGAAAGGCGAATATCTCAAGGCACAGTCAAGGTTAGCAAAGGTGCCATCTGCAGGTGTCCTGTCCAAGAGAAGTTTAGCTTCGGGAGCATCTTACGTGATCTCTTGGACATGAGCAAAACTTTCCCCCTTCTTGAACCAGCTGACCTGAGCAGGTCTGCCAGCCTTCCGGTCTTAGGGCAGGAATGTATGCCTGGCCATCAGGAAGAAGGTGGGAGAAACCAGGGACCCCTAGCTATAGGTCAGCACATGATAGAGGCCTGCTTGAAACACTGGCAGGGTGGCCATGTAGGACTTACACAGTCATCTGCCTGCAAAAAACATGATTTGAAATACATGAATGCTTGCCCATATACGACAAGATGGAGATTTTCCAAGGTAGAGGTACTCAGGCAGAAAAATGAAAGAAAAAAATGTGAATGTGCTTTTTTTGGTTGTGAGCTTTATTATATGTGTGAATTGCTGATTCTTTAGCAAGGCAGTAACAGTTGACAAAGAACTGCCCTTCAGATGTGTGGAAAAACACTCAGAGAACACAGCAAACCTCCAAACAATCAAAGGCAGCCACAATGCCACACACTTAGAGATGCAAGAAGGTGCCACGGCCTTTATGGCTGCTGCCCCGGGCACGGGCATCTGCGATGCCAGCCGGATTGGAAGATGGACGGAGCAGCCGCCTGTCTCTCCATGAGGCTCGTGTGGACCCTGAAGCCCACAGACTCCAGCGGATGGCAGGCTTCTGTCTGCACTCTCCACCCCAGCAGCCCGTCCTGCCTCCCTCTGCCCCTCTCTGCCAGTCCCAGCAGGAATCTGACACTTTACACCTTCCTCAATATCAGGTAGCAGTCAATGGAAGGAAAAATGCTGGAGTCTTTTGATAAAGGATTGGATTATTTTAAGCCAGTTATTAATGTATTTCATTCAGAATGTGAGTAGAAGAAAGAAGTTGCCCTATATTGCCCTGGGATGGAGGCGCACGGCTTTGAGGAAGGCCCCTGCAGTGCAAGTGCCAGAAGATGCAGGTGGAAGAGCATCACTCATGCGTGTGAGCTGTGTCCAAATGCCGAGCTCCACAGAGACGCACTCAGACTGCAGCAAGCTTCCTTCTGCAACTACGCAATTGTCACCCTCTGTCGGGACCCTCTGAGCCCATCCCCGCACCAAAGCTTCTCTCCAGTGGTGGAAACCTCTGTTTTCAGGTATATCGACAAGAGTGATTTCAGTCTGGAGTCACGCCTGGAGTCATGACTGATTTGGTTGAGAAGCCAGTGCAAATCGCTGAGCCACAGCATATGGAAATCTGCAGACTGCAAGTGAAATGTGGGATTCATCAAAAGCCTGATTGCGTACTCTTCCATGACACTTGATACATGGGATTATTATATGACTTCATTTATTTATTTGAATGCTTCCAACCTCAGCAAAGGCCTAAATGTAGAACACGGTGGCAGTGAAACAACTCTACCCTCAAGAAATATATATTTTACACCCATGTCACAAAACGTCTTCCAATTGTGTTTCACTTTCACATGTCAGATTTCATGTAATAATTGATAATTACTAGCAACCCAGACAAGATGTAGATTTATGAAATTGCCTCATAAGTTTAGTGATTTTTCAGCAACTGGAAGGAAATAGAAAATCCTTGGGTCAGTTCTACCTGCGTTCTAATCCCAGCTGTGTCTTCTATAAGCTGGTGGGCTTGAGTAAGTTATTCAACTTTTGTAGGCCTCAGTTTCCTCCTCTGAAAAATGTGGATGATAATAGTACCTACCAGTTAGGGTTGCAGTGAGAATTTAAAAAGATGATTCGCATAAAGCACTAGTTTAGGGCCCAATAATAACATGTAATATCCCAGCATTTTCGGAGGCCAAGGCTTGAGTCCAAGAGTTCCAGACCAGCCTGAGCAACATGGCAAAATCCTGTCTCATCTAAAAATACAAACAATTAGCTGAGTGTTGTGGTGCATATCAGTAGTCCCAGCTACCAGGGAGGCTGATGTGGGAGGATTGCTTGAACTGGGGAGGTTGAGGCTGCAGTGAGCTATGATCACACCACTGCACTCCCGCATGGGGGACTAGAGTGAAACCCTGTCTCAAAAAAATAAATAAGTAGGCCGGGCGTGGTGGCTCACACCTGTAATCCCAGCACTTTGGGAGGCCGAGGCGGGCGGATCAGGAGGTCAGGAGATCGAGACCATCCTGGCTAACATGGTGAAACCCCGTCTCTACTAAAAATACAAAAAAATTAGCCAGGCGTGGTGGCAGGCGCCTGTAGTCCCAGCTACTCGGGAGGCTGAGGCAGGAGAATGGAGTGGACCTGGGAGGCGGAGCTTGCAGTGAGCAGCGATTGCACCACTGCACTCCAGCCTGGGCCACAGAGCGAGACTCTGTCTCAAAAAAAAATAAATAAATGAATAAATAAATAAATAAATAACTGTATTAGGGTTCTCTAGACGGACAGAACTAATAGGAGATGTGTGTGTGTGTGTGTGTGTGTGTGTGTGTGTGTGTAAAGGGGAGTTTATTAAGTAGTATTAACTCACATGATCACAAGGTCCCACAATAGGCCGTCTGCAAGCTGAGGAGCTAGGAGAGCCAGTCTGAGTCCCAAAACTGAAGAACTTGGAGTTCAATGTTCAAGGGCAGGAAGCATCCAGCACGGGAGAAAGATGTAGGCTGGGAGGCTAGGCCAGTCTAGTCTTTTCATGTTTTTCTGCCTGCTTTATATTCTAGCTGCACTGGCAGCTGATTAGACGGTGTCCACTCAGATTAAGGGTAGGTCTGCCTTCCCCAGCCCACTGAGTCAAATGTTAATCTCCTTTGACGACACCCTCACAGACACAGCCATGATCAATACTTTGCATCCTTCATTCCAATCAAGTTGACACTCAGTATTAACCATCACAATAACATAGAATAATACCCCTGAGGTACTTCAGCACGCCCCCTTGGGTATTCAGGGGCAGCGGGATATCTCATTTTCTCTCTTGCTTTTTACAAATCTCCGTTTTTCTCTCTTCCTCTTTTTGTTTTCCTTTAAATTTGTCACCCCATCACATTTTTTGCTCCTACAACTCTGTACACAGGCACCCCCTTAACCACTTGGGAGGCCATCACTCATCTTTGTTAATTCCCCTGAGCATCCAGTGTGGGAACACTCCACTGTCACTCCTGCTCAGTGTTGGAACTGAGGCTGGGTATCAGTCTCTAAAAGGAGGACAGGACAGACCACTGCACTTTTCAGAAATCCCGTGGGCCCAACATGAGCTATTAAAAAAATACCATGTCTTCCAAGGAACAGGGGCACTGTGTGAATATGGGGGAATTACTGAAGTGGCAATGCGTCTCGTCTATATTATACAACCTACTGTGTTTTACAAAGCACGAAATTTGAGTATTTGGACAAATTCATCTCCTCATAATACTTTATAAACATGTTGGCCCAAAAGGTACTTAGTTGTAATCTTGACTTCCCCCCGAAGGCACCTCTTCAGTGGGTGATGAGGCACCTTTATCGTGTCTGACGGGGGAGTAGCCAAGGGGAACTAGTCCTTGATCTGGTGCATCAGAAATGAAAATCTGTGGATTCTGATCTCAAAAGACAAGGATAACTGAGACATTTGGGACCAGCGTTGGACACCGATCAGATCAGCAACCTACACCATCTCTCCCTGAAGCTCATTCTGTTGCCTCTGAAATAAGTCAGTGGAGACTCTTTCTGAAGGATTCCTGGTAGACAGGACAAACAAGTACTGTGAACTTTCAGATCAGGATTGCAATGGGTGCAGTGATAACCTTTCAGGAGCCACATTTTTGATGTGTTGTAAGGCAACACTGTGGAGTAGAGAACCTCAATGTAGTCTGTACTCTTTCCCCACTGCTCTCTAACACGAGTCGGTAGAAAGGTGGTGGGCTGTACAGTTCAATCTAGGATGGAGTTTCAGCTCTTCCAAGACTAGTGGGGTCAAAGTAGTTATTTGAGGCTCTCAGGATGCAGTTTCCTCCTATGTTAAAATGAGTATGTGTGAGAGAGAGAAGGAGACAGAGAAAGAGAGAGAGAGTCATGCCTAACTCAGCACATAGGCCCTCAGTAAACATTGGATTCTCCACACTGATTCACAGAAACAGAAGACACCTGTAGGCATCACTTACTTAATGTGGGCCTATGAGTATTTTCTTAAGTGTTTCTGAACAAAGAAACTCACATAGTATCCCCCAACAATACAGTCCAACTTTTCAGAGCACATTTAACTAGGAAGTTCTTCCCACATCGTGGCTGCCGTCTCTTAGAATTAAGATGTAAAGACACTTCTCGTTGCTGTTACACACCAAAAGCCCTTCTAGGTACTGCAGAATAAGGAACATGCATTCCTAGATGAATTAATTCCTTTGATACTTTGATTGCTCCCAGTGGTTTTGCCTACATCCTCTCCAAACTCTCCACTCCTCCTTTTAGTACAGGACGTGGCCATAGAGCTGTAATTACACTCTTAAGGACAGTTAGAGGTGTCCTGTGGTTCCTGCTGTTAAAGTAATTAAATGGAAGCCTGCTAGACCAAGGTGGCCCCAATGCCCTGAGTTCCTGTGTCTGCAATCTGAAACCCAACTCAGTGGTCATGTTCTAGGACAATCTGAAACAGCCAGCTAAGCCCTAACTTGGGACTTTCCACTGGGATGAATTCTTTGCCTTGCTTCTGAGTTCACCCCATAAAAGCCTTCGTCTTTGCCCCTTCTGTGGAGCCATGAACCACTTGTGATCCAGAGCTGGCCCATCCATGATTGCTGTTTGCTCAAATCGAAATCAATTCTTTTTTTTTTTTTTTTGAGACAGAATCTCCCTCTGTCACCCAGACCAGAGTGCAGTGGTATGATCTCGGCTCACTGCAACCACTGTCTCCTGGGTTCAAGCGATTCTCCTGCCATGGCCTCCCGAGTAGCTGGGATTACAGGCACCTACCATCACGCCTAGCTAATTTTTGTATTTTTAGTAGAGACAGGGTTTTGCCATGTTGGCCAGGCTGGTCTTGAACTCAAGTGATCCACCCACCTCGGCCTCCGAAAGTGCTGGGATTACAGGCATGAGCCACCACAGTGGCACCAAATCAACTCTTTAATATTAATGTGCCTCAGTTTATCTTCAACGCTACATGCTGTACTCCAGTCTCAATACCAGCCTTGTGCTTTGTCATTGACTTTCGTTGGCCAGTGCTTTTCTTGTCTGTAGACTTCAGAAAATCACCAGAAACCTAATAATAAAGATCATATTCATTCATTTAACTGATCTATGTTCAGCACTGCCTGTAAACTGGGCACTGTTCTAGTCAATTCATACACAGTGATGAGACCCAGGCAGAGTCCCCTCCCTCTTCTAGACAAATGGTGGAGAAAGATGATAGTGGTTGTGATGTAGCCTATAAGAGCAGGAACAAGAGCAGTGGAAGGGACTGGTGGGACAATGAGGCATGGTAAGGCCCTGCTGTAGCTAGAGTGTGCAGAGGAGGCTTCCAGAAAGAGGCAGCTTTAAACAGACCAGCAAATTTTATGAATTCCAGCTTGGGATTGACAAGTCATCTAACTCTGTAAATGTTTTGCTTGTCATTGGCCCCAAATCAAGGAATTTTAAGATGTCCTTTGTCATCCACATTCCAGAGCTTGACAAACACTGCCTATGCCCCTGTTCAAACGTGTGTTCTTCATACATGAATACGTGCAGAAGGTTTCCCCCATAAAATTTAGGTGGTTACGATGTGTAACTGCATCGCAGTACTCACCTCCAAATTATTTACACGTAAGCTGCAAGTTACACAGCATGTCTCAGCTGCTATCCATTTGCATGTAGACAGCTCTATGTACATTAGAAAGCAGAGAGAGAACATGATAACCCTTCAGATACTAGTTGAGAAAAATTAACGTGAGTGCCTCCCTATTCATTCGGGGGCCACGTCTTCTCAGATGAGGACGTCCAACCAAACCCATGCAAGGCTGGCATACGTTAAAGATGCTGGTATCTCTCACGCCCAATGCAGCTGTCAAGTCTGCTCTAAGGGTGCTGCGGCTCCTGATGTTTCAAGGCCTTCTCATAGTGCATGCATTTCTCACTTACTACGATACTGACATGTAAACGGATTTATAGGAAATATAAATGCTTTCTAAAAGCCACAAATAAAATGTCTGAATGCATGCCCAGCTTGTCTCATATTATGGTCCACATGCTGTGAGCGATGTGGCAGTCGATGTCAGCCCTAGCAAAGGGCTGCTGTTGACGTCTCGATCATTGGCATCATCCGTGTTTATTCACTGAAGTCTGGAATGCAAGGTCAGGGCACTGGGAAATTACCAGCCTAGAAGAAGAAGTAGCTTTGAAAATATGTCATTTGCCTCTGGGGCATTTTTTCCTTTTTCTTTCTTCCTTCCTTGCTCCTTGCCTGCCTGCCTGCCTTTCTTCCTTCCTTCCTTTTTTCCTCTGTCTTTCAAATTTTCTTCCTTCTTCATAATTCTTTCAGAAGAGAAAGGGGGAATAAAAAAGCAACAAGAAAATGAAGCATAAACAGAGCATCTATGAGAATATAGGCATAGTCAAAGAAAGAGAGGAGATAGGTGTAAAGTTAATTTTCTTAAGATTTTATTTGTGTTTTCTGGCCAGGCACAGTGGCTCATGCCTGTAATCCCAGCACTTTGGGAGGCCAAGGCAGGTGGATCACTTGAGGTCAGGAGTTCAAGACCAGCCTGACTGACATGGTGAAATCCCATCTCTACCTAAAATATGAAAAGTAGCTGGGTGTGGTTGTGGGCGCCTGTAGTCCCAGCTGCTTGGGAGGCTGAGGCAGGAGAACCACTTGAACTCAGAAGGCAGAGGTTGCAGCGAGCCAAGATCATGCCACTGCACTCCAGCGTGGGCAACAGAGTGAGACTCCATCTCAAAAAAAAAAAAAAGATTTTATTTGTGTTTCCTTAGTCAGTTATTTTGGGTTGTTACTGTTTTGCTTTCAACTGCAACTAAGTAGAATCCTTGGCTAATAAGTTTTATGTGGATCCTGCCCCAGTTATCTCAAATGATTTCTTGGAGTAAAACCTGAAAAATATTTTCCTTTACTAGATTATGTTTCTATAATGATAACTCGTTAAACAGAAATGCTACATAGAAATCCAAAGAACTTAAGTTGTTCTTTTCTATCAAAATTCTTTACTTCTGAAATTCACTAAATTCTAACCTTTTTCCATTATCATAGCCACTCTGTTGCTGAAGAATATACTAAGAATTTCTTCAACACCACTGATAGTAAATCTCTGACTATACTGAATCCAGAATTTCAAGAACATATTTCAAAATTTTAACTTTTTAAAAAATACTTTTAAAACTATTTATTTGATTTCTTCTGTGTAGACCCTGCACAAAAGTTCTTCTTACGTTAACTTTATACTATCCTTAATTTTTCCCTAAATATCTAATGTAGTCTCTTTAGAATAATATACAACAGCCAGGGTTGGAAACAGTTCAAGAGGTAAATGTCTGTATCTGAACAAACTCTTCCTGTGATCTCGGGACTCCCCTCCATTCCCCCGTTAATGGTACTGTGGACATGGGGAAAGGAAGTTATGCTGTAACTACAGAAGTTACAACATACTCTCTATTCACCCTCATGCTGGTCCTGCTTAATTTTTAGTGAAGATTGAATGCGATTTCTGCATGGACTCAGGACATTGGTGCTGACCCAGAAAGTAAACTCCAGGCATAACAGCCAATACCCAACTCCCTTCTAACCACTTTTCTACAGCTTTTGGATGGAAATTCTTTATCCGCTCATTAATTGTCTAGAAAGGACTGATTTTTGCCATTCAGAGTCACCTGAGAATTTCCACGTATGTTGGGAATTCAGCACGTTTCAATTAATACTTAAGTACTCCCTCTCAAGCATCAATTCAAAATTGAGATGAGGAATGCCTCAACTCTCCTGGTGTCAGGTATGGGCCCTCGAGTGCCTGGAGGGTAAAGGCTCACCCAGGTGAACTTCACATGATTTTCTTACATCATCACTCAAAGGCATAAGGACCAGGAGGATCCTTCCTTTCTCTACTTAGTTTATTGCTTTCCCTCTTGCTGTCCTTTTGTGCTCCCTGTCTCCAATGGTTCAGGTACAAAATTAGGGGTTAGCAAGGAATAGGAATTTCAGAGAAGCAAACTCTGTGGAGTTGAGGAAAACCACAAATATTGTAGCACATGATTTAGCACGGCAAATGGAAAAAACAAGATCTGGCAGCCCGGCAAATTCTCTCTTCAGCTATGTGAGCTTGGACGTGTAACTTCATCTTTGAGCTTTCTTCATTTGTAAAATCAGGATCTTAATTTTTAAAAAGTAAAGAAAACTGAGGCTGATGTGGGGGGATCACTTGAGCCCAGGAGTTTGAAACCAGCCTGGGCAACATAGGGAGACCCTTTCTCTACAAATACTACAAAAATTAGCCAGGCATGGTGGCGCATGCCTGTGGTCCCAGCTACTCAGGAGGCTAAGGTGGGAGGATCACTGAGCCCAGAAGGTGGAGGCTGCCGTGAGATGTTATTGTACCATGGCACTCCCGCCTGAGTGACAGAGCAGAATCCTGTCTCAAAAATAAAGAAAGAAAGAATAGAAGAAAATAAAGAAAACTGTTCATCATGCCAAAAGCCCATGAGCCATGCCTTGCACCAACAGTTGGCATCTCTGTTTGTTCATATATAGTCATTTTATCTAGATAAACTGAGGCCACTCCAGCCCTTGCACCTTTGAAAACTGCTTAAGACTAACTCCTGACCTCTCATAATGCATTTCAGAAAAGAATGCTTTATTGCATATTCATTACTCTTAATTTATTTCAAAAATCAGGTTTTTTTACTTTATCAAGTTGGTTTTTTTTTTTTTTGTCTTTTTGGGTTTTTTTTTGACATAGTCTGATTCTGTCTCTCTGGCTGGAGTGCAGTGGCACGTGATCTCAGCTCACTGCAGCCTCTGCCTCCTGGGTTCAAGCAATTCTTCTGTCTCAGCCTTTCAAGTAGCTGGGACTACAGGCACGTGCCACCACACCCAGCTAATTTTTTGTATTTTTAATAGAGACGGAGGTTTCACCATGTTAGCCAGGATGGTCTCAATCTCTTGACCTCGTGATCCGCCCTCCTCAGCCTTCCAAAGTGCTGGGATTACAGGCGTGAGCCACCACGCCCAGCCTTATCAAGTTCTTAAACAAATTCCTTTCACATGCCAGGCGCAGTGCTAGGAACTTTCTTAAACACGGTATTTGAATCTCTACAGCCATCCCACAAGTAGGTGCCAATTTCCCCCTTTCACAGTGAAATAAATGGAAATTCAGAGATGGTAAGTGAACTACTCAGAGCCACTATCAGTCAGAAGCAGGGGGACTAGAACTGAACTTGGGCCTGGCTAGAATTATTCAACACAAACAGAATCTAATTATTTCCCTTACAAAAGTCAGAGGAGGCTGGGTGTGGTGGCTCATGCCTGTAATCCCAGCACTTTGGGAGGCAGAGGCAGGCAGATCACTTGAGGTCAGGAGTTTGAGACCAGCCTGGTCAACATGGTGAAACCCCATTTTTTTAAAAATACAAAAATTAGCCAGGCGCAGTGGTGCATGCCTGTAATCCCAGCTACTCAGGAGGCTGAGGCAGGGGAATTGCTTGAACCCAGGAGGTAGAGGTTGCAGTGAGCCAAGATGGCACCACTGCACTCCAGCCTGGGCAACAGAGCGAGAATCCGTTTAAAAAAAAAAAAAAAAAAAGGAAAGGCCCTCTGTGTTGTGGTTAGGACCTCAGGTTCTAGGGTCAAAATTGCCTGGTTGAGTGCTAGTTGGTCACTTTCTACCACTGTGGCCCAGGGACCTCACTGTCCTCTTTAAGCATCCATTTCTTCATTGTAAAATGGTCACCTAAGAGGGGGAACGGGTGAGATCACGCACTTGAAGCATCAAACTCTCTGTGTAGCACGTTAGCTCGTAAAGGATTCTCACCATTGTCATTATATAGCTATGCATTTAGTGAACACTAATGACCTTACATATTTGTGTGCCACTGTGTGAACTTACAATTCCATGTCCTTCATGCAAACGGTGTGTTTACATCGAACATATTTTCAGAGACTCGCTTTACTGCCTCACTTCTAATTTTCTCCGATACACGATTGTTTCTGTGTAGGCAACGCCAGACATTGTTTTCCGATTTAGGCTGGAACACTAGAAAACTCCACCGCCTGTATGTGAAAATGCCAATGCATTTTATAAGCAAAGTCAACCGCAAAATGTTTATAGGGTCAGGCAGTTAGATCTGAGGTACAAACATGGTTTAGAAGGAATTCTTACAATGGTGCTAAAGTTCTAGAAGCAAATACTATGTGGGAGGCCATAGAAAGAGTGAATTGTTGTTCACACTTCAGCTTTGATTTGGAGACACCTGTGAAAGAAAATAATCTTTTTCCCAGTACTTACTGGTTATTTTATTTCCAGAAAACATGCTTGTTATTTTAGCCGAGGTAATTGCCTTAGCTTTCGGGTATGCTTTGTGCTAAATGAACAGTGACACCTACTGGTGGAAGATGATCACGTTTATTTACTAAAAGAAGCTCCTGTTCTCACCTTGCTGTATATAATCCCAGAAATAATACAGAATGTTTTGATTTCAAAGAGCAAAGAACCAACACTGGAGTTAAAAAGAAAAATCAAACCACGTCAAGGCCGATACGTGAATACAGACAAATTCACTTTCTGGAGTGAAGATTGCTCTTTTCTTCTCTAAAAATGCTGGGTTCCCCCAACCACCACCACAAAAATAAGCTCGTCAGAGCTGCTCCAAGTAAGGCAGTTCAAGTGCCAAGGAAAGATGTTTGGCTTGACTCACCTGTTTTTCCCTCTCTCCATGGAGTAAACAGATTGGCAGAGGCTGCTTCAAACACATTATTTGTCTAACTCATTACATATTAATACTTCCAAAGTAAATCTCTCCATTCTGTAACTTTATTTAAATATTTTTATTAATATACAGTAATACTTTTCCAGATGGCCTTATCAGAAGTTTTAGGGAGAATAAGCAACTGAAAACACAACAGCTGCTCGGCTGGCAGTGTGAGGGCACTGTGCTGTGGTACTGCCAGGCCCCCCATGGGGTCAGCCAGGCCTGGGGGCCAGGCGCAGGAGGGAGCGTGGGGGGCCAGCCTGCAGCTCCCAGCGTTGCTCATGCCCTTGGGTGGGCCACTGAGTCTGCATCTAGGTTTGGAGTGGAAAGTAGGAGGTCTGTCTGCATTCCCCCAGCTCAGCTTTGCCTAGGGCTCTGTCCTTGGGGAATTATTAGACACTGTTGATTTACAAAAGCTGGTATTTTCATCTAATTTGGTTCTCTGGGTCTAGAGGTTAAAACCCAGGGGGGCCGGAGGGATGACTAATTGGCAGCCTAAATCCCCAATGTGTTGTGAAAGTTATTTAACCTGAGTTTCCTTGCCTGTGAAAATGTGTGTGTTGAGTACTGCTGTGATAATTACAGGAAACAATAGATGTAACCCCCAACCCTGTGAGTTTTTTTTTTTTAAGACACAAACCCCATTCTCAGAGTTATGGGAGAAGGTACATTTATACACTTTAATTCAGAGATTAAATCAATAGCACACGGTCTTGGAGGCATTAGATGACTTTTTTTTTTCGAAACGGAGTCTCGCTCTGTTGCCAGGCTGGAGTGCAGTGACGCCATCTCTGCTCACTGCAACATCCGCCTCCCAGGTTCAAGTGATTCTGCTGCCTCAGCCTCCCAAGTAGCTGGGACTACAGGCGCGTGCCACCACGCCCAGCTAATTTTTGTATTTTTAATAGAGACGGGGTTTCACCATGTTGACCAGAATGGTCTTGATCTCTTGACCTTGTGACCCTGCCGCCTCGGCCTCCCAAAGTTCTGGGATTACAGGCATGAGCCACTGCGCCAAGCCCATTAGATGACTTTACAGGCCATCAAAAACCGGCTACCATCAGAAACTCTGGGCCCACAGGCAAGCTCTCTCCTTGCTCTTGGCCCGGGTCTGGAGCTTGAACGAGGGGTGAGCATGAGCTAGCATAGCCACACTCCCTTCTCCTTCCTCGGCCTCATCTCCCTCCAGAGTTCTTTCCTCCATCTTCCTTTCTTCTCTTTCTGGTACCTCATCCCAGAGCTTTAGCTGCTGCCCCAATAGACATGGCTTTCAATGCAAATCCTGCATTCCGACCTCTCTCCTGTGTGCTCAGCAACTGCTGGACGTCTAGATGGGGGAGTCTTCAAAATGCCAAGGCCCCTGGGCAGGAGGACGGGTGACAGTTTGGTGTGACCGCACTCCCTAGCACGGTTGATACAAGCCTTGCCTCGAAGCACTTTGTCTTATGGTCAGAACCATGAACCATTCTTTCTGGCCCATATTAATAAGATTAAAAGCTGGTAGCTTGCCTTTTTCCCTACCTGGTTTTTATGAGCAAATATAGGACGCTGTCTCCTGCATGGCAGCAGGCAGGCACGGATGAGGCTGGTCGGGGGTCACTGGTAAGAACGGGTCTCTGTTGCTGTTACTCTCTGTTGGTCTGCCTGGGTCTGAATTTGGATGCTGAGAGCTGATGGGCCTATCACTAGAGTGACTTTGGGTGAGTTGTTTAGCAAATACATGCCTCATTCACACATTTATTCAACAAATACGAGCTGGCGTCATCTACGAGCCAGGTCTTGTTCTAGGCACTGGGAGACATCAGTGCTCAAAAGAAGCAAAGTTCTTGCCCCCCAGTGTGTGCGCTCTCCTGGGGGGAAAACAGACGGAGAAAAACAAGCCCAATCCATCATCAAGCTCTCCAGTATGTTAGAGCAGGGGTGGCCACACTTTTCGGTAAAGGGCCAGGCAGTGCGTCTGTTAGCTCTGAGGGCCACTGGTCATTCTGTGAAAGTGGCCACAGACAATACACGAACCAAAAGGTGTGGCTGTGTCCCAGTGAGATGTGACTGTAAAGTGGTTCGCTGAGCTCTGTGTCGAGCATTTCCACAGGCACCGTGAGAGCGAAGTGGGGGAGTCCAGTTAAGGGGCATCTGCTGTGCCTGGGGTAGGAGGATGGGAAGGGCAGGTTGAACTTCAGAGTAAACTTCATCGAGAAGGTGAGATTTGAGCAAAGACAGGACCTGGGGGGAGCCAGCTGGGTGGGCACCTGCAGGATCCCAGGGCATTCCCAGTCGAGTGACACAGGATGAAAGCCCACGGCACGTTCTGGCACACCCAGAGAGCAATGCAGCTCCAGGAGACACTGTGGGGAGAGAGGGACGCAGTGGGGAGGCCTGGTGAGGACACCTGGCTCTCATTCCCAGTGAAATGGGCAGTGGCGGGGAATGAGAGCAGAACTGACAACATCAGAAGTCCTGCTCTGGCTGCTGTCTGGGACGAAGGTCAGGAGGGGCCGGGCAGACTCTAGGAGAGATTAGACTATTGCAGCAACCAGGGCAGGAGGTGGCTGTGGCTTAGTTCTGGGCATTCAGGGGCTGGTGGGGGGGTGGGGGGGGATGATATTTCCTGAGGATTGTAAGAGAGGCGTGAGAAAAGAGTTATAACACCTCGAAGCCTCTGCGTTTCCTCATCTGTGGCTGGAACAGTCACTCTGCCGCAGGATTATCTGAGGATCAACGAAGTTGACTCACGTAAAGGGTTCGGCAGGTGCTTACTACTCAGTCATTGCTCAGTTAATGTAGGTAGTGTCGTTATTGTTTATTATGATGATTATGGAGTTGTTCAATTCTAGATTTGACTCTAAGCTAAATCACCTACTAGCCAGAGGATCTTGAAAATGTTCGTAATCTCGAAGTCTCAATTCCCCACGTACATAAAATGAGTTTAAGGCAGAAAATGGGGAGGCCTCTCTGCATGCATGGTTCCTCGCAGACACGGTAAGATGTTGCTGGATCTGACTAGGTCTCAATTATGTGATCACCACTCTCTTGGTGCCCCTCTCCGGTGTTACTCTGTTGAGTTAGCCATGTTATCCCCGGGTCTCTGTGGGAGCGGACTGCCCTGCAGTCAGGCCACAGAGCTCTGGAGTCCTGTTGACTCCACACCCACAGTGAAGTCGTGGGTAAGAACCAGGTGACGCTCCGCAGAATGGCAGGCTCCGTCCTTCCCTCTGAGGAGCTGCCAACAGTGTGTAGGTGGAAGAAAGTGAATTTCTCCTATGCCTAGCTCCCTTTCAAAAGGGATTTAATTTCCTGTGACTGATGAGAGAGTTTGTATTTGAAACGGAAGCCTCTTAATTTATAGCCCACAATAATAGAATCTGGCAACTACAGACCCTCCCGGTGCTGTTCAGCAGCTGCCCTGCCTGCAGAGACCATCCTCTGATGGAGGAGCATAATGTGCCTTTCATGCCTTTTGCACTTTGGGGCTTCATCAGGAAAAGATGACCTCACTCAGTTAAAAAAAATCCTCTTCACCCGATGTGCAGTAGCTGTGAAGCATCGAGAAGAACACATGCCATTGAAGGGTGACACCTGAATTACCTGCCATTTTCTGTTTTTCCAAACAGTCTCGGCCAAAAGGCTAGAAGTGAATAAATAATTCTACCACGACTCCTCTAAATAAGATTTTAGCACTCTGTTATTTGCTTTGAACAGAAGATCAGAGGACATTTGAGAGTGGCACTTTGCATTTGGGACATGTCACGGAAGCAGTGGCTGGCGGCCAAGGACTGTCTCAGGCAGAAACCCTTGCCTGGGGCCTCGGGTGCATCTAAACAGAATCTGGGAATAAATACCAGGACCTGACACACAGCGCCCGAGAACGCAGAGACTGGCTGCTGCCTGTGACAAACAACGCTGAGCACCCTCCAGCCTTCCGGAGAAGGGTGCACGGCTCTGACATCTGGGGAGAAAATGCTGGAAAGAACCTCTTCTGCAAAATTGTGCATGGAGATTGCGAGCATAGTGTCGAGTTTCCACCTTGTTGAGAGTTTGTGCTCCAGAGAGCTATTTGCAGCAAAGAAAGGGAGAAGTCTGAATTAAAATGACACCAGTACCCTGCCCTCACTGACCCTCCCCACCCCTGCCCAGGACACAGTGCTGTGGAGTTTCACGTCCCACCGCTCTGCCTGGATGCTCCTCTCGGGCACCCCTTCCTTCCTGGAGTTATCATCTCTTTCTCCCACCTCTGCCTCGCTTCCCTTTCCACAATCTCCTCTTCAGAAGGCGGGAAAGAGAAAGGAACAGCAGCTGGGTGAGGCCCACCCTGCCTGACTTCATGCTGTAAACGCTCCCTGTCCTCTCAGGAAGTTTCCCTTTTAATTAAAAATTGCATTTTTGAATGAGCTTCCTCAGAGCTAGGGAGCTGGAACATCTCATTTGTCTGGCATTATCCTTGTTCTCAGGAACGGCCATGTGGCTTCCTTCTCAGCTGGACTCCTGTGGGAAGCTGTGAACCGAAGGCGCCCCGAGATGTGCTCAGGTGTCCCTGGGACCCGGTACAGCCCATGCCTCTGTGAGCTTCATCTCATGCCAACACCCCCAGTTCCCAGGCTTTCCTGGTCCACGCTGCCATCCCACCATGGCCAGCATGCCCACATGAGCCCGCCAGGTTCCGGCCTTCTCCCCCAATTCTCACTGCAGCATGCCCACTTGGCTTCCATTCCCAGCTAGCCAGATCCCTACGTCCTCTCTGATGTATTCGGTTACCCTGTGTTGATGCACTGGCGACCTGCTACAGCTGTCATTCCCTTTGCTGTAGTATGTGTATATGAATTTTTCTTCTAATGGAAAGAGACTCAGGAAGTGAAGGGAAAGCGGAGGGAGGACAGGGCCCTGGCAGTGGCACAAGGAACAGGAATGTCACGGGGAGTCTTACAGACCCTCCAGACCATGCCCTGGAGGCCAGTGTCCGGGAGACAGTGGGTTTCCACAAATAAATGGGAAGGGGTCCCACGGCCCTAAATGCACAGTCCTCCGCCCCTCAGACTTCCACGTACTTGACCTCCTGGTGTTAGTTAGGTGTTCAGAAAAGGTAATATAATTTCCAAAGGTGCTGAATTTGCTGCCAGAATAAAGCTCAATCCCTGCGAGATTCTAGTCCAGCAGTCAGGAAGGCAGGCGAGAGCCTGTTCCTTCTCCAGCACAGGCCACAGGGACACATGCATAGCTGCTGCTTAATAAGCTCTTGCTGACTGAGTGAGGAAGGAATGAGTCAGGAAGGAATGAGTCAGGAAGGAATGAATGAGTGAAGGAATAAGTGAGTGAAGGAATGAGTGAGTAGAGGAATGAATGAGTGGAGGAATGAGTGAGAAAGGAACGAGTGAGGAAGGAATGAGTGAGGAAGGAATGAGTGAGTGGAGGAGTGAGTGAATGGAGGAGTGAGTGAGTGAGTGGAGGAATGAGTGAATGGAGGAGTGAGTGAGTGGAGGAATGAGTGAGGAAGGAATGAGTGAGTGGAGGAGTGAGTGAGTGGAGGAATGAGTGAGGACGGAATGAGTGAGGAAGGAATGAGTGAGTGGAGGAATGAGTGAGTGGAGGAATGAGTGAGGAAGGAACGAGTGAGGAAGGAATGAGTGAGTGGAGGAGTGAGTGAGTGGAGGAATGAGTGAGGAAGGAATGAGTGAGGAAGGAATGAGTGAGTGGAGGAATGAGTGAGGAAGGAATGAGTGAGTGGAGGAATGAGTGAATGGAGGAGTGAGTGAGTGGAGGAATGAGTGAGGAAGGAATGAGTGAAGGAATGAGTGAGGAAGGAATGAGTGAGTGGAGGAATGAATGAGTGGAGGAATGAGTGAGTGAAGGAATGAGTGAGTGGAGGAATGAATGAGTGAAGGAATGAGTGAGTGGAGGAATGAGTAAGGAAGGAATGAGTGAGTGAAGGAATGAGTGAGTGGAGGAATGAGTGAGGAATGAGTGAGTGAAGGAATGAGTGAGGACGGAATGAGGAGTGAAGGAATGAGTGAGGAAGGAATGAGTGAGTGAAGGAATGAGTGAGTGGAGGAATGAATGAGTGGAGGAATGAGTGAGAAAGGAACGAGTGAGGAAGGAATGAGTGAGTGAAGGAGTGAGTGAGTGGAGGAATGAGTGAGGAGGGAATGAGTGAGGAAGGAATGAGTGAGTGAAGGAATGAGTGAATGGAGGAGTGAGTGAGTGGAGGAATGAGTGAGGAAGGAATGAGTGAAGGAATGAGTGAGGAAGGAATGAGTGAGTGGAGGAATGAGTGAGTGGAGGAATGAGTGAGGAAGGAATGAATGAGGAAGGAATGAGTGAGTGGAGGAATGAATGAGTGAAGGAATGAGTGAGTGGAGGAATGAGTAAGGAAGGAATGAGTGAGTGAAGGAATGAGTGAGTGGAGGAATGAGTGAGTGGAGGAATGAGTGAGGAATGAGTGAGTGAAGGAATGAGTGAGGACGGAATGAGGAGTGAAGGAATGAGTGAGGAAGGAATGAGTGAGTGAAGGAATGAGTGAGTGGAGGAAGAGTGAGTGAAGGAATGAGTGAGAAAGGAATGAGTGAGGAAGGAATGAGTGAGTGAAGGAATGAGTGAGTAGAGGAAGAGTGAGTGAAGGAATGATTGAGTGGAGGAATGAGTGAGGAAGGAATGAGTGAGTGGAGGAATGAGTGAGTGGAGGAATGAGTGAGTGAAGCAATGAGTGAGGAAGGAATGAGTGAATGGAGGAATGAGTGAGGGAAGAATGAGTGAGTGGAGGAATGAGTGAGGAAGGAATGAATTAGGAAGGAATGGGTGAGGAAGGAATGAGTGAGTGGAGGAATGAGTGAGTGGAGGAATGAGTGAGGAAGGAATGAGTGAGGAAGGAGTGAGTGAATGGAGGAATGAATGAGTGAAGGAATGAGTGAGGAAGGAATGAGTGGAAGAATGCATAAGTGGGGGAATGAGCAAGGAAGCAATGAGTGAGTGGAGGAATGAGTAAGGAAGGAATGAATGAGTGGAGGAGTGAGTGAGAAAGGAATGAGTGAGTTCGCAGACAGACACTGTGTTGGTCTCTTAGGCATCCCTGTCGCCATGGCCCCTAGACTCTCTGACTGTATTAGTCTGTTCTCACACTGCTAATAAATACATACCTGAGACTGAGTAACTTATCACGGAGAGAAGTTTAACTGACTTACAATTCCACATGGCTGGGGAGGCCTCACAATCATGGCGGAAGGCCAATGAGGGAGCAAAGGCACGTCTTACATGGTGGCAGGCAAGAGAGCATGTGCAGGGGACCTCCCCTTTATAAAACCATCAGATCTTGTGAGACTTATTCACTACCACAAGGACAGTATGGGGAAAGCTACCCCCATGATTCAATTATCTCCACCTGGCCCCACTCTTGACATGTGGGGATTACTACAATTCAATGTGAGATTTGGGTGGGGACACAGCCAAGCCATGTCACTGACCTAGAGCCTGCAGGGTCTCATGAGTAAAAATGGAGGCCCTAAATCCTGCCTCACAGTGAAACTAGAGTTTGCCAGCATCCTGGAGGCCCTGCACTGGTTTATATCACCACTGATAATACTAGGTTTTTGATCTGAAAAATAAAATCTACTACAGGGAAGCAGGATGAGTCAACTGCCTTCCTTCCACGTGAGGAAACCGGTTTCAGGATGAAATTTCCTGTTTACCCAGATTTTGTAAACATTACCAAACCATCGAGTGGCCCTTTCTACTATTCTTATGGGTAGGTGATGAGTTGCTTTGCTTGGTTTTAAGGAATCCCATATCATTCTGAGGATTCAACGTTCTGCCCATACCTGAGGCTGCTGTCATCAAGCCCCTTGGTGTGCCGTTGTCATGAGCACCAATGATGCATTTCCCATGGCGCTTTTGCCCCTCCCTCACAATGACCCCGATTCTCCTCGCTGCATCCTCCCCATCTTCCATTCC
The DNA here is from genome assembly GCF_009828535.3 of Hylobates moloch. Lineage (NCBI taxonomy): Eukaryota > Metazoa > Chordata > Mammalia > Primates > Hylobatidae > Hylobates > Hylobates moloch. The sequence continues at coordinate 169,266,312 of NW_026652277.1, read as the reverse complement.
ATGCTTCCCCAGCTCCATCTGCTTCCTTGTAACCAACGCATGGCCCATGATGAGCACGAGAGTGAAGGAAATAGCTCACCCTTCCCCTCTTGCTGCTGTATGTGTCCAGCTCAGTCCCGGGCTCCTCAGAGTATCTGCCAGGAGCAGGGCCTTAGGGGACCATGAGCTTGCTGTGCAGCCTGGAAAGCTCAAACCAGCAGCCCCCTTACAGTTGGTTGGGAGGCCCTCATCCTTACTTAAAAGCTGGTGCCACTGTTCATAGCTTGGGGGTTGTACGTGCCTCCCCCAGGCCAGGAAAGGACTGAAAAAGAGCTGGGCCCAGTGGGTATGAGCAGGGCTCAGCATGGCGTTCACATCAACCACCACTCCCAGATACACTGGAGGAGGACACAGCAGGCCACCAGCTCTGGGACAAGGGCTACCAGCTGAGACATGCTCATACTCTCACTCATGTTCACTCTCACTCAGGTTCCTGGCCACCCACCTGCCCCAGGCCCCTTTCCACGACTTACGCAAGCCTTCCCCATCCCCTTCTTCAAGGGCAGCAGACACTCAAAAAAAGTGCCAGATCGCTGACCCAGCAGACGCACGGGCTGCCCAGAGCCTACACCTATGATCTTTTTCATCCTAGCACAGGTACAGGAAAGGTCACTGTGCCTGGCTTAGCACTTTTATTCATGATACACATGAGACAGAATTTAATCTTCCTGTTTCAAATACTCCCTGAAATATTTTCCAATTCTGCTTCTCACCTGAAAAGCAAGACAGGGTAAACTTTATAAGAATGGATCTGCTACTCAGATTTATATAGATACATCACAGTTCTATTGATCTGAGGAACGCTGAGAACCTTGGGAATTAACAGAAGGCAGACTGCCACTGGGCCTGCGCTTTCTTCAGGCCGGTGCTGAAGGGGTTGTCATCTAACAGCGACCAGACTCTGAAAGAACACTGGGTTTGTAGCACGTGACCTCACATTGGGTCTTAAATTCTTATTCCATGGATTGCTGTTTATTGCAAAACATCACACCAAGGTTGGGCTTGCTTTCATTTTTATAGTGACGGCCTTATGTGATTCCACTGAACATTCTGGCAATCTAAAAATATCCAGCAAGCACACCACTTTCCTTTGAACTGAGAGGTGCTGTCAGTAGAAAAGCTACTTGTCTGTGCCCTGAGGAAGGGGCACTCCAGAAAGGCTGCGTCCTTCCCCGCTTCATGTATTAGTGTCAGCACACTGCATTTTTGTGTGCCATTTGGTAATTTCTTCTTGAAGATCCCACTCAGGGAGTCATATGGCCGTTATAACCTGGCACATTAGAGAACACACAATACTCTCATTGTCTCAGAGATTTTCTGTCCAAAATGCTTATAGTACTGAAGAGTATTCTCAACACAGTGTTTAAAAATATGTCCTCCTGGCCAGGCATGGTGGCTCATGCCTGTAACCCCACCAGTTTGGGAGGCCAACGCGGGTGGATCACAAGGTCAGGAGTTCAAGACCAGCCTGGCCAATATGGTGAAACCCTGTCTCTACTAAAAGTACAAAAATTAGCCAGGTATAGTGATGGGTGCCTGTAGTCCCAGCTACTCGGGAGACTGAAGCAGGAGAATCGCTTGAACCCAGGAGGCAGAGGTTGCAGTGAGCTGAGATTGCGCCACTGCACTCCAGCCTGGGCGACAGAACGAGACTCCGTCTCAAAAAATAAAACTAAAAATAAAAATGTAGCCTCCTTAATACAGCATCTGCAAGTCTTGATGCATGCTTGTGAATTACTTGGGGAGACAGCACATAAATGGGCAAAGTCCACCTCATTTTAGATAAGATTTCATTGGCTATTTTGTAATGTTTTATTTTAATGAAGTAATGAAAAGAGATGTCATTATGGATTCTTTTTTAACGTCCATGAATGGTTTCAAGTGACATTGTATGGGGACAAAAAATACACTGCAGATCTTGCCACCAGCAGCATTCCCACAACTGTTTTCTTCCTGCAGATCCTTCTTGCATTCCACGCATGTCCATTCCCGGTATCGGCCTCGCCGACCCCCTGACCAATGGCACAGGCTCATCAGCCCTCAGTATTGTTAAGTGGAAAAATGAAAGAGTTTTTATTATTACAAAAGCAATACATACTCGTTAGACAATGTCAGTAAATTGTACCAAAAAAAAAAGCAAAACCTAGAAAACATAGTCCCACGTGGCTGGACATGGGATTTTTGACTCATTGCTGTAGAGCTTTCTAGATACGTTTTACATGTATACGCAAACCCACATGTGCACAATTTTAACAGAGACGAGTTTATGCTGATAGGCTTTTTTACCAGTTTTTCACCCTTAATTGTGTGTAAACGTCTTTGCATTTCTCTAACGCCATGTTTAATGATGACCATTCTTCAGGGTGTGCCATGACTTACGTAAATGTTTATCTTGCAGAATGATGATAGTTTTTCCATGGCCGAATTTTTCCTGTGTTCCTGACTTTTCTCTAAAATTCCTAGAAGAGGAAGTTAGAGAGTCAAAGTATGTGCATGTTTTTAAGGCTTTTGTCAAGCACGTCCATGTGAAGAGACCACCAAACAGGCTTTGCGTGAGCGATAAAGCTGTTTATTCACTTGAGTGCAAATGGGCTGAGTCTGAAAAGATAGTTAGCGAAGGGAGATAGGAGAGGGGCAGCTTTATAGGACTTGGGTAGGCAGTGGAAAGTTACAGTTAAAGGAAGTTAACTATTGTTAGCAGAGGAGGGGGTTACAAGGTGCATGGTTGGGAGATCATAAGACTCATTGTCCAAAAGAAGAATGTCACAAGGTCAGCTGATCAGTTGGGGCAGGGCCAGAACAAGTCATAATGGTGGAATGTCGTAAGGTTGGTCAATCAGTTAAGGCAGGAGCTGGCTGTTTCACTTCTTTTGTGGTTTTTCTTTGGCTGCTTCAGACTTCTTGGCTCCTGCAGGCCACCTGGACGTATATGTGCAGGTCACAGGGGTTATAATGGCTGAGCTTCGGCTCAGAGGCCTGACAGCTTTGCATCCAACACTTATCCTCAACTCTAAGAAGTATTTTAACATTTTTGAAATCAAGATATTATAAATTGATGTGGATGTTTACAATGGTAGTATAATGGAGCTTTTCTTTCTTTGGTCAAGCCACTGTTAAATTGAAGGTGCTTTTTACCATTAATGTCATCTTAGAATGAAGGCATTTCAGTCCTGTTAAATTACCTCCCAGCAAACAATTGTGCCAGTGTGCAGAGCCTCCCACCCAGTGCAGCCACCCCCTTCCCCAGCCCCTCCCTTTTCAGCTTTGCCAAATGAGAAGCAATATTGTTTCTTATTTATCAAGTCAGTGCGTTTCTATATTTATGACTCACTCATGATTAATTATCATTGACATATCTCTTAGCAGTTATAATTTTGGTATGACTTTTTGTTTTCCATGTAGATTATGACTGTAAAAAATTGTGAAACCATATTTATAAAAATATAAGGACATTTTAATGACAAATATAGCATACTCATTATAGAGGCTTTTATGTAAATATAATTTGGTGATCTTAATTTGAAATAAATCTTAATTAAATTTCTCTGAAGTCCCATGTTGTTAAAAATATCCACCAAGCCTAAACCTTGGCTGGCCTAAGCTCATGATGTTTCCAAGTCAGCAAGAAGCTCTGTCCTTACCCGTAGCAGCAGTGCCGAGACGCTCCTCTTCAGTTCTATCTGCATTTCCAAGTCCATCAATGATGGTGCAAATGTGTTGACATAATTCATTGTCTGAGAAATGCTTACAGATTTGTAAATTCCAGATTGTGGTAACATGATTGAACATGACTCGGCGTGAATCACTGATTGACAGAAACAAGTTGTATGTACATTTGAAATGCTTGCTCATCACTGAACACAAAGAGAGAAGGATCCATTTTGCCTGCAGAGAATGGAAATAACCGGGGCAAAAGGAGTTTTTATTGAAAGTCACTGTATTGCCATTAACCCAAAACACATTTCCTTTGGGCTAATACTAAGAAGCCACTTTGTTGTGCTATATGAAGCATTGCACTCAAAATCCTGTTGTTACTGATATTATAAAGCAGAACTTAGGGTACCATTCAAAGAAACAAAATAGGAAGTTCCTATCAAGTTACAGTGATTGAAGCATTTAAAAAGTTTCTATATACTGAGCAGACATCTCGCTCTAAAAGAAGAACTTGAAAGCAACCACCTTACGTTTTTGGTGGATTTGAGAAAAATAGCTAAAATGTGCCCATAGTGGATCAGCACCCTTTTAGATAACATCAAACTAAACTTCATGACTTTGAAAAAAAATGAGAAAAGTAGACGCTAAGTGGGAAGATTTTACTGTAAACCAACACTTACCTCAAATCAAGTATATATATATATACACACACATACACGTATATATACATGTATGTGTATATATGTTATATATGTATGTATATATGTATATATGTGTGTATATATGTATATATGTGTGTATGTGTGTGTATATATGTATATATGTGTGTATATATGTATGTATGTGTGTGTATGTATGTATATATGTGTGTATATATATATACATATGAATATAGGAAAAAAACATAAAGCCAGGAGATTGTGAGGGTCGTTTCCATCCACAGACCAATCCCCAGTTTCCCTTATCAGGTTCTTTCCCAGTGCTCTAAGGAGGTGGGTTAACTCCCAGTGCTAAGCCAGTGTCAAATATATGTTTATTATAGATCCTTGAAATTAACTTGACATTCGTCTTCAGCAAAGAAAAGCATCGTTTTCCAAATTAGTGGGAGCAAAAGTCTACTTTAAAAAAAAAATCTATTTGGACTGCCAAGTTGGTAGGAACAGGAGTAGACTTGGCAGTTAACCCTTCTGCTGATCCCGTGTTGCCACTTCTCAAATTGCCCAATGGGTACAAGACTTGGAACACGAGCTTGCCTGGCTGTGAGAACTCATGGATCCTCAGTTTCCCTTCCCTTTCTCCTGGAAGCTGGCCCAAAATGATGATTATGGTGGACCCACATTTATTTATTTATTTTTAATTTTATGTTTATTTTATTTTATTTTATTTTTGAGACAGGGTCTTGCTTTGTCACCCAGGCTGGGGTGGGGTGCAATGGCACGATCTTGGGTCACTGCAACCTGCACGTCTTGGGTTTAAGCAATTCTCCTGCCTCAGCCTCCCAAGTAGCTGGGATTACAGACGTGCGCCACCACGCCTGGCTAATTTTTGCATTTTTCGTGGAGACGGGGTTTAACCACGTTGGCCAGGCTGGTTTCGAACTCCTGACCTCAAATGATCCACCCACCTCAGCCTCCCAAAGTGCTGAGATTACAGGCATGAGCCACCATGCCCGGTCGGACCCACTTTTGAACAGCAATCTTGAAAAAGAGGGGCATGAACACAGGATGACAAATGACAACTAATGACTTTTCCCCCAAATCCCATTGTAAATCTTGTCACTGTGCGACCAAGCCTATTTCACCCATTGCCATTTGTTCCTGGCCCATAATAAAGTGAAGGCCTGTGAGATATTTGGAGAGATAAATCAGCATTCAGTTTAAAGAGTCAGAGCTGGAGGAGAAGGTGGGAAGCAATGTTATCATTTAGTCAATCTTCCTGCCTTCAATGAAAATACAAAACATTAAACCTATATCAGACCATCCCAGTAAGAGAAGAATTAGTCGTCCCCCTTTTTATGACTTTGAAGGAACATATACTTTTCTGCTAGAACTCCATTCCACTGCAGTATTTACAGCTTTACCTTCTGTTTTTTAGAAGTCTGTTGCTACTGACTTGAAAGAGGATGTCAGGTTCTCTGTAGCAATAAAGGGACAGGTGTGGCCATCTGTGCCATTTCAGTGACTTATCTGAATAAGCATTTCAATCCTTAGAAACAGAGCCTTCCCATGGAAAATATTTCATTTTGACTTGTGTCGTTGTGCAGGGAGTGATATACACCATGATAAATTCTCCTGCAGAAAAGTCTTTCTGAACACAGAGCCATAGAAATGAATTATTACAGATAATGTAAACTTAGAGACACCCTGACACATTTTTGTTCTCTTAATTTTGAATCTTAACTAAATTTTGCAGATGCCATTGGGGTCATTGAGACAAGAAACTATGTTCAGTGGTTCATGGACACTGATGATATTAGCTCAATTTATAGAATTGTCTTGTTTGCATCTTGATGAATCTTGTTTACCCTTCAAAACACGAAGTGTCACTGGGGCTGTGGAACTTGGACAGACCGTCCAGGGAGAGCAATCATCTCCTCCTCTGTGACTGCTCCAAGCTCTGTCATCCTGCTTATGCATTGCCACACAATTTTCTGTCTAGGTGCCTGTGTTCTTCTTTCTCTTCTTCTTAGAATAAACCTTTATTAAGCTCCTACTCAGGGCCAAGTACTAGGATAGCAGCTCTCAGAACACATGGGGTGAGCCAGTCGGGAACTTGAGTCTAGTGGGGATGATGGATAAGGAAATACCCAGTGCAGGGTGGAGGGATTTAGGGGTCAGGTCAGTACAGAGTGGTGAGAACACACAGGAGAAACAGCAAACCCAGGCCTGGGGTCAGGGAGGTTTGCCCAAGGGGATTTCCTAATGGGGAATCAGAGTACTCCTTAGAATGTTCTCTGTTGCTATATGGAATACCACAGACTGGGTAATTTATAAAGAAAAGTTTATTTGGCTCTTGGTTCTGGAGGCTGGGAAGTCCAAGAGCATGAAGCTGGCATCTGGCCAGGATCATCCCACAGCAGATAGGCAGAAGAGCAAGGGCACGTGTGAGAGAGAGAGAGAGAAGGTTTGTAACAAAGCCCCTCCCACAGTAACCCACTCCCACCTCACAGCATTAATGCATTCATGAGGGTGGAGCCCTAATGACCTAATAACCTCTGAAAGACCTCACATCAATAAAATCTCAGCATGAGTTCCAGAGAGGCCAAACATTCAAATCATAGCAATCCCTATTCCAAGTCATCTTGGCAAAGGAGGGCTAGGGAGAAGATAGGCTGAGGGGCAGAGGATACGAGCGTGGCTCTCCAGAGAGTGATTCTCACAGAGACTTGGCAGGGTCATTACGTGCTCTTGTCCTGAGGCCCTGCACTGCCAGAGAGAAGCATCCTCTCAACAAATGCTTGTGAGATAAAGGAATGATTTGATTCGGAACAATAACTGACCCCATGAACGTTTTTCCGTTTCTCCACAGGACAACAGTAAAGGGCCCTTTATGAGCTATTAGCCTTTTGAAAATTTGGTTCTCATCACAGAGATGGGATTTCAAGGAATAAGGAGTTAGATCATTGTTATTATTCAAAAAAAATATTGCTTTTTTATGCTTTTTTAGTGTTTGCCATGATCTAGGTGGTTAGGCAATTTTTAAAAGTATAGAATATTAGGTCCCAATATTATTAAGAGAGCCAGAAGAAAAAGGGGCAGTATTCTACCCTACAGATGATCAGCTCTCTGAGGGCCCTGCAGTCCTAACAGTCTGTGCCAATAAATCGAGAGGGAGGAAGGGCGCCCAGCACTGAGAACAGTTGATACTTCACTCTCCATTGTTATTCAGCTTTGCAGGAGTTCAGGAAATGCCACCTCAAAATATGGTGCTTTGGTGTGCTGACTCCTTAACAGAGGACACTTGGGGAACAGCAAATTCAGGGAGGGCCTTTCTCTGAACTTGCTTCTCTGCAAATGCAATTGATGGACCTCAGTTGTCGTGAATCCCCTCCCAGGGAATTGTATCAGCCGGGGAAGATGAGTAGGTGCACACCATGGCTGGAGAGGCTACTGCCTGTTCTGCTCAGGGCTGCTCGGAGACAACTTTTATTACCTGAGAGATTGTTTATCTACATAACAAGACAACCTTTATTCACCATACAATTCCTCTCCTCACCCTCCTCTAACCTCCTCCTCCCCACAAGAATCCCCAAGCCCCCGTTCTTTTCCTTGTCTAGGATATAGCTCTGTAGGCTTGAATATGCTTTTTCTCCTGTTAATCTGTTTATATGCCATTTTAATCAATGGCCCAGCCAAAGAACCTGGGAGGGTAGAGGGAAGCCATCTTTTGCTCCCCCCCAGCTTCCAGAATGTCTGTCATGTTATGGGACCAAAAAGCTATTTATTAGTAGAGAGGCAGCAATGTCTGTGGCATTTCCTTGACTCACCTGAAATCCGCCCATTATGTCAGCCACCCTGGGACACAGTCGAGGTACTTGCTCTTTAGCTGTCATTTAATTAGTTTGCTTTCTATGTCCTTAGCAAAGCAATAAAATTGAGAGAGAGAGAAAAAAAAAAAAAAAAACTTAGGCAGGGGAAGAGTCTTATAAGTCTGGGTTTTATTTTATAATTTCATAAGACACTGCAAGGTGTGCATGTTGCTGGGAGATAACATTTTTCAGGTCACTGAAGGCATTTGGCTTCACCTCCTGCTCACGACCCCCGAGGCATGAGTTATCCTTGGCCAATAGGCATCCAGAGGAGCCTTTAGAGCCTGGCCTGCCGCTGAGACTGTCAGGGCTGTGATGACAATCAGCTCTCTAAGTGGTTCTGGCTCTCACCATTGTCTGATAGTCAGGGCAGAGATGCATATCGGGAGGATAATGTGGGAAACGCTCCCACCATTATTACCCAGCCCCGAGCTGGGAACCTTCTTTAAGAGGCCTTAAGAATATAAGCAGAAGCATTAACGGCTTCCGCTCCAGAGATTGCTGTGTGAATAAACATCTCAGACCCCTGGATCTCTCATCTTCTCTCTCCTCCTTTGAGCCAGAACATTCATGAATAATCATTTAGGGCAGAGGTTCTGGGCCAGAAACATCTGAGGTCCAGTCCAGCCCCCAGAAATCCAAATGCAGCTGTCTGAGAATCTCATGGAGAGACACGAGCCTAGAAAGTGTTTGAGACATTTGGGGGATTTATTTCAGCTTCTGTCATTAGTGTGTGCTTAACTTCAAATGTAAAATCCAAATCAGTGCTCTAATATATATATATATATATTTTTTTTTTTTTTAGGGGGGACAGAATCTTGCTCTTGTCGCCCAAGATGGAGTACAGTGGCGCAATCTCGGCTCACTGCAACCTCTGCCTCCCAGGTTCAAGCAATTCTCCTGCCACAGCCTCCTGAGTAGCTGGGATTACAGGCGTCCACCACCACGCCCTGCTAATGTTTTTGTATATTTAGTAGAGACAGGGTTTCACCGTGTTGGCCAGGCTGGTCTCAAACTCCTAACCTCAGGTGATCTGCCCACCTTGGCCTCCCAAAGTGCTGGGATTACAGATGTGAGCCACCGTGCCTGGCCAACTGTAACTTTTAAAATTAATTCTTTGGTGCTAAAGCATGACTGGCCTTTGGTAGGGTGGATCTTCTCCTCAATTCCCCAGGATGTGACTGAACTATCACGAAAGTCCTGTTGCTAAAACCATGCCCGACCAAGCCTTCCAGCCTGATAGGTTACATGCAAAAGCAGGTGTCTTTGACCCAACCTTCTTTGTTGGCTAAATTAAGAGACTGTAATAACACCAGGCCAAAACTTAATGTGAATGGTGGATTTCTATGACTTCATGTTTATTAAGCTCATTCTATAATGAAGGATGGTGCTGCAGCCATCAGAAACAGATGTCTGTTTGCAGCGTACTCTGATCAACAGTCTTCCCCTTGAGTAATGGCCTGAACGCTATCTATCCTGGTCCAAGACTTGACAAAGTGTGCAAACAAGTAAATCAGACAGCCAGAGACACAGTGAAAGTTAGCGATAACCCAGGACAGTTCTTGTTCTCTGGCTTTCTTTAACAAATGACTCAGAGTGTGTGGCAGAAAAATTCATATGCTTTCACTGCAGGACAGTTACGCCTCATATTTTCTTTAATTTGACTGGTTTTCTGTCCCCTGCAGCTCTTTTCTTCAACACAGTGTGAAATGAAACTCATATGGGTCGTCCAAAGGCTGAAAATAAACAGAGCATCCTTTATTCAAAAAAAAAAAAAAATCTGAATTTCTTTGTCTTAGAATATGTTTAATTTTCGGCCTGGCGTGGTGGCTCATGCCTGTAATCCCAGCACTTTGGGAGGCTGAGGGGAGCGGATTAGCTAAGGTCAGGGGTTCGAGACCAGCCTGGCCAATATGGCAAAAGCGAAACCCCATCTCTACTAAAAATACAAAAATTAGCTGGGCGTGGTGGCACGCGCCTGTAATTCCAGCTACTTGGGAGGCTGAGGCAGGAGAATTGCTTGAACCCGGGAGGTACAGGTTGCAGTGAGTCGAGATTGTGCCATTGCACTCCAACCTGGGTGACAAGAGCGAAATTCCATCTCGAAAAAAAAAAAAAAAGGTTAGGTTTAATTTTCTAATCTTCCCCGTGTCCCCACCTCACCTCATCCTACTTTCTTCTAAAATATTGGAGGTGTTCTGTCGCTTTTGTTCTGTGGCCCCTTAACTGAACTCTGCATGGTGCAAGGAGTCCTCAGACTGCAGGGTCCTTGTAGACCTGCGCAGTCCAGCGTGGTGGCCACCAGCCCCGTGAGGCTCCTGTCCAACATGGTGCACACATGAGGCTCCTGAGCCCATGGAGTAGGGCTAGTCCCAGCTGAGATGCATTGAAAGAGTAAAAGCAGACCCAATTCCAAAAGCTTAGTAAAAGTGAGTGTAAAATAACTCATTACCAATTTTTATATCGATCGCATGTTGAAATGATACAATTTTGAATATATTTAGTTAAGTAAAATATTGAAATTAATTTTACCTGTTTCTTTTTCCTCTTTTCATATAGCTACTAGACCATTAAAAATTATTGCTGTTTCAATTGGACAGCACTGTTCTAGGCTGTATCCTTTCACAGTGGTTTCAAAATCAAAAAGACAAAACTGTTGCAGAATTACACTAGCAGAGTGAATCACACTAGAATGCTGGCATCATCCCTAGCACTGGGATTGGTACTTTCTGGGGGCTATCATTTCCAGCAAACTCCATTGGTCCCAGTTCACCTTCCTCTTCTTCCTGCTGAAACGGGAGAGTTCCGTGACCCACCTCCGTCGCAGGACATGCAACAGGTGTATGGCTCATCAGTTCAGCCACCACCACTGCTCAAACTCCTTATGGGAGGGGGAGCACGCAGATGGGCACGTGCAGGGGCCGGGACGAGCACTTCTGGGCTCTGGCCCCACAGTAGCGTCTAGGGGTGGGTGCCTGTGACTCCCAAAGCCCAAGTGGCTGTGTGTTACAGCACGCTGTTTTAATTTTCCTGTCTGCAGACAGCTTAAGTGTTAAACAGCTCAGTGGACCCTCTGCCTTTTTACAAGAGCAGAGGGCCAGTGTGACGCTTTCCATATTCCAAGTTCTTGTCTGGCATCCAGAAAAATCAGGTCACACATGGACTTGAAGGATGGTGAATGCAGGGTTTTATTGAGTGGTGGATGTGGCTCTCAGTGGGATGGATGGATGGGGAGCTGGAAAGGGGATGGAGAAGAAAGATGATCTTCCCCTGGAGCTTGGCCGTCCAGCAGCCAATCTCCTCTCTAACTGTCTGCAGCAGAACTCCTCTTGACATTCAGATATTCCTTCTCTTCTCTCCTTCTCTGCTGCTCTTCTGCTCATGGAGCCTGGGGTTTGGAGTTTATATAGGGACAGGATAGGGGGCCATGACAGGCCAAAAGGCAACATTTGGGTGTGAAAACAGGAATGCCTGTTCCCATTTAGGGCCATGGGTTTCCAGGCTTGAGGGTCAGGCCTTTGCTGGGGAACTGCCCTCTTCTACCCAATATTTCCCTGTCTCCTGTCTGTAACCTCTTCACTCCTATCTCCTCACTGCAACCTGCACCTCCCACGTTCAACACTGTGCCCCCGTGGAACCTCACATCCATCATATGATCAGGACACAGCTGACAGTGAACTCTGTGAGGCCATGAAGAATGGCCAGTACCTTACCATTCACACACGGTACATGCTTGATGAGTACTTGTGGAATGGAGGGAGGGTTGGGTAGAGCAAGGGAGAGGCGAATTGTGACTCCTCTGAAACCGGAAATTACGTATGTTTTGCATCTTTGCAGGCCCCAGCAATGCACAGCATACATTCTGAGTGGAGTTCCTGAGTAGGAACTTTTGGTTGAATGAATGAGCTAGAACAGGGTCTCTAAATGGTGCATACAAGTCACTCAGGGATCCTGGTAAAATGAAAGATTCTGGTCTAGTACTTCTTGGGTGGGGCCTGAGATTCGGGTTTTCTGACATGCTCCTGGGTGATGCTGATGCTGCTAGTCTGGGAACCACATTCTAGGGAACTAACTAGAGCCAGTGCTGTGATGTGAATTTAGTTATTGACATGGATGGCAGTCCCTTCAATTCATGTCTCATGGATGCTCCAACTGACAGTGACTGTTTCAGCCTCCTCTCTATCCGTGACTCTCCTCTCCCCCTAGACTCCAGAAGATTCAGAGCTGCTATGGTGCTCTGTTAGGAAGACCAAGGGCATGGGTGTCATCTCCTTGAGAAAACCCTCTCATCAATGTGACTCTCCTAGGATTTTGCTGCAAAACCTTGTCCTCCTCCATTGAAAGCCATAAACCTTTGAGTGTGTCTCCCTAGCCTCGGCTTTCTCTGGGACTTCACTCCCATCCTGCCCCCTCTCTTGCTAGCGTCTTCATTCTCTCTCTTTTCATCATCTTTTGCTGTTTTCAAACTGATGCAGAGCTCTCTGTTGTGAAGCCTTTTCCACCCCATCATGCCTGTGATCTTAGCCTCTGAATCTAGCTAACCATTGAACCATTGGACCAAAATTGTGGCCTCCAAGGTCACTAAAGTACTTCCCCTGGCAGAAAGTCTTAGTTATTCCTCTTGTACTCAGGATGGACCTCTCCATTCTCAGTGCTGGGTTTCCTCAACACTGCGCTATCCTCTTCTGCTTCTCAGAAGTTGAGGCTTTTCCAGCTACTACTGCTTGTTCATTCTGCAAAGGTTTAATGATTCCCATTACTGTTAGGTCCTCGCAACTTCATGGTAATCACATGGAATTAGAAGTGACTTGAATTTGAGGTGACTGCAACCTATCCAAATGGAAATATGCAGTAGGCAAAGTGCATCTTAAAAGAGGAGTTGGGAAGGGTGGAATAGATTTTGAGAAGTTGTTAGAAGTGAGGCAATCAATTAAGCTTGATGTTCGAGTGCTCCCTGAAGGGGCAAATGTGAAGGGCAGAAAAACAAATGCCATCTCCACGTGCTCTTGCCCATCGACCTCAACCCTCCTGGATCTCTTCTATGGGACCCTTGCGACTTACACAAGAATACTCAATTCAACCCGTGATTGTACATTGCATCATGGAGTACACAATTGTCCTCCAGCTCTTTTGTTCCTTATAAATATCCACCTTAGCTGTAAGCTACTTGACTCTGGCACCTGGCTTGCCACGAAGAGCCACTGATCACCTACTATGTTCTAGCACCTGGATCTTGGGAAGACAAAGATGGATAAGATACAAATCCTATCCATTTAGAAGAGGAGATAGGTGGAGACAGTTTCATATAGAGGGTCAAACAGTTTAATAGAGGTATGTGTAAGAAAGAGTGCTTGGAAGGAAAACACCTTGATCATTTTGGCTGAGGCTGCAGGGGAAAGGGGCCAGGACAGGTATACCTGCAGGGCATCTATGAGACTGTTCAGCATACAATAAAGGGTTAATATATCATTTTGACTGATTGATTGATTGATCATTGAGGAGCTGTAAAACCTCCAAAGACAAAAGTCTGTAAGATGTGCTGGCAGGGTGTCCCCAAACATGGTCGGGCCTCTTTCCAAAGCTGGCCTTGCCCCAAGTTGCCCAGGGCGGGCCCAGGTGTTCAGGGAAAGCATTTTGCCTCCCCTGCTGTGCTAGAGAGCATACGGATGCCCACAGGCACATGGGACAAATTGGGCTCAAATTGCCATATGGCTTGGATTTCATATTTTTACTGGCATAGCGTAATCATTTTTACAGAGTCTAGTGCCTTGCTGCAGATTGTAAATGATAAGGTCACGAGGATTAGAGACCAGTTAAAAATTATAGAAGACATATGCTGTGCATTTTACTAATGAATGGCCATATTCAAACATGTTCACTAATTAATGGCAATATTTGAATGGGCCCACTAATGAATGGCGATATTTGAAAGTGGCATTGAATTTGATATTCTGTGACCAGTGCTCCAGTTCTAGAAGAAGCCAACTACTCCATAAGGTCTGAGAAATGCCCATTTTAAAGCAAAATTGGGCAGGCCTTGCAGGATGGTAAAGGGAATTCTCAGTTAGATATAGAAATTCGCCCGCCAAGAAGTTTGTTTAGATGAACAGGATGGTGTGAACGTATCACTGAACAAGAGTTCCAGCTTGCAACCAGGTCTCACCTCAGCCTTTGGGAAAAAGGTAAGCCATGACACAAATGCCAGAGCTGGGGACCTTGGAAGATAAGGACCGTCCCCATAGGAATTGTTTTCAGAAATGGTCACAGTAAAGACAGAGTAAGAAAGGAAGTGGGGGATTAGGGACCGAGAGCATACAGCACTCCCACCCCAGCTTCCCCTGTCCTCAGTGGACTGCTGCAGTCAGGGCACCTGGCGAGTGACACTGAGAGCCAAGTCTGCAAAGCTGAGGCTCAGGACACAGCCACAAGTGAGGGAAGCTGCCGTTCCCCCATTTGCTGTTTCTCTCTCTAATCTGCACCTCTAATTTGTTGGCTGGCTGTGTTTAAAGCCACTGAGCTTAAATGCATTACAAGTCCTTTCCTGGTAGGCGGGCCAGATTCAGGCCCGTCAGAATGAGACGACCAGCTCCGTGTGTGTTGAGCTGAGGAAGGTCAGAGTGGGCCTGACCACGGGCCACTCCTGACCTGGCATTGGCTGTGTAGACAAGACTTAAACGTGGCTCAGAGTAATTGCTTTGGCTAGGAACACAACTCTGTGGCGACAAAACACGTATAAAGAAGGTCTCAGCAAAGGTGCTGGGATGTATTTGATATTCTTTTAATGCAGCTTGACAAAGGCGCCGTCGAGAGCACAGTGTGTTGGGGAAGCAGCTTCCACACACCTTGCTGCTAACCCTGTGACTGACAAGGCTCGCAAAAGCAATCGAAATGGAAAGTCCATATGCCCTTGGACCCAGCTATTTCATGTCTAGAAATTTCTGCTACAGATTTCCTTTCACATGTGTGAAATGACCTGAAGAGGAGGACATTCCCTGCAGCTTTTTGTTTGTGATGGCAAAATACTGGAAGGACCTAAATGCTGATCGGACGGGCTGGTGAAATGAACAAAGGCACATCTATCCACTGGAATATTGTGTCGCTGTTCAGGAAGAATGGAGCAGCTCTCCGTGGACTAATAGACAGCCATCTGTAACATGCATTAAACGAAAAACCAACGAGCAGAGTACAGCACATTATACAATATTTTATAGGGTATTTTTGTCTAAAAATAGCATAAATTGATGATTGAGTGCAGAACATATTTCTGGACCAATACCTATACAAACAGGTGACAGTGATTGTCTCTGGGAAGCTATGTAGCTGACCAAGGAGGAAAGGAGACATTTTTCACAATGTACCTTTTGAATTTGTGCTACCTGCACATATTTTGCATTCAAAGAATACCTACTTTTCAAAAACCCATGACTCTGCAAATGATATTTCAGTAATGCTCTTAAAAGAAAAAAATAAGTGGCCAATAAACATTTTTAAGTTTATTTTCCCTTTAAGTTATGGTAAAAATCAAAACTATTTTGGAGTAGGAAGTAAATGTAAATAGCTTTGTCTGTAATTATAGACTGGATAGTTAATTCCCAGCAGAACCATTGCCAGGAGCACCACCTTATCATGTATCTTTTAATGTGAGGTGCTGAGGTCAGCCTGTTCAAAGTAAGCTCAGTGGGTCTTTTCTCCTCATTGCATGAACTCATCTTCTCTGAGGGGTCCCAGTTCTGAGACAGGTGGTACTAAAGTTTCCTACTAGACGGTACTCATAGTGAGTGCATCAGTGCAGACTGCACCACTGAAAGACGGGATGGTTACGTGCACGCACTTGATGATAGATATTGGTGTAAGAAAAGGAGATTTTCGGGGATCTTTTAAGAGCTTGCATGAATGGAAATTAAGCCAAAGAAAGTAAGGGCCTGTTCAAAGAGCAAACCTAAAACAAAAATAAGCCTAGGGCTGCAGGGTGTTAGAGGTCACAATATTTTGTGGGAAACTAATTGGCATTGTTTAATATCCTTGGGGATTAGTACAGAATTTGCGAAAGACAAAGGAACATGGCTACTCTGCAGAGCTGTAACCAGCCTCCTGAAAATTCTTTCTTTTTAGCCCTTTGGAGACCACACGTAGAACATTGTCTTCGTCTGTTTGCATTTGGAGCTTAGCACAGTTTAAGATTGCCTCACACCATGAGAGTCTGTGATTTTAAGATGTTGTGTACTTGAAAGGAAATAACCTTACTTTCTTCTTTTCAAAATTGTGTTTTAATGCGTTATAGTCTAACACCATCTCCGTTCTGTGGCACTGTCTTATCAGAACGAGTTTTGTATATTATCAGCGGCTGATCACTCATCGGGAGACTTCCTCTTTTGATATATTCCCTTTAACACACTGAGGCTGGACTTACATATCTCTGCTGCCATCTTCTGGAAAGCTACACACCAAAAAGAAAAATATTTCATCTATTCCCAAAGAAGTACAAATGTGTGCTTCATGCCTTTGATGTTTCCCTCGACTCTAGTAAGGGGTCCTAAGATGGTATTTGATTCTCTCCTATTCTTTTAACACAGAATTTCAGAGCCGTGGAAGAAAAATTAATGCACATAACAGAATGCTTTTATAATAGATGCAGCCATGATCGAAAACAGGCACAAAGAAATCTTGGCTTTCATAGAGAGATCATTCAACTTTAAGGATCCAAGCCTTATTTTAAGGGTCATTGCTTGTAGGTACCTACTGGCTCTCAACCTGATTGATCAGCAGCCACTGGAATATTCCGATTGCATTAGAAGCTGTTCATTTGGTTCCTTTTCATGCTTCCAGAGAGAAAGTACACATACAGCCCCTTTTGCATGTGTTCGTTATGGAAATACGGGAAATCAAACTCAAACATCAATCAAATGACTACGGCACTGATATGACATTGAATGAGTGATATGATGGGCCATTCACGTAGCTCTCTGGTAGTACAGAGTGTCTAAGGGGGCTGACAGTGACTTACCTCAGCATGTATACCAGCAAAGAGAGGCCTCATCCCTTTCTAGACAGCAGTCTTATGTCTTATGAGTAGTGTACAAGTGTGGCATTTCTGGGGAGGTTTCAGTTTTACCTGAGATTCACATAACAGTCATTATTATCAGTATATTGGGAACTGCTTTAATTAACAATGTGCTTACTACCCTCTTATTTTTCTACAGACTCTTACCACTTGTTAAACATCATAGCCCCATGGAGAAAACTATTTGTTGTGTTGTTGTGTTTACTGTGTACCAGAAACTGTGTAAATATTCATTACCTTATTATTTCTTCTTTGTAGATGCAAAAAAGCTCAAGCAAAGAGATGTTGGGCTCACACAGATAATAAATGATCCAGGAGGCCTCAGACTCCGGGTCTCTCTACTTCAAAGGGTTCACTTCTAAACACTAATCTACATCTGGTATTTAAACATATGAAGATCTAGTACATGATTTCACAGATTACAATGTGCTATTCTTTTATATGTTGCCTAGGGCCAAGATTTTACTCATCCTAAAAGTAAATACTCAACACATATTAGTTGCAAGACAAAAATATGACTTCAATGTTAAGAATAGTTTAGCTATTATGCAATAGAAAAAAACTGGCTTATTGAATTTAGCCTTTATTAAATAGTTTTTTAAAATTCTATACCTCCTTTTAGGCATTTAGGATAAGCTGATGACGAGAATTAAGTTAAAAGTGTGGCACCAAGCTCTCAAGCTTGAAAACATACCAAGAAGAATGTATTAGGTGACCATGTGCATTGTCAAATAAAAGGAAACCACCACACTACTGGAAGTGGTGAACTTTCTCCTGGTGTTGAATTCTGAGAGGAATTTGCCATATGGCTACCTGGAATTTAAAAAGAGAGAGAGAGAGAGGTTTGAACTATAATTTTGCAAATAACAGGGAAAGTTTAAATAGTTTTCATTTCTTCAGTTCTTTTGCAAAAGATTGGGAATAAAGTGACCTTGTTAAATTTTTTCTTTTCTTTTTCTTTTTTTTTTTGGAGACAGAGTCTCACCCTGTCACCCAGGCTGGAGTGCAATGGCATGATCTCGGCTCACTGCAACCTCCGCCTCCTGGGTTCAAATGATTCTCCTGCCTCAGCCTCCCAAGTAGCTGGGATTACAGGTGCCTGCCATCATGCCAGCTAACTTTTGTGTTGGTGGCTCACACCTGTAATCCCAGCACTTTGGGAGGCCGAGGCAGGCGGATCACGAGGTCAGGGTTCGAGACCAGCTTGGCCAAGCTGGTGAAACCCCGTCTTTACTAAAAATAATTTTTTTCTATAGGAGCTTTATCAGCCAGAGCTTCACCAGAGAGACCAGACCAGCAGGATGCTTATATCAAATATACATACACATACACACATATATGCATATGTGTGTGTATATCCCTACATATATACATGCAGGCACACATTGTATCTATATATATCTGTATATACACATATATATGGAGAGATTTACTGGAAGGAAGTGGCTTACATGGTTTCAGGGCTGGGTAGGCACCTCCTAAATCCACAGAGTGGCCCTCAGGAAGGGCAGGCTGGGACTCTTGAGCACAGCCTGACACTGCTGTCCCAGGCGAAATCTCTTCTTCCTCAGGGAAGCCCCGGTTGTGCTCTTAGGCCTTTCCACGGATTGAACCAGCCCCCTTCAGGTTATCTAGGATAATCTCTCTTACTTAAAATAAACTGACTATAGACCCTAATCACATCTACAAGAAAGCTTCACAGAAACACCTAGATTAGTGTCCGCTTGACTAACTGAGGACCATAGCCTAGCCAAGTTAATACATAAACTCTCGTCACAGGAACTATAATACAGTCCATGTGTTTGATTGCCTTCTAGCCAAATCTATAAGGGAATAGACTTTAGAGAGCCGATGAAATAAGTATGTATTACTTTTATAATTGTTTAAAGACATTTAAAATTTCTCAAAAAAAAAAAAAAAAAAAAAACTACAGAAATGGGTGGCATTTGTTAGATCCACTGCAAGAGAAGATAATCCTGAACATGTATGCGGTATAAACAGTGCTCCATGTTTCCTGGTATACTAACTTCCTTTCGGTTAATGTTGACTCATAAGGTTTGGAGAGGTATTATGCAGCTTAAGGGAGCCTCAGCAAATGTAAGACCATTTTTAAGTAATAGCAAATCCCTGGGTAAATTTCAGCCTTCTACATGGTTGGTTAAAAAAGGATCCACGCGCCCCTAGATAGGAGACATGCAGGTCAGCAGAATGGATGTGAAAATGTTGGAGCTAGGTCTGCTTTCTTCCTAGCTTTTTCTCTAGAAACGGCTATGCCGTGGGAAGTGTTTGCAAACTGGCCCGAACACTGTCTTAAGGAGTTTTGTATCTGCCTAACCCAGAGTTCCCCAGAATTCTGTTCACCATGCCCTTAGCAGCTCAGTACATTTTTCACGGCATTTCTAGGCCAAAAGAAATGCCTAACAGTTGTGGTTATGAGAGATTTTATACCACATAGCATAGTAAGAATTAATGTCATAACAACTTAATAGTTATCTGAAATGATAATTCACACAAATGGAAGGAAAAAATTAGCTTTATTTTATTCTTAAAAATAATCACATCTTGGCCAGGCACGGTGGGTGGCTCATGCCTGTAATCCCAGCACTTTGGGAGGCCGAGGCGGGCAGATCACCTGAGGTCAGGAGTTCAAGACCAGCCTGACCAACATGGTGAAATCCCGTCTTTACTAAAAATACAAAAATTAGCCGGGTGTGGTGGCAGGTGCCTGTAGTCCCAGCTACTCAGGAGGCTGAGACAGGAGAATTGCTTGAACCCGGGAGGCGGAGGTTGCAGTGAGCCGAGATGGTGCCACTGCACTCCAGCCTGGTCAACAGAGCAAGACTCTGTCTCAATAAATAAATAAATAAACAAATCACATCTTTGTTCCAAATGGATGTTTACATGGTACTTGTTTTCTATTCTGGTAACTTCCAAAAGCCCAGCTTTGCAAAGATAAAACGTCACCAAAAGGAAAATAGCACAATCTACGTTGACACTGGGAACTACCTTGAGTTAATAAATCACATAGTGTTCATCAGCCACGCTGTGTTTTACTTAAAATTCTAGAATATCCCAGGGCACTCCTGTGAGTTTGTTACAGTACCGCAGGGCACTCTCGTGCGTAGCATGAGAACTGAAGGTTGAGAGTCTTGAGTCCTGGATGATGTAATTGAAAACCCAAACATTTTCAAGATCAAATCAGACCTTCTAGACGTTTCCCCATTGCACATGAGAGAGGTTCATGTTACTTAATTGGGAAGGACCACTGCATGATAGATCTAAATTTAAATTATACTTTGAATAGAAGCAAATTAGCCAGTGCATTCCTGTGAAGTCATCACCGGAATATTCCTGCAGCATTTGCTTGCCTTTTGCCATGCTAAAGTGCGGAGGCTTTCATTTGATACGCTCTTCCCTTTCTGTTATTTCTCAATAGTCCATTCTTTGTAGTACTGGTGTGAAAGGGAATTTAATGTCTTTGTGTCAGGAAAGGCCTATTTATTCTGACAAACTGATCAACCTCCAGGGTGTTCCTCTACCATGAAACTGATTTTATATCTCATCCACGAGCTAATAAGATGTGAATGATTTTCCCTTTCACGCCAACAGATCAGATTTGCTTCTCTAGAAAGCAGTGGGCTGAGACCCCATTGCCAGTTCTCCATAATTCGGCCTTCCGTCCACACTTTTCCAACAAAGCATGTAAGAGCAGGGAAATGAGTGTGAGGCAGACCCAAGTATTAACAGATAAATGTTTTTAAAAATAGGAGAAAATCCTAGAACCCAACTCACTATTCAGTGAATTTGCTTTTAGTTCAGAGAGAATAAGATGTCAGAAGCTGAAACCGGGTAATGTTGGTGATTTGTGTAAGGACATTCTGACGCACACATGCTCTCCCACCAACCTTTAAATAAAGTTTACATTTCACTAAATTTGAGTTCAGTCTCTCTGCTATGAGAAGAAATAAGAATATAATATGTTAAAAGTGATGGCTTGAAGATCAATTGTGGCATATCTCTGAAGAGATTGTTTCCTTATAAAATGCTTTTCCTTTTTGTTTCTGATGTCCTGAGATTAAAATACTTTTCAGATGAATTTTTAAAACAAGAAATTGGACATAGGAAAGGAGAAAACTCTGTTCACATGGTGAAGACAACATGAAGGAAAAATAGTGCTGAGTAAAAGCTATTCTTTTTTGAGGCAAGGAGGAATTATAGTATATTTTGGGATAGAGTTGGTTTTATATCCTGTTTTTTTATTATTTTTGTTTTTCAATTCAAATCAGTCCTGTCTCAAGCAAAATTAGGCTAAATTCCTGACTTATACTGTAAGATATTAGTTTGAGAACTTTTAAGTCTCTGTAAATCTTTTGAATCTTCCAGACACCACTTTCAGCATATGATATTCTTATTTATTACTGTATCGGTTATTTACTGCTGTGTAAAAACCACCCTAAACTTTAATGATTTCAAATAACAATAGTCTACTTGGAATATGACCCAGTCACATAGCTGGCAAGTTGGTGCTGGCTGTCTACTAAAAGCTCAGACAGGGTTGTTCTTGTGGCTGAGGCTGTAGTTCTTCTCCATGTGGGCCTCTTGTGGGCTGTTGAGCTTCCTTACCATATGGCAGCTGGGCTTCAAGAGCAAGTGTCCCAACAGGAAATGGAAGCTTCTGGTTTCTTGAGGCCTGGGCCTAGAAAGTGGTACACCATCATTTCTACCATATTCTAGTAGTCAAGTACTCAACCCATCTGGCTGTCAGCAGAAGAGACATAAAGCCCACCTCTCAAGGGAAAGAGGATACTGTCAGTTTGCCTCCATGCTCTAAGACCACCACCATCATCCACACACCATACTTGTGGATGGCACTCTCTCCTCTGCTGAAACGCCTTCTCTGAATACAGTTTCTGCTGTGGGAGATGTTGCCCACAACTTATTAAAGAAAATTGCATTGAAAGAAACCAGTTTTCTGGTGAGGAAACTCCTTCCTATGAAACGGAGTAGGGACAAAAGAGTCCGTGTTGTTCTCATCTCCTTAAAGTTTAGAACACATTGTATGCTGTGGTTGCAGCCACTCAGCATGTGCTATCTCACTACCTCTCCCAGGGGTCATATGAGATAGTTATCACTGTTATCCTGGCATTTCCAAGGGGGAAACCAAGGCACAGAAACCAAGGTGGCTTTCCCAAGGTGTTTCAGGTGGCAGGGGATGGGATGATGACTCCAGTCCAGTGTGTTCCACTGCTGACCCACAACTCAACTGTGACAGCAACTTCAGAGCATGGCTGGTGGCAATGAGAATGGGACGTGCTTTCTGGAGAGGTCCATGGATCCCAGACAGGCAGCCCTGAACGAGCCTCACTGGCATTCACTCTTCCAGCTTTCTTCTTTGTCAGATGGCAGGTAGAGGGCATTGGTCCCTTGGGCGTCTTCAGTCCCACGGTGAATGCTGCTCATCATGTCTCAGTCCGTGTGTCTCTGTCCTAATGTCCTCTTCCTGTAAGGACACCAGTCAGATTGGACAAGGCCTCCCCTAACAACCTCATCTTCCCTTTACCACTTTAAAGGCCCTATCTCCAAATACAGTTACTTTCTGAGGTCCTGCTTCCACCTATCCATTATGAGGGGGCACGTTTCAGCCCATAGCCACCCATTTCTTTTTCCATAATAGGCTTTCAATACGAAAGTCCACTGGCATGGGCATATGAATCTTCTGTGAATGCAAACAAATATTGAATGTGAATGTCTTGAATGAAGTTTTTTCCTTACATTCTAATACCAATTAAACTTTGCTGTGGGTATTTATTTGCATTACTGTGTGTATTAGTCTGTTCTCACACTGCTACAGGGATATACCCGAGACTGGATAATTTATAAAGGGAAGAGGTTCAATTGACTCACAGTTCTGCAGGGCTGAGTAAGCCTCAGGAAACTCACAGTCATTGTGGAAGGGAAAGCAAAGACATCCTTCTTCACATGGTGGCAGGAAGAAGAAGAATGAGAGCCGAGCGAAGGGGGAAGCCCATTGTAAAACCATCAGATCTCGTGAGAACTCACTCACTATCACGAGAATAGCATGGGGGAAACCATCCCCACGATTCAATTACCTCCCGCCAGGTCTTTCCCATGACACACAGGGATTACAGGAGCTACAATTCAAGATGAGATTTGGGTGGAGACACAGCCAAACCATATCACTGTGTCTTCCACTAGACTGGAAACATCTTGAGGGAAGGAAATGTGACCCGTCATCTCTGTAGCCCTGCTATGGTGCTTGGAACACTCTTGAGTAAAGAGTGAACAATCCCATCAAAATATAACTTGATTTGTCTTTGCAAAAAAAGTAATTTGATACAGAAATTATCACACAAGCCAGAGGAATGAATATAATGAATTTGGAAAAGGAAAAATGTGTTATTGCCAAATGCAACCTAATGTCCCTAATTAATGGATGTGTGTTCTTTTGCAGTTTGCCTTCTGCCGGGAATGTAAAGAAGCGTACCATGAAGGGGAGTGCAGTGCCCTATTTGAAGCCTCAGGAACAACTACTCAGGTACAGAATGCCCTACTCATTCCTCCAAGCAGGGCTCTGGACACGGTGGGGGACTGGAGCCGTTTCCTGGAGGTCATGGAGAGAGAGTTCCATTCTAAAAAAGCAAGAAGCAGACTGGTAGCTGACAGCCATGGGAATGGGGCCCTGGCTTCCCCGAGAACGACTCCCCTCCTCGGGGCACTGTGTAGACTTCCCAATGGCCATTTGGGGCATGTCCAAAATAGCTTTTCCCTGGGCAGATATGGAACAGGGACAAGGCATGTGGGCATTTTCAAGGGAGTCCTTAGAGGGGAAATAAAACAATTTAACAGTCTCTAAATCAGAGAAATCCATACTAACTCTACTTCAATTTTTTTAACGCCCTAGTTTAGAATCTCTAGTGAAAATACCTCTATGAGTGGCATGTACAGAAAGATTACATTATGTAAGGATATCATTGTCTTTTAGCAGCATCCCGCCCTATGCTAACTGGTGTTTCAGTCCTCATTAAGTAAAGAATGTGTTGACTGAGCCTCACTCTCTAAGGTGCTATCTCAGTCTTAGGAAAATACAAATACATTTTATTTTATTTATTTATTTATTTATTTTTTATTTTTTTATTTTTTTGAGACAGAGTCTCGCTCTGTCGCCCAGGCTGGAGTGCAGTGGCGCAATCTCGGCTCACTGCAAGCTCCGCCTCCCAGGTTCACGCCATTCTCCTGCCTCAGCCTCTCCGAGTAGCTGGGACTACAGGCGCCCGCCGCCACTCCCGGCTAATTTTTTGTATTTTTTAGTAGAGACGGGGTTTCACCGTGGTCTCGATCTCCTGACCTCGTGATCCGCCCGCCTCAACCTCCCAAAGTGCTGGGATTACAAGCGTGAGCTACCGCGCCCGGCCTATTTTATTTATTAATTAGGATCAACCAAACCTTCAGGGAAAAAGAGTAAAAATGTCATTGCGGTAGATGAATTTGCTCATTATTTTTCTCCCAATGTAGATGTTAACAAGGGTTTAAACACCAAATCTTTGCAAATAAATCCTTTAGTCATTTTACTGATGGGAACCCAGTAAACAGACATAGAAATCCCAGAATATTTTGATTTTACAGTAGAGAATGTTAAAGATCTGGATGCTCTAAAATCAGAGCATGAATAAGTGTATCCCTATATGGAATTCTGCAGATGAGTTTATCCAATATTAGCATAACTAAATAAATAGAACTGGTGAATTTGGGTCTTCTCATCTGCTCCTAAATTGCCAGCCACGAGCATATGAGTGGATTTAGGACTGAGTTGCCATTTCCATAGCCCAGGCAGCAATGCTCCTTCTGTTGATTTTATTTTAGCTCAGGGACATTCAAACGCGAGCTTATCAGGTACTGACAGCAAAAGCAATAATGGCCCAGAGACCCCTGCCTCACGACCGCTGTAATGGAGGCAGGTATACCTGAGGCTCTGGGAAACGGAGTTACTCTAGCAATTTACATCCATATGCTCTGAGACTGCAAACATGGCAGAGGCTTCCACAAAGTGATACTCTGGCATCTACAGTATTTATTTGGAAACAGTAGCTGTAAGGGAAAGAAGAGCATTGCTTAACCTAAAGCCATCCAAGTGCCTGACCCTCCCTCTAATCCCATTCATTCTTCAGTCAAAGGGAACCATCCAGCCTTGGTGTTAAAGATAGAGGTAGCCCAAATTAAATGTTTTTAAATTGTTAAAACCTTAATATTGGATTCAGAAAAATAGGAAAAAGAAAGTTAGAGATGACCTAAACTATAGATGTCCAGTATCAAGGGAACCATGTCTGCAAACAGTGTCAATTAGCAGACATTAAATTGAAGATTTGAGTGGGTCAAGCAGCTGCTAGACTCTCTAGAAAAATGCATTGAAAAGTGTATTTCCCGGCTGGGCGCGGTGGCTTATGCCTGTAATCCCAGCACTTTGGGGAGGCCGAGGTGGGCAGATCATGAGGTCAAGAGATCGAGATCAGCCTGGCCAACATGGTGAAACCCCGTCTCTACTAAAAATACAAAAATTAGCTGGGTGTGGTGGTGTGCACCTGTAATCTCAGCTATTCAGGAGGCTAAGGCTGGAAAATCGCTTGAACCCGGGAGGTGGGGGTTGCAGCGAGCTGAGATCGCACCACTGCACTCCAGCCTGGCGACAGAGCAAGACACCATCTCAAAAAAAAAAACGAAAGAAAAAAAAAAGAAAAGAAAAGTGTATTTCCCTTCAGAGGCTCATAGGGGAGCCATGGGGGGAGATGTAGTGGAAAATGAATATCGTAATTACAGTAATATGCTAAACCAAAGCTTAGCAACTCTATAGCTTTATATAAAACGCTTCCAGGCTTCCCTGGAAAAGCCACGAAAGATGGGTCAGAGTTTGTCAGGACAGCAGGACGGTGTGGTAAAGGACATTCCAGCAGAGGGTGCCACATGGGCAAAGTTGCAAAAGCCAGAACCTCTTCAACCAGACTGTGTCCTCTGTGCCCCTGTGTCCCTAGGCCCAAGATGACATCTGCTGCATAGACATTTAATAGAACATTTATTGAGTGATGGTAGCATCTATAAAGAAAGAGACATTATTTCATTTTTTTTGAACCAGGGTCTCACTGTGTTGCCCAGGCTGGAGTGCAGTGGTATGATCTTGGCTCACTGCAGACTCCTTATCCTTGGCTCAGGCAACCCTCCCACCTCAGCCTCCCGCGTAGCTGGAACTGCAGGCACATACCACCACACCAGGCTACTTTTTGTATTTTTTGTAGAGACAGGGTTTCAGCATGTTGCCCAGGCTGGTCTTGAACTCCTGAGCTCAAGCAAGCCTCCCAAAGTGCTGAGATGACAGGCGTGAGCCATTGCGCCCCATGAGACAATTATTTCATTCATTCAACAAATACGCATTAAACACCTGTAATATGTTAGGCATGGTTCTAGGCCCTCAGGACAAAGAGCAAGACAACGTCCCTGCTCCCATGGAGTTGCTATGGCTTCAATAGATGCCACAGAGGTTGCACAAGCAACTGATATGATAGGAATTCTGAGGAGGTATAGTTAATCCACATCAGCGTCATCCCAGAAAGAACTCAGGATGAAGCCGCCCTGCAGTTAGACGCCCCCCAGGAGATGAGGCCCTTCCTGCTTCTCGTTCCTGATCACAGGGCCAGCCTTCAATTCCTCTTATTTGGAAACAAAGCAAACCAACCAGCCAAACTAAAAAGATGTCTGCTGGTGAACAGTTGCCAGACAATGGAAAGCAACTAATTGGGGTCTTTGCTGCCATGTTTTCCTACGTCTCTGATTCGATCAGGGTCCCTTGGGAGAGAGAAGCCAACCCAGATGGGCACAGGAGGAGATGTTAATGGAAGGGATGACCTGCAGAGGCAGGCTGGGGCCGCAGGAACCATCACAGGGCTGAGGGCCTCGGAGCAAGCATCAGTGGGGAGCCATGACCACCCCGGGCCTGCAGAGGCAGGGGGAGGAAGAGTCCCGTGAACCCCGTGAGCTGCAGCCATGGAGAAGGGGCCTCATGACAGGAGGTGTCATCATGGGGCATCCAGCGTTGCCCAGAAATAGCCCCACACAGGAAGGGAGTGAGCATGGACATCCTGCCTCCTGCCTCCTGCCATCTGATCTCCTGCTAATGTCTCCCGTGGGCCATACCCCACCGAAGCCAGGCACAAGGGATCCTAGGGGCACAGCCCATGGGAGCCAGCCTTCCAGGTGCAGAGCAGAGAGGGGGAAGAATACAGAATCACCAGCACCTTCTATGAGTGAATTTACCAGTCTTCCCAAGTTTCCTTATTTCGACCATAGCTGCTCTTGGATGTGGGAAGGCACGAACCAAACAAGCTATTTCTTCAAATTTCATGACCCAATTCGATTTGATAACAGAATGAAGGGTTTTTATTTTCATAGAGCCGGCTTATTTTCTGTTCCCTGCATTTCTCTCAAGCAGCATGGTCTCCAGGAGGATGACCTCTGCAGTTTCATTGACCTGAAATCTTTGAAAGGATGACACTCTACACATCTCACAATAAAAGCCCAATTGCAGCCTCCCTTGGAACTGAAGGCTTTAGATGTGCTCTCACGTCTGAATTTTGCTAATAATAACTAAATACCCTCATCAGCCCTCTTCACACTTTCTTTCAATTCTATTCAGTTGCGGGGTTGCTTTGAGCCATTTGTGACTCGTTTCTGCTGTTCTTCCCTTTAGCTTTGATTGGTTTCTGTTCTTGCACATTACATGCTCCAGCCAGGCGAGCCCATTTCTCTTGAGTCCCAATCAGCTTTTCCTATCAGTTAGACTGTTGGACCTAAAACTTAATGCATTTTTTGATTAATGCAATAATTTTTTTAAAGCGAACTCAAAAATTGGCTTTAAATTGGTTTTAAAATATTGAACAAGCTTTAAGCTGAAACTACTGGGAGTTTGGGAAAGCAGTGACAGAAGATCAATCCATCACAGACTAATGAGAGTCCGATCCCATTTGCTTTCGTTGTTTTTCCCTGCTGTTCTCCTCCCCATGTTCCAGTTCCTTCCGCGTATTCCCCCTGGAGACTTGCTAATAACTACACACTTGCTCTTGCAAGCCACATAAACTGGTTCTAAGTAGTTGATATTCCTCTCCCTATTCAACAGGAGTGCAGACTGAGACTTCCGGATTTTTAGTGGTGTTATCTAAAGCCACAGGGGGTATCAATTTCAGTGGCTATACTTGATCCAAGTAGTTGGGGATCAGCACCTGCTCTCTCTAATATATCTACAGTGTCTGAGGGGAGTGTGCCCATGCCTGCCTACCAACCATGCCTCCTGCCCAACATTCTAGGCCCAGATCCTGTTACCTCCTCCCAGAAGCCATCTGCCCTCCCCACTACATCCTGTAAGCTTTCAGACAACTGTACATTCTGATATATTCATCACTTGAAATATCGTTTCTCTGTCTCTTCACAAAAAGTCTGGGCTTTGTTTGTTTTTTGTTTGTTTGTTTTTGTTTTGTTTTTTTGTTTTGTTTTGTTTTTTGAGATGGAGTCTCGCTCTTTCGCCCAGGCTGGACTGCAGTGGTGCTATCTCGGCTCACTGCAAGCTCTGCCTCCCGGGTTCATACCATTCTCCTGCCTCAGCCTCCCGAGTAGCTGGGACTACAGGCACCTGCCACCGTGCCCAGCTAATTTTTTGTATTTTTAGTAGAGACGGGGTTTCACCGTGTTAGCCAGGATGGTCTTGATCTCCTGACCTCGTGATCCACCCGCCTTGGCCTCCCAAAGTGCTGGGATTGCAGGCGTGAGCCACCGCGCCCGGCCTAAAAAGTCTGGGCTTTGTTAGTGCAGGGTTTGCGCCGGTCGCATCCTGTATCCTTCAGTGCCTGGCATAGAGTAGATTCTCATTAAGTGTTTGTTGAATGAATACAAATCCCTCCTTCATCCACACACCTCCCTCCCTACCATGAAGCAGGGTAAGTACAGGAAAAGAATGGACAGTAGCTTCAGGGCTGGATTATGTCTCAGTAATCTTTTGAATCATAAAAGAAAATTAGATTTTCACAGTAAACCTCAGTTCCTTCCATCTGCCTCCTAAATTAGAAAAATAAACCCACCATTTGCTTGGGATAAATATAATAATGTGCACTTGTATCGTGCTTGATTACAAAGCACTTTCAAATACACCATCTTATTCTGAGCCTTATCTCAAGGTTTTGTGATAGATTTTGTCCATAGGCAAGGGAGAGGGAGGGAGAGTGGCCGGGGGCATAGAGTTGACAGGCCCCTGACCATTATTTTACCCAGGTCTTTGGGAGCTGCACCAGCCAGAACTGATGACCATTCCAGTCCCAGTGAAGCAGAAATGTGCTTCCATTGTTCTTACTGGTCACTCTGCCTTTTGAAAGAGGGGAATGAGTGGGCTGTTGTTGGCTTGTCAGACACAATACCAGGGATGGCCAACTCAGATGCCAACAGCAACACAACTCTTAAATGAGTGAGGCAGAGTTGAAGCCTGCTTCATGGACCTGTCAATATTTTGATAAGGATGCAAAGATAAATTTCATTTTCTTCTGCTTTTCCTATTAAAACAAACAGAACAACAAAAACACATCAACCTAAAAGCCTGCAAGCATAATGACACATAGCCCCATGCCAGCGCAGGTGGGGTGGTCTGTGGCAAACTGGAGTGGGCATGGCTTGTTGTGGGGGGTTGGGGAGACACCTACTACACAGCTCCCCAGTTCAGGTCCATGTTTACCCAGCAGAAATGTGAGCCCAATGGTACCAGGCCTTCCAGTGTGATTTTGTGATGTCAGTAGCATAAAATCCATGTGTTTTTGTTAAATATCTTTATTTTTAAATGTTGAGAATTAACATTTTTTAAAATCTTAAACACATCCATAAGTAGAATTTTGGCTGCAATGTTGTGTTACACTTCCTACATTATGTGCCTTTGAACCTCATTTCGACTGTGAATTTCTTATAATTAGTGGAAAGAAGGAAGAAGAAGGATGCTCAGTACACATTTATAAGGCACCTTTTATTACCACGCATGGTACTGGGCATTTTGGATACAACATTAAAGATAGATTTGGTGGGAGGCTGAGGCAGGAAAATCACTTAAAGCTGGGAGGCGGAGGTTGCCACTGCACTCCAGCCCAGGCGACAGTGCGAGACTCTGTCTCAAAAAAAAAAAAAAAAAAGATAGATTTGGACTTGGCCTCTGTTCTCATAGGGTTTGTAATCTAGTGAAGTAGAAAACCAGTTTGACAAATAATTAAAATGTCGTATGCTAAGAGGCACAAGAGAGAATGTTCAGGATGCTTTGGAAGCATAAAAGTGGGACCTGGCCAGTTCTCCACGGGGTTGGAGGAATTGTTCATTGGAAGAAGTGAAATTTGAGACCTACAGGGATGAGCTCTTCAGGCAAGGAAGGAACTCACGGGTGTCCTAAGCAAAGGGACAAGGTGTGCAAAGTTCTGGAGATGAACATGAATGACATGTTCAGGGAGGTGGAAGATACTCCCTTGATTGTGCCATAAAGTGATGGTGGCTGTGGCCACAGGCTAGGCTGGAGACGGAGCCAGGAAATGAAGGGCCTTATCAGTCACAGGCAGGAGCTTGGGATTTAGGGCAGTGAGAAGGCATCTGGAGATTTTTTTAAGATTGACGTCATCAGATGGGTGCTTTCGAAAGATCTCTGGCTAAAATATGAAAAACACTTAGTAGGGAATTGTAATAGTACATGTTTTCCAGGAAGAAAACCCTGAGCTGCTTGAGATTCGAATGCAGACTGTGTACTGGAGGATGCTGTGGGGAATCGCACGAAGGCTGAACTGCCGTGCAGTTGCCACAGCAGGTCCTAGAAGGAGCTCTGGAGCTGGATGAGCCTTCTGAGTTGTTGTGCATGGACACAGGGTGGTCAGGCCTTACCTCCCCATGCATAGACCAGGTTTTCAATGTGGGCTTCCCCCAGAAGGGAGAATGGCTTTGGGTGAAGCAGCTTTCTTCAGCTGGGGGCACTTCCGGAGTGGAGACTTGGCAGAGAGCTGTCTGCTGCGGACACAACCAGCAGCAGGGGTATCAGTCCTGGAGGAGGGGTCTGGCCAGCCTCACAGCATCTGCTGTTGTCTACCCCTTGCACTGCCTGGAGACGTTTGCTTGTGGAATGAAAGAGACTGGAGAAATGTACAAATGGAAGGTTGGCAGGGTACACTATATACAGCTCATGCTGCCACAGCTGGTCTTGAAGTTGCAGCTGACTCGCATTGACTTCCTTCTCTCCTACTCATTCTAGATTCCCCTCGCCCTCAGAGAAGACCTCTAGGTGGCTTACCTGGTGGGGTGACACAGACATATCCCTGATGGGTCCAGGCCCCTGGGTGCCATTCTAAAGCCATGACTACTGAACGATTTGCTATCAACATTGGGCAAGGGAGGACCAAGAGATGCCACAGTGACCCACCTGGGTGCCAAATGCATTCTTCCCATTTAAATGCCCCATTCTAGAACTGCAGCCCTGCCTGCTCCCAAGAGTCAGTTATCCCTTCCAGGATGGCGACTCCGTTTCTAACCTGCTAATCCCTTGGCAAATGCAACATAAAATGACCAGAACTCTTGCTGTGTTCTCTGGCAAAAGTAGTCTCATGCCGGAAGCCAGGGCCCCTACATGTGTAAGGCCAGGTTGCACAGATGGAGAGCATCAACTCCAAGTGGGCCACTGGGAGTGAGAAGTGGGGCCATCCCTACTTCCACCCCTTGATTCCTGAACCATTGCGTTCTACCCGCTGGAGGCACACCCTGCACCGTGGTAGTTGTTGATACAGAGTGTAAACCCCACCTTAGAGGACAGTGCCCACGTCACAGTGCAGCTCCAGCGGCATCGTGCAAGCCTGGTCCATCCATCTCATCAGGTCAACAGCTTCTGGGCAGTAGGATGTGTGACAGGACCAGTGTTCCCATGGGCGTGCGCCCACTGGGACACAATGCAGTGTCATGCAGGGTGCCGGTAGCCTGCAGATGCTAGTGCTGGCTGAGGCTCTCTTGCCAAGAAAGGCAAACCCACACCCAGAATAGGAGTCACTTCCTGTCAAGATGGAGTGTCTTCATCTTCCCTGGTGTCAGTGTCATCCACTTGACACCCACTGGCCAGTTAGTTGGTCTCCTCGAGGAGTGGAGTACACACAGGACTCAGTGCCGCTCTTTGTTGCTGGCAGGTTGAATGTTGGCAGTGTGGCAGATGGGGGGATGCCTGAGCTGGGGGGCCTGGCAGGGCTTCAGCTCACCACCACGCTTGCTCCACGCAGGGGTGCCCTGGCCCAGGACTGCTGTGGCCAGTGTCGGAGGCTGGCAGCGGGTCCACTGGCCGGGTCGCTCCCTCTGCCTGTTGAAGTGCTCTCCTGTGAGCTCTGCCGTGCTGTGCAAACATGCAGATATGCCCTGCCCCTCCCACGGGTCTGTCCACGTGCCTGCTCTGCAGAGTCCCTTGGCTCACCTGTCCTCAGTCTTCCAGATTTTCTCTGTCCCTGCCCTTAAGGAGGCTGCCAAGGTGTTTGCCACTGCTTAGGAGCTTGTATCTATTCCTAACTCGGGACTCTTTCCTGGATGGCTTATAAACAACACACATTTATTCCTTGCAGTTCTGGAGGCTCAGAAGTCAAAGATGAATGCACTAGCAGATCTGGGGTCTCATGAGGGACCACTTTTTGGTTTGTAGATAACGTCTTCTAGCTATACCCTCACATGGTGGAAGGGGCAAGGCAGCTCCGTGGGGCCTCCCGGGATGAGAGGTGACTGGTTAATGCCCTCTCTTTATAAGGGCACTAATTCCATTCCTGAGGGCTCTGACTTAGGACCCAGTCACCTTGCAAAGGCCTCACCTCCTAATCCCACCACCTTGGTGACTGGGTTTCAACATAGGAATGTGGGGAGACACAAACACTCGGACCATAGCAGTTGCGTTGCCCAAGGCTCTGCCTACTGACAGAGTCTCCCCTTGCCACTCTCTTTCAACCCTAAAGAGGATTACAGGATAGCGACGGGGCATTTTTGGCTTGCAGCCGTATGTTAAGCTAACTCAATTGTGAACCAAGCTTGGATCCCTCACTGTGTCATAAGGAATCTCCCCAGCCCAGCCACCACCACCGTGGGGCCATGATTGTGAGCCCGAGGAGAGGCAGTCGCGCCACGGTGTGGGTGGCACGGGGGTCTGAGGACCTGCTTGTGCAGCTCGCTCATGCCCCATGGGTCTGCTTGGGCCTGGGCCTGGATGCCCCACTTGTGTCTTATGACAATTGCTGAACTGATGCTCCAACTCCACAGGGCTTAGTAGCATGCCAGGGGCTCTTTTTCAAATGGTCCATCGTTCTCAGCTCCTGAACCCCCAGAATCTTTACTGGGATGCTCTTACTGGCCCGCAGGTAGCCCCGCATGACCTCTTTTTCCTCCACAGACACCTGGAATCCACAGGGTCTGCCTGTGTGCACAGCCACAGAGACAGGGCGCTTGCATGCCGCCTGACCCTGCCCCTTGGCTCCTCGGGGCCCCACTCAGAGCTTCCAGCACTGTCTTCCAACAGTGACAGGCTCCTCTTTGGCCACTGGCAGGAGGGATTCCAGCTCTAACTCCAGTTTAGAGTTTGCTTCCTAGGACTATCCAGGCACCAAATGCCACAGGTTATAGATTCCCAGGAGAACAGGCTCTGAGACTTGCAGGCAGGGAGTGTCTCAGGGGTGCCCTCAACAGCACCTTCAGGAAGAGAAGGAAGCAGGGTTGGGCAGACGTGGAGTCCCACTGCAGTGTGGTTGCCACAGAAGACTGAGGGGAGCCAGAGGTAGGAGGCTAGAGGTGGGCCCTTCGCATCCACCCTCCACCACTGGGCGTGAGCTGTCCCACCACCGTGATGTGACGGTGTGACCTCAGTCCCAAGGTGGTTAGGCTGGGAGCACAGCAGAGCACCCCCTCAAAGGGCCAAACCAGAGACACACTAGGCACCAGGAATCCGGCCAGGGAATACAGAGGAGGGGATGGGCTTGAGGTAGGATCCGCAGAAATTGGCAGTGGATTAGGAGACAGGATGAGAGGTGACAGGTTAATGTTGATGCATGGATGTCTAGCTTGGAACGACAGTGGTGCTATTGGCTGGAAGACGAGACAGAAACAAAAGCAGGTTTTTCAGGGAGACACACGTTCATTGTGGACATCTCAGCTGGGGTTCAGTGGGGAAAGGAGTGGATGCCTAGACCACCTCAGAGGAGAATCTAGGCTGGAGCCAGCGATCAAGATGCAAGATTGACAATCTCCAACGAACTGCCCCTTACCCATGCTCCCCACACCCACGCCCACCCCTTCAGAGTTACAGTCCAGGAGAGGCTAGGAGGTGCACCTCCCTCAGTGGAGGACACTGAAGCAGCCGTGGCTCCGGGGAGCCGAGATCTTTTGATATATTTTGCCCCAGCACCTCACCGCAGAGCCGTCTCTCAGCCATTGGCTGCCTTCACACACAAATGCAGTCCCAGTATTGGAAGACGGGTGTAATTTATTATTCCCGGAGATCTAGATCCCTAGTTATTTGGGAGTGTATTTTCTGAACCACTTGTTGGTTTAAGTCAAGCAGGTTTGATGCCACTTCTCTTGAATCCATGACCCTGGACCCGCCGCCTAAGTGGATGTACAGATGGGATGGAACGGCTGCAACAGATCTCCATTAAAGCCAGTGCATCCTTCGGGCTCGGCCTTGCACTGTGAAAAGCTGAGTCAGTGCCAGGACAGCACCAGCCCCTCTGCAGTGCGTTTCCAAGGCACTCAGCTTGTGTGCGAAGGTTTGCTCTGGGGCAGCAGAAATGGCCCTTGGCAAGTCGTCAAAGGCCCGGTTTGATTTCCTCCTCTTCCAGGCAAGTTGCTCAAAGGCTCACAGCCTTTTTGTCACCTGCCACACAGGGCCAGTAAGATCTACCCAGCTATAAATAATGAAATGAGTGTGTGTTTAGGCGTTTGTAAGTTGCAAAGTACTACAAAACGGTGAAACTTGGCGGTTTGGGTTTTTAAGGCTGAATGCTAAAAATGTCAGGCACTGTGGACAGAGGAAAGGAAAGATAAGATCGATTGGGATTGAAAGACAAGTGAAGGCATGTTTGTGTGCGCACACACACAGTGGCACCGCACGCCTGCCCGTGGAGGCTGATCCTGACCATGCAGACCGGGGGCTGGGGCTCTTCAAGCACACTTCTGTACTGCAGAAACCCTTCTTCTCTTCCGGACTGTCACTCCAGCACAGCAGAGCACTGAGCCTCTGCAAACTTCCCTGCAATGTCAGCTTCCGGCCAGGGGCATCCTCCTTCTGCAGGAGCCTCAGCACCCCCGGGGGGGTTCCCTCCACCGCAGGAGTTCTGCCCTGAGGAGCACGGCCTGCAGGTCCCCTGAGCTCTCACCTGTGGGGGTCATGGCCTGCGGGTCCCCTGCACTCTCTCCTCTGTGGGGGTCACGGCCTGTGGGTCCCCTGCGCTCTCTCACCTGTGGGGGTCGTGGCCTGTGGGTCCCCTAAATCTTCCCTCTGCACAGCCAGCCACAGTGCAGCCTCCACCAGATGCCTGCCTGGCCTGACACATGGGACCCTCCCCTGAAAATGATGCTGTCCCGGAGGCTTTTGGATCCCAGAGGGGTTTTAGGATCCCAGCAGAGTTGGTAAAAGAGGTCTGAATGTAAATTCCGAAACTGATTTTGCAAGTCTATACCCTGTATACCCTGTGTACTAGACTCCATAAACCAGCGGCTAGAACAAGTTCGCAATGTGGAAAATATTTTTCTAGAAACTTATTATCACAGTTACACACCACACACACACCACACATACATCACACATGCCACACACATAAACATAACACATACATCACACATACACATCACACATATACACACACATGCCACACATACATCACACATGTCACACACATAAACATAACACATACATCACACATACACATCACACATCTATAGCACACATCACACATATACACACACCACACATGCCACACACATAAACATGACACACACATCACACATACACACCACACATATATGGCACACATCACACATATACACACACATATACATACCATGCACACCATGCATTACACACACCACACACATGCACCACACACCCATCACACACACCACACACATGCACCACACACACATAAACATAACACACATCACATCCACATACACCACATATACATATAACACACACGGCACACACACATACATAACATGCACACCATACGTTACACACACCACACACGTGCACCACATATACCACACACACACCCCACACACACTACACATACGGCATACACATATACACAACACACATACACACAGAACACACACCACACACAGATACATAACACTGCACACACTTGCCACTCACACACACACCGCATACCCCACGGGCATTTGGATCTCCTCAAAGGAAAGCGCTCCTGGCAATTCTCTGCACCCCACTCAGTATCAGGAGGGAAGCAGCTGCAGTGCACCTCTGATGTACCAGATGGCGCTAAACCCTTAAGGAAAACGCTGGATTTGGCCGGAAACAAAAATAAAATGAGCTGGGGGAAAAGGGAGTGAACGCCACTTTGAAAGGCACCCCAGCCACGCCTGCATAGTGGCCCAGACGACAACAGGCAGGAGGGAATCGAAGGACTGTGCCCCAGGAGGAGCATTTCTGAGAGGTGTGCAGATTTGAAAAGCTAACAGCTGGATCCTGGCCCCCATAAATCCTTCATTAAAAATGGGGCTTGCAGAGAGAGAGGGCAAAATATTGTCACGCCACAGAAAAGCATGTTGACCATGTGTGAGGAAAACGGTTCACCTGCTCTACACTTGTTCCTTGCAAGCACGGAGGCACAGCCCGTTTAAACTCACCCTGCAAGCACGGAGGCATAGCCCGTTTAAACTCACCCTGCAAGCACGGAGGCATGGCCCATTTAACTCATCGCTCCTGCAAAGCACAGAGGTGTAGCACATTTAAACTCATCAGCCCCGCAAACACACAGGCATAGCTCATTTAAACTCAGCACCCCTGTAAGCACAGAGGCATAGCCCATTTAGGCTCAGCACTGCTGTTCTCCAGGGTTGCATTTACCTTCTTTCAGCAAGGACCAGGTGTTCTCACCCATGTCTGAGGAATCCAAGAGAAGCAGAGGGGGCTTGAAGTCAAACATATCTAGTCTTATGAGTTTCAGCCTAGCTGCGATGGGTAATTTTCTGTGTCAATGTAGCTGGGCTGCGTAGCCCAGTTGTTGGATCCAGCACTAGTCGAGGTGTCGCTGT
This sequence comes from Hylobates moloch, assembly GCF_009828535.3. Lineage (NCBI taxonomy): Eukaryota > Metazoa > Chordata > Mammalia > Primates > Hylobatidae > Hylobates > Hylobates moloch. The sequence continues at coordinate 169,228,681 of NW_026652277.1, read as the reverse complement.
GAGGGTATTTTTGTAGACGTGGTTAACATCTATACTCAGTTAACTTTAAAGTCAAGGAGATGACCCTCTATAATGTGGGTGGGCCTCACCCAGTCCATGGAAGGCCTGACAGGCAAAGACCTCGGTTTCCCAGAGAAGAGAGAAATTCTGCCCTACCGAGTGCAGGGGCTCACACTGGCAGCCCCACACTTTGGCAGGCCAGGGTGGGAGGACCGCTTGAAGCTAAGAATTCAAGATCAGCCTGGGCAACAAAACGAGACCCCATCTCTACAAAAAATATTTTTTAAAGATTAGCAGAGGACAGAAGCATGTGCCTGTACTCCCAGCTACTCGGGCGCCCAGGACTTCCAGGCTGGAGTGAGCTATGATCGTGCCACTGCACTCCAGCCTGGGCAACAGAGCGAGACCCCATCTCAAAAAAAAAAAAAAAAAAAAAGATCTCTCTGTCTTTGTTGACCACAGTGTATATAGACCTTCTGCGAGCAGTGGTTCTCCAAAGCTCTGCAGGCTAGCAACGTCGGCATCACCTAGGAATTTGTTAAACTGCCAGTCCTTGAGCGCAATCCCAGACCTACGGATTGAGACCCAGAGGGGCAGTGGGGGAGCCGCAGCAATGTGTGTTTAACAAGCGCTTCTGGTGCTGCTGGTGTGAGAGCCGCCGTTCTGCTAACAGGGAAGCTCCACAAGGCAGGGATTGTTGGCTTGCTATTTGTTTGTCGTCTCTCTTGTTTACTGGGATGTATCCCCAGGGTCCAGGACAGTGCCTGGCACATCTTAGACACCCAACACATGTTTCTTGAATGAAAATATTTCTGCATTCACTCTAGCAAAAATAATAGTCTACTTTGTGCCAGAATAACTATACTTTGCATAAAAGGCAGGCTCTGTTGTTGGCTTTGACTCCCTCTCGCATCCTATTAGTGATGATTCCACATTCAGAATCCCATCTATGTGGATAATTTTGGTCACTGCTGACGTAAGCCAACCATGAACTAGAGAATGTCATTATCAAAAATACAAATCAGCATATTTTCTAGCTCAAGTGTAGATTTTTCCCATATGTCAACTTGTAACAATAGTTGAACACAAAGCACTTTTAAAATAACCAATAAATGGTACCTATTAATAATTCTGCTACTTAATATTTATGTTGTTCCATTTCCCCCATTAATCTCAAAATAGGTTGATAGATATTATTTTACTTCACTTCCCCTTTAGGAAGCATTTAAGGCCCCATGGGGCAAGACTCTGTAAGATCTCGTCTGTGGCACTTGGCACACATTCCACTCCTAGCAGAAATCACCACTGTTAGAATCATCGTCAAAAATGCTCTGGGCCAGGCATGGTGGCTCGTGCCTGTGATCCCAGCACTTTGGGAGGCCGAGGCAGGTGGATCACCTGAGGTCAAGAATTCGAGATCAGCCTGGCCAACATGATGAAATCCCATCTCTACTAAAAATACAAAAATTAGCCAGGTGGGGTGGTGCGTGCCTGTAATCCCAGCTACTCAGGAGGCTGAGGCATGAGAATCCCTTGAACCCAGGAGGCGGAGGTTGTAGTGAGCCGAGATTGCGTCACTGCACTCCAGCCTAGGTGACAGAGCAAAACTCCGTCCCAAAAATAAATAAATAAATAAAAACAAATGCCCTTCTGAATTGCATTCTAAAGCATGGCTTGGGGAGATTGGAGCTTAGTGGAGTAGCCTTGTATTGCTTACAGTGTAGCCTTGTATTCCCCCGAGCCCTTGGCTAGACCTAACCCCATTAAATCCCAACACTCGGATGATTTATTTTTTTAAAAATAACAAAATAGGCCGGAAGCAGTGGCTCACACCTGTAATCCAAGCACTTTGGGAGGTGGAGGCGGGCAGATAACCTGAGGTCAGGAGTTCAAAACTAGCCTGGCCAACATGGTGAAACCCCGTCTCCTCCCTCAGCTTCCCAAGTAGCCAGGTGTGGCAACAGGCACCTGTAATCCCAGCTACTTGAGAGGCCGAGGCAGGAGAATCATTTGAACCCAGGAGGCGGAGGTTGCCGTGAGCGGAGATTTCACCATTGCACGCCAGCCTGGGCAACAGGAGCGAAACAACATCTCAAAAAAAAAAAACAAAATACATTTAAATATATACATATATACATATTCTGTAAAAAGGGATAGTTATAAGACAATGTGAGAACAACAAAACATGTTTCGGTGACACCCGTTGCCAAGCAGTAACGTTGATTAGCTCAAGGCCCCTGAAAAGTGATGTCATTTTCCTACTCACCAGCAGGAGGCGGGCTGCTCATACGCAGCAGTGCTCAACCAGCCCACCTGCTTGACTGTGAGCCGGGAAGGCTGCTGTCTGCAGAGGTGGAAGGTTTCAGTGTCTGTGAGAAGAGAGGCGAGCATTGATGAGAAAGCTGACATTTAAAAGCTGCCATTCACCTGAAAGCATTCATAGCTGAATTAAGCCAACTCTGTTTTCATGATTAATGGTGATCTGCTTTTTTTTCCGGAAAACAGGCTTAAATTGATTTGTAGGATTAGAATATACTTGTCTAATGATTGGCTACACAGGTGTCACAAATGAGTTTCTCTTAAAGCAGGAAAGATAATACATATGCAGTTCCTCAAGTTATTCTAGCTTCAATATATATCAATGTGTCTCCTGGGCACTAATTCAGCTTTTTTTTGTTGTTTTTTTGTTTTTGAGAGAGTCTTGCTCTGTCGCCCAGGCTGGAGTGCAGTGGCGCAATCTTGGCTCACTGCAAGCTCCGCCTCCCAGGCACCATCCCAGCCTCCCGAGTAGCTGGGACTACAGGTGCCTGCTACCACAACCAGCTAATTTTTTTTTTCTTTTGTATTTTTAGTAGAGATGGGGTTTCACCATGTTAGCCAGGATGGTTTGATCTGACCTCGTGATCCACCCGCCTTGGCCTCTCAAAGTGCTGAGATTACAGGCGTGAGCCACCGTGCCCGGCCTAATTCCGCTTTTAAAACCTATATAAGTGCATTTTGATTTACCTGTGGAGGTGTGTGTGTGTGTGTGTGTGTGTGTGTGTGTGTGTGTGTGTGTGTGTTTATAGAGACAGGGTCTCATTATATTGCCCAATCTGGCCTTGAACTCCTAGACTCAAGTGTTCCTCCTGCCTTGGCCTCCCATACTTGTGTTTTTAAAGGAGATTTAAGGCCAATCCAAGCCTTCAGCGGTCTTTTCTGTGTGTACGAACTCCCATAGGCTCATATTCCCATCTCTTTAGAGATGATCGTGATGATTACAGTAACAAAGTAGTAATGGTGGTGATCATAGAAAACACACAGTTAGCATTCAGGGTGCACTTGGCTCTGTGCTAAGCCGTTTGTGTGTTGATCTTACTCACAATGACCCTTGTGAGGTTATTCCTCTTGAGCCACAGATGGACAATCATGCCTTTACCTTTCTGAGGGAATTTTGATTCTCTCTCTCTCTCTCTCTCTATATATATATATGAAATATATTTCCTATAATCATATGAAATATATATATGAAACATCTATATATAAGTATATTATACATGTTTCATATATGTATGAAATTGCTATTTTCAGCCATGAAGTATGTTAGGAGAGCGACTTTTCCTGTTCCACCCCCACCTCCACCACACGTGCACACACACACGCATGCATGCAATTCTTCCTGCCATGGGTGAGCAGTAGACAGGCACAGAGTTCTATACAATTACCTAACTGTTACACTGCCCCATGAGAGACACACTTTATTGCACAATCGGGCGGTGATGCTGAATCACAACAAAACCTTCCCCTCCTGGCAACACAATAAGCAGGCATTGCTTTAGAGCCTGATGACTAAGGCGGGAACAGAGGGTAAGTTACCCAGCTCACCATGTTCCTCTTCAGGCCCAAAGGGAGAATCGCCCTCCAGAGGATGAATGGTTCCCAAACCTCCTGCCCCTCACAACCCCTTGGGGCATTTTTAGGGATTCTAATTTCTGTATCCCGCCACAGACCTACTGAATCCAAATCTCCAGGGCCTGGACACAAGCCTTGGCATCATTTTTAGAATCCCTTTGGTGATCCTGAACCTGTGGGTACCCAGCCACTGCCTGAGATCACTCTAGAAGGATTTAAACATCAGCATTAAGACACTCATGAAGGAAGCAAAGCAAAGATGTGCTCATCCTGGTAGAAATCCCCTCTGGGAAGTGGCAGTCAAAGGTCTAAACCAGTGGCCTGGGCACCGCCCACTCCCAGGGTGTCATAGAGCTGCTTCTCCTGCTCCCCAGGGTCCCCGGGGCTGGCAGCAGTCACTGGGTCTGGGACTCCCCTCCCTCCCCATGGATCCACTGGATGAGGATAGGAAGCACAGGAATAGCTGTGACGCTGAGAAGGGCAGGAACTCCAAGGGCCTTCTTGATGACCCTGTCCACATGTTAGGTAGGACAGTTGGAGACGATAATAAAGAGAGGGCATGAGCTTTGGCAGCCGGGGCCTCCTGGTGTCCTTCTTGAAAGCACTTTCGGCAGGTTGGGGAAGGGAGAACCGGCCGGGCAGCAGTGATGGCCCAGGGCAGAAGGGCGGGTGGGCAACTGGGAGTAGAGGTGCAGTGCTGGTGCCAGGGGAAGCAGGCAAGTGGAGGGCAGGTGGGCCGCTGCAGTGAGGGGAGGGGGGCTGGGCGGCTTCTCCCACTGCCTTTACCACAAGCTGGGTGGTGGTGGTGGTTGCTTTTGTTGTTGTTTTGAGACAGAGTCTTGCTCTATCGCCCAGTCTGGAGTGCAGTGGCACAAGCTGGGCTCAGTGCAACCTCCACCTTCTGGATTCAAGTGATTGTCATGCCTCACAAAGGATATAGGTGTGGCCACCAGGCCAGATATATATATATATATATGTATATAAATATATATAAAACTTAAGACTGAGGTCGCTATATATATATATAAATATATATACAAATATGTATATAAATATATATACAAATATCTATAAATATATAAAAATATATATAAATATATACAAATATCTATAAATATATACAAATATATATGTAAATTATATATATATATTTATTTTTTAGTAGAGACAGGGTTTCACCGTGTTTCCCAGGCTGGTCTTGAATTCCTGGCTGCCACACTGGCCTCCCAGAGTGCTGGGATTACAGGTGTGAGCCACTGCGCCCGGCCACAAGTTGTTTGAAAACTGCTCTCTCAAAAGTCCCCAGGGACCTTCAGATCTCCATGACAGCATCTTAGCCTTAGTCCCTTAGCCCTCTTTGTGGCATGTGACTTGATAACGACAGGAAGAAATCGAGGCTGCAGGGGCCTGGAGTATGAACTCAGGCAGCTCAGGGCTCCGATTCTGAACCAACTGCTCGCAGGCCAGGCGGCCTGGGTCTTAAGTTATTTAGTTTCCTGAGACTCTGATCTCTCCAGCTGAAATAGTTAATGACAAGCTCCGTCCTTTAGGGACGCCGCAGTTTCTACATTCCGTGATGTGGGCAGAGCACCTGCTGCACAGTGCCCTTCCGCACGTAACGGAAGCATCCTTACTTTTCTTCTTCAAAGCCTTCCCTTCCTGGGCACCGGGATCCCGGACCCACCGAACGCCCCTCCCTCTAACACCCTGCAGCTGTCACAGCGCCATGCCTACACAATTCTATGTTAGCCCGTGCCAAGGTCTGAGTCATCAAATTAATGGGAAAATCAGCACAAGCAGCGTTTGAGGAACAGAATGCCATATTGTTCATTGGGAAAGGAATGCTGAAATTTGACTTCTAAGTTGGATAACAGAACTGCTTCATGCCCCATGGAGGAATAAAACCATAACCTTTGAGCACATATTGTCTACCAGAAAAAAAAAAAAAGACACACCTTATTAGTTTTCTACACCTTAACCCCTAACTCTTCAGTCAAGGCCATGATCTTCCTGGGCCCTTGTCAGTCCCAGGAGGTCAGAGTGAACCCCACCCCCACTGCAAAAGAAAGTGGGTAGCTGTCCTGCCGGCTAAAAGACACTCCCCTAGCTTGGTACTGTTAAAACTTCAGACACGGCCGGGCATGGTGGCTCACGCCTGTAATCCCAGCACTTTGGGAGGCAGAGGGGGGCGGATCACGAGGTCAGGAGATCAAGACCATCCTGGCTAACATGGGGAAACCCCGTCTTTACTAAAAATACAAGAAATTAGTCGGGTGTGGTGGGGAGGCGCCTGTAGTCCCAGCTACTAGGGAGGCCGAGGCAGGAGAATGGCGTGAACCTGGGAGGCGGAGCTTGCAGTGAGCCGAGATTGCACCACTGCACTCCAGCCTGGGCAACGGAGCCACACTCCGCCTAAAAAAACAAACAAAAAAAACACTTTAGACACATTGAATTTAGCAGAGTTTAACTGAGCAAGAAAAAAACAAAAAAGCGATTCGTAAATTGAGTAGCCTCCACAATTACAGCAGATTCGGAGAGATTCCAGGGATGCCTCAGGGTCAGAACAAATTTATAGACAAAAAGGGAAGTGACATACAGAAATCGGAAGTGAGGTACAGAAACACCCGGGTTGGTTACAATTTGACGTCAGCCTTATTTGAACACAGTTTGAACACTCAGCAGTGTATGAGTGGCTGAAGCATGGCTGCTGGGATTGGCCAAGACCCAGCTATTGTTACAGATGCATACTCTAAAGTTAGGCTTTCAATCCTGTCTACATATTAAGTTAGACACACTCCTAAGTTGGGTTTTCAATCTTGGCTAAGTTCGACCACAAGGACTCAACTACAGAAGTATGGAGTCCTTAGGCCGTACATAGTTTGCTTTAACAGTATTAAAAACCATTTTGCAATATCAGCATTTTGGTTTTTTCCTAGGGTTTGGGGTATTTTCTCTTCCCCAGACTTTCTCCTCTGTCTCTGAACTTCAGTGTGGGCATCTCCATGAGGGGGTCCTTGATTCCTTGGGTCACGTGTGCCTCGGCCCCTCAGCAGCTCCAGTGTCCTGTGCGGTGGACATGAGGGTGCCTCTTAACCCACACTACAGCCCATGGCTTACAGGAACTCAAGCTCAGCCCAGGAAGCCTCAACCTCAGGCTCTAGATCTGGGGAGGTCTCTCTTCCTGCGAACTGCTGGCATCTCACTGTATCTTCTCATAGTGGAAGAGGCAAGAGAGCTCTCTGGGGTTGCTTTAATAAGGGCATTAATCCCTTCATAAGGGCTCCACCCTCATGACCTAATCATCTCCCAAAGGCCCCGCCTTCCAGTAGCATCACCTTGGTGGGTAGGATTTCAACATATTGATCCGGGGAAGAGTAACGTTTGCCCCATTGCAGAGTCTGTGAAGGAAATGACAAAGGTACATATCCTTGCAGGTGAAAACAGATATTGCTGCTCTCAATTTTCCCTCTTCCAGTCTAAGGATCAAACCCTCCTTGCTACCTCCCTCTCCCCTGAGTGAACTGGCCCATCCAGTAGCTCAGCGCACACTAGTGTGGAAATGTTAACACGGGGAGTCTTTTGTAATCACTCCTAGATATTAAACTTGCAGTGTCCTGATTTGAAGGACGCTTGCTGCTGGAGGTGTCACATCCAGAGTCCTTGGGGAAATCCTAGTGGTTTTCTGGTGGGCCTGCAAGTTATACCCACTCTGCCTCGTGTGCTCGGGGGATCAGAAGTCAGAGAAAATTGGTATTTTGAAAAGTAATTACTTCTCTTCTTTTGCTATAACTTTAATCTTTCTTCCTGGACAGAACAAAGCATGTTAATATAAATTTGCAATTTTCCGGTTTGTAATTCCTCTCCAGTAATGTGCTGTTGACAGGCAGGAGGTTTCTTGAAGTTGAGCTCTGAATCTTTCTCTTGGGCTGAGTATAACATCCTTTTTTAGAATAAACATTGTATTCGCCCAGTTGAAAATGCTCTTCACTTGGCAGCATGTAACAAAGGCTTTAGGTGTGCATACACCTGAGCCAGAAACTTTAGTCCCTGAATGCTCCTCCTGCAGACAAGGCCTCCCAGATCAGTGCTAAGACTCTAGAGTTTAGCAAGACCTGCCGTCAGTGATAATCTGTCCACACGGGTTGGGAGTGCTGGGATATTTGCAGTCATTTCTGCCATTTTATTTTATACTTTCTATTACCTTCTTCATTTCTATAGTTTTACTTCTTGCCTTTCTTTTGACTCTTTTGTTTTCCATTTCCACTGTATTTTTCCTTGTTTAGAAGAAAATTGCTTTCTCTTTTATTGATTACCCTAGAATGTAAACATATATTAATGTAAAAAAATCTAATGACCCTCTGCCTGAATCATGCCAGCACATTAGAATCATCCAATTCTCACACTTCTGTACTTCTGTGCTATTCTTGTCCAGCATCTAGTTCTACTTTGATTTTTTATTTATTTTTTTTTTTTTGAGACAAAGTCTCACTCCATTGCCCAGGCTGGAGTGTACTGGCACCATCTTGGCTCACTGCAACCTCCACCTCCCAGGTTCAAGCAATTCTCCTGCCTCAGTCTTTCGAGTAGTGTGTGCACCACACCCAGCTAATTTTTGTATTTTTAGTAGAGACGATTTCGCTATGTTGGCCAGGCTGATCTTGAACTCCTGACCTCAGATGATCCACCCGCCTTGGCCTCCCAAAGTGCTAGGATTACAGGCATGAGCCACCACACACAGCCTACTTGGATTTTTTTTTTTAAACCAGCAAATTAAGCATCGTTTACAGTTTTATATAATCAGTATTTCCGATGATTTACCATACATTACCCATTTTCTTTTTCTTTTCTCACAGTTTCTTCTTGCAAGTACTGGCTCCTTCTGGACTTTTTCTATTTCCATGTTTCTTTTTTTTTTTTTTTTTTTTTGCGGGGTGGGTGGTGACAGATGGAGTCTCGTTCTGTTGCCCAGGCTGGAGTGTAGTGGTATGATCTCGGCTCACTGCAACCTCCGCCTCCCAGTTCAAGCGATTCTCCTGCCTCAGCCTCCTGAGTAGCTGGCACTACAGGCACACACCACCACGCCCAGCTAATTTTTGTATTTTTAGTAGAGACGGGGTTTCACCATTTTGGTCAGGATGGTCTCAAAATCCTGACTTCGTGATCTGCCTGCCTCGGCCTCCCTCGTGATCCACCCGCCTTGGCCTCCCAAAGTTCTGGGATTATAGGCATGAGCCACCGCATCCGGCCCCAAATCCATGTTTCTTTAATGAACTTCTGTTGATGGGAAATGCTGTTTTTTATGACTGTGTTTTTATTTATGCTCATCCTTAAAAATTAATTTTGCTTGGAAGTGGGCTGGTATTTTCTGTCAGTGCTTTGAAGATACCATCACTGTCTGCCAGCACCCATGCATTAAGAAATCAGCTGGGGGAATAATTGTAACTTCTTTGTAGATAATTTCTGTGTTTTTTTGCCACTCTCTCCAAACACTGTTTCTCTCTCATGCTCTTTGTTATCTCCTTCTAGAACTCTAATTAGAAAAACACTGGACCTTCTCACCTTATCCCCCCATCTCTTAATCTCCTTTTCGTATTTTTTACTTCTTGGCATTTTACGTAATTTCCTCAGCTCCATCTTTCAGTTCACAAATTCTCTCTTCATTTGTATCTAATTTGTTATGTAACTCATCAACTGAGTTTCTAATTTTAATTATTAGTGTTTCATGTCCAGAAAAATGGACAAAACAAAGAAATTTGTTTCTTTTTTACATCTTCCTGGTTAATTGTGACAGTCTCTTATTCCATTATCATGACTTTTGTTTATTTATTTAAATATAACAAACATATTTAGTTTATACTCAGTTGAGTTTTTTTGAGACAGAGTCCCACTCCATCACTGGGACTGGAATGCAGTGGCAAAATCTTGCCTCACTGCAACCTCTGCCCCCCAGGTTCAAGTACTTCTCCTGCCTCAGCCTCCCAAGTATCTGGGACTACAGGTGTGCAACACCACGCTTGGCTAATCGTTGTGTTTTTAACGGAGATGAGGTTTCACCATGTTGGCCAGGCTGCTCTCGAACCCCCAGCCTCAAGTGATCCACCCGCCTCAGCCTCCCAAAGTGCTGGGATTACAGGTGTGAGCCACCATGCCTGGCCAGTACTCTGTCTCTGGCCATTCCAATATCTACAACCTTTGCTGGTTAGATTCTGTAGTTTCTGTAATTCTGTGACTTTCACCCATGTAGCTAGTTTTCTCCTGTATTAGGTGACTTTTAAACTTTTTTAGATCCCAGATTTCTTAGAATTTTATTTGTGTAATTTCCTTGAGGTTTGGCTTTTTAAAGTGCTGTGCTCCACAAAAGATATTTTTGCTTCCACCTGGTTCCAGGGTATATGCCAATCTGGTAATATTTCAAATTAATTTTTGGCTTGAGGTGTTTTAAAGCTAATCAGATAGGATGAATTCTTTTCCCTCGTGTCTGAGGCCTGATGGTTAGGAATGTTCCGAAAAATGTTTTCCAAACCTGCCACATCACAGAACCCAGCCTGACACCAGCACATATCTGTCAATTCTGTCTTCTGGGCAGGCTTTTGCCCTGGCTTCCTCCACTGAGAATGTCACCCTCAGGAGTCCAGGTCCTCTGTGTGTAGTAAAACTGGATTCCACCTCCCACCCTGCTCTGGCTGGAGGTTCTGTCTCCTGCCTGTGCCCTTAGGGCCTGGGAAGGCCTGGATGATGGGCAGCCCAGGACTAAGAAGATAGCCCCACAGCAAATGCCAGGCTCCTTCCTCCCGAACCAGGAGAAGTTGCTGTCTTTAAGGATTTCCCTTACCTTCCAACCCTATCAGCCGTACGTTTAAAAAAGATTTTTTTCCATATTTGATCCAGCATTTTTAGGTGTGTGGACCCGGGAGAAATTACCCTTCACATGCAGTATGCCATGTTGCTAAAAAATGGCATTTTGAAATTATTTTCTGCTAAGTAAAATTGTATTTTTCTCCGATTTGTATGACTTACCAACTTGCCACCAGCAAGCAATCTAAACCATTGCTACAGAGCTACAGACCCCTAGACCTGAAAAAGAACAGCGTGGAACATGAGGCCGGGGTGGCATTGGGGTGCAGGTCGGTGGGGGGATGGGTGTTCGCCACGTGTCACTGACGGTTAGGACCACACAAGACTTTGTGGTGACTGGAAGACGTGTCATGAAGATGCATACCTAGTTACCAAGTTGTGAAACGGCCCTCACTAACAACAGCACCCTCACTAGGCCTCTGCCGTGAGCGGATCTTAGCAAAGGAAGCACTCATAGACCTACCGTTGCCTCCTAGCAGCTGACTCTGCATTATTCTAACAAGTATTCACAAATCACGTGACACCCTGGCAGTCATCGAAGGGTGTTTCCTTTGTGCCCATGATGGTTCATTAACAGAAACAAAATTGGCTTCACCCAGTGACTAGCCCTGGGCAAGGCTTGTCTGTGGTGCCCCCACCACTGTCGGGGATGCCAGCCACGTGCCCTGCCCGTTTCACGGGGTCCCATTTTGGATGTTTGGTAACCCCCGAAAGTTTAGTGGTAACCCCTGAAAGTTTGGTAACCCCTGAAATTTGGTAACCCCTGAAAGTTTAGTGCCTCCCTGGGCTGCGTCATTCATTCATTCACTCGCCTGAAATGTACTGATTGCCTGCTGTGTACCAGATTCTATGCCAGAAACTGGAGATGTGAGGGTGTCTCAGATGTGATCTTGGCTCTGGAAGAATTGACTTTCCACAGAAATAACAGAAACATGAACACTAATTCCTAAAGAAACTATTAAATGCAGTACGGTTATTTTACTCATAATACTTCATCTATAAAGACTCAAAAACTTTAACATCTCAAAAAGGCTTGGAATTTGAAAGTGAAATGACAAACTTTGGATTCATGTTTTTGGTGATGTTGCATCTTATCTGGGGATAATCAGCGAATGGCTGCTCCTTAAGGTCACAGATGTCAAACGCAGCTAGCCCAGGACCTCTTGCTTCCACTCCCACCAGAAAACCTCCTTATACATGATGGTGCAGGCACCACCAGCTCTCGGTGACATGAATAATGTCAGCAAATGTATTTAAAAGCTTGCCACACTGGAGTCATTCTGAGTCTTTGAAGAAATTAACTCATGGAATCCTCCATACCCCCAATGCACAAGGCATTTCATCTAAGAGATAAAGACTGGCAGAGAGCTTAGGGAATGTTTCCAGAGTCACCCCTCTGGGTAGAGCTGGGATTTGAACCAGACAGCTGGTTCCAGGGCCACAGTCTTCACTCACAGCTCCCACTGCCCTCGCCGGCACATCGACTTCATTTCCTGTTCTTGCTCCTGTCCCTTCTGTGACAACATTTGGAGTTCCCCATTTGCCAGGTGCAAGGAAGGATAACAAGATGAGAGCAAAGTTCAAAAGCAGAGATTCCAGAGTCACACTGATGCTCCCACTTATCAGCTTTGGGCCATGTTTTCACCCATCTAATCCTCAATGTGGAATAAAAACTAGATCCTCACTTCACATCCGACGAAGTGTCTAATGAGAAGTGTATTTGAGCGTTGATCACCTTGCCTGCATATTAAGCACCTGATAGGTGTTATTTATTACAATTATGCAAAACAACAGAATAGAGGAGCTCACACTACAGAACTGAACGATCTCTTCCCCGCTCCTACGCATATGCCACATGCCAGGGACAGTGTCCCCATCTGCCTAGTAGCTGTCTAGCATTTGTCAAGTGTGTTGATATTTAGGCTTCTTGCCCGAAGGCACTCCTGTCTTCAAGAATTTCGTGTACCAGCGTACAGGGAACCTAAACCCGATCCCAGTAATAGAAAGCTGAGGTTAAACGCCTTTCCTCTTTGTTTCCCCAGGCCTACAGAGTCGATGAAAGAGCCGCAGAGCAGGCTCGTTGGGAAGAAGCCACCAAAGAAACCATCAAGAAAACCACCAAGCCCTGTCCCCGCTGCCATGTACCAGTGGAAAAAAATGGTGAGTCTGTGCTGAGCAGAGAATGAGGATGTCGTCGGCTCTTTGGGGAGAATCACATCAGTCAGGGATTCCAGGATTAAATGAGATGCTGTCTGAAGGTGCCTGGTGTGTTGGGTAGCCCCTCGATAAATGTTACCCATTATCATTATTATTATTGTTTTTGTTACACAGAAATATTTAATGAGTGAGTAGTTCCATGGCTATGTGAGGCACACAGTTAGCATTTATGTGGTTGGAAAGGGAATAAATATAGAAACTAGAACCAAGATATGGAATGTCATTGAGGATAAGTGGCAGTCAGGAGGCAGCTGTGGTTTTTCCGTCCTCCCTGGTGACCTTCCCCAGCGCTGATGGCTGCACCATATGACCCTGTTGTCTGCCGGCCGTCAGTCTGTAGCCTTCCCCAGCTTTGCAACATTATTCAAAATTAAACTCTCGTCTATATTTAAAGATCCCTGTGGCCTGCCACTGATGACTCACAGTACCAGTGGGGGACTTCCTGCTGTCTATCCTGGACATGCCACTCAGGGCAAAGCCACCACAACCAGTGATCAGAGAGCCCTTTCTCAATGTGATGCACTTGTACGTGAGCAAGGCAGAGTCAGCGGCACCATCACAGATAAGCAATGACACGACGCCAGGTGCAGCCTCTCCCAGCTTCTCCTCAATGAGCATCAGCTACGCCCTGGCTGGCAGGTTGCCCAGAGCTGACTTGCGGGAGGGAAGCCCGGCCATCCCAGGATGGGCACTCAAGCCTCTCTCTTTTCAGTTATGTCCTTCGGGAAGTTTTCATTAATACAAACAAGAGTGTGCTTGAACACATCCCAGAGCCGCAGGTGCTGGCTTAGCTCAGTCCAAGTCCTTAGTGCTGTATCAGTGGCTTCCTGCAGAGAAAATAATTTACCCAGAGTGTCCTTATTACTCTGTTGCATGCAGCAATGCTCCTAGAAAATGCAGGGATTGGCATGCACCTATAAAGAGCAGAAGGCGGCCGGGCGCGGTGGCTCACGCCTGTAATCCCAGCACTTTGGGAGGCCAAGGCGAGTGGATCATGAGGTCAGGAGATCGAGACCATCCTGGCTAACACGGTGAAACCCCGTCTCTACTAAAAATACAAAAAATTAGCCGGGCGTGGTGGCGGGCGCCTGTAGTCCCAGCTACTCCGGAAGCTGAGGCAGAAGAATGGTGTGAACCCAGGAGGCGGAGCTTGCAGTGAGCCGAGATTGCACCACTGCACTCCAGCCTGGGCGACAGAGCAAGACTCCATCTCAAAAAAATAAATAAATAAAAAGAGCAGAAGGCACTGATGGGATGGAAGGAAAGAGCTTCTCTAGTCTCCACCACCACTGGGTGCACTGGGAAGTGGGAGGGAAAGAACACGGAAGGGCCCTTCCCAGGAGAAGATGTGTGATGGTTTGGGATAAACAGGCCTGGTATTTCACTAACAAGGGTGTAAAGCACAGAGATTAGACAGTCTTGATCTGTCGTCCAGGCTGGGGTGCAATGGCATAATCTCGGTTCACTGCAACCTCCACCTCCCGAGTTCAAGAGATTCTCCTGCCTCAGCTTCCCAAGTAGCTGGGACTACAGGTGTACACCAACACACCCAGCTAATTTTTGCATTTTTAGTAGAGACAGGGTTTCACTGTATGTCAACCAGGCTGGTCTCAAACTCCTAAACTCAGGTGATCTACCCGCCTTGGCCTCCCAAAGTGCTGGGATTACAGGTGTGAGCCACCGTGCCCGGCCTTAATTTTTTGTTTGTTTTGTTTTTTAATAATAATTCTCAAGGTTGGTGAGGACATCATAAGTTAGCATAACTTTTCTGGAAACCAGTTTGGCAATACCTATATAAAGACTTCATATTATTTGACCCAATAATTCTACCTCTGAAAATCTATCCTAAAGAAATAACCTGAAATATATAATAGGCAAATACAGCCACATCCCCACACACATTTTAGGAAAAAAGGTGCCAACTGCAGCATTATTTGTATTAGGGTAAACTGGAAATCATCGAAGTGTGTAATGGCCTCAGTATGAGAAAGATTGGTTTATTTTGTGATAAATCCATGGTAAAGCTTCACACAGCCCAGCACTGCAGTGTTGCAGGAGTTAGGACTCTGCCATGGCCTGTGGCTGTGTGAGCACCAGTTTCCTCATTCATAAGATGGGTTTCAATGGGACTTCCCCACAGCATGGGCGGGAGGAGTAACGGAGACGGTGTTTCAAACACGCTCCATGAGATGTGCGCTGGTTCATGTGGATGAAGGTTATGAAGGCATGGCGGAAAGGTTTGCATCCATCCTCAATGAGAAATCAGAATTTCAAAGCAAGTGGCACATGATGTCTGTTTTGAAACAAATGTATGTGTGGGAAAAAATAGAATCAGAAGAAAAAGACTGGAAACAAGATGTTACCATGTCATAGTGAGTAGCTCTAGGCATAATAGGATCAAAGAGGACTTTATTTCTTTTTATGCTTTTCTGTAATAAACATGTGTGATGTATAACCTTAGAAAATTAGTAAAAATCAGCCAGGTCTCTGTCTGCAGTGGGGAGGGAAAGGGGCTCCTTAAACATCCACCCATGTTCCCACTTCTGGCAGGCATCACAGGCATGGCAGGTGGAGAATTTACCCAGCAAGTCTGGCGTCCATGCCTTAGTGGCCTCCTCATTAGCCCAGGCTCTGGTGGTGGCAGTTTGCAAGATAAGAGGTGGTCAGTGAGGCTGGGCGTGGTGGCTCACACCGGTAATGCCAGCACTTTGGGAGGCCAAAGCCGGCGGATCAACCTGATGTCAGGAGTTTGAGACCAGCCTGGCCGACATGGCAAAACCCCATCTCCACTGAAAATAGAAAAGTTAGCCGGGCATGGTGGTGCATGCCTATAGTCCCAACTACTTGGGAACCTGAGGCAGGAGAATTACTTGAACCTGGGAGGCGGAATTTGCAGTGAGCTGAGATCATGCCATTGCACTCCAGCCTGAGCAACAGAGTGAGACTCTGTCTCAAAAGAAAAAAAAAAAGGGAGTGGTCAAGTGGTCAGCGAGCCTGGACCTGTTGTTTTCTGTTTCTCTCTCCTCTGTGGTCGTTTGGTTCAGCACTTACTGCTAGCTTGTGGGGACACCTGAGACACTTCACCTTTGTGACACATAACACACAGCCCAGTCTTGTGGCCTTAAATACTATCCACGTACTGATGGCTCCCAAATCTACACCCCACCCTCATCTCACCCCTGGGTCCAACTCAAATAGCCTGCTGTTTCCTCATTGTCTCCACAGATTGTCCAATGGACAGCTCAAATTTCACAAAGCAGAGAGCCAGCTGCTCCTAGAAAATCTTTTCCTCTAGGGTGCACCCCACCTCAGTCAACAGCACTGCCCAGTTCCTCAAGCCACTGAGCTAAAGCTCATCCTTCATTCCACACTCTTCCTCATCCTGCATTCAATCCCCGGTCACCATGGTCTTCCCCATGCTGTGATCCAGCGTCTGCCCACCTCTGACTCCTCGTCCCCAGCCAGTGCCCTGCTTGCCCACCCCCTCTTCCAAGCTCAGCCTCCTAACGGGGCTCTGGCCTCCACTCTCGCATATTTATGATCCATCCTCTACACAGATGCATAGACTTCTCAAAGGCCAGGTCAGTCCTGCCCTTCCCCCCTGGGGGTCCCCACCGACATTGCAACCACACGGGTCCCACTCCTCCTCCCCAGGGCGCTTTTGTGTCGTCATTGTCCATGGCTGGCTCCTTCCTGTCCTTCAGATCTTAGCCCAGCTGACCTCTTCTCAGTGAGCCCGCCCCTTACCACCCTGCCAAAGACCCCTGCCCTCCTGTGGGGGGCACTGTCGGCACCATCCCACCTCTCAAGGGAGAGGCACTGCCGTTCCCTCTGCAGGGGGCCTGTCTGTGGATGGCCTTGAGCCCACTGGGCAGTCATCTCTGCCAAGAGAATTAGTTCTGGCTTCCTCCCCTTCCCCAGAGAGTTCATGTCCCAGGACTACTGGTTGGTCATAATACCCAACCCACTAACCAAATTCAGGACCACCCCGAGAGCTGCCCCAGCCCCAGAGCTCCTGGGCGTCACCTCAGGCCTCTCAGGCTGTGCCTGAGCTGGGCTTCTCCTCTGCCCAGCCTGCCTTCCTCCTTTCCATCTGTGTCTGCTTCCCCCTTTACCCAACGAGTCCCACCCACCAGTTTGATAATAATTTCATAGCACCAGCTCCTTCCCAGATCATTGCTTAATTTGTTCATTTACATGTTCCCTGTGTGTCGCTCTTTAGAACAAAAGCCGGTGAGATCAGGGACCTTGACTGTCTAGGCTCCAATCCCAGAAGGCAGCCTGGACAAAAAATATTTGCTGAATTAAAACTTAGCTTCTAGTCTGGGTGTGGTGACTCACGCCCGTAATCCCAGCACTTTGGGAGGCTGAGGCTGGCGGATCACTTGAGTTCAAGAGTTCAAGACCAGCCTGGCTAACATGGAGAAACCCTGTCTCTAGTAAAAATACAAAAAAAATAGCTGGGTATGGTGGCAGGTGCCTGTGATCCCAGCTACTCGGGAGGCTGAGACGTAAGAATTGATTGAACCCAGGAGGTGGAGGTTGCAGTGAGCCAAGATTGCACCATTGCACTTCGGCCTGGGTGACATAGTGAGACTCCATCTCAAAAAAAATAAAAAGCAAACCAAAACTTAGCTTGTAAACAGTTTAGAGACGCACACATAAACAGATCTTTTTAATAAAATAACATAGAGGAAGCAAGCTATCAGGGCACACAGACCCGGTGGAGGAGGCTTCCTGGAAGAGATGATACCAGCCAAGAATTGAAGAATGAGCAGACATGAGCAAGGCAAGGAGGAGCAGGAGGAGGCGTCCTAGGCCCCAGGACTGCATGAGCAAAGACACCGGGTGTGCGTGCCCCGGTGTGTGGAGGCAGCCCCTGCTGCTGGTGTTCCAGGCACCGCATGCAGGAGCCTCGGCTGAAGCAGTAGGTAGGATGCAGAATTCAGGTCCCTGAATGGCAGCTTTGGGGTTTGGACTTGATCCTGTGAGGCAGGGAGATATTCTAGGGCGAGAAGCAGGAAAATTATTCATCAGATCTGCCCTGGACTCAGAACGTGCCGGCAGCCTCCAAAGATGGAAGTTGTAAGAGTCAAATTGTTCGTGACTGTAGCAAAGTTTCTCCCCGTCGGGCTATTTCTTGGAAATATTGTGATGTACTATAAATGAAAGTAAAAAATTTTACCTCCAAATTTTTAACTTACAAACGGAAAAGCTGAGACTGAAGCTTATTAGCGATGGCCTAAACCGTTTAAAAGTGCATCACCGTAACCAAAACCGACGTAGCCTCTATGACCAAGGATGTTACCTGGTTCTCACCAAGCTTCGTGGCCTGTTACATACTCAGCTGCGTTTCAGGAATGCCCGTCTTCCCTCAGAGAAGCTGAAATGATAATGCGAGGAACTTCCATTTTAAGCATAGGCTAAACCCTGGTACTTTCTCCTATAATCCTCTCCAGTCTCCAGAAATTTCTTCACTTCCATCTCAAGCAGATGAGATTCTGGCTCCATTCCGACTGTGTGCTGCTCCTCAAATGTGCCTTCGGGTCGTTCAGGGACTTCCACGCTCTCATTAAATCTAATGGAAGAATTGCTGGCCGGAGCTACGATGTCAACTGCCGGGCGTAGGCTGAGCTTTTCATGGTTTGAGTGTCCATCTGCAGACAGAACTCACTACAAAGGAAGCCACATTCCCTTCATGTCTGTATCCACAAATCTGCGTGAAGTTTCAGCGGCTTCCTCTATGCACTTACTTTTAAGCTGGCAAAGCTTTTAGAATCGTGGTCCTCCATGCTCCTCCATGGCCTGGGGTCTAGCTATATGGCCTTGTGTATATTAAGCCCTAGGGAGGAAAGAAAGTTAATAACATGAATATCCTCTCTTCCCATTTCCATTCTTACTGCACCAGGCCATTGTAATTCTAGCTTCTGCAACAAGATGTTATTTACAATGCTAGTATCCCAGATTCATTAAATGCTTGGTATTAATTTTTGGCATTCGGTCTAAGAGTAGAACAAACAACATGCTTCTTCTATTCTCTCATTCAATAACAACAGTCAGCATAGAAGACTTCTGTGACGGAATGTGTGGGGGTTTTTCCCCACGCACCAAGCAAGCAATCAGTTTTGCAGTGGACACCGGCTGAGTGTCCTGCTCTTCAACCCTGGCGCTGTCTACCAGGAAGTAGTGTCTGATCCCTCAGGCTGGGGGCTCAGTCCCACAGGACTGCCAGTCACCGGTCGCAAGTCTGGGCTTCCAGAACTTCTGATCTACTGGCTTCAAGTTGAGATTCCCATGACTCCCTCTTTGGGTTCTGTTATTTGCTACGGTGGCTCACAGAACTCAGGGAAACACATTTACCAGTTTATGATAAAGGATATTACAAAAGATACAGATGAAGAGATGCAGAGGGCGAGGTATGGGGGAAAAGTCGCGGAGCTTCTAAGCCTTCCCTGGGTGCTCCGCCCACCAGAAGCCTCCATGTGTTCAGCAACCTGGAAGCTCCCCAAACCCTGTCCTCTGGGGCCCTCTATGGAGACTTCCTGGGATAGGCACGATGGAAGCATGGACAGCCGTGTTGAAATGCGATGGGACAGAAAGGCTTTGATCTCATGCTAAAAGATGGAGTGGGGAGACCCTGCAAGGCCTGCCAGTCTAGATTCTTCTCGGCCTCTCTGTGCAGCATTCCTTCCTCCAGGGGATGGACAGGACTCTTCTGAAATCCGGGTCTTAAAACCCACAGTCAGAACAGCTGTGGAAGGTTCCAGTCCTGCCCTGGGCTGGTAAAAGGAGGGCAAGGAAAGGTCAGAGGAAGGGATTCTCTTTTCTGGGGCCTGTTTCTGAGGCCTGAATTGCCCCAACATTATGACAAAAGACTGTAACAAGAGCTATAGGAGTTATGAGCCAGGGACTGTGTATGAAAAACACATCTATCAGCCAGGCGCGGTGGCTCATGCCTGTAATCCCAGCACTTTGGAAGGCCAAGGCAGGTGGATCACGAGGTCAGGAGTTTGAGACCAGCCTGGTCAACATGGTGAAACCCCATCTCTACTAAGAATACAAAATTTAGCCAGGCGTGGTGGCAGGTGCCTGTAATTCCAACTACTCGGGAGGCTGAGGCAGGAGAATTGCTTGAACCCGGGAGGCGGAGGTGGCAGTGAGCCCAGATCGCGCCCTGTACTCCAGCCTGGGCAACAGAGCAAGACTCCGTCTCAAAAAAAAAAATATATATATATATATATACACACATACACACACACACACACACACACACACACACTTCATACATATTTGTGTTTATATATGCTTATATATATTAAATCTCACAATAGGAAACTTACTCTTTCATTTAGAATTGCTTGAATAGTTCATTAAGTTTTAATGTATTGCTCAATAATTTAGATTGAATATATTTTACGATACATGATATAATAATGATATATTTATGATATGATAAAATATTTATGATATGTTAGAGAAACTTAAATGGTTTTATAATGTCACACCATATAAAATATTATTTACATCATAAATATACAACCATTCAATATGTGCTGAAAATGGCACAAACCTAAGTGGAAAGTATGAAGATAAAAAGTTGTAAATTTTCTCCTTTATTTTCCACACATCTGTAATTTATGATCTTTAAAACAAGCCAGAAAGGATTAGGAAAACAGGAGATTTTACATGTCGGGAAGTTATCTTAAAACTAATGCCTATTCCTATATATTCATAAATATTTTAAATTAGTGAAAGTTCTCATGCTGGGTTTTTTTTTTTTTTTTTTGGAGACAAAGTCTCACTTTCGCCCAGGTTGGAGTGCAGTGGTGCGATCTCGGCTTACTGCAGGCTCCGCCCCCAGGGGTTCACGCCATTCTCCTGCCTCAGCCTCCGGAGTAGCTGGGACTACAGGCGCCCGCCACCACGCCCAGCTAATTTTTTGTATTTTTAGTACAGACGGGGTTTCACTGTGTTAGCCAGGATGGTCTCGATCTCCTGACCTCGTGATCCGCCCGCCTCTGCCTCCCAAAGTGCTGGGATTACAGGCGTGAGCCACCACGCCCGGCCCTCATGCCAGGTTTCTAATAATAAAAGTGAGACAGCACCGAACCAATTACTTGGAAAATTTGGCAGGAAAAATCAATTAACGAGATAATTGGTAAGAGTGAGTAATGCAGCACCTTCAGCGCTAGGTAGGATTCAAGCAAAGAAACTGTGTTTGCCGGGGTTATCCAGGTAATTCGGACAGAAACAGTTCTCTGTACATCCTCATACAAATCACTTCCTCCTCCCTTCAGTTCCCCCACAGCGACTGAAGCAGGGGTGTATGAACCCCAGAAACTCATGAAGTCTGTGTTTAACAAGTGAGGGAGGTCAATAATTCCAAAATAAGTCCCAAGATAAGGGACTTTTCCTCTCATGCTGAAAAGAACCTGTTCTGTGAACGAAAGGACATTGGAATCACACAGACCTTGGTGAAATTATTGTCTTCACCATTTAAAAGTGCTTCGCCTTGGGGAAATTCTATAGCAGACTGATGCTCTTATCTCAAAGTGCTTTGGGAAGCAAATGAGGTAATATACATGGAACACCTAGCATTATTGGTTACTTCCTTTCTGTCCCTCTCATCTTAATTAAAATTTTGGATAGCGTTAAGGAACATATTCCCTATTAAAAATAATATGCTGGCTGGGTGCAGTGGCTCACGCCTGTAATCCCAGCACTTTGGGAGGCTGAGGCGGGAGGATGGCTTGAGGTCAGGAGTTCGAGACCAGCCTGGCCAACATGGCGAAACCCTGTCTCTACTAAAAATACAAAAATTAGCTGGGTGTGGTGGTGGGCGCCTGTAATCCCAGCTACTCGGGAGGCTGAGGCCAGAGAATCACTTGAACCTGGGAGGTGGAGGTTGCAGTGAGCCGAGATCACGCCACTGCACTCCAGCCTGGACAACAAGAGCAAAACTCTGTCTCAAAAAAAAAAAAAAATAGAAATAATAATAATTATAATATGCTATCCCAGTTCCTGTTTTATGAATTTGGCCAAGCCAAGTAAGTAGCACTATAGAAAGAGCAAAAATAAATCAAAATATATTTAAATTGTTATACGTTATATTAGGTTATATCATCAAATTTTATTAATTAATATATTTAAATATAAATATATTGATATGTTTGAATATATTTAAATGTATTAATATATTTAAATGAGAGATTGACCCCTATCTATGAAACATGAAGTGTTTGTCTTTAAATCCCCTTTCAGGAGAATAAAGTCAGATTTACCAATAAAATTTGTTCCCGACAAAAGTGACATGCTTCAATTTCATTCATTTCTTAATGAATATCATCACTTTAGAGCTGCCCTATTGTGCTTTATGATTTTTTCCCCCTCAGTTAAGTTTCTCTCTGCCCTTGTATTGCTTGTGATTATTCACTTAGAAAGTGGTGTCTAGGCTAGCGCGTTGGTTTGGGAATGCGTGGTTTCCAGGTATTTGCTGCGAACCCACCACACCTTTGTTTTCTGCCCCCAACAGGAGGCTGCATGCACATGAAGTGTCCGCAGCCCCAGTGCAGGCTCGAGTGGTGCTGGAACTGCGGCTGCGAGTGGAACCGCGTCTGCATGGGGGACCACTGGTTCGACATGTAGCCAGGGCAGCCGGGTACCCCATCGCCCCATCCTGGGGGAGCATACCCAGTGTCCTACCTTCATTTGCTAATTCTCTTTTCAATCACACACACACACACACACACACACGCACACATACACGCACACACACACTCTTCAAGTTTTTTTCAAAGTCCAACTACAGCCAAATTGCAGAAGAAGCTCCTGGATCCCTTTCACTATGTCCATGAAAAACAGCAGAGCAAAATTACAGAAGAAGCTCCTGAATCCCTTTCAGTTTGTCCACACAAAACAGCAGAGCCATCTGTGACACCACCAACAGGCGTTCTCAGCCTCCAGATGACACAAATACCGGAGCACAGATTCAGGTGAAATCCATGTATCTGTATGGGTCATTCTCACCTGAATTCGAGTCAGGCAGAATCA
This sequence comes from Hylobates moloch, assembly GCF_009828535.3. Taxonomy (NCBI): domain Eukaryota; kingdom Metazoa; phylum Chordata; class Mammalia; order Primates; family Hylobatidae; genus Hylobates; species Hylobates moloch. The sequence continues at coordinate 169,205,668 of NW_026652277.1, read as the reverse complement.
GTAGCTGGAGAGAGAGTTCTCACATTTAATATCCTGCATTTTACCTTCAGTAAATACCATGAAGATGCCATTGACAAGGTGTTTCTCTGTAAAATGAACTGCAGTGGGTTCTCAAAACTAGATTCATGGCTTTACCAGTAATGTTCTTATTTAAATTTTCAGAAAGCATCTATTCCCAAAGAACCCCAGGCAATAGTCAAAAACATTTGTTTATCCTTAAGAATTCCATCTATATAAATTGCATTAATGAAATACCAACTATGCATAAATTGACTTGTCACTAAGTGAGAAATTATGAAAGTTAATTTGAATGTTGAATGTTTGAATTACAGGGAAGAAATCAAGTTAATGTACTTTCATTCCCTTTCATGATTTGCAACTTTAGAAAGAAATTGTTTTTCTGAAAGTATCACCAAACATCTATAGTTTGATTTTGAGTATTCATTTTGCAGCTTGGAGATTTTGCTAATACGTTTGGCTCCACTGTAAATTTAATGGATAAAGTGCCTATAAAGGAGACATGTTTAGAAATGATTTCAAAATGATATTCAATCTTAACAAAAGTGAACATTATTAAATCAGAATCTTTAAAGAGGAGCCTTTCCAGAACTACCAGAATGAAAGCATGCCTGACTCTCTCCATCAGAAGGGTTTGGCACACCCTCTCTGTCCAATCTGCAAGTCCCAGGGAGCTCTGCACACCAGGGGTTCCCCAGGAGAGACCTTCTCTTAGGACAGTAAACTCACTAGAATATTCCTTATGTTGACAAGGATTGGATTTCAGTTCCATCAAACCTTCAGCTTTTTTTTCAGCCATTAACAACACAATCAAAAGATTAACAACACTGCAGGTGGCAAACCGCATGCTCTTACGCACACTACGCAGAAGAGAAAGTACAACCACTATCTTTTGTTCTACCTGTATTGTCTGACTTCTCAGGAAGATCGTAACCATAACTGAGGGCATGAGTCTCACTAGCACATGGAGGCCCTTTTGGATTTAGAGACTCTGTAAATTATGAAATCGGCAACAGGGCTTCTCTTTTTAGATGTAGCACCTGAAATCCTTGCTGGAGGGAAGAGAGGGGATGAACTCAAATTTTCCACATCCCGGGACACCTGTCCCTCTTTTCCTAACTGCGTTAAGATAACCCATTTCTTCCAACCATCTGAGGACAGTCCTGTCCCCTCAGAGGCCCTGCGCCGGGGAGAGACTGGGCTCTGCAGCAGCCACGTCAGCATTCACAGCTTCATGTGGCTTCACTGTCTGAAAATCTACCGACTCCAACATGGCCCCACGGTGACAACAGACCTGCGACAGGAAGCCCAAAGCTCAAGTAGAAACGGTGGAGAGATCAAAGTCTCTATAGTAAGGGAAAAAAAAGAGAGGTCGCAGGCATGAGCCCCTGCACCCAGTGGCTCGTGTCCATACTGAGTCCATACCCTGATCAGGGCCTGACTTCGTGTCACTGGCAATCCCACTAAATTACACTTCCTTACACTGGCCTGATGTGGCGAATCAGGTGGCTGCCTTCTATCACGTGGAGCACACAGTGTTTTCCATCATCCATAGCTTTGTTCCTGATGATGTTTGCATTATTGCGCCTTCCCAGTCTGCATGCTGCATTAGGCTTGCGGTGCCTGAACAAGGTTTGCTCCCACAAGCTCAGGCACCCTAGGATCCCGTTAGACTATTAGGCTGTCCAGCATGGTCTCCTTTCCTATCTTGGTGGTGGTCTTTTCCCTTTCCAGAATAGAACAGTGATTCTTAAAATAAGTTAGAGCAGGCCGGGCACGGTGGCTCATGCCTGTAATCCCAGCACTTTGGGAGGCCGAGGTGGGTGGATCATGAGGTCAGGAGTTCAAGACCAGCCTGGCCAAGACGATGAAACCCCGTCTCTATTAAAAATACAAAAATCAGCTGGGCGTGGTGGCAGGCGCCTGTAATCCCAGCTTCGCGGGAGGCTGAGGCAGGAGAATCACTTGAACCCGGGGAGCAGAAGTTGCAGTGAGCCGAGATCGTGCCACTGAACTCCAGCCTGGGCAACAGAGTGAGACTCTGTCTCAAAAAAAAAAAAAAGAGCAAAATCATCCACTACACATGAACATGAATCACAGTATTATTTGCACAGGAAGGGTGTAACAAAATATGAATGTATCAAAAAATAGAAATAAAGTCTTTGCAGAGAAAATCTGTTTTTCTCTAAAATGTGTTGATTATCTGACAACTCTAAGATTGTACTTAAATTGTCAATAAAAGCATCAAAAGAGCTTCTGAGTGTGTCTTTGAAGATACATTTTCAATCAATGTGAAGGGTGAGGGAGGGAATCACAGGCTGTGTTACTCCATGGGCCTCGCTTGTGGCCTGGAGGAATTGCCTGGTGATGAAACAGCCACTCTCATGTCGACTCCAAGCTCCAGATTAACCCTGGCTGTTTCTCTTTGTTAAATAAGAGTAGTTTTTTAAGGCTATCAAAATTTGAAAGGGTTCCAAAAAGCAGACCCTCATTCAAAAAAATCTAAAAGTTACTTTCTTGCCTTACTAGCAAACTTTTCTAATAAGTGTTTAAAAGAGAAGTTTGCATTGGAAAAGACTATCTATAAGGATTTTTTCTCATGGCATTCTAGAAAATTTCAGTGACTTTGCATTGCTGTCAATGTGGGTGTGTTGACGCTGCATTTTCAAAGAACTGCTTTAGTGGCCACGCATTGTTTATTTCACAATGAGCCCATGGTGGAGGGATCTGGAATGGAACATTCCGAGATAGGGCCCGCACATACATTAGGCAAAGAAGCACGCACTGAGTTCCTCTGGGTGCCAGTAGCCACAGGAAACACTCCGAGGATATGCAAAGGTCATGGGAATGGTGGCCCAGGTGATGATAGAGCAAAAGGGAGCAGAGAAAGTGGGTGAGCTCCGGGCGCCAGGGTGGGAACCCCACCTCCAAAACTCACCTGTGTAAGAACTTTGGGGACAATAATAGCATGCACCACAATAGGTTGTTGTGACAATTAATTTACCTAAAGCACTTAGAACAGTGCGTAAGATAAAGGAAGCACTGTGTAATTGTTCGCTATTATTAAAAAATGAACCAGTCATTGGAAACTACAGAATAAAATAACAGAAAACACAAAACTAATGCAAAGTGATGACAAGTGCCAGGAATATCTATGTGAGCACACAATTGTAGATTTAGGGATTCACGTTAGAGGCGGGTGACTCATGTTGCATATACGTATATTGCATTATCTTCTAGACAGCCCCAGAAGTGTTCCTATAAAGGTAAATTGCTATGCTAGCTGTGTGTGTGTGTGTGTGTGTGTGTGTGCACGCTATATATGCAGATGATGTCCAGGGTGTGAATTCGGGTTAATGTTGTGAGTGGAAATGAATAAGCACAAATGTGAAATGCTTATGCAGAAGACACCATTAGACATGGGGTAGAGTCGGCAATCCCTGTTTGGGTAGTGGACATGCCTCATCTGCATCTGCCCTTACTGGAACATTTCTGATAGCATGGAGAATATTGATGTTCAGTTTTTTTAAGAAAATCCTATTTCAAAACAACATTGAGCCTATTTTCAATCCACTGTGAATAAACTGTCTCACACAAAGTAAGAAATGTTGCTGCGGTTTAAATAACCATGCAAAAAAAAAAAGCAGGGAGTATTGTCCGGGAAGACCTGCTTGACCATGCAGATGGGTGGCACTGGCTTGAGGGACCCACCAGGCTCCCTGATCTCATCCTCAGCTGCATAGGATGAGGGGACCAATTTTGTCACTATATCAAGAGGTGACTGGGCCCCAAAAGACTAACACTAACATAACTCTTAAGAGAACGGGGTATAAAAGCTAAAATGTCAGTTTACAATTTATATTTACCATGAGAAGCTTCCCTCCTGATGCTTCACACATGCTTTTCCATCTACCTGGAGTCATTCTTTAAAACCCTTGCCTCCTCCTTTTGACGGGCCAACCTGTGGGTTTCAGTTTGATGAATTTGTCCAGCAAATTTTTGCTAAACTCCTGGTCTACATTAACGCTCTTGGTGCGCACTTACTTCCCCAATGATAGCATTGAACGTGCAACACTTTAATCACATATTTACTTACCTCTGCTCCCCTAGGGACAGAGAAGAAGAGAGCTATGCACTCACTGGTGTATACTTAGCACCATGCCTAGCATAGACCACACCCTATCACTATGAAACTGCATTTTTAAATTCTGAGCAGTTCTATGTGGAAAATAAAATTATAGTGGAAAGCTTTCTTGTTGAGCCTAGACTCAGAGCTAAATGACGTTAACTGCATGATGTTATTGAATAGTATCACCTTCCCAGATGCACCAGTTTCCATAACAGGCTGGGTGCAGTGGCTCACACCTGTAATCCCAGCACTTTGGGAGGCCAAGGCAGGCAGATCGCCTGAGGTCAGGAGTTTGAGACCAGCCTGACCAACCTGGTGAAACCCCATCTCTACTAAAAATCCAAAAATTAGCCGAGTGTGGTGGTGCCCGCCTATAACCCCAGCTACTCGGGAGGCTGAGGCAGGTGGGAGAATCGCTCGAACCCCGGAGGTGGAGGTTGCAGTGAGCCAAGATCATGCCACTGCAGTCCAGTCTGGGCAACAAAGTGAGATTCCATCTCAAAAAAAAAAAAAAAAAAAAAAAATTCCATTAGAAAGATAAGTCTAGCACAGACTGGAAACCTTTGCTCTCAGATCAGGGTAATCTTATCTCAAAGAGTCCTTGAGATACCTGGTCAAAGGGATCTGCCCTGGAGCTCTTCCCCCAGCTCTCCAGTGCCTCATGTCATCTCAACTGAATGCTGGGTGTTCCTGAAAACTCCCATTGCATGCGCAGAATGAAACTCTAGTGTGTTTCTGTGTACAGTTTATTTCATCCACAATTCTTGGATTTTTAATTTCAAACTCAAAGAGTGTCTTTTTTGAGAGATGCTGTTTAGCACCAAATCACCGCTCAGTATTTCTCCCTGTAAGGTTTTCTTTATATTGTTTTTGTTTTGTTTTGTTTTTTGTTTTTTTGAGACAGAGTCTTTGTCATCCAGGCTGGAGCACAATGGTGTGATCTCTGCTCACTGCAACCTCCACCTCCTGGGTTCAAGTGATTCTCCTGTCTCAGCCTCCCAAGTAGCTGGGACTACAGGCGTGCAGCACCACGGCCAGCTAATTTTTGTATTTTTAGTAGAGACGGGGTTTCACAATGTTGGCCAAGATGGTCTCGATTTCTTGACCTTGTGATCCACCCACCTCAGCCTCCCAAAGTGCTGGGATTACAGGCGTGAGCCACCGCACCCGGCCTATATTTTTTTCATTACAAAATTATTATTACATGGTTACATGTCCATTATAGAAAGTAAAAAAGGCAAAAAATAAAACATAAAAACTACTATCTAGAAATAATTTTGCATCTCATTTCCACTTAAAAATATATGATGAGTATCTTTCCATGTCAATAGATTTCTAAAGTGACATTTTTTCAGGAATTCATTATGACCTACTGTATGCTAATTAATTTAATAAATGTTTCTTTTACATTTCCATATCTAATTTAAAAGTCCAGGCCATGCACAGTGGCTCATGCCTATAATCCCAACACTTTAAGAGGGTGAGGTGAGTGGATCACTTGAGATCAGGAGTTTGAGACCAGCCTGGGCAACGTGGTAAAACCCCGTCTCTATACAAACAAAAATTAGGTGGGCGTGGTGGCAGGCGCCTATAATCCCAGCTACTCGGGATGGTGGGGCAGGAGAATTGCTTGAACCCAGGAAGTGGAGGTTGCAGTGAGCCAAGATTGCGCCACTGGACTTCAGCCTAGGCAACAGAGCAAGACTCTGTTTCAAAAAAATAATAATAAAATAAAACCTGGACAGTTAGGGGCAAAGGGGAGTGGGTTGGTCACCCTGCCTGTGAGTAGCAGGCCCCAAGCAGCAACGTGCACTCACAGGCCTCCTTGTAGGCTCAGCACCCTTTGGCTCAGGTTGCTTACTTAACAAGCTCCTACTCATCTCTGAAATTTACCCCCATCCTCCCTCAAGCCAAACTAACCAAGCGGTTGACACTTCCAATACTGATGCCTCCCAAAGAAGTTTATCCCACTAAAAACAGGATCAACTGAAGCCTGGCAAGGCTTCATACTCCCAAAGGACCTGCCACGTGGTATTTGAGAATCTCTCAATCCTGAAACAGCTCTCTTTTAGCACCTGGCTTTGTCTTCAGGACCATTTTTCACAAAGGCATTTAGAGTTCATGATTTCACTGGAGTTCCATGTAGCCATCACTGAGTCTCCGTTTTCTCCAGCTGATTTTCCTGGAATGAGCTCCCCGTGGGGCTCTAGGTTTGGCATACTCTTCCCACACATCGGTCTGCTTCTTCCCTTCCTGAAGGCCTAGCAGCTCAACCCATCACATCCATAGTGCTCACCTGTATCTAGACATATTATACATTTTACTTATTTATCAGGTTTTTGCTGGTCTCCCCAGCTAGAGTGCTAACTCCATGAGGGCAGTTCCTTGCTGTGTTTATTGATTTCATGGATGAGTAGAGACCAGTCATCAACAGTCATCAGCTAAGGGGCTCACTCCACCCCCCTTCGTTGCCCACTCACCTTGGATCTGTGCAAAACAATTGGAAACTGTGGGATTGTAGAACCACACATGCCAAGTGCCACCAATGAAACTCTCATTTAGAAAAACTGCCATCGTTCCTTCTAATTTGGGTATAATTGAAAAGTCATTATCATTTGCTTTTCTCTTCTTGCCTTTCCTGCTTATTTATTGTTCTAGGTGAAATTTTTTAGTCACCAAGCTTTTTCGTTCCTTTTATCTTGGTAGCCCAAACAATGTTAGTTAAAAAGGGTCTCCTAGTTGGTTTAGCAAATACTAGTTACCTCTCTTTGAAGAATGGGATGCAGCACCTCCCACCAGTTTTTTTTTTCTGTGAAAGTAGTTGACAAATAACCCCTAGGGCAGCACAATTTCAACAAAAACTTAAATGCAAAACCACTTTTCAGTTTCGAGTGGGCACAAGATGGGAGTCAGAGACACCACGGTAGAATTCAGAGACACACACAGCAATCACATCCTCGTAAGTAAGTAACTCTGAACATAGCTCATTTCTACCGTGGGTCACCAAACACCAAGAAGCACTTGGAAGCATGCCTGGCAGTCAATAACTGGTAGTGACCTATCAACAGCATCATCCAATCATGTCAGAGGGCGCTGGCCTCCTCATTCAATCCCTTAGGAGAATCATGATTGCTTAGCAGGTTCATGTGAAAGAGTGAGTTACAAGGTGACAGCAACTAGGTCCTGTGGTTCCCAGACCTGCTTCGTAGATACTGCAAAACTTTTATTTGAATTGGCTCACCCATGCATGTTTATTCCTGTCCCTGATGGTGACACTGATAGGGAAAAAAGTATTCCAGAAATGACAGTTGCGAAGTTCGCCATGCCATGGTCATGCAAGGGAACGATGCTGGTCTGAAAATTCTTTAGTAATAACATTATGCAATCAGAGAATCCCAGAACTCAAGTGTGTTCAGGAAGACTAGAAAGCATAGTCCATTCCAGGGGCCAGCAAATGTTCCTGTACAAACCAGATAGTAGATAATTTAGGCTTTGCAGGCCATAAGTCTCTACTTACGTAATGAATGGATGTGACCAAGGAGTAAGAGAGGAATCTGGGATATGTCTTAAGTTCTTCTTGGATGGCTGTGGGCCTGGAGTCCCATGGGCCAGGCTGCAGAGCACAGGAGCAGAGCCAGAGCCAAGTTTGCCTGTGAGACTCGGGGGTGGCAGGAAAAAGGTGGCTCTATTTACACCTGCTGGAATCTGACGGTCTGTGAGACCTCCAATGGTCAGGTTCAGCAAACACTTGAATCTTAGGAGAGAAGTCCTAGAAATACTTTTTATGTAGCTCTTTGTGTTACCAATGAATCATTTTTAATAAATAGACCCTTCAAAATAATAATTTTAGATGATAGCTTAAAATTGTAAAGAAATGACTCAAGAGAATTTGTTATGTTAACCTACTCGTACAAGATTAGAAGTCATCTCTAATTGCTTGTTATTTTAGAATAAATATTTTCCTTCCAAATTAATAATCTGATCAGAGATGAACATGTAATTTCAGTGAGAAGAACAGAAGCCACGGCTTAAGGTGAACATGGATTCCCAGGGCATCAACCCAAAGAAATAATTAAGTAACAGCAAACAAACCAACCCTGGAGGAATTACATTTACAGTACATAACGGAAAAAAAATTAGGAGGCTGGGGAAGAGAGGTTGGAAGAGGTAGAAGAGTGCTTCTCACCTGGTTCTATAGAGCAGAGTTGATCTAGATTGTCTAAAATTTAAACCTGTGGCTAAAAGAATATAGACTCTTGACCCCTTTGTGGTTATTGTAATTACATAACATTAGAGGCAAATTTTGGGAACTAATCTGAAGAAATACTTACATAATTTTAGCAGTCCAGTCCATTTCATTTGTTTTCTTTTTTTTCTAATTTCCTATGAAACAAAAATTTATATATGTATATTTTCTTTTGAGATGATGTCTCTCTCTGTTGCCCAGGTTGGAGTGCAGTGGTGTGATCTTGGCTCACTGCAACCTCCGCCTCCTGGGTTCCAGCGATTCTCCTGTCTCAGCCTCCCAAATAGCTGGGATTACAGGTGCCTGCCACCATATCCAGCTAATTTTTGTATTTTTAGTAGAGACAGGATTTCACTATGTTGGCCAGGCTGGTCTCGAACTCCTGACCTCGTGATCCACCTGCCTTGGCCTCCCAAAGTGCTGGGATTACAGGTGTGAGCCACTGCACCTGGCCAAAAATTATTATTTAACATCAAAAAAAGAGCTCCGTATAGTATGATCTCCTTTTTATAAAATAAAATCATTGTTTTTTGGGTTTCTAGCCACCATCCATCTATCCTTCCATCTGTATGCTTGGCCAACATTGATGACAGGAATGATGCTTACCAAAGGTGATACTGGCTTTTTGGATGGTGGTGAAATTTGGGGTGATTTTTCTTTTCTTCTTTATGCTTTTCTATATCACTTGAATATTTTTATCACAAGGATGCATCATTTTCAAAGACAAAAATGAAAGTCATTACTTAAAAGAGAGAAGGCCAATAGAAATCTATTGACCAGCCTCCTTTGTGAATATGTGGTAGGGAGTTTTTACTGGGGTTCACGTGGGAAATATGGCTATACTACAGTCTCCACTTGGGTAGTCCTCAAAGGTAGAGAAGTTGATGGTGTCCGGGGTGCCCCAGTGTTCTGTTAGAGTTGAAGGTGCTTCTGTTGACTTGAATGTCTTCAAATGGGTCTGATTAGTGAGTGAACTATCACCAGGCCCTCCCACACCAGGTGGTAGAATGGATGGTCACTGTGCAGATCCGATGATGTACCTGAGGATATCTCAGGGCCTTTTTGATCAAACAATTCTATAAAGACTTTCAGGCCACAAAACCTCTTCAACTGCTGAATTTCCTTTCCTATGCCTTGCTACATCTCTATATTAATACTCATTAGTTGTACTTAATTTTGCTTGTACTACATGTGCATAAGCTAAATTCTTTGCAAATGGCCCAAAGAATTGAATCCCTACACATGTATTATACCTTACATGTGGATATTTTAAATGAAGAATGATAAAACCTGTTTCAACAATATGGACGAACCTTGAAAACATTCTGCAAAGTGAAAGAAGCCAGACACAAAGGACCATGAATTTAATGTATGATTCCATTTATATGAATGGTACAGAATAGACAAAAAGTTGATTAGTGGTTACCCACAGCTGGGCAGAGGAGGGAATGGGAGTGATTGCTAATGGCCACAGGGTTTCCTTTGAGGGTGATGGCAATCTGTGAATATATTAAGAACTGTTGAATTATACACTTCAATGGGTAAATTGTATGATGTGTTGGATTCTATCTCAATTAAGCTGTCACCAAAAAGAAATGAACGGAAGATAGAGAAGTAAACAGCAAATATGACCTTAATTTTCTATGAGACAGGGTCTCACTCTGTTGCCCAGGCTGGAGTGCAGTGGCACAATCAAGGCTCACTGTAGCCTTGACCTCCCAGGCTCAGGCGATCCTCCAGCCTCCTAAGTAGCTGGGACTACAGGTGTGTGCCACCATGCTTGGCTGAATTTTTTTTTTTTTCTAGAGACAGGGTCTCACTTTGTTGCCCTGGCTGGTCTGGAACTCCTGAGCTCAGGTGGTCCTCCTGCCTCAGCCTCCCAAAGTGCTGGGATTTACAGGCATGAGGCACCTTGCTCAGCTAACCCTAATTTTGGGGGGTACTTGTTGGTAGGAGAGATAAAAGGTGGTGGCGAGGTGTTTGTTTTAAGCCTCTAGCACATTTATGACTATAGGGCAGGAGCCAGAAGTTGAAAGTACAGAGGAGCAACTAAGTGCTCTAGGAGACATAGGATTGGCTCAAGGAGGACCAGCCTCAGGCAAGAAGAAGGCCAGCAGGACGCCCAAGTGCCTGTTCTCTGCTCTGCTCCCTATTGCCCCTGCCATGAAAACCAGTTGTCTTTTGAATGAAATCAATCCTGCTGCCCCAGCCAGAGCAGATGAGGGCAGAGACAGTGCCTGATGCCACAACTACCCACCAGTGATGCTCCAGGTGGAGGGGCTGCTGCTGGAGAACGATGACCCCGGGAGAAATTCTGTGGAATCCAGAGGAAAAGTGTGCATCGGAGCAGAGCTGCAGCTGCACCCTGACAAGAATACTGTGTCCATCCCCTCCCCTCCACTCTCTCGCCTTCCTCCACACCCCCAACAAGGCTTTGGGGACCCTAGTTTTAGTTCAGTTCCACAGAATATCAGTGGTGGGTCATGAACATGGGAAAGATGCTCACATGAGGAAAGACAATCGGCAAGTCAATCAATTGCATCTTACAGACATTTCCAGTCTCAAGGATAACTATTCAAATGTATACAACTGTGGTCTTTTGCCTTCATCACATACGTGGAAGTAACAAGTGAGCCTGGCTTCCTGTTAGAAATCAAAGCCATTTTCAGTATTCAAATAATTATCTTTAAAATAGTTTCCTAACAATTAACTCTAATAACATATGTTCAAAAGAAATAGAAATCTTGAATTTCCTAATACTCTTTCCTGGAATCAGTTGGTATTCCAGGTAAAAACAGAGCACCCACATGGTTGAAGTCTGAACCGCACATTTTCACCCCCTAGGCACTGAGTAAATGCACCTTAACTTTAACTCTGTTAGAGAAGAGAACACATGATCTAGCTATGTTTTCAGATGTTCTAGAGTTTGGGTGCTGAGCTCTTCACTTTAGATAGACACTGTCACCATAGGGCCTGCACATACATCTTCACAAATGAATGAGTGGATGAAGGTAAATGGCAAAGGCCTTTCCCAACCAAAGGAAAAACACTTGATTCAGCACTTTAAGAACAATGAAATAAACTTTTCAAACCACTTTTAATGAGTGGGAAAAGAATGTGTTTATAAGTAACTGAGTTAATAAATTATCTCTAGTTCAACAACGTGCTTAAACTTCTTAGGTGAAAGAGTGTTTGGAACAGACAGTAGTGGCAGATGTGTCTGGAAAAGGAAAAGATCCGCAGAGAAGGAAAGAACAGGAGGGCATGGAGGCTGTGGGCCTGTCACTCAGCACTGCAGAAGTGGGGCAAGAGGACAGCAGGAAGTGAGGGATGCAGCAGGGAACAGAGCAGACACCTCCACCAGCAACCAGGCCCCATGTCCAAGCATTCCCATTTCATCCTCACAACAATCGGATACATAGCATTTTTATTATTCCCATTTTATAGGTGAGTTAGAAATGATTCCACCGAGATAAGCAATTGACACCCAGGCCATCTTACGTGGGAAGCATTTGGGGAAAAAAAAACGGCAGACCTAGCTAACCGAATAGACGTGATGATGATGATGGCCCAAGTCGTGAGGATAGACATCACTGAATAAAACTAGACAGGTGGGGAGGTGGAGGCAGCACTTTGTCCTTTATGAATAAGAGCGAAACTCCTCCACATGTTTCAAGGCTCTGTAAGATCCACCGCAGTTCCCTTTCCAGGCACTTCTGTGAATTCTCCTCATGTGCTCCAGGCTCCAGCCTTTAAGAAGGCACAGCTTAATTTTTAGCAATTTCAAATCAAGAAAAATGAGGGGCAGGGAGGAAAGAAGGGAAAAAAGTGAAAACATTATTTTGGAGACTTATAGCCAGGAAAAATTTTAAAATTCAGTCCAAACTAGAAAACAAAGAAAACTTTAAAGCATTAGGCAAGACTAGAATCTAATAACAGGTGTACTATAGTTCATTTTGAAATATAATTTTTCTTTCTCCAGTACCCGTTTTCACTAATGACAAATAATAGGACAAATTTATGTGTAAAATAAGTGTTAGTCTTTTTATGCTTGGCCTGAGTGTTTGCCTAAAGTCAGCGAGAATAATTATTTGCCACATAGCTTCTTTTATTTTTTTAATTGACTTTGCTGGAACTTTGTTCATAGGGAATCTCAGGTTGCACTTCCAAGACTTGAGCCCAGCCACAGATTTATCTGTGCCTGCAAATACCGATATGAATTGGGCAAACTCCTCACCAAGGTCCCAAGATAATTTGGGGCTCCTGGGCCGGTCAGAAAGTAACATTCTTTAGTTACCACAGGTCAGAAACCTGTACAAGAACTGGGTAGACAAGGTAGGAGGCCAGCTTTCCAAAGGGGCTTTTATTGGCTTTCTAAGTCAACTTTGATCCCTTAAAGCAGTTTCTTTATATCTGAAAGTATGCAATTCCATTCAAAGACTTGGTAAAATAACCATTGTCTTCAACTGTATCCTGTTACAAAAGAAAACAGATTATTGTCGAATTATGCAAATAATTATACTGATATAAATTAAGTATGCTTGCAAATAGCTTTCAAATTCAGAGGAATTTGGTAGAGAGAAATATGCTTTAGATTTTGCTCACAGGAGTGTAGTTAACCCAATTGTTAACAGCTGTAAATAGTTCAAAGAAAAGGGGTTTTCTGGACTCAGAAACAAAAGAGTTAGTAATATTTCAAAAAAAGTCAAAAAAAGATTATTTCGATTTTCCGTTAGTTTAGTCTACATAGTTAACTCTTGTTCTGTCTAATGTTTTTGAATACATTACCTGTCTATGACAGTCTTGGAAGGTTTTCCTCTATTCTAGTGTCACAGTCTCCAAAGTTATTAAACACCTGCTTTCAAGAGCACCTGTCAGAGTCCTGTAGCTGATTATAAAGCCACCTTTTGAAAAGGATATGAGTATAACAATTGTGGATAACAAAAGTCTTAAAACAGTCTTTTAAACACAGTTGACAAGGAAATTTGGTTACTTCTATGACATATAACAATTTTACACAATAATAGTTACTACTGATAATATATACTAGGACATATCAGAATCACAACAATCTCGTACAATTCTGGAACACATACTAATAACACACTTATATAAATATAATCCAAAGAAGGTTAAATGCCATTTCATATTTGACAATAGTTCCCATTTGATTTTGTTATACCAAATAACTTGAATATGTCTCTTTTGGACTTCAGGGGATCTAATATCAAAAGATTAATTAGGACCAAAGTTTGAATCTGATTTTTGAAAGTTTGTCAAATATAAAAAGTTTCTGCTGGGCACAGTGGCTCACACCTGTAATCACAGCACTTTGAGAGGCTGAGATGGGCAGATCACGAGGTCAGGAGTTCGAGACCAACCTGACCAACATGATGAAACCCCGTCTCTACTAAAAATACAAAAATTAGCTGGGCATGGTGGCACACACCTCTAATCCCAGCTACTCAGGAGGCTGAGGCAGGAGAATCGCTTGAACGCGGGAGGCGGAGGTTGCAGTGAGCCAAGATCGCACCACTGCACTCCAGCCTGGGCAACAGAGCAAGACTCCATCTCAAAAAACAAAACAAAGCAACAACAACAACAAAAAGCTGGGCACAGCAGCTCACGCCTGTAATCCTAGCACTTTGGGAAGCCAAGGCAGGCAGATCACCTGAGGTCGGGAGTTCAAGACCAGCCTGACCAATATGGAGAAACCCCGTCTCTACTAAAAATAGAAAATTAGCTAGGCATGGTGGTGCATGCCTGTAATCCCAGCTACTCGGGAGGCTGAGGCAGAAGAATTGCTTGAATCTGGGAGGTGGAGGTTGCAGTGAGCCGAGATCGCACCATTGCACTCCAGCCTAGGCAATAAGAGTGAAACTCCATCTCAAAAAAAAAAAATGTTTAAAACACTTCACATCACAAAATAGGATCACAGGTCACAAAATAGGATCACAGGTCACTGTAAAATAAGTCATTCATTTAGCCATAGTAATAATTCAAAGATTTAAAGAAAAAAAAAAACCTTAATTTTTTGAGAGAGGAGACTTAATTTCCCAAACAATAAACCTTAATAAAGATAGCATGAGGCCAATTAATATGTATCTCAAAATTTTATAAACAGATTTATTAAATTTTAATTATCTTGACCATAAGATATAATTTCTATAAATTTTTAATAAACTTTACAATGTTTTTACTAAGGAGTGGGTGAATGCTCCTAGAAAACCTTGTTAATCTGCCACTGGGCCCAGATGCTGGTCTTGTATCAGTGTGTCTCGAATATTAATGGTTAATTTACAGAGAAAGTGAACTAATTTTATCTCTCAAATTTGGCACTTCCAATCTCAGGTACCCACTTCTTCCACAGCAGTTCCTGGAGTTGAATAGTTATACCTTCTGGCCCTGTGTCTTATGAACACAGTTTATTGTGATTGGCATCTTCTACTAGGTCTGAAGATGAGGCTTTAATTGCTTTCAGGGTTTATGATTTAGCAGGACTTGATATCCTTTTTAGACCCAGGAGTCAAAGCCCTGAAACTTAATGGCATAAGGACTTTAAAAGCAAAAAACAGGAAGTTACATGGATGTAACAACCTTAAGTTTAAAAAAACCTCAGTTTTTTTTTTTTCTAAGCAAAATCAGAACTAAATAACAATGGTGTAGGAATTACTTCAATAAAACATAAAATGTGTTTGTTAGGCCAGTTACCAAAAGGCAAAGAGAAGACCTTCTCAGCGTGATTGTTGTTCCTTCTGGGGAATCCATTTAGGTAACCTGCAAGTCAAAACTAATGAAAAGAGTACTTCAATTAGTTAGACATAAGAAGTGTTTCCTGGGTAGTAAGCGCAAATTTTCAGATTCATAGAACAATTTAAAGCCAGAAGCACAGAATGTTATGTTGGAAGAAAACATTTCCTTTTGAACTTTAAGATAAAACATTTTTAGCATCAAGCTACAACAAATAGTTAGAACCCGAGGAAAAAAATTCCAGGAGCTGAAAATGAGTTGAAGGAGAGTTACTATCTCAGGGCTTTTCAAAGGGGAGGGAAAGCTGAAAACAGCAAGACACAATGAGAGTTGAACTTTGGGTTAAAAAAAAAAAAGAAATCTCTTGTAATTTTATGAAGAGTCAACCAGTACATTTAAAAATGTTATTGTTCTAACCAATTATTTAGTGTATAAGTGTATTTTTATATCAAACCCAATCTCTAGAAAGACTATTATAAATAATTTCGCTTTAATTATAGAAAACTCAATACAAGTCATTTATACATGCTTGGGCTTCCCGTTTTATTATAGACATCCCCCTTTCTTAAATAACCAGCCACTTCCTGCCAGCAGAAAATAGTAGAAAGAAATAATAAAGAAAAAAGATAACAAAAAAGTAAAGAAAAAAATGAAATAACTAGTCATTTTATTTTAGAATAAAATTTTGCCATACAAGATTCTTTCTCATACAAAATTATTTTTGTTTTAACCTTTCTTGCCAGAAAAAAACCTCTGTACATTTTTAACTTTCTTTATATTGCTCTTATTTACTGGTTACTTTCACCTCGTTTCATAAATAACTTTTTCTTTTTTTTTCTTTTGAGAGCTCTGTCACCTAGGCTGGAGTACAGTGGAGCAATCTCGGTTCACTGCAACCTCTGCCTTCTAGGTTCAAGAGATTCCCCTCCCTCAGCCTCTGGAGTAGCTGAGATTACAGGCATGCCCCACCCACGTAAATTTTGTATTTTTAGTAGAGATGGGTTTTCACCATGTTGGCCAGGCTGGTCTTGAACTCCTGATCTCAAGTGATCAACCTGCCTCAGCCTCCCAAAGTGCTGGGATTACAGGCGTGAGACACTGTGCTTGGCCATCATAAATAAATTTTAAATAATCTCTGAATTAGACAAAAGTTATTTTCATTTAAGAACACATTTAGAAAAATGTTTTCCTATAATTTTTTAAAAATTGGAAGTTAGACATTTAATTAGACTCTATTATTTAACTTAATATAACTTTAGGTTTTAAACTATATGACAAGTTTACAGACATTTATGCCATTACATTTACCTAATTAATTTTTAAAAATAATTTATGATTTAGCAGGACTTGATGTTTACCCAGATTACTTATGAAAACTACAATAGTTATCATTTAAAGTTATTTCCCCATTAACTATTTTTATAGCCTGTGAATTTAAGGTTTTCCTAAGAAAATCTTAAGGTTACATAAATGAGGTGTTTTTTTTTTTTTCTGTTTTGCCAGTAACTCAGGATTTAGCTGTTTTCATTAACCAGAGTTAAATGTCTTATTTGTTAAATTGTACACAAAGATAATTCTCTTTTGGGCTGTGTTCATAGCTTTATAAGCTCCTGCCAAATTTTGACACCTAGCAGAGATAAATATAAAAATATTTGACCAAGGCCGGGCGTGGTGGCTCACGCCTGTAATCCTAGCATTTTGGGAGGCTGAGGCGGGTGGATCACCTGAGGTCGAGAGTTCGAGACCAGCCTGACCAACATGGATAAACCCCATCTCTACTAAAAATACAAAATTAGCCAGCATATGCCTGTAATCCCAGCTACTCAGGAGGCTGAGGCAGGAGAATTGCTTGAACCTGGGAGGCGGAGGTTGCGGTGAGCTGAGATTGCGCCATTGCACTCCAGCGTGGCAACATGAGCAAAAATTCCATCTCAAAAAAAAAAAAAATACCTGACCAGTAAATTTAAACCATAATGTACATTGACAATTTTGAAGCCATTTCCAATTCTATTTCACTAATATTTTAAAAATCAGCTTATCTATTAAAGATTGACTTAAGTCACATGAACTTGAAAAAGCCTTTGTTAAAGTCTCCATTTCTTCTGATAAGGTATTCGATTTAAGTGCTTTTTTTCTTTAAGCCAGTTGATTAGAGCTCTTTTATATCTTTGAAACCTCATATACACGACACATAAATACATAGACGTATTAGACATGTAGATAGAAGTAGATCTTATACATTCATAAGCCCTCTTATTTTTTCCTCCTATTTTAGATTTCCAATTTCTTGATAACCTGTATTAGAAATGTTTGTTCTTCGGTGCTGTAAAGAAATAGCACTTGAACATAAATTTAATTTCTTCAGCAAGGCCATTTTTTTACTTTGTGCAGAAAGGGTACACTCGCAAGCAGTTTTGCCACAAGAGTACACCGAACAAAGGAGACAGGGTCATTTGTAACCTGACGCGTCCACCTTACCACTGTGCCTGGTTTCCACCGGCTGGAATGGGACCTCACATTCTATATTTGTCCTGATTGGCTAGCAACTTACAACTTTTTAAAAGAGGCAAAGGCAGAGGAGAACAAAGGAAGGAGGAAGTAACTTGTGGAATGCTGAGAAAGGTAAAAACACCTTCAAATAAGGAAGAGGAACAGGCTATGACTTAATGCTTGCTTGGACCAGTATAAGCATGTCAGGGCCAATATTTAGGCAAAATTGTGGGAGCTAAGAACATAAAGTACATTGATTTCTTTATTATGGCTAGCAGATATTTAAGAATGTTAGCACAGGCCTTTGAATAAATTTTGCTTCTAAGAGAAGTTACTATTTATTCTTAATTAGATGGGGAGGAAAGTCTTTGAAGAGGAACCTCTACTTTTTACACCTGTTTTATTACCCTAGCCAGTTGTCAGCCAGGTAGCCCTAAGTTTGCATATTAAGGAAACAGCTCTTGGGGGAAAAAATCAGATGTCAAAGTTTACATCTCAAAGTACAGAGGGAAAGAGTCTGATGTGCTAGAGGGAGATTAAGAACGGATGACAAATCAAACATGAAACTATAGAAATCTAGGCCGGGCACGGTGGCTCACGCTTGTAATCCCAGCACTTTGGGAGGCCGAGGCGGGCGGATCACGAGGTCAGGAGATTGATACCACGGTGAAACCCCGTCTCTACTAAAAATACAAAAAATTAGCCGGGCGTGGTGGCGGGCGCCTGTAGTCCCAGCTACTCGGAGAGGCTGAGGCAGGAGAATGGCGTGAACCCGGGAGGCGGAGCTTGCAGTGAGCCAAGATCGCGCCACTGCACTCCAGCCTGGGCGACAGAGCAAGACTCCGTCTCACACACACAAAAAAAGAAACTATAGAAATCTATCATAGGGTTGTATAAGGAGACCGATTTTATTTAGATAGGTAGTTCTAAATTTAGTCTCTATCTTTTAACTGGATCTCTGAGCTCCAGGCAGAGCCCACACTGAATCCTGTGTCTCCCAAAACATAATTTTTTGAGACTAGAACACATGATGCTTTTACAGTGTACTTATTTTTTAATAAAGACATTTCTCTAAGTGTCTAAACTATACTCTTCCTTAAGTAAAACACCCAAGAGTAACCTCTGCTGAAGTAACTATTTTAGTCAGAAAAAAAAAAAAATCAGGTAATGCAATACAAAAGCAAGAAATTTAAGATATGGGATGAACTTGTCTGTTCACACTTTTAGGGTTCCAAAATAAAAAACAGAGGTTTCACCCCAAAGGGGAGTCTGACACCTTCTCTGTTTTCTTTAAGGAATCACAGACTGTTAGAAAATGTTTTAGGTCTCTCATGTAGCAATGTGTCAAGAGCAAGGAGAGGCAGCAAAAGTTAACGTAGAAAATAGATTTCAGTCGACTGAGAAGAAAAAAAGAAAAAACTTTTCTTATAAAAACAAGGTTCTATGAGAGAAAAAAGATCTTTTAAATACACACACACACACACACACACACACACACACTTTGGATATTAGCTTTTAATTAAGCTGACTTTTAACCACTGAGCTCCTTAAAACAAAATTTTTGAATCTTATTACCATATTTTAGCTGGGACAAATTGCTGATATTTCAAAAGTAGCAGAAATATCAATCTGAAAAGGACTTGATTTAGGAACCAAACCCAGGCTGTAGTAATGAAAAAAAAAAAGGGCAGAACTAAGTTACTCAACTGCAGTGTAGGGTGACAGCCATTGCTCTCTTTCAGTCTGGCCAATTAATTAATTGGCTAGCAAAAACGTGGCCTTGTTATGGAAATAAAGCCCCTAGGGTAGTTAAAATCAAAAATCGTTCCCCTTTTTTCCCTTTTGCTGGCCATTTTTTTCTTTTTCCTTTTTTTTTAAGCTGCAGGAATTTAGCCAATTCAGAGGCCTTGTTCCCCATAATTTGAAACTTTTCTTTGGATTTGATCAAGTTGGATGGAGTTGGTCAAACCCAATGGGAAAAAGACCAAAACAACAACAAAACAGAAACAAAAAACAACAACAAAAGAGTTAAGCAAAACAAACAATTGCACAATTTATACGATTACTGAGCGCTCTAATGGTAAGGCGTAATTAATACTAGCTGGTTGGTTTTTTTTTTTTTTTTTTTGAGACAGAGTCTTGCTCTTGCCCAGGCTGGAGTGCAGTGGCGCGATCTCGGCTCACTGCAAGCTCTGCCTCCCAGGTTCACGCCATTCTCCTGCCTCAGCCTCCTGAGTAGCTGGGACTACAGGCGCCCGCCACCACGCCCGGCTAATTTTTTTTTGTATTTTTAGTAGAGAGGGGGTTTCACCGTGTTAGCCAGGATGGTCTCGATCTCCTGACCTTGTGATCCACCCACCTCAGCCTCCCAAAGTGCTGGGATTACAGGCGTGACCACCGCGCCCGGCCAATACTAGCTGGTTGTTAATCTTTAGTGATTAAGAAGAATTTCCAAGACAAAAAAAAAAAAAAAAGAACAATTCAGCTACTTACCTAGGAATGGGTCCCAGGTTGAAGACTGCTCTCTACTATCCTAGAAACAGGAGAAAAACTCAAACCTGCCTTGCCTGTTGGAAGTGAGCTGCAAGTCCAGAAAGGAGTTGCCTGCCTTCCATCATCATGGAAGCAGGAAAACTTGCCTTCATTGTTGGAAGCAAGCAAAACTCCACATAAGTACTTGCACAGCAAAATAAATTTTAGAACTTGACCAAATTTTGAGAGAACAGTGATACTCTGGAGGGAGGGGCCGCCCAGGCCTCAGCAAATTTTCCTGTTGGTTTGAGCTATAGGGATAGCTCAAGCTGGTACCAAGCAACGACCAGAGATTTGTCAAAGGTCAGGGGCCCCTCCACTCACAATCCCTTCGTGATTACCAATTTGTGAACCCAAAATATCCAAGACAGGTCTCAATCAATTTAGAAAGTTTATTTTGCCAAGGTTAAGGATGTGCCTGTGACAAAACTCAGGAAGTCCCACATTGGTGCTTCTGAAATACCGGCAATTTGTCCTAGCTGAAATATAGTAACGAAATTTAAAAATATTTTTTTAAAAGAAGCTCAATGGTTAAAAATCAGCTTAATTTAAAGCTAACATCCAAGATGTGTGTGTGTGTGTGTGTGTGTGTTTGTATTTAAAAGGCCTTCATGTTTTTGTTTTTCTTTTTTCTCTCCTAGGACTATGTCCTTTTTTTTTTTTTTTTCTTTCTTGGGATGGAATCTCACTCCATTGCCCAGGCTGGAGTGCAGTGGCACAATTTCAGCTCAATGCAATCTCTGCTTCCTGGGTTCAAGCAATTCTCATGCCTCAGCCTCCTGATTAGCTGGGATTATAGGCGCATGCCACCACGACTGGCTAAGTTTTGTATTTTTAGTAGATACAGGGTTTCACCATGTTGGTAAGGCTGGCCTTGAACTCCTGACCTCGTTTTCCGCCTGCCTCAGCCTCCCAAAGTGCTGGGATTACACTTAAAAAAATTTTTTTAAATGCACTGTAAAAACATCACATAGTCTAACCTCAAAATAATTCTCCCTTTTTGGAAACCCAGGATTCAGTGTAGGCTCTGCCCAGAGCCCAGAGATCCAGTTAAAAGATGGGAAGTCCCTATCTAAATAAAATTGGTCTGCTTATACAATCCTATGATACATTTCTATAATTTTATGTTTGATTTAGCATCCACCTTTAATCTCCCTCTAACACCACCAGGCTTTTTCTCTCTGTACCTTATGTAAATATTGCTATTTGATTTTTACCTGAGTTGTTTCCTTTAATATGCAAATTTCAGGCTATTTAGCTGACAACTGCCTACAGTTGTGAAACAGGTTATCAAAAACCTGAAAGTTTAAGATAGGAAAAAATGGAGGGGTCTTTATGAATCTGTAAGATGTACTTCTATCAGCATGCCTAATACACCTATATTTATGCATTGTGTACACAATGTTTCACTATGAAAATATAATAAAAGAGCTCTAATTAATTGGCTTAAAGAAAAATAAAGGCATTTAAATACTGTATCAGAAAAGGGAAAGACTAGTCAAATGCTTTTTCAAGTTTATGTAACCTAAGTAAAATATTTAATAAATAAGCTAGCTTTAAAATTATTGGTGAAGTAATAGTCTTAAGAATTACCAGCATACATTTTTGTTTGCATTTATTAATCAAGCAATTTCATACTTATCTCTCCCAAATACTGTCAGGGATACTGTGTCAAAATTTGGCACAGGGGTTACAAAACTATAAACCCAGCACAAGACAGAATGATCCTTGTTTGTGTAATTTTTAATAAATAAAACATTAATATTGGTTTAAAAAATAGCTACATCTTGAATTATTTAGTAAAATTACCATAACGTCAATCCTGTGGCTTTAAGCAGTCTAGTCCACAGGCAGTAAGGAGGTTTGTTTTGGAAAAGGACTGTTACCGTCTTTGTTCGAAAGCTAAACTATAAACTAAGTTCCTCCCAAAGTCCAGGAATGAACAAGGACAGCTTGGAGGTTAGAAGCAAGATGCAGTCAGTTAGGTCATATCTTTTTCACTGTCTCAGTTATAATTTTACAATGGTGGTTTCATAACTTTAAATCATGACTATCACAGTTTTCATAAATAATCTAGGAAAACAATTAAAATAAAATAATTAGGTAAATGTAATGGGATAAATACTTTTAGACAAACTTGTCATAATTTAGAATCTAAAGTTATATTAGGCTGGGCAAGGTGGCTCACACCTGTAATCCCAGCACTTTGGGAAGCTGAGGTGAATGGATCACTTGAGGTCAGGAGTTAGAGACTAGCCTGGCCAACAAGGCAAAACCAATCTCTACTAAAAATACAAAAGTTAGCCAGGCATGGTGATGCACACCTGTAGTCCCAGCTACTTGGGGAAGTTGAGGCAGGAGAATTGCTTAAATGCAGGAGGCAGAGATTGCAGTTAGCTGAGATCATGCCACTGCACTCCAGCCTGGGTGACAGAGTAAGTATCCATCTCAAAAAAAAAGATTTTTTTAAGAAAAAGGATTTCAGGACAAACCAGAAAGAGTCATGAATGGTTTGTAATCACAAAAAGAGTTTTTTATTTATCAAATTGTTATAATCAAAGGGAAATTATAATGATCTTCCTAGAGACTGGGCTTGATGTAAAAAAAAAAAAACACTTTTACCCTAAAATATTGGTTAGAACAATGAGGTTTTCTTAAGGGTTGATTTACTCTTAATAAATTACAAGAGATTTTAATTTTTTTTAACCTAAAGTTCAACTCTTATTGCATCCCAGGTTTTTCGACTTTCTCTCCCCTTTTAAAGGGCATGTTTTCTTAAAGGTCTAAAGGAAATGTTTTCTTCCAACATAGTATTCTGTATGCTACAGAATTTTTTTCTTTTGCCTTTTGGTAACTGGCCTAACGGATTTTACGTTTTATCAAAATAATTTCTATGCTATTATTATGAAGTTTGGTTTGCTGAGGAAAAAACTGAGACTGAAATTTTTTTAAATTAAGGTTATTACATCTGTGTGTCTTTCTGTAGGTGCTTTTAAAGTACTTGTGGCATTAAGTTACAGGGCTTTGCCTCCTGGGTCTATAAAGTACACCAAGTCCTGCTAAATCTTAAACACTGACAGCAATTAAAGCTTCATATTTATTTATTTTTGAGACAGAGTTTCACTCTTGTTGCCCAGGCTGCAGTGCAATGGTGCCAGCTTGGCTCACTGCAACCTCCACCTCCCACATTCAAGCGATTCTCCTGCCTCAGCCTCCTGAGTAGCTGGGATTACAGGCATGTGCCACCACACCTGGCTACTTTTGTATTTTTAGTAGCGATAGGGTTTCTCCATGTTGGTCAGGCTGGTCTTGAACTCCCAACCTCAGGTGATCCACCTGCCTCGGCCTCCCAAAGAGCTGGGATTACAGGTGTGAGCCACTGTGCCTGGTCAAAGTTTCATCTTTATTGATTGGCATCGTAGATTATGCCAATCAAAATAAACTACATTCCTGAGATACAGGGCCAGAAATTAAAGCCATTCAATTCCTCAAGGCCCAGGGACTATCATGGAAGAGGTGGGCATGTGAGATTATAAGGGCCAATTTTAAGAGAGAAAATAAGTTGTTTCTCTGTAAATTAATCATTAATGTCAAAGGCACACTGATGCAAGACCAGCATATGGACTCCTGTGTCAGATTAACAAGGTTTTCTTGAAACATTAACCAATTCCTTAATAAAGGTTATTAAAGATTATAAAAGGCTTATTGAAGTTATATCTTATGATCAAGATTAAAATGTTATAGGTTGTTTACAAAATCTTGAAAAACAAATTTAATTATTGAAAAGGCTATTCAGAAACTCAAAAGCATGCGACCATTTGTCTCTCACCTACCTGTGACTTGGAAGCCCCCTCCCCGCTTTGAGTCTTCCTGCCTTTGCTTTGAGTTGTCCCTCCTTTCCAGACCAAATCAATGTACTTCTTACATTTATTGATTGATGGCTCATATCTTGCTAAAATGTATAAAACCAAGCTGTGCCCTGACCACCTTAGGCACATGTCGTCAGGACGTCCTGAGGCTGTGTCACGGGCGCGTGTCCTCAACCTTACCAAAATAAACTTTTGAAATTAACTGAGACCCATCTCAGATTTTCTGGGTCCACACTCTGATTCATCCAACCTGGAATCACACGATCACAGCCATAAAGCTTGGGTCTCAGCCCTGCTTGGGTCTCAGCCCATGTTTGCCCCCAAACATGGGTGTGTTCAAAGGACTGGGGCAGCAGGTGGTCCTGCCTGGGCCAGCAGTGAGAGTGCTCCACCTGTCCAGCCATCATCACTACAGACTTCTGGAAAAATCTCAGGTGCCTGCCCTAAATAGTGCTTCACATGGGACAGTCTCCCTTCTCACCTGCACCCCAGATTCAGGTCAGAGTGCCATGAACTCTTTGCAAAAAGATAGCTGTGCAAAAAGCCGCCTGCAAATTCACAAATCTATACAAATCCATGCGAACTCCTCGTTGGCACATTTGTCCCATGAATCCAAACTTACTTTGCTTTCTCTAACACAGGGTTTCTCAAGCTCAGCAATGCTGACATTTGAGCTGGAGAATTCTTTCCTGTGGGGCTGTCCTGTCCACTGTAGGATGTTTAGCAGCATCTCTGGCTCCTACCCACTGGATGCCAGTAGCACCCTCTTTGTCACCCCCAATTGTGACAACCAAAATTGTCTCTAGACATTACCAAATGTCTGGGGGCAAAATCACCTCCCCATTGTGAATGTGATGCCCTACACTATTTCTACAACATTGTATGTTTAGATTTATTTCATGTCTTCCTTTCAAATTCCCCGTATGTCTTCACCAGGGCACTTTTTGACCTAAATTTCTTGGCTGCAGACTGTTTTCTCGTCTGGCTGAAATCATCTGGTAGCAGCAGTGTAATTCCTGTGGGAAGAGGTACTGGGCACAAACATTTTTGGAGAAAGCCCAGGTTATTCTGGTAGTGAATTGTAAACTGTTCTTTTAGCCACAGGAGAATTGGCCTCAGAGCAGAGGTAAAACATAAAATTAAGGCAATTCAGTAAAATCTTTCCACAGGCTGTACTTTGCCTATGGATAAATAAGGACTATGTAGGAGTATCCCAGGCTCCTTCCCCTACCTGCCAAGAGGGCTGGAATTCACTTAGAATCAAAGCTCAAGTCTCCAGAAGCAAAGTAACAGAACCTGGGTTTCTGCTTCCCCTGGAAAGTTTTCAGTTTCCCAGCTCCACTGAGGACTTTCTAATTGTCAAGATGTTCTGCAAATTAAAAAAGACTGTGTGAATTGTTTGTATAAATAAAAATGCACTGTGACATATTTTAATGTTTCTATTTATCAAATCACTTTCCCAGGTACAAAATAATGTCAAGTGCAAAATTCATCCACAGGACCTCTTATCACACATTATTTTCACAATACCAAGTGGAGTCTACTGTCTATTATTTCAAAGTGCTTCTCATTTTACATACTTGGCAGATACCTACATATAATAATATCATTTTCTGTTGTCAGTACTGCTTCTTTATTATTATTATTATTATTATTATTATTTTTTTTTTTTGAGAAGGAGTTTCACTCTTGTTGCCCAAGCTAGAGTGCAATGGTGCAATCTCAGCTCACTGCAACCTCCACCTCCCAGGTTCAAGTGATTCTCCTGCCTCAGCCTCCCAAGTAGCTGGGATTACAGGCATGCTCCACCATGCCTGGCTAATTTTGTATTTTTAGTAGAGACGGGGTTTCTCCATGTTGGTCAAGCTGGTCTTCAACTCCCAGCCTCAGGTGATCTGCCCACCTTGGCCTCCCAAAGTGCTGGGATTACAGGTGTGAGCTACCGTGCTTGGCCAATACCACTTCTTCTTCTTCTTTTTTTTTTTTTTTTTTGAGACGGGGTCTCGCTCTGTTGCCAAGGCTGAAGTGCAGTGGCGTGATCTCAGCTCACTGCAAACTCCGCCTCCCAGGTTCACACCATTCTCCTGCCTCAGCCTCCCAAGTAGCTGAGACTACAGGCACCCGCCACCATGCCTGGCTAATTTTTTGTACTTTTTTAGTAAAGATGGGGTTTCACTGTGATAGCCAGGATGGTCTTAATCTCCTGACCTCGTGATCTGCCCACCTAGGCCTCCCAAAGTGCTGGGATAACAGGCCTGAGCCACCACGCCTGGCCACCAGTACCACTTCTTAACTAGCTGTGTCTTCCATTCCATTTTGGATGTTGAGCCAAAAACCTCAATTTGCTGAAGTAAGCAATGGCTTTTCTTTGGACATAAGCCAGAACTTGCCTACTAGATGTTTTGGGTTGGTGATCAAGAGATGATTAGTAGGGTGGAATTTTACCATTCGTGCTTTTTTGTTGTTTTTAAAATTTTTTATTGATACAAATATTTGTACATATCTGTGGGGTAAAAGTGATATTTTATTACATGCAGAGACTGTATAATAATCAAGTCAAGGTGTTTGTGGCATTCATCACCTCAACTATTTCTCATCACTTTGTGTTAGGATCATTTAAAGTCCTCTCTTCTAGCTATTTGGAATATATATTTTGAAATATTTGATACATTGTTGTTAACTATAGTCACCCTACTCTGCGATGGAACATTAGAATTTATTCCCTTTATCTAACTGCATGTTTGTACCTATTAACCAATCTCTCTTCATGCCCCCTCCCCAACACACGTTTTTCCTAGCCTTTGGTAACCATCATTCTATTCTCTACCTTCATGACATCAACATTTTTAGCTCCCACATATGTGTGAGAACATGTGGTATTTGTCCTTCTGTGTTTACCTTAACATAATAATCTCCAGTTCCAACCATGTTGCTGCAAATGACCGAATTTCATTCTTTTTTTATGGCTGAGTAATATTCCATCGTGTATCAGTACCACATTTTCTTTGTCCATTCATTCATTGATGGACACTTGCATCTTTGCGATTGTGGATTTTGCATCTTTGCTATTGTGAATAGTGCTGCAATAAATATGTGAATACAGGTATCCCTTTGACATACTGATTTATTTTCCTTTGGATAAATATTCAGTAGAGGGATTGCTGTATCATATGGTAGTTCTATTTCTAGTTTTTTGAGAAATATCCATACTGTTTTCCATAGAAGATGTACTAATTTACATCCTCTCCAACAGTGTATAAGAGTTCCCTTTTCTCTGCATCCTCCCCAGCATCTGTTATTTTTTATCTTTCTGATAATAGCCATTCTGGCCAGGCATGGTGGCTCAGCCCTGTAATCCCAGAACTTTGGGAGGCTGAGGCGGGTGAGCCCAGGAAGTTAAGATCAGCCTAAGCAACATGGTGAAACCCCGGCTCTACAAAAACAAACAAACAAAACAAAACAAAACCACTGAAATACAGCGGATGAGAAACATGATCCACAGAATCCCAGGTCACACATGAAGGTTATACACCACTGGACTGGTTCTCCATTAGTGGGCATTGCAGAGTCTCTAGGTTAGATGAGAAACATTCTAGATTTTCCACTTCAAAAAAGATGATTACTCACAAATAGAATGAGTGCTAGCATTTTTGTCCCTCTAGAAATCTTTTTTTTTTTTTTTTTTTGAGATGGAGTCTCGCTCTGTCGCCCAGGCTGGAGTGCAGTGGTGCAATCTCGGCTCACTGCAAGCTCCGCCTCCCGGGTTCACACCATTCTCCTCCCTCAGCCTCCCGAGTAGCTGGGACCACAGGCGCCCGCCACCACGCCTGGCTAATTTTTTGTATTTTTTTAGTAGAGACGGGGTTTCACCGTGTTAGCCAGGATGGTCTCGATCTCCTGACCTCATGATCCGCCCGCCTCAGCCTCCCAAAGTGCTGGGATTACAGGCGTGAGCCACCGCGCCCGGCCTAGAAACCTTTTAAAAATGTTCACAAGCATTGAGTATTCTGTAATTTCGACTTGACATAAAATTAGTACAGTGATACAGACTTTGTTTTCAAATATGAGGTAGGCTTTTAAATTTTGTTTTATTTATTTACTTTTATTTTCATTTTTTCTGAGGCAGGGTCTCACTCTGTCACCCAGGCTGGAGTGCAGTGGCACCATCATGGCTCACTGCACCCTTGACCTCCTGGGCTCAAGCGAGCTTCCCACCACAGCCTCCTGAGTAGCTGGGACAAATGTGCATCACCACACCTGGCTAATTTTGTTAAAATGTTTTGTAGAGATGGGGGTTTCACCATGTTTCCCAGGTTGGTCTCAAACTCCTGAGCTCAAGTGATTCACCCGCCTTGGCCTCCCAATGTGCTGAGATTACAGATGTGAGCCACTGTGCCTGGGTGCATCACATTTTACCAGGGACATTTGGGGCTCTCTGTTTCTACTCCTATAACTCAAATGAGTTTATTTTTAGGCATCACTTTCATCCTTGGTTTTTATATATTATACATATATTTAAGAAAGTTTTGGCCAGGCTCAGTGGCTCACGCCTGTAATCTCAGCACTTTTGGAGGCTGAGGCAGGTGGATCACCTGAGATCAGGAGTTCAAGACCAGCCTGGCTAACATAGTGAAACCCCATCTCTACTAAAAATACAAAACTTAGCTGGGCGTGGTGGTGGGCACCTGTAATCCCAGCTACTCAGGAGGCTGAGGCAGGAGAATCACTTGAACCCAGGAGGCGGAGGTTGTGGTGAGCTGAGATCGCGCCACTGCACTCCAGCCTGGGCAACACAGCAAGACTCTGTATCAAAAAAAAAAGAAAAAGAAAAAGAAAAAGTTTTAACTCTCCATAAAATCATCTCCCATGCCCAGCCTGAGGTAGTTAAGCCAGAAAGTAACGTGGAAATTTGCAAGATGCAAACATTAAAAGAGAATCTATAGAAAAGCAATATAGAAAATAGGATAGATCTTTCTGAGAGAAAAATTATTAATAATATGTTCATTCTTGCTACCAATTTGGTGTTTAATAAATGTGTCTTGAATGAATGTATGGGTAAAAACTAGATATTTTTCTGAATATGAAAATAAATACCTATATACCTTGTTGTATATAGGTATACAAGTACCTGTATGTCTTGGTCTTCTATCTTTGAGGCTCATTCTAATTTAAGCAGGCCAGGAACAGAATTAAATGCATGGACTGGAGGCCTAGTTCCCAAACTAAATAGAAGTAACTGGACAAGGAAAAAGATTTTTGCTTTGATTTGAGGAAAGAGGCACTAAGACCTAGCCTTATATATTTGTGTGTGTATGTGTATGTGTGTGTAAACATATATATATATTTTTTTTTTCTTACAGAGAAGTCTGCATATACCTTTTTGAGTGACTCCCTTGTTTAAAACAATATCTGATTAGAGTTAATAATACTAATTGCAATTGTTTATTAAGCACTTATGTGCCAGGCACCATGTAAGAATTTCATACATACGATCTAATTTCGCTTTTCTCTTTCAGCCCTCTGAAAGAGTTGACTTCATCTAGCATAGGAAGAAATAGATTCTTGAAGAAGTTAACTTACTAAGGTTTGCCCAGCTAGAAAGTAGTCTAACCTTACTTTGTTGGAGTCCAGGGTTTGGGATCTTAACTGCTTCTCTGCACAGTACTTTCTTTAGGGACAGGAGTTGTCAAAGCAAAGATTTTTTTTTTCTCCTGCATCATTAGCCTCAAAGTGAGAGCATCACTACCAGGTGGAGAAGATTCTCCTACAAGGATTATTTTCTCACTCAATCCATCAAGTTCAGTCAGTTGGTTTTAATTCAAACTGTAAAAAATATGCCAGAATCAAACATTCTGTCTTCCCACAGGTGCGTGAAAGCAAACAGGTGGCGTCACTGGAAGACATTGGTGACTAGGTGAAATGTCATCCAAGACAATGTTTCACGAAGACAATGTTTCATAAAGACACCGGCTGATTTTGCCAACAATTTCACTTTCCTAACTCTTATCTAATGTCACTATCCTCCCTTCACTGTGGGAATAATACAATGCTTTTTTCATCCAGGGAGTTGGCAGTTTTACTGGTTGTCATTTTATTTATCAAAGATGCTGATTGTTCTAACTAACATCTTATAAGCTTCTTTTAAGAAATCTATTACTCAATTTAAAAGATACAGGATAGAATAATGCAATTTATAAAATAACCAAAACA
This sequence comes from Hylobates moloch, assembly GCF_009828535.3. NCBI lineage: Eukaryota > Metazoa > Chordata > Mammalia > Primates > Hylobatidae > Hylobates > Hylobates moloch. The sequence goes on along the minus strand of NW_026652277.1, from coordinate 169,175,424 downwards.
TGTCCTTAAATTCCACTATTGTAATAGTAACCTTGCTTCTTAAACAATAGATACTAGTATACTTATTATCAATGTCTTTTATTTTATCCTGTAGGAAATTATTCACTTTTACAAATAAAATAGAACTACTTGGGATTTTTAAAAATGATCCTTCCCTCCTTCATTTTGGGTAATATTTGAAGAACCACTGTTCAGGAGAAAACACCATGAATTTAGACTAAGAAATGTCCACAAAATTCATGTGGACAAAGGAAACACATAATAAAGAAAACCTAGAGTTTGCAAAACAAATAAAACTTGATAACTGTGGTACCTCTGCCCTGAGCTTCCAGTCTCCTTCCCCCTAACTTTGTAAGCAGTGAAAACTTCATATCAAATGTACTCTGGAAGACATTTTCCAGGAAAAGAAAGCAACCCCCTTGACTAGACAATGAGCAGTTGTCAAGCTGCGAGGGACCGATTTCTTCCTAGATCCAGATGGGGACTGGATCCAGTTCCCATGCAGCTGTGCACAGCAACTGATCTTCTCAGATGTGGAACAACGAGGCTTTCATCAGGACATATCCTATGGTGAGTGCTAGACAGAACTCAAAGGCTGGAGATGGACGGGGATAGTGTTGAGAGCTGGGGAAGGGTTAAAAAACTCACTCTCTAACCTGAAGAGTCACATTATAGGTTTTTAAACACATTGGTTAGTAGAGAAGGAGGCCAAAATGAAAAACAGAAAATTCTACATAACCTGGAGTTTCTAAAGTGCAGTGCTCTTCATTTCAAAGTTTATAATGCAATCAGCACTAAACCAATGCTGTTTAATAGAACACTTTAAGATAATCGCTTTGATGAGCCCACAGAACTTATTTAACAACTTGCTGCTGATATCATTTTGCTAAAACTTGGGATGTGTATGAAATTTTGGAAGAAAAAAGGAAAATAACAAACCGTCAGATTGGGAAAAGAGATTGAAATCCAACTATTTCTTCTAAGTTGTGATACTAAGTAGTCATGATTATTAAATATATCTCTTTTATGCCTAACTTTTTCAATGCCTTCCTCCCATACTTAGGACACATCGCTAGAGCTGCTAGGAAGAGAGGGCCAAATACACAGCCCCGCCCTTGGCATACATGGTCTAATTTCAAGGGATTGCTTTAAATAGAATTCTCTGCTAGAGCTAATTGGTGTCAAATATGAGAAGAAAATTATGCTTTCATAGAAGGGGAAAGTCTGCCTTCGTTCAATGGTGTGCCCTGTGCAATGATCGTGCCGTCAGGTTTCACAAAAGCCTCTTTGTACCGAACACTGCTGATGCAATGAATGTGACCACAGTAGAGCCTGTGCCCTCTTTTGTTGCTGAATGTGGACTCCTACAATGCAGTGCCACCTACTTCCCCGGCTTTGTTTTCATAATAACTGGTTTGCATTTTTTTGTACTTTAACAAAGTGTTGTAGCCCAGTGCTTTTAAGATCTATGATTAACAGGAATTTTAATATGTTATAGTTTTGAATAGGTTTGCCAATCTCCTGACGGTTTCCCTAATCAACAGGAACTTAAATATCACCAAACTACTCACAAAGAACCTCAGCTGCAAAATGCATATCCTGCCAGGTGTAAGGTTTCTATCTAGACCAGTGAGAAGGGCTTGAAGGTCACTGAATTCCCACATGGGGTCATGCACCTTTCCACGTCCTGAAGACACATCAGAAAGCATTTTCACATTTATGCATCCATCCTTTCATTCATTCAACTCCGTAAATTATTTGGGGCCTTATGTGTGACATCTCTTGCTAGATCCTGAGTGGAGCAGGTTAAGCAGAGAGGGGCAAAAGAGCAGAATCAAAGTTAAAAATTACATCATCTCTGGAAAAAAAACGAGCTGTAGAAGACATTGTGTTAGATCCTACTATTGAAGCAATGTATAATTCCCAAAGAGTATAATTATATTGTAATTGAGTAGGAGAATATCATTATTCTTGAGAGATATATATTTAGGGGTAAGTATCATGATGTCTATGACATCAAACAGTTTGGCAGAAAGTATATACATATGTGTGTGTGTATGTACACATACAGATTCCACTGTGGTCACGTTCGTCGGATCAGCAGTGTTCAGGTACAAAGAGGATTTTGTAGAACCTGACAGCACGATCATTGCCACTATATATACGTATACACATACACATATGTATATATATGTACATATACACATACACGCACACACACACATATATATGTGTATATACTATGTACATACAGTCATGCCTTTCTTAACAATGAGGATATGTTTTGAGAAATCCATTGTTAGGGCCAGGTGTTTTGAGAAATCCATTGTTACAGTGGCTCACACCTGTAATCCCAGCACTTTGGGAGGTTGAGGAGGGAAGATCACCTGAGGTCAGAAGTTCGAGACCAGCCTGGCCAACATGGAAACTCTGTCTCTACTAAAAATACAAAAATTAGCCAGACATGGTGGTGCACTCCTATAATCCCAGCTACTGGGGAGGCTGAGGCAGAAGAATCGCTTGAACCCAGAAGAGGGAGGTTGCAGTGAGCCAAGATCGCGCCACTGCACTCCAACCTGGGCAACAGAGCGAGACTCCGTCTCAAATAAAAAAGAAAAAAAAAAAGAAAGAAAGAAATGCATTCTTAGGCAACTTTGTTGTGCAAACATGATAGAGTGCACTTACACAAACCTAGATGGTATAGCCCATGAGGCACCTGTTTCTCTCAGGCTACCAACCTGTACAGCATGGGACCTTACTGAATACTGTAGATAATTGTAACACAATGGTTTTTGTGCATCTAAACATAGAAAAGGTGCAGCAAGGGCTTGGAGCGGTGGCTGATGCCTGTAATCCCAACACATTGGGAGGCCAAGGTGAGTGGATCACCTGAGGTCAGGAGTTTGAGACCAGCCTGGCCAACATGGCAAAACCCCGTCTCTACTAAAAATACAAAAACTAGCTGGGTGTGGTGACGGGCACCTATAATCCCAGCTACTCAGGAGGCTGAGGCAGGAGAATTGCTTGAACCCAGGAGGTGGTTGCAGTAAGCCAAGATCATGCCACTGCACTCCAAGCTGGGTGACAAGAGCAAAACTCCATCTCAAAAAAAGAAAAAGTACAGCAAAATCCAGTATACAGTATAAAAGAAAAAAATTGGTACACCTGTGTAGGGCATTTCCTCTGACTGGAGCCTGCGGGACTGGCAGTTGCTCTGGGTGAGTCAGCGAGTGAGTGGTGAGTGAGTATGAAGGCCGAGGATATGACTTTCCACTCAACACCGTTCACTTAGGCTAGACTGAATTCATTTAAAAATGTTCTTTCTTCAATAATAAGTTGATCTTACTGTAACTTTTTTGCTTTAAAAACTTTTTCATTTTTAAAAAACTTTGGACTCATTTGTAATAACACAGCTTATAAGACAAACACATTGTACAGCTGTAACAAATTTTCTTGCTTTATGTCCTTATTCTATCAGCTTTTTTCTATTTTTAAAATTTTTTTTTTTTACTCTTAAAACCTTTTCTTAAAAACTAATATACAAATACACACACATAAACCTAAGATCACACAGGGTCAGGATCACCAATATCACTGTCTTCCGACGTCTGGTCCCACTGGGAGGGCTTCAGGGGCAAGGCCACTCATGAAGCTGCATCTCCTATGATCACCGTCCTTCTTCTGGACACCTCCTGAAGGACCTCTCCGAGACTGTTTTACACTTAACTTTTTTTCTATAAAGAGAAGGCATACACTCTAAAATAATGATTAAAAAGTATAGGCTAGTAATACCTAAATCAGCCACATTGTCATTTATTATCATTACCCAGCATTATGCACAGTATATAATTGTATGTGCTAGATTTTTATATGATTGGCCCCACCATGGATGTGTTTACAGTGCTGCATTGTGATGTTAGGACAGCTATGATGTCAATAGGCCATAGGAATTTTTTTCAGCTCCATTATTATTTTAGGGGACCATTGTCATATATATATATATATATATATATATATAATATATATATATATATATATACATAAAATGTGTATATGTATCTCTTTAAAGACAGCAGATACGGGCAAGGTGTGGTGGCTCACGCCTGTGTTAGATATGAGTTCTAAATTTATCTTCAAAGAATAAATATGTCAGTATGTTCAATTCTTCGCCTTCTACTTTTAAACTTAACTTCCTCGTAAAGCAACCTTTTTCAATTACCTGCTCCACCCTGACTCCTTCTGATTACCTGCTCCACCCTGACTCATTCCGATTACCTGCTTCACCCTGACTCATTCCGATTATCTGCTCCACCCTGACTCATTCCAATTTCCTGCTCTGCCTTAACCATTTTTCCCACCAAACCGCTCACCCCCTCACGCTCTTTAAATTAGCTAATCAGAATTAGTTTAGCCTGTGCGGTCTAACCCTAGCCAATAGGGGAAGGACACAGCAGCAGGGGCCATGTGCGTCCGGGATAAGAACCCCTTCCCCTCCCTGTGCACTCACCATTGCTCCATCTGTAAGGGCGCACCCTTCTCTAGAAGTACATTGCCTTGCTGAGAATTAAAAATAAAATTTTATATTCAAGTGCTATTTCTTTTCCAGCACCGAAACTTTATTTATAACAATTTGGGGGCTCCCTCGTGATACATTCCCCTTCTGGGCAGTCTCTGGTTCTCTCTGGTGAGGACGCGCGCCCCGCCGCCTTGTGGGGGCCTCAGGGGGGTGAAATCAGGACCCACCCAGTTCAAGGAATAACCCGAGCTCTCAGCAACGCGGAAAGAAACTGGCCAGCAACGTAGCTTAAAGGATCCTCACATGCTGCGGCGATGACTGTGCACAGACCAAGGAAGGAGAAGCCGTGGGAGCCGGTAAGGTACTTCCTTGTTGGTCAAATTCTGGAGGGCTAAGTGTGTGTGTGCGTGAATGATCACAAACAACCCTACTTGTGGTGTTCTTCATGTGGATGGTGACAAGTCCTACTGCTGGACGGAGTGAGTGGGACCTCTCTGGGGTTCCCTAGCTACCCCACGTAGCTTAGGGCGGATCCTGCCATGAGACTTATACCGGCACGCTAACACTAAGAGGGGCCTAATTCTCCCTTGGGGGAGGAGCCAGAGAGGACAACATGAGAGGGAAGTGTGCAGGGGACCTTCAGAGGGGGAAAGGGAGGAAACAGGTCAACCTTCTAGAGCAGCAAGGCAAGACACACCCTGGTTTGAGGGGTTGAGGCTTCTGGGTCAGGCAACGCAAGACGCCCCTGGTTTGAGGGGTTGAGCCTCACACAAACCTCCTGTAGTAAGAAAAATATTCAGAACTCCCCTTTCCTTTCTTCCCCGGGGGAAGAAAGAGTAGCTCCACTCCCACCGGTCCCTCCCCTAGGGGAAGGGGAAGGAGAGCCGAGAACAGCAGCATAAGCCACTGGCAGAGGCAGAGAAAGAGACAGAGAGTCAAAGAGAGAGAGAAAGAGACAGAGAGAGAGAGAGAAAGACAGAAGTAGTAAAGAGAAAACAGTGTTACCCTATTACTTTAAAAGCCAGGGTAAATTTAAAACCTATAATTAATAATTGAAGGTCTCCTCCGTGACCCTATAACACTCCAATACCACCTTGTTGTCAGTGTAAACAAGGTTGTAACCCAAAAGCACTGAGGCGACTGACAACCTGTAGCCTTCCGAATCAAAAATCCTTAACCCAGTAACCCATGGATGGCCCAGATGCATTCATTCTGTAGCGGAAACTGCTTTGCTAACAGAAGAAAGTAGAAAAATAACTTTTAGAGTAAACTTCATTGTGAGCACACCTCATCAGGTCAGAACTATCCTAAGTCAAAAGGAAAAAAAAAAAAAAGATAGCCTACTGACTCAAGAACCTTAAAGTATGAGGCTATTCTGTTAGAAAAAGATGATTTAACACTAACCACTGAAAATTCCCTTACCCCAGCAGGTTTCCTAACAGGGCATCTAAATCTTAATTACCATATAAAGGTCCAACCAGACCTAGGAGGAACTCCCTTCAGGACACGACCATCGATGGTTCCTCCTGGGTGATTGAAGGAAAAAGACACAATGGGTATTCAGTAAGTGATAAGGAAACTCTTGCAGAAGCGGAGTTAGGAAAATTGCCTAACAATTGGTCTGCTCAAATGTGCTTGCCAGCTGTTTCCACTCAGCCAAGCCTTAAAGTACTTACAGAATCAGGAAGGAGCCATCTATATAATTCTAAGTTAATATGGACTGAACGAGGTCTTATTAATAGCAAATAATTGAAATCCCAAACTTACAAGGTTTTCAACATAAGTAAAGTTTGCTAAAAGTTAAGAGTGTAACATGTATTATCCTAACTTCTAATCTTGTGGCCTTAGACAGTCTAGTCCACAGAAATGAAGGAAGTTCGATTTGGGAAAGAATGGTTATCATTTTTGAGAAAAAAAAGAAAGGTGGGGGGGAGAATTTATGTAAAAAGGAATATTATACGGTAAATTCTTGTCCTAAAATAAATGAACTGGTTGTTTAGAGAAAGGGATGTTTGCAACAAGTCAGAAAGTTGAGGCATGTTGAAGAATTGTTTGTGAAAGTTGTGAAAAAAAAGTTATAAAAGGGAATTTATGCAAGAAATGCTGTATAATTTAAAAGTAATTAGGCCTCCTGAATGTAAAACTATTGAAGAAACAGTTTATGCGCAAGGTGTGTAAGGAAAGTGAAATGTACTTTGGTAAAAGGATTATAAGGAGACATAAGAATGTGGATTTTTACCTACAAAAAACGGTTAAAAAATATTTTGTTTTAAAGGTTTAAGCAAGTTTTGAAATGTTAATTGAAAAGGAAATTCTGTGTGTAAACATATTGGCTAAAGTTAAAGGGGTATTACCCAGTTTTTCTGAGAACTAGACATTAAAATAAAAGTACAACAGGTTTTTCTTAAAGCACTAACCTGCTTTTTAATGAAAATTATAAAAGGTTAAAAAGCGTCTATATAGATCTTAATTTATGGTCAGACATTAAAAATTGGATAAATATGGCTACAAGATTTTATTAAAATTAAGTTTAACATTAATAACACACTAATATAAAGGTGAAATTTAGCTTATCTGGTATAAATATCATACAGGAAGCACTGGCAAATATAAAACGGTGTTTGGCTTTCTTTGGTCTAAAAAATAATAAAAATAGGTGCTAAAGAAAATTTCTCAGCAAGAAGGTGCCAAGGACTATAAAGTCCATTGCTGATGTCCCCACATTTGAAACAGAAGATCAGTTTCTTAGAAATTATATACTTGGTTTATCTTCTACTTTCCTTTCCCTCAAAACTAAAGGTCTTTTAGCACAGGTACCACCCCTAGAATTTCCGGTAAACCAGCACCAGCCCGAGGATCACATTCTCATCAAAGGGTGGAAAGAAGGGATAGTAGAGCCAGCCTGGGAAGGACTTTACCTTGTATTACTAATCACAGAGACTGCTGTTTGTACAGTAGAAAGGGGATGGACTCATCACACCCAAGTCAAGAAAGCGCCACCCCGTCCGGAGTCGCGGGCCATAGTCCCAGGGGAAAACCCTACCAAACGAAAGCTAAGAAAAATTTAACTCTCTTTCATCTATTCTATTACTTTTTCTTCTTTCCTCACTCTACTGCTGACCATCTAGTTATTAACATAACCAAGTCAATTTCGCCTCAAACGATTGCATTTGGTGCTTGCCTTGTTATAGCCTGTGGGAACTTGCCACATCAGAGACAGCTCTCTACTTCAGAAAAGTACCTCTGTCCCTCCCGACTCTCCTCAGATTAGGCATTAGTGAACTGGGACCGTTTAATCTGAGGAGATTTTGATAAAGACCCCGGCGTCAACCAGAAGTCTTGCCCTCCCGATGTACAGCTTTTATGCCATAGTTGGTCCAATGTTCTGTGGACCACTAAAGAGCAAGGATGGACTGCCCAACTGGTTTTTGTAATTTCGTAAAACTGTACATTCATGTTACTAGAGGGACAGCCCCTAGTCCTATATAGTGCAATCCTATACAGGTTATTATCTTGAATCCTCAAAGTTCTTCCCCTTTTCTAAGCCGGTTCCCTCCTTTAAGCCAGTTTTATGGTATGGGGGCTGAGGTTTGAGGGACAGACCCTATTGAATTCTTTAAAATGCATTTCTTTGATCCCCCACTGCCTGCACCTTCTTCTAAGCCTTCTTCCAAAACCTCTCACAACGGAATAATTGCTCCTCCTCCATCTAACCACAAGACCAAGATAGCTATCGTAGAAGTTAAAGACTTAAAACAAGCGTTGGCAATTGAAACAGGATACCAAGATGCAAATGCCTGGTTGGAATGGATCAAATATTCCGTCCGCACGTTAAACAAAAGCAATTGTTATGCCTGTGCGCATGGCAGGCCAGAGGCCCAGATTGTCCCCTTTCCAGTAGGGTGGTCCTCCAGTTGACCAAGAATTGGCTGCATGGCAGCTCTTTTCCAGGATTCTACAGCCTGGAGTAACAAGTTGCGCCATGCTCTCTCTCTGCTATATCCCGAAGTCCGGCACCCTATTGGCCAGCCCCCAAGGGCCATCCAGCTTCTGTCTCCCAAGACTAAGTTAACTTCATATCTCTCACGACAGGGAGGAAACAGCGTTCCTTGGAGACCTGAGGGGTTGCAGTGAGCTTAAGAATTTTCAAGAACTTAGCAATCAGTCAGCCCTTGTTCATCTCCTAGTGGATATGTGGTGGTATTGTGGTGGACCTTTACTGGACACTCTGCCAAATAACTGGAGTGGCACTTGTGCTTTAGTCCAATTGGCTATCCCTTTCACCCTGGCATTTCATCAACCAGAGGAAGGAAAAATAAGACATCATAATGCGAGAGAAGCCCCTTATAGGTCTTTCGACTCTTATGTCTATTTAAACGCAACTGGAGTCCCACGGGGAATACCAGATCAATTTAAAGCCCGAAATCAAATAGCTGCAGGATTTGAGTCAATATCTTGGTGGGTGACAATGAATAAAAATGTAGATTGGACAAACTACATCTACTACAACCAACAGTGATTTAGTAACTGCACTAGAGATGCTTTTAAAGGAATAGCTGAGCAATTAGGGGCTACAGGCCAGATGGCTTCGGAAAATAGGATAGCCTTAGACATGGTATTAGCAGAAAGAGGAGGGATTTGCGTCATGATTAAAACTGAATGTTGTACCTTCATCCCAAACAACACCGCCCCTGATGGAAGTATAACAAAGGCATTGCAAGGTCTGACTGCTCTGTCCAGTGAGTTAGCCAACAACTTACGGGTAAATGACTCCTTTACAGGATGGCTACAAGAGTGATTTGGTAAATGGAAAGGAATAATAGCCTCAATTCTTACTTCCCTCGCAGCCGTAATGGGTGTACTTATTCTTGTCGGGTGCTGTGTCACACCATGCATCCGTGGGTTGGTGCAGAGGCTCATAAAAACGGCACTTACTAAAACCTCCCTTAACTATCCTCCACCTTATCCAGAGAAGATTCTTCTTTTAGAAAATCAAGCAGAACAACTAAGCTAAGACATGTTAAAGAAGTTTGAAGAGAAAGAACTGTAAGGAAATTCAAGAGGAGAGGTTGTTAGATATGAGTTCTAAATTTCTCTTCAAAGAATCAATATGTCAGTATGTTCAACTCTTTGTCTTCTACTTTTAAACTTAACTCATAAAGCAACCTTTTTCGATTACCTGCTCCACCCTGACTCGTTCCGATTACCGCTCATTCTCCGCCCTGACTCGTTCCGATTACCTGCTCATTCTCTGCCCTGACTCATGTCAATTTCCTGCTGTGTCATGACCATTTTTCCTGCCAAACCACTTACCCCGTCACTCTCTTTAAATTAGCCAATCGGAATTAGTTTAGCCTGTGCAGTCTAACTCTAGCCAATAGGAGAATGACACAGCAGCAAGGGCCACGTGCATCAGGGATAAGAACCCCTTCCCCTCCCTGGTCCAAGTGTGCGCTCACCATTGCTCCATTTGTAAGGGTGTACCATTCTATAGAAGTACATTGCCTTGCTGAGAATTAAAAAGAAAATCTTATATTTGAGTGCTATTTCTTTTGCACCTCCAAAACTTTATTTATAACACCTGTAATCCCAGCACTTTGGGAGGCTGAGGTGGTTAGATCACCTGAGGTCAGGACTTGGAGACCAGGCTGACCAACATAGAGAAACCCTGTCTCTACTAAAAATACAAAATTACCTGGGTGTGGTGGCGCATGCCTGTAATCCCAGCTACTCAGGAGGCTGAGGCAGGAGAATTGCTTGAACCTGGGAGGCAGAGGTTGCGGGTGAGCTAAGATCGCACCACTGCACTCCAGCCTGGGCAATAAGAGCAAAACTCTCTCAAAAATACATAAAATAAAAAATAAAGATAACAGATATTACAAAATATTAAAAATCGGTGAACCTAGATGGAGTCTAAGGGTGTTTGTTGTATTTATCGTGCACCTGTTTGTTATTTTGAAATTTTTCACAATACAAAATTAGAAGAAAAGATATCATCTCTCATCTCAAGGAGCTTACAATTACAGACCAAATATCTTTTTTTAATAAAAAGATGAAGAGGACTAGATCATAGGGTCAGAAATCATTGCTGGGGCACGAGTAAGCTGCCTCCACAAACCCCAACTCCCAGAAGGCGGGACTGTGGCAGATGGGTTGGGTTCTCCTGAGCCCCTGCTTCTGCCCAGAGGTTTTAGCAGGTTCCTGAGGACTGGGCTGGGCCGTGGGTGGGCACAGGGCAGGCTCTTTGGCCCACAGTGGAGGCCCTCAGAAGACCAAGAGTCCAAATGTGGTAGGAGTTATTAAGAAATAATTTTAGGCAGATAGGAAAAGGGGTCCTTGGAAAGTTTTCATCTCTTTTAAAGCAGCTCCTCAAATGTTTATTTATTTTCCTTTTTTTTTTTTTTAATATATGGAGTTTCGCTCTTCTTGCCCAGGCTGGAGTGCAGTAGGCCATCTCTGCTCACTGCAACCTCCACCTCCTGGGTTCAAGCGATTCTTCTGCCCCAGCCTCCCGAGTAGCTGGGATTACAGGCACCCGCCACCAAGCCCGGCTAATTTTTTTGTATTTTTAGTAGAGACAGGGTTTCTCCATGTTGGCCAGGCTGGTCTCGAATTCCTGACCTCAGGTGATCCACCTGTCTTGGCCTCCCATCGTGCTGGGATTACAGGCGTGAGCCACCACGCCTGGCCTAAACGTTTCTTGTCTAACAGGAAAGCCCCAGCATTTAGAGCCAGACAGGCAACCTTTGATATACAAATGCAGGCCATTAGAAACTGGTTCCATTCCAACATGGTGATTCCCGCCCTCTTCTCCTTGCCCTCACATATGCCTGGCAACATGGCTGCCCCCACATATCCCCATGTGCAGATAACATCAAGGTGCCCTGTATTTGCATATTAAAAGGCTAGGGTGGGAGGGCCAGTTTGTTTCCCGGCCTATGTGAATGACATGCCTAGTCAAACCAATCCCCTGAGCCCTATGCAAATCAGACACCGCCTCCTCCAGCCTCTTCCTGTACCTAGCATGCGGGGTCTTCTCTCTAGGCTTTGGAGCCCACCTCCCTCTGTCTCTGAACAGGGGAACTTCTTCCTTCTTTCTTCTCCCTTCCTTCTTGCCTATTAAACTCTCCACTCCTTAAAACCACTCCCTGTGTGTCCCTGTCATTTTTTCCAATTTGACATGAGATGAAGAACCTGGTGTTCCTTCACTCATCGGAGCTGTATCACAGGGTCTCCTGGCCAAGTCTTTACAGAGTCCCTCTCCTGGCCCCTGCTATACAGAGTCCCTCACTTGAGCCTGTGCCAGGCCTTCGTGCTGCAGGTGCACCACAGATGCGGATAGCCCAACAGCACTTGGATGGGTCTTTAGTAAAGGAGAAAGCAGAGAGGACGCTTACAAATATAAATCAGAAAGAAGATGGACCAAACCCCCTGCTTTGTCTTGGCTCGGAAGGGCTTTCCAGAAGACCATGGAACATGGCATGGGATGCCGCCAGCCAGCCAGATCACATGTAGTGATGTTCACACTCAGGTTGACCTTTCTGACACCTTGTAATGGTTAATACTGAGTGTCAATTCGATTGGATCGAAGGATGCAAAGTATTGTTCCTGGGTGTGCCTGTGAGGGTGTTGCCAAAGGAGATTAACATTTGAGTCAATGGACTGGGAGAAGCAGACCCACCCTCAATTCAAATGGGCACCATCTAATCAGCTGCCAACACAGCTAGAATAAAGCAGGCAGAAGGTGGAAGGAGCTGACTTGCTGAGTCTCCTGGCCTCCATCTTTCTCCCGTGCTGGATGCTTCCAGCCCTGGAACATCAAACTCCAAGTTCTTCAGCTTTTGGACTCTTGAATTAGGTCAATGGTTTGTCAGGGGCTCTCAGGCCCTTGGCCACAGACTGAAGGCTGCATTGCCAGCTTCCTTACTTTTGAGGTTTTGGGACTTGACTGGCTTCCTTGCCCCTCAGCTTGCAGATGGCCTACTGTGAGACTTCACCTTGTGCTCGTGAGTTAATTGTCTTTAATAAACTCCCCTTCATATATACATCTATCCTATTAGTTTAGTTCTGTCCCTCTGCAGAACCCTGACTAATACATGCCTCAACTTCAGTGTTCCTTGGCCTTCATTTTTTTTTTTTTTTTTTGAGACAGAGTCTCACTCTGTCACCAGACTGGAGTGCAGAGGCACCATCTCAGCTCACTGCAACCTCTGCCTCCCTGGTTCAAGCAAGTCTCCTCTCTCAGCCTCCCGAGTAGCTGGGACTACAGGCACGCACCACCACACCCAGCTAATTTTTGTATGTTTAGTAGAGACAAGGTTTCATCATGTTGGCCAGGATGTTCTCGATCTCCTGACCTTGTGATCCGCCTGCCTCAGCCTCCCAAAGTACTGGGATTACAGGCATGAGCCACTACACCTGGCCATTCCTTGGCCTTCTAATGCCTTCTATCTATGGGCCACCTCAGCTGCAGTCCTAGACGATGCCCCCATCCTTGACCCTTGCAGACGACCTAACTTGAACCCCAGCCCTGCTACCATCTGGATTTCCAACCCCAGAATTCTGTTTTGGTAGATTTTTTCCACCCCAAATGCATGCCCTAAAGCTCCAATGAGGCCTCAGTATAACTTGCAATACGCTCTTGTTGCTCTTGTTCTTTCTGAGTCCTGGCTGCATATAAAGCTGGGTCAGGGGGTCCTCAAGGTCCCTTTTAGTTGTAAAAAGTATTGGACTTTACCTCTTGCTAATGCCCACATCCTTAAGTAAACTGAGCCCCTCCATTTTCTCCTTCCCCTTTCCTTCTCTTGCTGAGTAAGAATTATTTCTTTTCGCTGATAAAACCAAGCCCTCTGTCATCTCTGTTCTTGCATCCTTCATGCATCTTCTGGGAGGTTGCTCTATTTATTCCCCTTTTCTCTGGCATCTTCGATCTCTTTTTGGGGGCTGTTAGTTCTCAAGCAGCACATCCAGCCTGCAGGGTTAGTCTCCAGCTTCTCAGTTATTCCTTTTAAGATGAATAAGAAAATGCGTAAAGGAAGAGGGGGTGGCCTGGGTGCCCTGCTTGGGTCCAGGGCTTAGAGAGTGGGCAGACACTGAGGGGTGACTTTCCCTGCAAGGCCAGTCCTGGGCAGGATGTGGGAAGGGCCGGGATGGAGCTCCCTGCCACTGAGAAGGACAGGCTGGCGGGCACCGAGGTCTGTGTCAGGAAGGATGGAGAGACAGGCACCCAGGGCTCCTGGGCTCAGCTGGATAAACATCTGGTTTTGTGGGACCAGATGCCGAGTTCTGAATCCACTGTACCTACAAAGAACTTTTTGTTCTCCTCAGACATAGTTGAGAAGAAAAACTTGCTCAGTTATATTTTTTTTAATTTTATTCTTTTTAGTGACAGGGTCTCATTTGCTGCCCAGGCTGGAGTGCAGTAGCATAATCATAGCTCTCTTCACCTTCAAACTCCTGGGCTCAAGTGAGCCTTCTAAGTAGCTGGGACTACAGGCATGTGCCACCATGCTCAGCAAATTTTTAACTTTTTTTTTAAGAGATGGAGTCTTGCTGTGTTGCCTAGGCTGGTCTCTAACTCCTGGGCTCAAGCAGTCCCTCCACCTCAGTCTCCCAAGCTGCTAGGATTACAGGCATTAGCCCCTGCACCTGGCTTTCAGTTGGTTTTTATTTTATTTCATTATATTTTATTTTATTTCAAGACAGAGTTTCTATCTTGTTGCCCAGGCTGGAGTGCAGTGGTGTGATCTCGGCTTACTGCAGCCTCTGCCTCCCGGGTTCAAGTGATTCTCCTGCCTCAGCCTCCTGAGTAGCTAGGATTACAGGTGCCCGCCACCATGCTCAGATAATTTTTGTATTTTTAGTAGAATGGGGTTTCACCATGTTGGCCAGGCTAGTCTTGAACTCCTGACCTCAGGTGATCCACCCGCCTCGGCCTCCCAAAGTGCTGCGATTACGGGCATGAGCTGCCGCACCCAGCCTCAGCTGGTTTTTAATTACTCCCTAGCACCCAGGTGACCAGTGTATTTTCTCTGGCCTTTTCTTAGCCCACTGTCACTTAAGGGAAAGGGCACAGGACTAGAAAGGGGTTAAAACCCCCAGTGATACTGCCAACCCAGGAGGCCCCCACCCGTGTCCTGGCTCCAGGGCTGCCATTCCTGGATGTCCCCAACCCCTGCTCTTCCTGTGCCTCCTGCTCTGCAGCCCAGAGGCAGCCCCCTGGCCTTTATGTTCCTCCTGCACCGGCAGAGCCCAGAAACCAGTCTCCAGGGCAAAGGTGGTGGTGTCAGTCACTGCCTGTGTTGCAATGATGTGTGAAAAATCCTCATGGAGTCAGTGAGTGACTCCATCCATCCTTCCTCATTCCATTTACCGTCTTGCAAGTAAGACTAAAACTGTAATCAGAGATCTTGGCTGTAAGAATTTTACACAATTCTGGGACCTTCAAAGTGTGTTTTCTCAGAGTGATCTGCGGTAAGCTGAAAGGTGAAAGGGGCCCATTTTGGGCAGAAGTGTGACCCTTGCAAATTTGTGTGTTGAAGTCCTAACACATAGTTACTGTATTTGGAGATGGGGTCTGTAAAGAGTTGATTGGGTTCAAATAGGCCATTAGGATAGGCCCTAATATGACTGGTGTCCCCTTAAGAGGAGGAGATTGGGACACAGACAGGTACGGGGGGAAGACCATGTGGACACAGGGAGATGATAGCTGTCTGCAAGCCACAGAGACACCAACCCTGATGACACCTTGCTCTTGGGCATCGAACCTCTAGATCTGAGAAATCAATGTCTGTGGTTTGAGCGACCCACCTGGGGCCAGTCCTGTAAGTGGAGCAGAAAGTGCGGGAGACAGGGAGCTGTTAAGAGGAAAGGAAGCCACCAGGCCCTGGGCCCAGAGGCAGCAGGCCTGAGCGCAGTCGGGGTTCCTAGAGGAGAGACCCTGGGAGGCCCCTGCCCACAGAGTGTACGGAGTACCCTGAGGAGGGGAGAATTACCTTCAGAAGCAGACAGCACAGGCGCTGCACCCCACACAGGGTCACCGGCCACCCAGGAGAGCAGAGACAGGGAGCCACAACGAGCCGATGTCAAAGTGTGCGGAGCAGGAAGAGACCAAGCCCATTTCGCCAGCGGGCAGCGGGCCTGGGTGGCGCCCACAGCCACAGGGGCACCCCCCACCGTTAACATGCCATGAGTGCCAGGCCCAGGACACGGCCTTCTGAGCCTGGACAAGAAATGAAGTTGTGGGTTCTAGACCAGCTCCCCCCACCCAGTTCCAATCACACCAGCATTTGGGCATCTAGAATATGAAACACCAGAGCTAGCTGATCCCTAGGGTCTCTTTTTGTACTAAAATTCTATAGTTTTGATTCATAATGATGATTCATAGTGAGTCAACAAGAAAAAGGTTCAATTATGTTCCGAATATGCTAGTTGGGGGAACAGGCAAGCCTGTACTCTATTGTGTAAATGTTTCAAAGTTATTGGAGTCTGAAAACCGTTTTTGTTGTTTCCAGATGAAAGGTTCAGATACGGGAAAATTGATTTTAGCGGAGCTTCTCATCCCCCATGGTGCACAACGGGCACAAACTGTACCTATCTCACTTGTGTTTCTTCTTCAGAGCCTTCTGGGCACAAGGAGATTGCAAATTGCGCCTTTTCAAGTTGAGAGTTCTGAGGCCAAAAGAACATATTATAATTGTGTGTATAATAGCACTTAAAGTTAGCATGCCATATCTAATTCCAATTTTCTTTCAGAAAATTGGATTTTCCCAGAAAACAGAAGTTGGGTATTTACAGTGCAGTCAGCACCTTCTTTCCTAGGAACTCAGTGCTTTCCAAATACCAAGAATCTATCTGTCTTAAAATGATTTAAAAATTGCAATTATTGCAAAATTGAAAGGGATTTAGTGGTTGAATCTCTGTTCCCTCCCTCTTAGCTAAAGCCACATGACATCTTCGTTTTTCAATCCACAGCCCTCCAAGTAGACAAGAGCACCACCACGACGCCCACAGATGCCTACCCACCTGACCTGCAGCTGCAGAACCCAGGGCAGAGTCCAGAGGAGGGAGAGACCTGGCCTCTCCTGAGGACATGCCCCTCTCTCCACGGTTCTGTCTCCTCCACCCTCACTCACCAGGACTTTCCTGGACTCCGAGTTCTTCCTTCTTCTGTTTTGTTGGCTTGGTCATTCCTTTCCCATTTTATCCTGAGATGAACAATCACACTTAAAGGAGAAGAGTATTTCTCTCGGTCCGAATCCTCTGGCACACGGGACATGCTTGTTTTCTGTGACCTCCTGGGGAAGGGAGCACTCCCACAACTCCTGGTGGGGAGGGCGGCAGAGGCCCAGGTTCATCCAGCTCCTCCCTGCCCTAAAAAGGACCCAGGACCTCCCCCAGTTTTCTCTCAGGGGAACACAAATCCTTCTGTTTACACTGACTCATTCAACAAACATTTGTCAGAACACTAATGTTTTAGGTAGACCCTTAGAATGTTGGAGTTTCGAGAAGACACAAAAAGAATCTGGTCCAATGCCTTCATTTGGTGGTGAGAAAACTAAAGTTCTGTCGACGGAAAGGGTCAAATTCTGTAAAATATTTAAAGAGATTTATTCTGAGCCAAACATGAGTGACCGTGGCCCATGACACAGCCCTCAGGACATCCTGAGAACATGTGCGCAAGGTGGTTGGGGCACAGCTTGGTTTTATACATTATAGGGAGGTATGAGACATCAGTCAAATACATTGAAGAAATACATTGGTTTGGTCCAGAAAGATGGGACAACTCAAAGTTGGGGGTGGGGGGCTTTCCAGGCTATAGGTAAATTTAAACATTTTCTGGCTGACAATTGGATGAGTTTGTGCAAAGACCTGGAATGAATAGAAAGGGAATGTTCAGGTTAAGAAAAAAGATTGTGGAGACTGGCTGGGCGCAGTGGGTCATGCCTATAATCCTACCACTTTGGGAGGCCGAGGCGGGTGGATCACCTGAGGTCAGGAGTTCAAGACCAGCCTGACCAATATGGTGAAAACCCACCTCTACTTAAAATACAAAAAAATTAGCCAGGTGTGGTGGCAGGCGCCTGTAGTCCCAGAGGCTGAGACAGGAGAATTGCTTGAACCTGGGAGGCGGAGGTCACAGTGAGCCGAGATCGCGCTACTGCACTCCAGCCTGGGCAACAGAGTGAGACTATATATAAAAAAAAAAAAAAAAAAAAAAGAAGATTGTAAGATTGTTTGAAGTCTTATCATCGTGGCTGCCCATAGAGGCAATAGATGACAAATGTTTCCTATTCAGACCTTTAAAAGGTGCTAAACTTTTAGTTAATTTCATTAGGATTGGGAGGGCCTAGAAGAAATCTAGCTATGCTAATAGAGATTCTTTACAGATGCAAATTTTCCCCCACAAAGGACGGTTTTGCAGGGCCATTTGAAGATATGGCAAAGAAACATGCTTTGGGGTAAAATATTTTTATTTTCTTTGATTGTCTTATAATGTTATGCCAGAGTCAGTTTGGAAAGTAAGTCACGATATATGGATTTAAATAAAATCCATCTGATGAAAATTTATGGTTTGTAAGGCATGACTCCCCAGACCCCTTAGATAGGAATCTGGGCAAGATAAAAAACATCAGAGTTTAGTCCTCAGTTCCTAGAGAAGGGACTTGCCCGATGGAGAGGTTATGAAATATGTTGCTGGCAGAACAGGACCAGAATTCAGCCATTTAAGTCCTGGCCTGAGCGTGCGAGGGTTCCTGTCTTTTCCTGCTGACCATAGCTGCAGGAGCGGGCTGAGCAGCTTCACGCACTGGGCATGTGCTGTTTCCAAACTTGAAGGCCCGCCGTCTCCATGCCCGACACCCCAGGTGGTAGGTAGCTCTTGCACTGGCACATCCGTGGGCTTTGATAAGGGCACAGTCTGCTCTTCTGCACATGACGGCCATCAACACTGAGACACCAAAAACAGCTTTGTGTTCCCCCTTCACCCTTCGACTTCCCTCCGGCCCAGGAAGCTAACAGTTTCCACACAGGAAGAGACCAAAAGAGACATTGCTTAGCTTTTGATTTTTTCTTTGAAAAAAAATCTGGTAAAACATAACATAAAATTTATCATTTTAACTATTTTTAAGTGTACAATTCAGTGGCATGAAGTGCATTCACAGTGTTGCACAGTCATGGCTAGCCCCTTCCAGAACTTTTCCATGATCCCAGACAGAAACTCGGTCCTCATTTACTATTGGCTGCTCTGTGTCTCCACAATTTCTCTGTCGAAGTCCTATACCCCAGCACCACAGAATGCAATTGTATCTGGAGACATGTTCTTCCAAGAGGTCAGTAGGTCAAAACAAGGTCATTGGGGTGGGCCTTAATTTCATATGACTGGTATCCTTATAAGAACAGAAGATTTGGGCCAGGCGTGGTGGCTCACACCTGTAATCCCAGCACTTTGGGAGGCTGAGGTGGGCGGATCACTTGAGTCAGGAGTTCAAGACCAGCCTGGCCAACATGGTGAAACCCATCTCTACTAAAAATACAAAAATGGAGGTGGTACCTGCCTGTAGTCTCAGTTACTCGGGAAGCTGAGGCAGAAAAATTGCTTGAACCTGGGAGGCAGGGTTGCAGTGAGCCAAGATCGCGCCACTTCACTCCGGCCTGGGCGACGGAGCGAGACTCCGTCTCAAAAATGAATAAATAAATTAACCAAGAGATTTGGACACAGCCACAGCCAGGCACAGAGGAAAGACCATGTGAAGACACAGGGAGAAGACAGCCATCTGCAAGCCAAGGAGAGAGAAATCCAACCCTGCTAACATCTTGATATCAGACTTCTGTTCTCCAGAATTATGAGAAAATGCATTTTACCATTTTAGCTATTTTTATTTAACTATTTTTATTTAAGCTAGCCAGATTTTGGTATTTTATCATAGTAGCCATAGCAAATTAAAACGCCATTAAATCATAACTTCCCATACCCACTGTCTCCAGCCCCTGGTAACCTCTATCGCATAGTCTCTATGAATTTGCCTATTCTAGGCCCATATAAATGGATTCATACAATACTTGTCGTTTTGTATCTGGCTGATTTCATGCAGCATGACGTTTTCATGCTTTATCCATGTTGTAGCATGCGTCAGTACTTATTTCTTTTATATTTTCAAATAACATTAAATTGTATGGCTATGCCACATTTTGTGTATCCATTCATCTCTTGATAGATGCTTAGGTAGTTTCCATATTTTGGCTATTGTGAATCATGCTGGGTTAGCTTCTGACTTTCAAAATAAACCAAGATAATAGTTTAAGAGAAAGAGATACAGGATTTCCAGAGCTGAGATTATGTCGTAAAAGAGTTTAGAAAATTCGTGATAATGTAAGATCCTGTTTTCTCTCTCTAGACTGGGGAGAAAATGTGTTCACCTTGCCAGCTGCCCAGACAGAGCTGATTTATCAAGACAGTACAATTATAATAGAGAAACAGTAATTCATGCAGAGCCAGCTGTGTGGGAGACCAGAGTTTTATTATTACTCAAATTAGTCTCCCCAGGCATTCGGGGATTGGAGTTTTTAAAGATAATTTGGCAGGTAGGAGCTTGGGAAGTGGGGAATGCTGTTGGTCAGGTTGGAGATGGAATCATAGCGTGATTGAAATGAGATTTTCTTGCTGTCTTCTGTTCCTGGGTGGGATGGCAGAACTGGTTGAGTCAGATTGCTAGTCTGGGTGGTGTTAGTTCATCCATCCAGTTTAGGGTCTACGAAATATCTCAAACGCTGATATTAGGTTCTACAACAGTGATGTTATCCCCAGGAGCAATTTGGGGAGGTTGAGACTCTTGGATCCAGAGGTTGCATGACCTCTAAACTGTAATTTCTAATCTTGTAGCTAATTTGTTAGTCCTGCAAAGGCTGACTAGTCCCCAGACAAGAAGGGGGTCTTTTCAGGAAAGGGCTATTATCAATTTTGTTTCCGAGTCAAACCATGAACTGAATTTCTTCCCAAAGTTAGTTTGGCCTGTGCCCAGGAATGAACAAGGACAGCTTAAAGGTTAGAAGCAAAATGCAGACAATTAGTTCTGATCTCTTTCACTGTCATACTTTCCTTAGGGGTAATTTTTGCAAAAGCAGTTTCAATCCCTCCCTTTGGGTTTCATAGCATCTTATTCTTAAGGTGTGGGCTATGCAGATGGGAAACGGCCATCAATCATTCTGGCTTCTTCCTCCTGACAGGGGGCATAGTGGGGGTAGGAGTTGACTTCCAGGTGAGAGGAATGGAACCACTTTGTAGTTGTCTGAGTTTTTTGAGCATGCTTACATAGGCTGGGCTGGGAGTCCAAGGGTTTTTTGTTTTGTTTTGTTTTTTCTGAGACAGAGTTTTGCTCTTGTTGCTTAGGCTGGAGTGCAATGGCGCGATCTTGGCTCACTGCAACCTCCGCCTCCTTGGTTCAAGCAATTCTTCTGCCTCAGCCTCCTGAGTAGCTGGGATTACAGGCATGCACCAACACGCCTGGCTAATTTTTTATTTTTAGTAAAGACAGAGTTTCTCTATGTTGGTCAGGCTGGTCTTGAACTCTTGACTTCAGGTGATCTACCCACCTCAGCCTCCCAAAGTGCTGGGATTACAGGCGTGAGCCACTGCGCCTGGCCTCCAAGGCTTTTATGACAAACGTGTTAGTATTCCCATCTATAGTTTTAGCACAGATTTAAGTGAACAATGTACTATAAGGTAAAAAAATGAGTTATAGGGTAAGGAGTATAATTCTCAGTTTTAAAAGTAAAGATTTGAAAATATTAGTTTGGAGACTTGTAGTCTATAAATAATTTAGGATTAAGTCTAAATTGAAGAAAAATAAAAATAAAAACTCAAAAACAACCAACAACAGATGTACTATAGTTTTTGGAACACAATTTTTCTCTTTCTAATCCTTATTTTTATTAACAACAAATCATAATAGGATTGACTTGTTTGTAAAATAAGTTTTAGTTTTATTATACTTGGCCTGATTATTTGTATAAAGTGCAGTAAGAATAGTTATTTTTCACATAGACTTTTAAATTGTGCTTTGATGGAACTCTGTTCCATAAGGAATCTCAGATAAGACTTTTTAAAGCCGAGTCCTGTCATGGGTTTGTAGCCTCAAGTGCCTAGGAGTTGGGTAAATTCCTCTTCTCTTGAAGTCCCAAGATAACATGGGGCACCTGGGCCTGTTAGAAAGTGACATTCTTTATTTATCACAGGTCAGGAACACTGTATAGAGACTGTGTGGACAAGGTATGAGGCCAGTTTTCTCAAGGGGTTTTTATTGGTTCTACAAGTCAAGTTTGATTCTTTAAAGGAAAGTATGTCATTCTAGTCAGAGTCTTGGTGAAATAACAAGTTTCTCTAATTGTGTTATGTTGTAAAAGAAAATATTCTTATTGTACAAAATAACCATATTGTCATAAGTAAAGAATGCTCACGAAAGTTGTTAAATTGTGGAGAAATTAGGTAGAGAGAAAAAATATGTGTTCTAAATTTTTTTCACAGGAGTATATTTTATTCAATTGTTAGAAGTTGGAAATAGTTCAAAAGAAAAGTTTCCTTGGATCTGAAAAATGAAAAGGATCAGCAATGTTTTAAGCAAAAAAAGTTAAAAAAGATTACTTCAGTTTTCTATTAGTTCAGTCCATTTAGGTAATTCTTATTCTGTTTGATATTCATTAATATTTTAGTTCTCTATGAGAGTCTTGAAAGATTTTTTCCTTTAATGTTATAATCTTTAAAGTTATCAGAACTTGTACTTAAGAGCACTCGTCAGAGTTTTATAGTTGATTATAAAACCAACTTTTAAAGAGGACCACATCAAGACAACAATTTTCTGTGGATGACAGAAAAGTTTTAGGGAAGCCACAGTCAAAGACACACTTAACAGGGAAATTTGTTACCTCTGTGGCACACAATAATTTAACATAACAATTATAGTTATTACTGGTGACATATACTGAGGCATATCAGAATTATAGGAATCTTATGTAATTATGTATACACATACTAATAACAAATTTATATGCAAATAAACCAAAGAAAATTAAACACCATTTTATATTTTACGTCTCCTGTATGATTTTAATACATTAAATAAGTCAAATATGTCTTTTTTGGACTTCAGGGGACCTAATTTTTTTTTCTTGTTTTTAACTTGTTTGATTTTGGAAGGTTGGTTAAATATCAAAGATTTAAAACACTGGAGATTACAAAATAGGATTCTAGGTTACCATAAGTCATTTATTTAGCCAAAGTGATAACTCAAAAATTTTAAAAACGAAAAAGAAAACCTTTATTCTGATGAAGAGGAGACTTGGCTTTCTAAACAACAAGTCCCAGTGAATATAGTTTGAGGCCAGTTTTCTCTCCTCTTCTCTCTTCCCTCCCCTCCCCTTATTTTTGTAGTTTACTTAAAAGGCAAACAAAAATCTTTCAGTGTCTCTCGATATTATGTAAAACTCTTTTTCAAAAGAAAAAAACAAATTTCATGGATGTATTAATGCATCTTTAATGCTAAAGCTAGTTTTTGATAAAATTTTATAAATTTATCCAGTTTTAATTAGTTTGACTGTAAGATTTGTATAAGCCTTTTATAATCCTTTATATTTTTTTATTGCAGAACAATGTTCTCAGAAAACTCTGTTGTGCTTTTATTCCAATGTCCAATTTATGGGAGAACTGAGTAATGTCACTTTAACTTTAGTCAATACGTTCACACACAGAATCTTTTACAACTAATTTTTTATAAACTTTCCACAACTTGTTCAAACCTTTAGATTTTGCCTATCCAGCTTATAATAATCCTTTAAGCCTCTAAACTGAGGCAAGAAATCCACATTCCCAGATCTTTTTATAATTTTTTTTTTGAGACGGAGTCTCGCTCTGTCGCCCAGGCTGGAGTGCAGTGGCGCGATCTCGGCTCACTGCAAGCTCCGCCTCCTGGGTTCATGCCATTCTCCTGCCTCAGCCTCTCCGAGTAGCTGGGACTACAGGCGCCCGCCACCACGCCGGGCTAATTTTTTTGTATTTTTAGTAGAGATGGGGTTTCACCGTGGTCTCGATCTCCTGACCTTGTGATCTGCCTGCCTCGGCCTCCCAAAGTGCTGGGATTACAAGCGTCAGCCACCGCGCCCAGCTTTTTATAATTTTTTGTACCAAAAGTACATTCTACTTTCCTTACACACCTTGTGTGTAGAACTCTTTATCCAGTAGTCTCAAATACATGTTACACTGTTAACTCTTAGTAACTTTATTTTTGTTAAAAAACCTGGTTAGTAAGTGATAATTATATACCAGGTATGGATGTGGGACACCAGAAGGTCTGACTCTTTCCAGTATAATTAGGGGGCACAGTTAATTTCACATGTCCCAGGCAAGTTGTACAGTAAGAGTCATAGTGGCATTTTATGAAGTATTTTATGAAGCATTTAGGAGGCCTAACAACCTTTGAATTGTATAACATTTCTTGTATAAATTCCCTTTCACGAATATTTTTACAACCTAAAACACAGACCGTCTATGACATGTTTGGACTTTCTGTCTGGCCCTGAACATCTCTATTTTTAAATAGCCAGTTAATTTACTTTAGGACAAGAATTTACCAGACAAGATCTTTTCTTATATAAAACCTCTTTTCTTTATAACCCTTTTTTTTTTTTTGTATATTTAGGGGGCATGGTTAATTCTACATTTCTCAGGCCTTATCTAGAATTTAATGGTTTCAAGGTAGATAAACAATTTTCAAAAGTCAAAGAAGCAGTTTATGACCTTAAAGCATTTAGGAAACTTAATATCTGACCTAATTTAGACCAAATGTCTAAATTTTGAAGACATTTATATTTTACCGATAACCTCTAAAACTGTATTTCTGAAAGATTGTTAAAGTCACGTCAACTAAAAGGCATTAGTTTTAATTTTCCTGACAAAATATTTAAGTGTTTATTTCTTTAAGCCAATTAATTAGAGCTCGTTTATATAAACAATACATACACGACACATATAAATACAGACAGAAGATCCAGTAGTTGTAAGATTTTGTTCACTTGCCAATTCTTTAAAGTTTCTTAATTGGATTACTGGTTTCAGGGTGGAGCCCTTCAAGAGACAGGGTCAGGAGAGCCTGTAGTCTTTAGGGGATAATAAGTAGGCACAGCTGGAAGGGAGAAAACAAATCCCCAAAGTTAAGGGTCCCATTTTTATATTGTATCCCGGATCCTAAAAAAGAGGGAAATGCCATTACACACCAAGGCTAAAACTTCTCCCATAATGTAAAGAAATTGCTGATGCTCCCAAAAGTCACAGGAAAAAAAATGTTAGGTAACATAATGTCAAACCAACCAAAGCCTTAGTTAGGTTTTGAGAGAAATTTATCTGCTTCCAACTTCCAGGGTTCCATGAGGAAAACAGAGGGTTTTTTTGTTTGTATTTTGTTTTTTCCATAATGGAAGTTGTTAGAAATTATCTTAGGTTTTCTCATGTGGGCATCAAGGATAGCAAGAGGGCAAAATGGAGAAATAATTCAGTTGACTGAGAAGAAAAACAAACAAATAAAAATTTTTTCTTAAAAACAACCAAGATCTGAGAAAAAAAAAATAAAGCCCTTTAAAAAAATATAGAGAGAGAGTGCTTGGATATCTGTTTTTAATTAAGCTTATTTTAACCATAGAGATCTTTTAATTTTTTTTTAAGTTTCTTATTATCAGACTGTAGTCAGGACAGACAATATTTCTGGCTTCTGAACTTTACCACAGGTAACCTCTTATGTGAAATTAGTAAGTTTCAAATCTCACTCTGTTGCCCAGGCTGGACATCACTGACTCACTCACTGCAACAATTCTCCTGCCTCAGCCTCCCAAGTAGCTGGGATTACAGGCACAAGCCACCACGCCTGGCTAATTTTTGTATTTTTAGTAGAGACGGGGTTTCACCATGTTGGTCAGGCTGGTCTTGAGATCCTCCCGCCTCAGCCTCCCAAAGTGCTGGGATTACAGGCGTGAGCCACTGTGCCTGGCCGAAATTAGTAAGTTTTAAATATTAGGTTATTACCTAACCGGGGACACATAAGGTCTCCCAAAGAGATAGTAAGCAGTTTCTTTTCTTTTCTTTTTTTTTTTTTTTTAAAGAAGTTTGAGAATCTTCCCAAAGGTAATTCAGAGAAAGGAAAATTCAAGACAGGAAATCAAAAGCTATCCATGGTGGGAAAATAATCAATAAATGGCAAAAAGTTACACAAATGAGAAACCAGAAAGGAGTCATTCTCTAAGCCAAGATTTGAATCTGAGCACTGTCAGTAGACAAAGCTTTGGCTACTGAGCTACAGAATTGAGTGGGTTTCATTGTTCACTCCAGAAGGAGTCTAGAGGAGTCCATTTCAAGCTTGCAAAGCCTCTTAACTGTTCAAGATGATTTTTAGGGCTAACTATGACATGAACCCCCAAATTCCAGTCCCCTGGATGGCAGAGACTAAGGTATCCCCACATGGTCACAAGGTTAAGCTCTCTAGGACATAAAACAAAGAGAAACTTCATCTGGTTTTGGTTTCAGGGACCCTCAGTAAAGTTTGTAACTGACCAGCCTGCCAGGCTGGCTTGAAAAGCAGGCTTATAGGGGTTCTACGCTCACATTTTATCTTGTGATAACCCTCTCTGCATTATAGAACAATACAGAAAGGCAAATTCTTAGCACAAAGTATACCAGGTTTGTTATACCCCAAGACTAGTCTCACAAATCCTTTTTTTCTATTAATCAAACCTTTTCAGAGGAGACAAACAGTGATGTTTACCATTTGCACTCAAATACACACACATACACATGCAGAGAGAGAGAGAAGGTTACCAGAAACTTGGCTGGTAAGACATTCTTACCCTTTTTGCCAGTACACTAGGTTTCCAGGTTCCCTCTCTCTGCAGCTTCCAGAAGAACAAAGCAGCTTTTGATTACCTTGTTCCCTGCGTCTCAGCTCTGGGGATCGAGCCACTTTACCAAAAAAAAAAAAAAAAAAGGAAAAAAATTCACCCTTATGGAACCTTAGGCAAAAGATTCTTAATTTTGCAAGATGCTACCCAGCAGGCTATGGAGAATGGAATTAACATTTTCCATCCCAGTAAAAGACATGTAACAAAATACACTAACAAAATATACATAATAAATACATTAAAATAAATACACGAAGTACACAAAACAGGCAAAATACACAAAACAGACACTATTCACCTCATTCGGCACCCAATATCGACCTGGCCAGGCTCAAACTTTCTCCTGTTGGTCCTTGTCTGCAGTTCTCTCACAGGGAGGAGAGATAACCTCCAGCCAGGGACCCAGTGACGTCTTTAGGCAACACAGAAGAACAGACAGCCTTCCTGAGTTAGGCCTGCTGGACGCCCATCAGCAATTCCTCTCACATATAAACACACATACACACAGAGTAAGATGAACAGAAGACCCTCACGACACAGATTCTAGACCCAGTCTCAAACCAAGAGTATTCCTTCAAACAAGTATCCTATTCTCTGTCCAATTAGACACCCCATAATAGGGCTACAGACAGACACCCTGAGAGGCTACCAAGAGACAGCAGCACCTCCAGAGACGCCAACAAATCAGGAGAAGGAAGAGGCTGTTGGCAGCGCCCAGGATACTCAACAAATCAGACACTCCACCATGCGACTACAGACAGACACCTGCAATGGGGCTACAGAGTAATAGGGCTACAGTTATGGGATGTTTCCCCAGAATTATTTTTCCATTACAGTGAAATCCATGTTCATTGGGTCAGCAGTGCTCTGCTGGTAGAGGCTGGTTCCAGACTCAGCCCCCAGTTCAAGAGAACTAGGCACCTGCTGGGGCTGGCCTCCGGATCCATTGCCAGAGGGGGGCTACCAAACCATGGGCAGCCACGGGCAATCCCAAATGAGCCCCCAAAATTGTAACTGCCAAATGGGCTCACCTTGCCCACTGCCCAGAACCGATTTATCAAGATAAGAGAATTGTAACGGAGAAAGTAATTCACGCCGAGCCTGCTGTGCAGGAGACCAGAGTTTTATTGACATGCAAATCAGTCTCCCTGGGCATTCCAGGATCAGAGTTTTTAAAGATAATTTGGTGGGTAGGAGCTTAGGAAGTGGGGAGTGCTGATTGGTCAGGTTGCAGGTGGAATCACAAGAGGTCGAAGTGAGGTTTCCTTACTGTCTTCTGTTCCTGGGTGCGATGGCAGAGCTGGTTCAGATTACAGGACTGGGTGATGTTAGTTGATCCATCCAGTGTAGGGTCCACAAAATATCTCAAGCAGTGATCTTAGGTTTTACAATAATGATGTTATCCCCAAGAACAATTTGGGGAGGTTCAGACTCTTGGAGCCAGAGGTTACATGACCCCTAAACCATAATTTCTAATCCTTTTTTTTTTTTGAGACGGAGTCTCACTCTGTCGCACAGGCTGGAGTGCAGTGGCGCAATCTCGGCTCACTGCAAGCTCCACCTCCCGGGTTCACGCCATTCTCCTGCCTCAGCCTCTCCGAGTAGCTGGGACTACAGGCGCCTGCCACCACGCCCGGCTAATTTTTTGTATTTTTAGTAGAGACGGGGTTTCACCGTGGTCTCGATCTCCTGACCTCATGATCCGCCCGCCTCGGCCTCCCAAAGTGCTGGGATTACAAGCGTAAGCCACCGCGCCCGGCCCATAATTTCTAATCTTGTAACTAATTTGTTAGTCCTACGAAGACAGACTGGTCCCCAGATAAAAAGGTGGTCTTTTCAGGGAAGGGCCGTTATCTATTTTGTTTCAGAGTCAAGCCATGAACTGAATTCCTTGCCAAAGTTAGTTTGGCCTATACCCAAGAATGAACAGGGACAGCTTAATGGTTACAAACAAGATGGAGTCAGTTAGGTCTGATCTCTTTCACTGTCATTATTTCCTTAGTTATACTTTTTGCAAAGGCTCTTTCAAGTGTGTCACAGGAGACCTACTGCCTGTTGCATCAGCCTCCTGTGTGGAACCTTGACTGGGGGCAGCAGAACCCCCCAGATAGGTGGATATCCCAGCATGGGGGAATGAGTGCCCCATGTCCATGGGGACCTCCAGGGTTCCCCGAGCCACCAGGACCTGAGTAGGGGTGCCTGGGTGGGGGCCAGGCAGCAGGGATTGGGGCAGGTTTGTAGAGTTCTGATGGTCCTGGGAGGGCTCAGGGAGCAGCCAAATGCCTTCCCTGGTGACAGGAGTGAGCCCCTTCCTCTAATCAGAGGGACAAAGTCATACAGGCCAAGATAGCAGCCGTGTGTGAGAGTGGCTGGGATTTTTTCAGGGCACCTCCCCAGGGGTCTGTGGGGAGGAACTTCCCAAAGGACCATGGGGCATCAAAGGTGTGGCTCATCTAATTCAGATGGAGAAGCAAGGCTGAGGTTCAAGTTCAAAGAAGGACAGCCAGACACGTGAAAGTCCTTGATATTTACAACGGCTATTTCTTCTAGCCCTGATTCAAACTCCTTTTTGCCTATTATCAAAAGAAAGAACAAACTTGCATAATTTAAACATATTTAAAAATAGGTTCCCTTTTGACTGATCATGTTTTCTCATCCGTAAAGCAGTAAATGGGGACAGATGTTCCTCATGGCCCTGATTTTCTGTATGGAATTTTTTGTGGGTATGTTTTTTAGGGTCTTACTGTCACCCAGGCTGGAGATCAGTGGCATAATCATGCCTCACTGTAGCCTCGACCTCCTGGTTCAAGTGATCCTCCTGCCTCAGCCTCCTGTGTAGGTGGGACCACAGGTGTGCAACATCACGCCCGGCTAGTTTTTTATTTTTATTTTTGTAGAGATGGGGTTTCCCTATGCTGCCCATACTGGTCTCAAACTCTTGGGCTCAAGTGATCTTCCTGCCTTGGCCTCCCAAAGTACTGTGATTACAGGCTTGAGCTACGGCACCTGGCCCTGTGTGGGGAACTTTTTAATAAATATGCTCTAATACAGTCCTTCTCCGAGTACATCACCTGGAAACTTAGAAAGGTAAATTCTCAAAATTCCCCCTGCCAACTTACAGAGTCAGAAATTCTGTGATTTAACAAGCCCTCCAGGGCATTCTAGTGTATTCTGAAGTTTTATAGCCACTGCTTTAATAGAAACGAAAAGTTTGAGTCACAGAATGTGTGGAATAGGGCCTCACCACTTTACTACTAGGCAGATAACAAAGAGTAAATAATATTTCAAAAAAAATCACAGAATATTGGAAAGAATACATTAGACACATTAGCTTCAGTACCAGAATAAGTAAGTTTTCACAATTTATAAATATGTGATATTTTCCATTTAAGTCAATAATAATTATTTTTAATTACATTTTATTTTGTAGAGACAGACTCTCACTATGTTGCTCAGGCTGGTGTCAAACTCCTGGGCTCCAGCGATGCTCCTGCCTTGGCCACCGAAAGTGCTGGGATTACAGGTGAGAGCCACTGTGTTTGACCAAACATTTTTTTTTTTTAAAGAACCAGCAGCACGGTTAACCAGACATCCCTTTCTGATTAAATGTGCAATACACAAAAAGCTTTCATAGCCGTATAATAATTTGCTTATAATACTCTATGCAAATTATTTTTCAAAGTTATGTCATAGAGTTTTTTTAGGGGGATAACTCATGATAACCAAATGAATTTAGACTTAAGTACACGGATTCTATAGTTAGTCACAACGTTGTGAGAGTAAACGTTTTTTTTTTAAAGGCAAGTAGATAATTTGCAGTTGTGTACAGATGTGCTCCCAGGCTAATTTTCTTTTTTTTCTTTTCTTTTTTTGAAACAGAGTCTCACTCTGTCACTCAGGCTGAAGTGCAATGGCGAGAGCTTGGCTCAACTGCAACCTCTGCCTCCCAGGTTCAAGCAATTCTCCTGCCCCAGCCTCCCGAGTAGCTGGATTTACAGGCGCATGCCACCATGCCCGGCTAATTTTTTTGTATGTTTAGTAGACACGGGTTTCGCTATGTTGGCCAGGCTGGTCTTGAACTCCTCATCTCAAGTGATCTGCCCACCTCAGCCTCCCAAAGTGCTGGGATTACAGGTGTGAGCCCCTGCGCCTGGCCGGAAACAACGATATTTTAAAAGATGTAGAAGATTCAAGTGGTACCAACAATGCTTACTTTTTCCAGAAAAACATATGTGGGATTTGAGCTTTGGAAGGTGGCTCTGGTGTGTTGTAGGTGGTGGGCACCTCCAGCTCCCCCTGCAAACTCCCGTTTCCAGATGGGCCTCACTTCCTGCTGCTCCCTGTGGGAAACTCCTCCCGTTTTATTGTCAGTCAGTTTCCTAATTTTTTTTTTTTTTTTTTTTTTAGTCTTCCTCTGTCACCCAGGCTGGAGTGCAGTGGTGTGATCTCGGGTCACTGCAACCTCTCCCTCCCGGGTTCAAGCGATTCTCCTGCCTCAGCTTCCCGAGTAGCTGGGATTACAGGCATGTGCCATTACGCCCAGCTGATTTTTGTATTTCTAGTAGAGATGGGGTTTCACCATGTTGGCCAGGCTGGCCTTGAACTCCTGACCTCAGGTGATGCGTCCACCTTGGCCTCCCAAAGGGCTGAAATTACAGGTGTGAGCCACCTCACACGGCCAGTTCCCTATTTTTATCAGTGCACTTTACCATTTATCTACTCAATTCCTCACCCGTATGCAAGGCTGCCCTTTTCTGAAGGGTGCTCATGGTGGATCCATTGAAAACTCCACTGATTGTGTTCCCCTAGGGCCTCTTTAAGATGGAAGGATTCAGGTGGGGCATGGTGGCTCACACCTGTAATCTCAGCACTTTGGGAGGCCGAGGTGGGCGGATCACCTGAGGTCAGGAGTTCAAGACCAGCCTGGCCAACATGACAAAACCCCATCTCTACTGAAAATACAAAAATTAGCTGGGGTGGTGGCTTGTGCCTGCAATCCCAGCTACTCAGGAGGCTGAGGGAGGAGAATCACTTGAACTCAGGAGGCAGAGGTTGCAGTGAGCTGAGATCGTGCCGCTACACACCATCCTGGGTGACAGAGTGAGACTGTCTCAAAAAAAAAAAAAAGCCAGGTGCAGTGACTCACCCCTGTAATCCTAGCACTTTGGAGGCCGAGGCAGGTGGATTGCCTGAGCTCAGGAGTTTGAGACCAGCCTGGCCAACATGGTGAAACCCCGTCTCTACTAAAATACAAAAAAATTAGCTGGGCGTGGCAGCATGTACCTGTAGTCCCAGCTACTCAGGAGGCTCAGGAAGGAGAATTGCTAGAACCTGGGAGGCGGAGGTTACACTGAGCCAAGATTGCACCACTGTACTCCAGCCTGGGCGACAGAGTGAGACTCTATCTGAAAAAAAAAAAAAAAAAAAAAAAAAGATTCTACAGTGAGCACAAAGGTGAAAGTCACCTTGAATGCTTTTACCAATTGAGTGTGGATGAACTAATTCAGAGCATTGCAGGCCCCTGCTGCAGGAAACACAAAGCTCCCAAAATGCTCAGGCTATTGGGAGGCAACTGCCTTGTCAGGGTGGCCAATGGTTTCCCCACTGCCAAATCGGACAGTAAACTCCAGTCGTTGTCTGACTGGAGGCCTGCGGATCACTGCCTCCTCTGTGACGCTCTTTACCCCCAACCCAGGGATCCAAGACGCTCTACTCTAGCATCATTTCCTCTGCCTTATTCATCACTCAGACTCCTTCCTTTGTTCCTTCTCTTCTCCCTCCTCCGAGTGCTGCAGAGCCCGGGTTTCCATCCTCAGACCTCTGCCCTGCCTGCTCTCTGTCCCAAGGCAGCACTGCCAGCATCCGCAAATAAAAATCCAGCCCTCCTATTCATAGTGACATCGAATTTCAGATCAACGACAAAGAGTTTCATGGCATAAGTATGTCCCAAATATTGCATGGCCCCAAATATTTACTTAGTTAATAAGTAAAAATTGCACAAGACATACTTATGCTAAAGAGTATTCACTATTTGTCTGAGTCCAAATGTCTCTGGGCATGCTGGGTTTCATCGGCCAAGCCTACGATGATTTCAGTTTCGTGGTGATACAATCTACCGCGACTCCTCCAAAAATGTTTATCTCTAGCCTAGATCTCTCTCCTGAACTGCAGACTCCTGCTGCCTCCAGCCCATCGCCACTTGGGTAATGAATAGGTGTCTCAACCTGAATGTGTCAAAAACAACACTCATTGTTCCCCCAATTCCTTGCCGTTCTCACAGGTAGTCTCGTCCCCCCAGCTGCTCACCCACAAGCCTTGCACTCAGCCTTGACTCTGTTCTTCTCACACCCCATATCCAATCTGCCAGGAGGTCCTTGGTCCTCCCGGGCTACACCAATAGTGCCTCCTGCTGGTCACTGCAGCCACCTCCCATTCCTTTCCCTGCGTTGTCCTGTGCCTCACATGGTTTTTTTCTCAACATGCCAGCCAGAATGACTCTTTTAAAACATTTATCATGCCATGTCACTTTTCAGCCCATTGCCCTGCAGGAGGTCCCCATGTTACTCGGTGTAAAAGCCCAAGGTCCTTGCCCCATCCTGCAAAGCCCCCGTGACTCTGTGGTCTCTGGAACCCTAACTCTTCCACTCTTCCTCTAGACCACTCCCTCTCCCGCAGCCTCCTGGGTGCTCCCACCAGCTCCTGCTGCGGAGCTGTGGCCCCGGCTCCTTCCTTCCTCCCGGAATGCTCTTGGCTCAGGTGTGCATCCTGGAGATAGCTCCTGCCTGCCCCTAAATCGCTGCTCAGACCTCACCTCAGTGAGGCTGGCGCTGACCTCGTCACTGACCTATTCACATTCCGAACTGCTCACCTGCCAGGACTCTGAAACTCCTTCCCAACTCTTCTTTTTCATTCTTCCATAAATATCAATGTCTAACTTACCAGGCAATTTCTTCATTATAATTGTCCTTTGTTTTCAGTCTCTGCTCACTAGAAAGGAAAGCTCCACAATGCCCAGAATCTTTGTTTGTTTCCCTGAAGAATGCCAGGCTCCCAGAAGAGGGCCTGCCTCCCAGCAGGCACATGCGTGTGGAATGAATGAATGAATGAATGAATGAGCTTGTGCAAACTAAGCTGCTTGCAGGAAACACCTGCTCCTTCCTGGGCACTGGGTGAAATAGTCTGTAGAAGTTAACCTTTGACTCTTCTCCCCACCAGCCTCCTCCGTCCCTCACAGTTAAATGCAGGTGGAAGAGGGGTTGCCCTGTATCTCCAGCTAGGTGGACTCCCCAGGAAAGAGTGACATCTCACCACTGAGCCACCTCAGGCTTTTCCAGAGACAAGCCTTCTCTAGGCCAGTCATCAGTGTCACAGCTATTTGTTCTTGGGATTTGTGGCTCTATATTCACATGTAAGAGGCCAAGGCACCCACGGGGAGCCACAGGCACCAACAGAATACACTGAAATCAATCTTGCTGCGACTGGGGCTACAAGCATGGTTACTTGGCTCACCACAGGTATTTGCTTTCTTTCTTTCTTATTTATTTATTTATTTTAAGACAGGGTCTTGCTCTTTCCCCCAGGCTGGAGTGCAGTGCTGTGATCTCGGCTCACTGGAACCTCCACCTCCCAGCTTCAAGCAGTTGCCCTGCCTCAGCCTCCCGAGTAGCTGGAACTACAGGTGCACATCACCGTGCCCCGGTAATTTTTTTTGTATTTTTAGTGGAGATGGTGTTTTCCCAAGTTAGCCAGGCTGGTCTCGAACTCCTGACCTCAAGTGATCCACCCACCTCAGACTCCCAAAGTGCTGAGATTACAGGCATGAGCCCCTGTGCCTGACCGTCACAGGTATTTTCTTAAGTTGTCAGTTTTCATTCTGGAGGATCCCTTGGAATGTCATGTGTTTGGGGATGAAATAAGAGAGGAAATTATCAATATTGCCTGCTAAAATGACTTGTGCATCTGGACAAAAAAGAAAAGGCAAAGGAGACAAACCCCTGAATCTACTTAGTGAGAAGGTGGAGCAGGGAAGGGAACTTGGTGCCCGAGGCAACAGGCTTTAACAGTCTAACTTCCCCGGTGTTAGGTCCAGCTCTACTTACCCTTGTAGGAATTCTCAGCCTCTTTGAGAACTTCTTAGGGTTAGGGCCTAACTGCCCTGGAGTTAGGTCCAGTTCTGCTTCCCCTTGAAGGAAGTTCTCAGCCTCTCTGAGCCTCAGTTTCCTCTTCCATAAATCAGTGATGCTATATCAAAGCATAGCTTTGTGAAACACAAAAACAAATGAAATACGTATGCAATATACTTGGCATATGTTTCTGTTTGTTCTTCCCGGAACAGGGTGAGTATACAATAAACTACAGACACTCTCATTCTTTGGGATTTAATTCTTTGGGATTTAAGCCAACTGCTGGGTTTTTGTGTTGTTTTTCAGCTTTATTGAGGCATAATTGACAAATAAAAATTTGATATATGAATACATTTTAAAAT
The DNA here is from genome assembly GCF_009828535.3 of Hylobates moloch. Classification (NCBI taxonomy): domain Eukaryota; kingdom Metazoa; phylum Chordata; class Mammalia; order Primates; family Hylobatidae; genus Hylobates; species Hylobates moloch. Next base: position 169,140,490 of record NW_026652277.1, on the reverse strand, counting down.
GCTTACCACAACCAAGTTAATTAATATATCCATCACCTCACATAATTCCTATTTTTGTGGTGAGAATGCTTCAGATCTACTGTCAGCAAATTTCGAGTATAGAATGCATTATTAACTGTAGTCACCATGCCGTACATTAGGTCTGCGGAACTTATTCATTTCTTAACTAAGTTTATGCACTTAGACAAACATCTTCCCATTTCCTAGATGCTGGGTTCTAAGAAAACAATATAACAATTGTCCCAAGAAAGAAAGAAATTCAGGCCAGGTGTGGTGGCTCATGCCTCTAATTCTAGCACTTTGGGAGGCAGAGGTGGGGGGATCGATTGAGCACAGGAGTTTGAGACCAGCCTGGGCAAAATAGCAAGATCTTATCTCTACAAAATAACAACAACAACAAAACACTAGAAAAATTAGCCAGGTGTGGTTAGCCGGGCGTGGTGGCGTGTGCCTGTCGTCCCAACTCCTCGGGAGGCTGAGGTGGCAGGATCGCTTGAACTCAGGAGTTGGAGACTGCAGTGAGCTTTCATCTAAAAAAAAAAGAAAAAGAAAGAAAGAAATTCATTTTCCTTAGAGGTTTACTTTTGCCTTAATGAATGTTACTCAATGTTGTGAATGTTTAGAAATCAAATAGGAATTTCTGTATGAAACCTCTGCTCATGCAAGATACTTGACTGTTTCCACAAAGATACTACAAGATCAGGCTGCACTCAAAGCAATACTCCAGCCAGTGTTCTTTTTAGCCAAGTTACATTCATATAGGATGTGACCTCTTTCTAGAATCAAACTGAATTATGAATTATGTAAGTAGTTCTTGGCAATATTTATCAAGCTGGTCTTCAGAGGGTTAGTATCAAGTAGCAGAGGCATGATAAAATATATTTTTACTGTTAAAAAGAATGCTAAATTATATGACATGTTGTTATAATAAGGAAAGGTGTCAAAACAGACCCAAGTAAAAAAAAAAAACCCAGAATAATGGTAAAGGTTGTCTCAACAAATGGAAACTGTTATAGTGTATGCCAATCATATCACATAGGCCAGGCTTGCCTATGATAGTGTTTCTGAAGCCCTTTTCAGAAACCAAAGCTAGAATCAACTTCATTCCTGGGTAACCTGAATAAAGAGAAATCGATTTTAAAATTAGTATAGGACTGGGAGAGACTAAAATCTGTTGTTTTGGAGGGAGATCTAGAGTTTTATCTTGGACAACAGATGGAGAAGTTGGAGTGAATAATTTTTCTTTTTAGCTTTTTAATTGAAATCACATGAATACAAAAAAGGGCACAGACCATAAGTGTACACGTATCAATGAATTTCCCCAAAGCTCATACAGCCATGTGATGACGACCCCAAACAAGAAGCAGAATATTACCAGCACCTCCGAAGTCCCCTTCCTACCCCTCCCACTCCCCACCCCACCTGCATCTCCAAAGGTAACCACAAAGATTTGTAACATTATCTTGACACACAGAAGTTTTAAACTTCTCTTGGAATCGTAGAGTGATAATTTTGGGGTCCAAATTATATTTGTGATATTTTTTCATGTTGTTGCATTTAGCTGAGTTCTATTCATTTTCATTGCTGAGTAGTATCTTACAGCATAAGCATACCACAATTTATTTACTTGCTGTAGTTTTTATGAATATCAGTTTTTTTGCAATTGTTTGCACTCTGTCGCCCAGGCTGGAGTGCAGTGGCACGATCTCAGCTTACCACAACCTCTGCTTCCTGGTTTCAAGCGATTCTCCTGCGTCAGCCTCCCGAGTAGCTGGGATTATAGGCGTGCGCCACGATGCCTGGCTAATTTTTTTGTATTTTTAGTAGAGATGGGTTTTTGCCATGTTGGCCAGGCTGGTCTTGAACTCCTGACCTCAAGTCATCTGCCCGCTTTGGCCTCCCAAAGTACTGGAATGACAGGCGTCAGCCATAGAGCCCGGCCCAGTGCTGTTTATAATGGTGTGTGCTTAAATGTGGAAGTGACAGGTCACAGGTATGCCTATCTTCAACTTTAGGAGAACCCATTGCATGACTTTCCTGTTATCAGTTGCATTCCTTTTCTTTGCTCCAGAAATGTGAACTCCAGTTGCTTCATATTCCTGCCACAGCTGGTGTATTTCATCTTCTGTATTTGAATCATTCTGATGGATGTGTTCAAGTGAGATTGACCATCTTTTCTAATGTTTGCTGGTGGCTGGGTGCTGTGGCTCGCGCCTGTCATCCCAGCACTTTGGGAGGCCAAGGTGGGTGGATCACTTGAGGTCAGGAGTTCACAACCAGCCTGGCCAACATGGTGAAACCCTGTCTCTACTCAAAATATAAAAATTAGCCACACATGTTGCCAAGGGCCTGTAATCCCAGCTACTTGGGAGGCTGAGGCAGGAGAATTGCTTGACGCTAGGAGGTGGAGGTTGCAGTGAGCCGAGATCACACCACTGCACTCTAGCTTGGGTGACAGAGTGAGACTCCGTCTCCAATAAATAAATAAATAAATAAATAAATAAATAAATAAATAAATAAATAATAAGAATAGGTTTTACACAAGAATAAATGTAAATGATAAGATAGATAAATACTTTGAAAGACCTTAAACTTCACATGTAAGGTACCAAAAATTAAAACTGATATTCATAAAAATTATAAAATTTTCAAAACATTTTTAAGGCATTAGCAAAGTGGTGACGAGTATTGGTACATTCAGTAGTGCATGTAGTTAGTCACAAAACCCTCTTCTTCTGGGACTTCATCTTAGAAATTTAGCCAAAAGAAGAAAAATGTGTGTGTTGTCATGGTGGTATACTATAGAGGTAAAGAATATGATCTCCTCAGTTAGGCACACTTGACTTGAAATCCTGCCTCTGATATTTACTAGCTAACCTGGAGGAAGTGACTAAACAAAGTTAAGCTTCAGGTCCTCATTTATAAAATAGAAAAAAATATATCTGACACAAAGTGCTTAGTGCCCATTACATAGAAGCCAGTGCCATTGAAGAATGAGCCACAGTAGGTGAAGGCTGGTCGCCCACAATATCCCACAGGAGGGCAATTAAGAAAAATACTACATGCTAAGTAGGTAGAATACTTGAAAAACATCGAGAAGATAATTAGGACAATTCTGATAAGTTATTGTGTTTAGGTTGTGCTAGGTAAAAATATGGTAACAATTTTCTGTATCCACTATGGTTATAGCTAAATAAAATATGCATGCATATAAACAAAGACTAGAAAAGAATGTGTTAAAGAAAAAGGAGAAAGATGATTTTATGGAGACTTAAAACTTTTTCTTAAATGTATGTATAATGTATAAAAACCGAGAATAAAAGTGATGTCTAAAAGAAACTCATTTGAGTTATAGGAGTGGAAACAGAATGTCCCAACTGCCCGTGGTAAAACGTGACACAGCTGGGTGCAGTGGCTCACACCTGTAATCCCAGCAATTTGGGAGTCCAAGGCAGCAGGATCACTTGAGCCCAGGAGTTCGATACATGACTGGGCAATATGGTGAGACCTTGTCTCCACAAAAAAAATTTAAAAATTAGCCAAGCATGTTGGCTCACATTTGCAGTCCCAGCTAGTCAGGAGGCTGAGGAGGGACGATTGCTTGAGCTGAGGAAATTAAGGCTGCAGTGAACCATGATTGTGCCACTGCACTCCAGCCTGGGCAGCAGAGAAAGGCCTTGTTTCACCAAAAAAAAAAAAAAAAAAAGATGCAAGCGATAATGTTCACTCATTCAGTCAGCATTTATTGGACTCTATTGTTCCAGATCTTTGAAAACAAGTATCTTGCCCTCACAAACTAGTAGGGAATAAACATATAAGAACAATCAATTCAATTCTATTGTGTGAAATGCATTAATAGAGATTAATACAAGGCAACCCTATCTCTGACAGGAGTTGGGCTGATGGCTTCCTGGAGGGGATGGTAAGCTAGTCTTAAAGGCTATGGGAGGTTAGCTAATTGATGAGGGGTGAGGTAAGGGTGGTCCTTGGAAAAGTATGTGCTGTGATGTGAAGAACATTCCCACCAAAATTCATGTTGACATTTAACTGGCAATGTAACAGAACTGGAAGGTGGGACCTTGAAGAGGTGATTAGGTCATGAGGGCTATGGTCTCACAAATGGATTAATGCTGTTTTGGGGGAGTGGGTTTGCTATCATGGGAGTGGGATACTGATAAAAGGGTAAGTTTGGTCCTCATTTTCTCTCTGTCTCTCGTGCATGCTTCCTCACAATGTGATGCCGTCTGCCACGGGTTTACTCTCCCAGATGCAATGCAATACTGTTGGACTTCGCAGTCTCTAGAACTGTGAGCCAAGTAAACTCCTGTTCTTTATAAATGATCCAGTCTGTAGTAACTGGTTATAGCAGTGAAAAACAGACTCAGACAGTATGGAAAGAGATAAGAGATGAAACTAGAGAGAGAGAGAGAGAGAGCCAGATCATGAAACGTCTTGCATGTCACTCTAAAGAATTTGACTTTTCTCCTGAAATAAAAAGTAGAAGAAGAGGTTTCTTTGAAGTCATTCGAGAGTAGAGGGGCCCTGTACTAACCCAGGAGCAGTGGTGGTGAGAGGAGAGGACTGTGGAGAAATATCTTTGAGAAGAGAATTAACAGGATGCTTCGGGGGCTGTGAGGGAAGAGAATTATTAGGATGCTTTAGGGGTTGGTGGGGGGGGAAAGAAGCAAGAGAACAGGGAAAAATAGAAGATAACTTCAAAGTCATCAGTTGCACCAAAGTGTGGAACTAGAAAGTTGGGAAATTGGACTCCAGAGAACTGGCCAAACTGGGGCCAAAAGATTTGTTTTTGGACTTGTTCAATTTGAGCTTCCTTTAGGACAGATAAAGAAGATATTTACCAGGTTGGATAACTGTCTGAGGTTTAGGAAAAAAATGCCAACTGGAAATATAGATCTGAAAGTTACCTGTATATTAATGGATGGGGTGAAGGGAGGAGGAAAGAGTGGTCGTTTTTTGAGGTTCTACATTATTTCTGGTGCTTCACACATTCTGTCTCATTTGAACATCACAACTAGACCAATGAATTTTGTGTATAAGGAAGGTGAGTCTCCAAAAGCTTAAGAATTAGGACTCTGGTTGCAAATGACAAAGCTAGCTTAATGGTAGCATTTCTAATAAGAATACAGGGGACTCTCGCGTACCCAAACTCAGAGAGGAGAGCAGCATGTTCTCATTTTTGTTTTGCACAACTCATTTTTGCAAAGGCTGTGGGTGAGAAGCAGACTGGAGGGGGCAAGAGCAGAGACACGGAGGCCAGCTGGGATCCTTTTCTTTTCTGCTGCCTCTCTTGCAAATCAATCTTGAAGCTAAGTTTCATTGAACTAGACATAGCTTTGGCTTTAAACCAAGATAAAATGAGCGATCATGGAGAAAAGATCTCCTATACCTTCTGCCAACTTTTGTCTGATAGTTGCCTAATTTCAGTGCTATTTTTTGGGTGTAAAACTGACTCTGTCTGTATAAACTCAAAACGCATGTACTACAGATGGACTTTTAATGACACTTCGTAGAATGATCATGAGTTTAAGTAGAAATTCTCTTTTTACTCTTTCATGTTAATAGAATTTTGTTTCGGCCTTGCCTTTGGATCTGAAATCCTAGGGAATACAGTGGAAAGAATTCTGTGGTGAGAATCATTAAACACTGAGTCTAGTTCAGTGCTGCGTCCTGTTACTTGTGTGACCCTGGACAGGCAAACCCAGCCTCCCTGGCTCTGATCCATCCTCTGTTAAACGAGGGATTTGGATTGACACAAGTACTTCTCAAACTTTAGTGAATCTTCTGGGGATGTTGTGAAAATGCAGTGTGTGATTCACCAGGCCTGGGGTGGGGCCTGAGACTCTGCATTTCCAACAAGCTCCTAGGCGATACTGGTGCTGCTGGCTCAGGGTCACACTCCAATTAGGCCACCCTCCAAGGTGCCATCATGCTGTAAGCTATAACAGCTACCAAATAAAGAAAAGCATTACGTCAACAATGGATAACAATAAATACTTATTTTAGAAAATAAATACAGCTTTTTCTTTTTTTGAAACAGGGTCTTACTTTGTCAGCCAGGCTGGAGTGCTGTGGCATGAACACAGCTCACTGCAGCCTCGAACTTCAGGGCTCAGGTGATCCTCCTGCCTCGGTCCCCCAAGTAGCTGGGACTACAGACATGCACCACCATGGTTGGCTAATTTTTGTGTTTTTTGTAAAGACAGGGTTTTGCCATGTTGCCCAGGCTGGTACAAATATAGCTTTAATTTTCTGTTTGTAAAAGTAACGCATGCTTATGAAAATTGTTCTAAAAATCACATACCATGCCACGACAGTAAAAATCATTCCAAGTTAAATACCACTTGAACTGATGTGCTCTACTGTCACTTGGCTATGAAGAATACAAGTGTCACTTGGCTATGAAGAATACAAGGTTTCAGTATTGGCATCGTATTACCTTGTCTTTGAAAATCAGGTTGTGAAACTGGTATCTTTTTCAATTTGTTGCCAATTAGTTATGCATTAATTGATTTGAATTCAGTTCCTTCTGTTGTGGTAGATTTGCTTCTGCATCGTGTGATTTCAAGTTGCTCGTTGCCTGAATTCAGGACAGGGTAGTGGATGGCTTTCTGGGGTCATCTCAGCCAGGCTGAATTGACCTGAAGATGTCAATAAGAGAAAAAAGCTAAGTAATTATCAAGAACAATTTTTAGCATAAAATTCAGTGTTAAGCTTCATTGAGAGCTAATCAATAGAACCGAAGGTTCTGTAAATACATCCATCTTATGGGAATAACTTAGGTCATAAGCATTGTTGGCAAAGGAGGAAATTTTTCTTCGTTCCTCTGCACTTTCCCCAATGATATTAATGTTACATCTCTTTGATTGTACTTGAAATGATTGTAATAATAACAAGAAAGCCTTAAGAGTTTGTTGGTCATAAAAACATATGACATTTTAAAAACTTGGTTGGGTTTTTATTGACATATATAACTATGAAATATGAGATTATAGACCCCAAATATCAAATTAACTTTAGCATTTACAATTTTCCTTTGTCTCCCCTAAGCAGCCACAATTTCCAATGTAGCACATAATCATAGTTGCAAATCTATATCTTCATATTTTATAACTTGAGAACATTTTTAAACTCAGTGTATAGGTTTGTGTGGATATTGTATCAATGTTCACAACACGAGGCAAATGGAAATAAAGCAAAAATATCGTTAATGTGTAGTAACATTGTGCTAACAGAATGGGCAATTTGTAACAATGCCATCAGTGACTCTACTATCTAGCACAACAGTTAATACATAGTGTGTAAGTTCACATTTCAGATAAGTGATAGCCATCATTTTAAGTACCAAAACTTAGGTTTAAAGAAGTTTCTGAGATATGCAGAATTCTACCTGTCACTGGGCTTTGAGAATATGTTACTCCTCAGGACTCACCGTGTCATAAGCATCACTGATTATTTTTTATGTCTGTTCTAAACTGCAGAAACAGTTTCAGAAACCCTGGGTTATTCGGTTTTTAGTCCTAATCTTAATACTGTGAAAGTCACACATGTTCATCCATTGTAGAAAGTTCTCCAAAGTGCAATCACATATAAAGAAGCAAATAAAAATCATCCTCAATCTCACTCTCCAGAAGTAATGATTATTAACAGTTTCATGATCTTTTAACACACTGCATTAAGTTTCCCAGAGCTGCCATCACAAATTACCACAAATTGTGTGCCTTAAAACAACAGAAATTTATTCTCTTACAGTTCACGGGGCCAGGAATCTAAAATTAAGGCATCAGCAGGGTTGGGTCCTTCTGGAGGCTCTCAGAGAGTCTGTTCCATGTGTCTCTCCTGGTTTCTGGTGTTTGCCAGCAATCTTTGATTCATAGACACATCATTCCCATCTCTGCCTCAGCCATCACATGGCCTTATCCTATGTGTGTGTCTTTCTGCATCTTCTCCTCTTTTTTTTTTTTTTTTTTTTTGAGACGGAGTCTCGCTCTGTCGCCCAGGCTGGAGTGCAGTGGCGCGATCTCGGCTCACTGCAAGCTCCGCCTCCCTGGCTCACGCCATTCTCCTGCCTCAGCCTCTCCGAGTAGCTGGGACTACAGGCGCCCGCCACCACGCCCGGCTAATTTTTTGTATTTTTAGTAGAGACGGGGTTTCACCGTGGTCTCGATCTATAAGGACACCAGGTATTGGGTCTATAGCCCATCCTAATGACTTCATCTCACCTGATTAAACATCTGCAAAGACTCTGTTTCTAAACAACTTCGTATTGTGAGGTTCTGGGTGAACATGAATTTGTGGGGGACACTTATTCAACCCACTACACACACTGTAATATATATTTATAGAATCATGAAAAGGGGACCATAATTGATATATAGCTTAGTTCCCTTTACACTTAGGACACCATGAATTTCCCTAGGTCTTTCAAAAATAGAATTTTAATTTTTTGTAGAGTGTTTCATCATATGAATATTACATCATTTCCATAGCTAACCTGCTACTTCAAACACTCAGATGGTTTCCAGACTTTACTATTATAAATGGCTCTGATGAATATACATGTTCCCAGATCTTTGAATTTATCTCTGCTTATGTCCTTGGTATAAATTATTCTGAGTTGAATTATTGGATTAAGGGGTATGAACATTTTAAAGGCTCATGAAAAATCTTGTTTAATTGAATTCCAGAGATTGTATCAATTTGCCATCACCAGCAGAAGAGAGAACCCATGGCATTGCATTCTCTGCACTGCACGTTCTAGCTTTTTGAGTGTTGGACAAGTGACTAGGCAAAGAAATAACATCCTTACTTCGTGATTTGTATTTTTATGTAAGGTTGCCTCTTTATTTACGGACCACTTATATATCTTTTTTAGGTTACCAGTTTATGATTTGTGTCTCCTTTCCAATTTGTTTCTACTCTCTCCAACTTCCAGTATTTATTTCTTACCATCTCACCGATGAGTATACTGTCCACCCCCACCCCTTTTAGAGTCCACTGTTAGCTAAGAAACTATGTAGCTGTATCCTCCCTCTCCTTTTCCCATTCTCGAACCACCTCTGAACCTTGTGCAAATGTCAATCATCGCCTCCATTGTGTCTTCACTGTTTACATTTCGCTTTCCCTTCTAAGACTTTGAGCACTTTTGGGCGATTTCCATGTCTTATCTGTGTTTTTGTGTCTTCAGCAGCTAACACGGATGCTCAATAAACATTCATTGAACTGAATTGTTACGTTGTGACCTGGAAATATTCACGATTCCTTGTATAGATGGAAATAGCTAAATAAGGGCATGTAAGGATAGACTCTAAATGGCACTCAATAATGTGTATAGGGCCAGGCGTGGTGGCTCCCCGCCTGTAATCACAGCACTTTGGGAGGTGGAGGCGGATCACCTGAGGTCAGGAGTTAGAGACCAGCCTGGCCAACATGGTGAAAACTCATCTCAACCAAAAACACAAAAAATCAGCTGGGTGTGGTAGTGTATGCCTGTAATCCCAGCTATTTGGGAGGCTGCAGCACGAGAATTGCTTGAGCATAGGAGGTGGAGGCTGCAGTGAGCCGAGATCGTATCATTGCACTCCAGCCTGGGCAACAGAGCAAGACTCTGTCTCAAAAAAAAAAAAAAAAGCATAGGATTTAATCCATGAATTTTGAATTTCTATGCTAAATTTTTAGAAATAGTAACTTTTTCTCCCATATTTCTCGGCTATATCTGAGATAATTGAGGCTGAACAACATTGTCTAGATAGCCAAAGTGTTAGCGATAATGAGCATAATAATAATTGTAATGTAATAATGGAGATCAGGATAAAAGTTACAATTGTCCAAATTTTAAATTTCCTTTCGTTTCCACTGAAATCACTGACTGTACTTACAATATTAGCAGGAATTTATGCAATTTGTAGGTTTTGAAATAAATTACCATTCAGAATTCAACCGTGAAAAACAGTGTAACTCTACTTGAAAAACACTTTGAAAAACTCAAGTTTCCACCAAACCTAGAAGCACATGGGTCGTAAAACATAGTTCGAAAAGTTATGAGAGATGATGACTACAAGGAACTTTTTATAAACATCTTTTATAAGCATTACTCTGTGGTCAAATTTATTTTCACATGGATATTGAAACAAGTTATTGCCACAAATGGGTTTCTGTTCTGATCCCCCTTTTTTTTTTTTTTTGCCTCACATATCCTTCCTCTTCCACGCCATTCTGCTTCACTCTCCCTCTCTCTCATCACAGACAAGAAAAATGCCACCTCCCATAGGACCCACTCCAAACCCTGTTTCCTGAATGATCAATGCCTTCCCCCATCGCGATCAAAAAAGCACTTTCTATTCTGTCTTCATGACACACTGGTTTTGACACTTGCATAGCTCTTAGTAATTCTGCAGTGTGCTCAGGCTATTTGTGAGCACATGTATTTTTCCTTTATAGATTATAAACATCTAAAGAACAGGGTTAACCCAGGAGTCAAGTAAATAGTTAAATATTATTTTGACAATGGCTGTAATAGTGGACATTTGAAAGGAATACACCTCAGTATTTTGAAATTGAAATAATTTTCTAGATCCTGGCATTTCTGGACTTTCAACAGCCAGAATTGTGACGACACTATTTTACTATAAAGGTCTGCCCAGACCCTGTCTAATACACCTGTGTAAATGTCACGTGCATGTGATCATGCGACAGTGTGTGTGTGCATGCCTGTGCACGTCTGTGCAGTGGTAATCAACCATGGTGCCAGGGTTTGAAAACAGAAAATACATCAATCGATCTCCAAGCTTCTTTCATCCCAGTTCTTAACATCTCAATCTCTTGAGTGCTGAGGCTTATTTTGTTTAAGATGCTTTTGGACTCTTCTGAGTGCAACGCAATCTCCTTCCAGCACAGCGGACCGAGGAGAGGTGAGGGGAGAGTTTTGAGGGTGGGCATATTGATCCTATGCTTGCTGAATTAAAAATGAGCCAACTGAGGACAATTTCCAGGTTGCAACACAGACGGGAGCCGGAGTCTGGGTTGAGGTTGGAGGAGCCGTTAGGGCGCAGGGATGCAACAGGATTTGGGAGAAAGGGGAGAGAAGCAAGGCCACTTCTAGGGGGCTTTGATTTTTTTTTTTATCCTGGCAGCTTCCCGAGCCAGATTTCAAAAGCGATGTCAAACGTGAAGCCAAATGAAGCACTGCCTTACACTAATTGGAAGGGGAAGGGAGTGACTCATATTACACCGGCTCGCTCTTCCCTCTCGGCAACTGCTAACTTGTAGCTTTAAAAGGAAGTGACATGGGTGGGGAGAGACGTCAGCTGAGGACCACTTTTTTTTTTTTTTCTTCCTGAAGGGTCCACCCCATGGGTGGAGTCTCGCTTTTTCTTTCCAGTGTTGGCTGACTTACAGCTCTTATAAACTAGTGGCAATTTCTGAACCCAGCCGGCCCCGTCTCAGCTTCTGGTTTCTAAGTCCATGTGCCAAAGGCTGCCAGGAAGGAGGTATGTGCTCCCGGTGCCGTTCGCAGGCACCTTCCCCGCTGGGTGTGGCTGATGTTTGCATTCCTCTTCCTATCATATTTTTCTCTCCTGGGCTGCATTTCCTTAGGACCTCTGGAAGGGGTAGGCTCCGGGGGAGGGGGAGTGCAAGGCGGGCGGGGGAAAGGTGCAGGGGGCGCCTGGAGGGAGGCGAAGAGAGGCTCTGCTGGTACAAAAGGACCCTCGCTTTGTGCTGGGCCGGGTGAGCGTCCCTTTCTGGGCTGTGATTTCAAGCTGCTGTTCCTGGCTTCACTTACCCACCCACCCAGCCCCCTCCCGGGGCTAAAGCATTTTCTCTGCTGTAGACGAAGCTGGGCGGGGGGTGGTGGTGGGGGGGGAATGTGCCTATTACATATTGCTCTCTTTTGTGTCATGCAACATGTTCTTCCGTCGCTGACGTTTCTATGGCAACCACAAAAATACTACACAATATGCAGCCCCGATATACATTGATTTATTTGTATTTCGTGTCTAGTTTGCAGCTTTCTGCTCTGCTTCTTGCTTTGGTTTGCTCAAATCCAGCATGGCTTGTGGCTACCCCTCCTCACTTTCATTTTGGTTTTTCCCTATCACAGGAGGGGTGGGGGAGGGGAGTTGTCAAGGAAACAGGCATTGGTAATTACCTCTCTATTTACCTAATTTTCGGCCTATGAATTTCTCCATATCGAGGAATTAAAAAAGGAATGCTTTGATGTTTATGTAAGTCTTCAGTGTCTGGTCTTTTTTTAGAAAACCTAAACACTTCTTAAGATACGATATTGATCTTGTGGTCAAGCTGAGGGGGAATTAATTCCTTGCAGGAGGTGAGATCATTGAAATAAAGTTTTAGACAGCATTGGGGAATTCGCACTGATAAATGTGATATTGCCTGCCCAGGTTTGCCTAAAAGCTTAAATATTTAAAAGACAGGTCTTTGCTCTCATCTGCACTTATTTAGCTGCAAATCTTAAGTTCAACAAGTATGAATAACAAATTAACTGCCTGGCAGGATTCTCCGTTTTTCGTTTTCGTGCATTGTTCTTAGATGGATTAGCCACGCTAGTCACTCTCTTCAAGGTGAGGGTTGCTAGACTTTTTCAAAACTGTGGAAGGATTAACTCAGCTGTGATTAGTCAACCACTCTCAGTTGGAAAAAAAGTATCTTGAGAGAAGGGAGAATGTGTGTGTTTGTGTTTGTGTGTGTGTGTGTGTGTTTAGGGAAATGGGAGGCAGGCAGGGAGAACAGGGCACATCTTGAGTTCTACGTTAAAAGGATTCCATCTTCTGAATGTTCTCTATGGGGAGAAAAATTGATATTCAGAAAAAATATGAAATGAGAAAATTATCTACTTAGTAATAAGCAAAGTTAAGTATAATTAGAATCAAATAACACATCTCTTAGAAAGACATAGTCCTAGTGGGCCTCTTAACAGGTACCGGCTAAACTGATGCTTTTATTCAGTACGTCTAAGTGTTTGATAAGGGATACCACTCTTTTGATGGCATCCCAAATAATTAGCTTTTATAAAATAGATAAGTAGTAATCCCATTCTTGACTCTTAAAATTATCTATAATTTAAGATAAACATGTGTGAAGGTCACTTAGCCTCATACCTTCCAGCTGCTAAAGCCAAAATCATTACTTATAAACCTCCAGCAACCCTGCCATGTGGAAGCAGGAAGAATGGGTGGTTTCAGTGAGGTTCTGTTTGCTGTGATCCTTATCTAAATATGCTATCATCTATGTCTTACCAAATCTGCTATAAATCCAGAGGTCCTAAGTAATTCAGGTAGAAAAGTTACCTGAAAATGGGGCAAAATAGCATGGCACAAAACAAACTAGAGCTACGTGGAGTTAAAGACGAGAACTATTTAAAGGGCATAGCACATAGAAAAGTATTACTAAAAAGAATATGACACTCATTTTGAAAAGCACATGTTAGTACACAGAGAAACGGTTGGATTGTGAGTGTTTGATGTTTGCAAAGAATTGTGAAAAGCAGCCAGGCTGAAATTACTGTTTTTCCTGCCTGAAAATGGTCCTCAAGGGCAGATTTGCCACATGACCTTCCAAAGCAGATTGACAGCATGTAAGTCAAAGTCTGCGATGTCGGTTCTCTTCAGTTTCCAGATTCAAAATTTCACAGCAAAAAGCCTAATGGAATAGAATTCAAAGGAAAAAGAGCAAGACTTCCTCGGAAGCACAGCCAAAACAGAAACAACAAAAAACCCAAACCCAATAAACAAAACACGGTCTGATATTCAGATGCTGAGTAGAGGTTAAAACATTTAGCAGCTTTGGTCTGGGGAAGGTAAGTGGAGCTGTGAGTATAAAGTAAATGTAGGGTCCCATGGATGAGGCTGACAGAGGTGACACCCAGAGGGTGAGTCAGTCATCGTTTTATTGGGATTTCACTGTCTGCAAGGCTCTGCTGTGAAATTGGTGAAGAAGGCAGCAGTTGTAGTCTGTGCTCTCAAGTTTAAAATCCAAATGGGTGGCGAAAAGAAGAGATGAGCACCCAGCTGGAAGGAAGGGGGAGGCAACAGCCAGTCAAGGAGATGCAATTAGTATGAGAAGAATACTAGTGGGAGAGTCTTCATCCTGCCGCTGAAGGTTTATAGGAGAGGAGGCAGACGGATCAAGGGAAGAAGGAGACGGTGTCCTAGATAGCAAAGGTGGATGGTAAGAAATGGATCATGGTTCAGGGTTCTTAACTCCAAGAAGGGAGAAGTCAGTCTTTAGTATAGAAGTAGAGCAGGTATACTCTGTGCTGGTTGAAAGCATAAGCAGATGTAAATTTGGGGACAGAAGTTTTTAATCAGAAAAAGAAAGACTGTTAGAAGACTGAACAGAAGGCAGAATCCTTCCTAATCCAATACTTTTTTAGCTTCAGCTTAACAACAAAAGGCCAGACTTACACTAGACTTTAAACAGGTACGAAACTGGGTAAAACGGAACCAGGAACTTACCCAGAATGTCATCTTCGTAATTCCTGCCATTGCCATTGTTTTAAATTATTGGATGCTCAAATGAGGGTTTGGTAAATGTCACACATTTTGTGCAGTCTCCTTTATTCTGGAAAGGAGGTCTGATGGTTATGGGACAAAGCCGCATTCACATTTCTTTCTTTCTTTTTTTTTTTTTTTTTTTTTTTTGAGATGAAGTCTTGCTCTGTCGCCCAGGCTGGAGTGCAATGGCATGATCTCGGCTCACCACAACCTCCCCCTCCTGGGTTCAAGCGATTCTCCTGCCTCAGCCTCCCGAGTAGCTGGAATCACAAGCATGTGGCACCACGCCCAGCTAATTTATTTTTTATTTTTTTGTATTTTTAGTAGAGATAGAATTTCACTGTATTGGCCAGGCTGGTCTCGAACTCCTGACCTCAGGTGATCCACCTGCCTTGGCCTCCCAGAGTGCTGGGATTACAGGCACGAGCCACCGCGCCCGGCCCACATTCACATTTCTGAATGGTGTTTGACATCTAAATCTTTGGAGAAACACCTTTCATCACTCACATTTTGAAATATAATCATAATAATCATGTAACATTTCCTAGAGCTTGGGCAACTCAAATTCATTATTTTTTGTGTGAGAATCAGTTTGGAAAGGAAGCACTGGAACTCTGAAATCTGGCTTCACGCGTGGGCTTGGGAAGGTCTGCAGTCGCTGCCAGGCTGTAGGAAAGAGGAAGCTTAAAGCATGAACTCTTTCTTCAACAGCTGTTTATTATGTGTTTAATAGGTGTCAGGTCCCACAGATGCAACTGTGAGCAAAACAAGATACAGCTGAAATAGTTATAGTTTTCAAATGGGTTTACAAGGGAAACCCCGTGACTGGCAGATACCCATTTTCTTCTATTGACTGAATAAGAGGAAATATCTTAAAAGGAGTATAATTTTTTTTAACATTATCATGGAACAATCCATCTAACCTGTCTGCTTTTCCTTGGCACACTCTTGCCTCACAAAGATTTCCCATCGGCTTCGTTGTTTGTCTTTATTTTGTTTCTCCGATCTAATTTGCTGTACTCCTTCCTTTGATCCTAAGTCCTACCTTTCAGTCACCATTCCTTCATCCATTCACACATGCATGATACATCCATCGGTCCTCTATCCACCCCCAGTCCCTTCATTTATTCAACAAATAATGTTGAGTATCATGTCTCAGGCACTATGTATTACAGCAATAAACGAGAAACTGGTTTTTCCTTAAAGAAGCTTAAGAACTATCAGGAAGACAATGTGGAAACAGCCCCTAAACCATGTGGGTATGACTATTTTTGCGGGTTGGGCAGGGTCTTGCTGTCACCCAGGCTGGAGTGCAGTGGCGCCATCATGGCTCACTGCGACCTCTAACTCCTAAGCTCAAGCAGTCTTCCTGCCTCAGTCCCCCTCCTCCAGCAGCTGGGACTGCAGGCGTGAGCCCCCGCGCCTGCCCTGGGGGTATTACTTCTAATAGAAGCATTTATTGGCTAATGAAACAGGATACTTCTTTCATTGAACAATTTTATAAATTGTTCACACACAGCATACACTGTGCTGGGCAGGGAGGGATCAAGTGGTTAGCTGTTGACTGTTGTCCATTTTATATATTTTTTGTATCTTCCATGCTGGTTGAGCATAAGGATGGTAAACATTTGTTAATTAACTAAATGGGAAGAGTGGAATTTCTAACGCTGGAGACACAGAGGAAGAGAAGTCTTGTGTATTCTCTTTCTGAAAGAACAAGCTGAGAGAGAGAATCTCTCAAGGTTCCCATTCATAGTGAATTACTCATAGATTTCCCAGTGACAACAGCTCCACCCACATGGACTCAAAGTATAGCATTTTAAAAAAGAAAAGCTACCTGCGTCCAATTACATACCCATTAGTTCACTGAATATCCTCATGTCCTTTGGAACTGATTTCCCATAATACACTGCAAGTCTCTGTCTTGCTCTGCTAAAAACAAGTGGGTTTCAACCCCCTACAGCTTTCTTAATAGTAACAGCAGTGCATCCAGAAACTAGTGGAGGCTCTAGAGACCCAACACGAAGAGTGTTGAGACCTCGTTGCAGCACTTTCTCTTTGTGTTTTCTGATGTCATGAAACTCTTCTTAGTAGAATCATTTTCCCCCACTTAAGTTCCACCGTCAGCCTGGAAATTATATGGGCAACATGACAAAGTTCCTCTGGAAACCACACTCCTCTGCTTGGCTGACCTTGGGAGAAAACATTTAGCAAGTTCTTCTTTTTCTTGGTTATTTTAAACTCAGATGATATCAGCATGAAGCTGTTCCCAATAACTCTGGTTGGCACGGGCATCTCTGCTCTCTTTAGGTTAAACATCATAACTACTTCATGGTCATTTCTGTGTGGGATCCTCCAAGACGAGAGGTGCATTTTGAATTTTATGGTAGTTTGAAGCCAGACACTAAAATTCCTGTAAGGAGAGGGGAACAACACACACCAGGGCCTGCTGGAGAGTGGGGTGAGGGGAGGGAACTTAGAGGATGGGTCAGGAGGTGCATACCTATGTAACAAATCTGCACATTCTGCACATGTATCCCATTTTGTTTTTTTATAGAAGAAAAAAAAATTCCTGTAGGAGATGATGCCTCAGTCCAGGATATGCCAGGTAACCTGCAGAGGTCATTAGAGGCACTGAGGTGACTGGCTGACCTACAGGATATGGAAGAATGATGACAGCCTGCCTTCACTGAGGGCCTCCTATGTGCCAGTACATGGACTTCACATTTATTAACTCATTTTAGCCTCATAACAAAGCTAGCATGGGAAAACTCTCATCATGCTCCATTTTACAGAGAGAGAAAGTAAAGATGAGGGAGATTAAGCAACTCAGCTAGGTCATAAGAAGGAGTAGAGCTGAGATGTGAACCCAGATCATCTGGGCTCTGCTTTCCCCTGTACCTTCACACCTTGCCACGGCATATTCCACAGTCTATCTCCCATGCCCAGTGCAGAACCTGGCACATAACAGATATGTAGTAAATTTATTTTTCAGTTGTGTTTAAAATGTTAAAAGTGAGACTGGGCTTTCTTTTAAGAGGCCAGTCTTACTTTGTTGCTCAAGCCGGCCTTGAATTCCTGGGCTCAAGCGATCCTCCTGCTTCAGCTTCCCAAGTAGCTGGGACTACAGGTGTGTACTACCGTGCCCAGCTAATATTTTTCTTTTCTTTTTTTTTTTTTTTTTGAGACAGAGTTTTGTTCTTGTTGCCCAGGCTGGAGTGCAATGGTGCAGTCTCGGCTCACTGCAACCTCTGCCTCCCGGTTTCAAGCAATTCTCCTGCCTCAGCCTCCTGAGTAGCTGGGACTATAGGGGTGCGCCACCACACCTGGCTAATTTTTGTGTGTGTGTATTTTTAGTAGAGACAGGGTTTCTCCATGTTGGCCAGGCTGGTCTCGAACTCCTGACCTCGAGCAATCTGCCCAGTGTGGCCTCCCAAAGTGCTAGGATTACAGATGTGAGCCATTGCGCCCAGCCCCCAGCTAATATTTTTCAAATAATGAACAAATCTCTACTGTGTAGACCTTTGCATGCCTTTCATCCCAGTTGTTAAAAGCAGCAAAATTACTGCAAGAAAGGATACTATTTTAGAACTTGGAGAAAAACTAACAGCAGTACTTTATAAGACAAGGTACTATAGTTTTCAGGGAGTGTTGTTTTTATTGTGGTTTAGCCAGAGGTGGTGGGAGAAGGGAAAGGGCCTTGTGATTAAAACCATCTGAGTGACAATGCAGTACATACATTAAATTAAAGATGAACTCTTCTCAAAACCAATGTTTAACCAAGGATTGAACTTGACTGAGCAGCTGCTCTCAAGGATACCTGTGGTGGCTGCTCTCAGAGTTCCCAAGGCGGTGGATGGATGGAGTCAGAGGCTTTCTGTTCTTCAGTGGACTTTCCACAAATCCACCACTGAGTTTAAAGGCAGATTATTATCTGCAAAGACCCTGCCAGTGCTTATCTTAGATGAACTCTGAAATGAGAATGGGAGACTTGAATTGATCCTAGAGTGAAATTTGGTCTCTTGCCCATCTCCATGGGCTCCTCGTGAGCTGTCAGTCTTCTGTGGGTAGAGGTTAACCGAGGCGGATGAAATTTTAAAGAACTATCTGTCTATGCAAGCACATCTTCTTCCCAGGATACTGCAGCCATCAGCAGACAATCAATGCAATCATCTCAGACTGTGTCCTGCCTCCCAGGAGTAAGTCATCGGGCTCATTTCTTTTCTTGTCTCTTTTCTGCTGGGGGAAGGGCAGGTTGCAAGGCGGATGGTGAGCAGATTCTTCGGCCTCTTGTGTGGGTAGCCTGCATAGGAACCATTTCTATGCCTGTGAGTCCATTTCTAGCATCTGCCTCCAGCCTCTGCTTTCTTGACGCTCTCCCATCACCCCATTCATCCTTCATAAAACAGTCACTCTTTCTAGATGCATAATTACATTCCATGACAATGATTACAGTCCTCTCTTCGTAACTGCACTGGGTGCTCATTGATGGCATGGAGGTGTAATCGCATCGTTTGTAGCATAGAGCAGAGTACCCAGCACTGAATATGTGTTGTGGCCTAGAGAAGAGATGGGCACAAGAAGTCAGGTGATGAGGGTTGCCTCATCGCTGGCCTCCTGGCCAGGGCCTCAAGGGTGACATTCCTTGAGGGCGGGGTGTTTCTCAATCTCGATGTTGAGATTTTGGGCTCATTAATCCTTTTTTGGAAGAGGCCAACCTGTGCAGAATCGGATGCTCAGCTGCATTCCTGGCCTCTAACTGTTACATGCCAGGAGTAGTCACCCCACTTCTACTTGTGACAGCCAAAAATCCCCTAGAGGGACAAACTTGCCCACAACTGAGAACCACTGCTTGAAGGGGAATTCCCGGCTCTGTCAGGTACACTCAGGGATCTGGTTGGTCTGATCAAAGCAAACCCATTTCTGAGGACTAATAGGGTCCCAACCAAAGTGGCAATTCATTAATTTAAATGAAGAAATACTTTACATGGGAATTGAAAAATAATAGTAAACCAACTTAAAAGTAGACACATGGCCGCAAAGTATTCAAATATTTAGTGCTTTCTGCCCTGATAAGTCTGCGTGGGGGTCATGCTGGCACCAAGGCAGCCCGATGCAGTGAGGAACTGGACCAGGCTTGGTGGTCTGATAGGACCCCTTCCACACCCAGATCTGTGCAGACAGGCCCTCCTCGTTCCCCTCCCCACCAGCTAAGGGAGCCTCCTTAACCACACCTCCCTGGAGTGAACAGATTAACGTATCTCAGGAACAAATTGAGAGAGGCACTCACAAACCTGCTCCCACCTGGGGATTTCATTGCTGTGTCCTTGACCTTCACAGTGAGCGCTGAGCCACTGCAGTCCAGCCGTGGGTACTAATCCAGCACCCAGGTCTCACTAGTATTACTTTGCCTCCTAGCATCCATCCTCACAGTTGCTGGTATTTCAAGCCTTTCTTTCCTTTCCGTCCCTGGTGCTTCTCACTTACTGGAGGGGCCACCTTTACTTCCTTCCCAGGACCAGCACCCCGCCCTGCCCGAAGTTAGGCTTCAGCTCCCCAGCCCTGGGGGACTCTAGGGGTCCCATAACTAGTCCTGGGGGACCTTAGGGGTTCCATAACTGCTGTGTCCCTCCCTTTTGTCTTCCCGTCTCCCTTCTCCCTTCTCGCTTTCAGGCTCTCAAAGGTCGACAGAAGTGGGGCCAGTTATTCCAACTCCCCACCCAACTCCAGAATCCCCTTTCAGCGTTTCTTAGGGAACCCGTGCATTCAGCCCACGGGAATACAAAGAGGAAGCCGACCCTGCGAGTGCCTTTGAGGAGCCTGCTGCCCAGAGGGCGAGATGGAAGCCTCAGCGAGGGGTTCCCACGCAGTGGATAACACTCGCAGGGCAGGGATGCGCGTGCACACCGGGGGGAACGCCTCACCACCCCTGCCCAGTCTGGGCTTCCTGAAATACTTCCTAGAGAAGAACAGCCCCCACGTTAGGTCTGGAAGTGGGGAGTATTGGTCCCAGTGTGCACGCTTCTCAGGGAGTGACAGAGACCAGAGGAGTGGGCCGGTGGGCGAGGCGGGACAGGGCGGGAGGCTGGAGTTTTCCTAGACCACAGAGGAAGAAGGTGGGCTGGCGCGGCAGGAAGCAGAGAGAGGCTGAGCGTCCTGCAGCTCTGGGAGGGGAGGCGCAGATGAGGCACACACAGGTCTGCAAGCCAGCAGGGTTTGGCAACTTGTTGTATGGAGGGTGTCTTTGACGCCCTGAGATAGTAAATATAGGGGGGAAAAAAGGTCACTTTCCAATCATATTCTTCCCAAATGGTCACTTATCATATTACACCTTATAAGGTAATCATTTATGTACTTTGTAATCAACATGTGTTACGCAGCACTTACTGGAAGCTGTCTGCTTTGTATAGCATCTCATTTCAGCTTGCCCCCAGCCCTGTGGGTTGCCAATTATTTTCTCTAATCTAATTTGAAACTGAGGCACAGAGAGGTTAACTAACTCTCCCAAGGCCCCAGAGCTAGCAATGCCTGAGCACATTGTCGCTAAATATTGTAACAGAATCACATGAACTTGCATTTCATATTCTTGCCTTTCCTGAAATTTTCCTGAATTTTCTTTTAGGGTGAAAAGACTTCCCATTGTTTCAAAATGTGCAGAAACTTCCCATCACAGACCCCCAAATCATGTGGAAATCTGGAAGTTATGTAAGACCAAATGATGTAATGAAGATGTTGTGGTGTTACTAAAATCCTCATTTGGCCTCCATCTCTAGAAGAATAATAGGGTTAAAGTTTGAGAGGAGGTGGGGGGAGAGGACCAGAGAGATATTTTAAATGTGCCCAATTCTTTTAATTATTTATATTCATTCCAATTTTTGCCACATTAGGACTTACCTCCTGCTTTCCATTCCTTCTGTCTTCCCCAATGGCTGAACTGTTTTTTCTTGTTTGTTTTTGTTTTTCAAGAGAGTCTCGCTCTGTCGCCCAGGCCAGAGTGCAGTGGCATGATCTTGGCTCACTGCAACCTCTGCCTCCCGGATTCAAGCAATTCTCCTGCCTGAGCCTCCCCAGTAACTGGGATTACAGGTGCCTGCCACCACACCCAGCTAATTTTTTGTATTTTTAGTAGAGACAGGGTTTCACCATGTTGGCCAGGCTGGGATTACAGGCGTGAACTACCGCGCCCAGCCTGTTATTTGTCTTTTTAAAGAGAGCCTGGTCTTCAGCAGCTTCTCTATAGCTTTCCTCACCAGGGAAAATGCACCTTCGTTAAGCATCTGAGGTGGCCGGGAATCTTGGTGGCGGGGTGGGGTGGGGCAGGCAGGTGTGAGAAACACCCCGCCCGCCGCCGCCGAGAATATGCCTGCCTTTGCTCTTTTTCCTTCTCTGCCTCTTCTGATGGTCTGATGGGTGGATGGAGGGTGGCTTGGGTCTGTCTCTTCTGCCTCTGGTCACTCACCTTGGTGGGCCTTCGCCCGCTTTCTCTGGAATGGCCCAGGGCTTGCTTTGCTCTTCCTGGCCTCTCTTCCTCTGTCATTCTCTGGAGACAAGGACTGGCCGCCTCAGCTCTCATGGCTTGCTGGCATCTTTCATCAGCACTGTTTGTGACGTTATCCTCATGTTCTCCTAGAAGTTTTTTGCACTGGAGTTATCTTTTGAACTTGAAACAAAAGAGGCACGTGAAATGTGCCAGTTCAAGTCCCAAGAAGCTACCCAAAGGGTGCCCCTCACTATGAGGGTCTCACTCCCCCATGGGACTGAAGAATAATCGGGCTGAAACCTTCTGAGCAAAGGAAGAAGTGGGGTAGAGCTTGCAGTGGGTCAGAAGGGGAGAACTCAGCCCCTAACAGCCCCAGTAAGCCTGTGTCTTTACAATAAGACGTGGAAGGAGGAACTCTGGGCTGGGGACTTTGCCCAGGGACAATCAAACCAAGTTTTATTTGCTATGAGAGAATAATGAGGAGGGGGAAAAAAAAAAAAGGAATGAGCTAGTAGCTGTGGAAGAGTTTGGGGTTTGGGGAGCTCACACACAGCAGTGGGAAGCAGCCTCTGTGTGGCGGGGACAGACCGGCCACCATGGCTGCAGCTCCATCACGCTTTTCAGGTCCCGGCAGCAGAGTCTAACCCGTGTTCTCAACATCGCCTGCACATGAGGATCACCTAGGACGCATTTTAAACAGGCCTCCCTGGGCCCCACCTTGGACCAACCAATTCAGGCTCATTTTTTTTTTTTTTTTTAAAGTTCTATAAATGATTATGGGCTGAGAGGACTGGAACCTCAGGATAGAAAGAGGGTGGCTAGCAAGAAGAGGGTGACTTTGGAAAAAAAAAGAAACCCAGAGCCAGGACCCAGGCCGTGGTGATGGCACAGTGACGATAATGATGACCACGGCGACATTTAAGATGATGTGCCAGGCAAAGGCCTACGGATAATCCTCACCACAAGCCCTGGACTAGGAACTCTTCTTATCTCCATTTCACAGATGGGGAGCCTGGGGGTCAGCGTTCCCAGGGCTGCACAGCTCATACAGGCAAACTGGGTCTCTGGCCCAGGAGCCCCTACCCAGGTGTGAAGGTCAATGCCTGTTCACTCTCCAGCCTCTTTGGATATGCAGCATTCACAGCTCTGTGCTAGGAAAATGCAGTCAGAAGCCGAAAGTCCACTCATAGAGAAAGAGAAAAGGAATAAAGAGGGCAAAACCAGGCGGAGGAAACCCCCTTAAAAACATGCATTCCTAGAAGAGAGGTAGAGCTCAATTACTAACTTGTGCCATGTCAAATGTAGTTTACAAACACTACATGATTAGCTGGATTTGTGGAAGGTAAAATATCCCTCCTTTGGCTTTGTTAATGATGATGCCTTACCTGATCACAGGGTAGCAGCTACATCCCTCTGACAGGTCCTATCATGAGTCAGCCATGAGCCGGGCATTTCCCTGGAGCAGTGCGGTGGATGTGACTGACCATTCAGTTCATTCATTCTGTGGATATTTATTAACCACCTCGTACGCCAGGTCTGTGCTGGGAGCTGTGGATATGATGGTGAAAGACACTTAGCTCCTCAGGAAGCCTGCTTTGTGGGATGGCAGATATACACACGAAGGGAAATAGCACTTGTCAATATCATGTGGCCCAGGACTGTGCTGGGTCTTTTCTGTTGTTTGTCTCATGGACTCGTGCAGTGAGTAAGTGGCCACATTCTGTGACAGTGAGCTCCATGGCTGATAGAGAAAGGGCCGTGAGAAGCAGGGAAAGATGCACCTGACTGTTCAGCGGGAGGCAGGGGGGAGAAGGAGCTGGCTTAAGCAGGGTTTGGAAGAATACACATGTTTGGCAAGTCAACAGTGGGAGAAAAGGGGGAGGGAAGGGCATCAGGCAGGTGGAATGGAATACAGGAGCTCAGGCACCAGAGTGAGCCCTGTTCAGGAAATTCTAGAAGGTGAAGACGTGGTTCGGTGTGTACTCCTCTAAGGAGATCTCCTGACCTCCTCATGGCCCTGCCTGGTATTTCACCAGGTGTTCTAACCCTGACGTTTATTTATTTTTTCTTTTTTTTGAGACAGGCTCTCACTTTGTCACTCAGGCTGGAATGCAGTGGCTCAAACACAGCTCACTTCAACCTTGACCACCCTGGCTCAAGTGACCCACCTGCCTCAGCCCTCCCCAAGTAGCTGGGACTACGGGTACACACCACCACACCCAGCTAATGTTTGTATTTTGTGTAGAGAGGGAGTTTTGCCATGTTGCCCAGGCTGAATCCTGGTTTTTTTTTTTTTTTTTGAGATGTAGTCTCCTTTTTGTGGCCCAGGCTGGAGTGCGGTGGCACAATCTTGGCTCGCTGCAACCTCCGCCTCCCAGGTTCAAGCGATTCTCCTGCCTGCCTCAGCCTCCTGAGTAGCTAGGACTACAGGTGTGTGCCACCACGCCTGGCTAATTTTTAGTAGAGATGGGGTTTCACCATGTTAGCCAGGCTGAACTCAAACTCCTGACTTCAAGTGATCCGAATGCCTCAGCCTCCCAAAGTGCTGGGATTACAGATGTGAGCCACTGTGCCAGGCCTGGGTTTTTATTTTCAAACCACGCTGCACATTCCAGGAGAGTAGCAGTTAGTCTTGGACTCTACAACTTGAATTTCTTATCTTGCTTTCCTGCAGTTTGACGAGCTCCTTGGGACTGGTCAGTGTTCATTCCCCAGGCTGGTTCTTTCATAGATGCTGTCTGCAGGAATGAAAGGCATCACCTATGGAAAGGGTTAAGAGAAAGTGGACACTTCTGTGTGTGGTGGGAGTAATGGCCCCTCCGTCATCCTAGCAGTTCCCTGAAGCCTGAAGCAGTGAGAGGCTGCTGGATCCCACTGTGCTTTTGTTAAAGCCCTGTCCCCACATGCTGTTCTTGGCTTGTTATAGTGGCATGCAGTTCACGTCCAGAGACTCCCCAGCCCCAAACATGTATAGCGCCAGGTGAATGGAAGTTTCTTCCAGTAATGGGTCTGAGAAGAGAGGCAATAACCAGAGTGTGACTCAATGGTGAACTTATGACTCAGCCCTGGGGGTGCAGCGTGCACATAGATACCATCGAGCTAGGTGCTGACATTGTAAAAAGTGGACCCCTGTCCAGAAGACTTTCATTTTCTTTTGGCAGTTCTTAACTCGCTTCCTGAGTTGGTCACATTTGAGGAGTTGCCCTGTTGGTAAGCTCAAGGTGCCACTGAGCCAGAGAGTCCTCCTGGGCATGTGACCTGGGACCCCACACTTGGGGTAAGGCTCTGCTCTCCCTTGTTGAAATTCTTGATAGTTTTTGAAAAAGAAACCCCATATTCTCATTTTGACCAGGCCTGGCAAATGATGTAGCCTTTCCTGCATTGAGTATAGAGTTAGCGAGTTTTCACACGTGCTGGTAGCGTGGCGCACGTGTGAAAACTCACTAACTCGAGACTCAACCAACTCCAGACTGCCCTGCAAAAGACCGGGTGGCTCTACAAAAGTCCGTGATCACCAGCAACTCAAAGCATATGCGCTACGCACAGCCAAGGTCATATTAGGACTATCTCAGTATAGAAGGGATGATTGGTGCTGTTAAAGCTTCAGGGGTGCAGAGATCTGTTATACAGCATTGTGACTATAACTAAGAATAAGTGTATTTAAACAGTGCTAAAAGAATAGATTTTAAACTTTCTCATCAGAAGAAAAATAAGTATGGGAAGTGATCGATACGTTAGTGAGCTTCATTTAATCATTTCACAATGTAAACATATAACATTATGTTGTACACCATAAATATGTACAATTTTTATTTGTCAGTTGAAAAGAATTTAAGGCCGGGTGCGGTGGCTCACACCTGTAATCCCAGCACTTTGGGAGGCTGAGGCAGGAGGATCACTTGAGGTCAGGAGTTTGATACCAGCCTTGTCTACATGGTGAAACCCTGTCTCTACTAAAAATACAAAAAATTAGCTGGGCCTGGTGGCGGGCACCTGTAATCCCAGCTACTTGGGAGGCTGAGGCATGAGAATCTCTTGAACCTGGGAGGTGGGGGTTGCAGTGAGCCTAGATTGCGCCACTGCACTCCAGCCTGGGCGATAAAGTGAGACTCATTCTCAAAAAAAAAAAAAAAAAAATGCTTGTGGTAAAATAGTCCCCAAGTCTTTCACATCTAGCCATGTGATTAAACTTTCAACCAAGTCTTGCTACAACCTAGCTTGAATAATGACTCTCCGTGGATGGTGTTTCTGTGTTTTTTGCGGGGAGTGGGGTGGGGAGAAGAAATAAGAACCATCTCCCAACATATATAGGTGGTGAAGTCTAAGGCTGAAGTTGCCCCAAATAAGAGAACTCTCCTGTTTTCCAGGACTGTGAGAGGTTATTGCTCTCTTGCGTCAATTTTAGTTGTGTTTTTTCTTTCTGTATTTTGCTTGTCTTATGATTCAAGACATGAACATAAATATACATTTGAAAATTTCCACCAAGAGGTGGAAAAGTTTATAGATCCAGAGAAGATAACTTTGTACAAAACAAAAGTCTAAAAATGGTTGTTGGATACCCTCAGATATTTGGAGAATCTGCCAACCCGTTTGCAGGAAACTTGTTTTCAAATGAGAAAGGACAGAACAGCCTGAAGATGGGAGTGCAGTCATTTTGAGTTACTTCAGTTATTGCAGCCAAGGGAAGTCACTTTTTAGGGAAGAGAATGGACATAGGGTTTTCATCTCTGAACTGCCACTCTCAGTCTTTGAGGTCTCATGGAGGAAGAAAAGTATTATAAGACTGGAGGCCGAGGCGGGCGGATCACGAGGTCAGGAGATCGAGACCACGGTGAAACCCCGTCTCTACTAAAAATACAAAAAAATTAGCCGGGCGTGGTGGCGGGCGCCTGTAGTCCCAGCTACTCGGAGAGGCTGAGGCAGGAGAATGGCGTGAACCCGGGAGGCGGAGCTTGCAGTGAGCCGAGATCGCGCCACTGCACTCCAGCCTGGGCGACAGAGCGAGACTCTGTCTCGAAGGAAAAAAAAAAAAAAAAAGACTGGAGATAAGTAAAATTCCCTGTTTTTAAAAGTTGGGAAGTGTAAATACTAGAACTTTCATTCTGGCATGCAGGAGTTTTTTCCTTCCAAGTGTTTTAACGTAGGAAGCAATAAATGATCCCATGGAGCCAGCATGTGTGCACCAAAACTAAATCATGTTGAATTAACCTCACTTATTCCATTGGTACCGTTATTGGGTGAGTCAGTTGAGAAAGTGCCACAGCAAGGGTGATACTGTAAAGTAAGCATTTGACAGACTGCATCACCACATCCTTGTGTATCTGATGGTGACCTGGGGATTGGGACCAGGTGGGTTCATAGCGAATGGAGCAACAGAATAAGCTTGTATTTACTTCCATATGAAATAGAAGGTGGGACTAACGCTGTCTTTTCTTTTTTCTATTTCACATCTCTTTCTCCTTCTTGCCCACATTCCTTTTTAATTTCCACGAAGAAAATTACTTTAAATTGACTTCTCATATTTCAAGAACCCTTTGATCATTTTTTTGATGTTGGATTTCAGCAGTTTTAAAAATTTCTGTCTTCATTTAATTTTTTAATGGCATTACTGAGATATAATTTACATACCATAAATTCGCCCATTTTAAGTGTATAGTTCAATGAGTTTTGGTAAATTTGGCGTGGTGTAGCCATCACCAAAATCCAGCTTAGAAGGCCTCTCTCATCCCAGAAGTCTCCTCATGCCCATGGGATCCATCCTCACATGTGTCTGTGGCCCAGACAGTCAGTGATCCAGTTTCCATGTCTGTAATTTGGCCTTTGATATGTATTGCCTATCAGTGGGATAATTCACCGTGTATTGTTCTGTGTCTGGCTCTGTTCATTTAGCATAATATGCTTGAGGTCCACCCATGGTGTGCATGGAGCCGGGACTGGTTCCTTCTTGTTAGTGGTCTTCCGTCCTGTGGCTGTACCATCTCTTGTTTCTTCATTCACCGGGTGATGGATATTTGGAATATTTTAGCATTCATCGAATTTTAAGTTTACTACTTTTATCCTGATCCAAAGTTCATGTTAGAAACAAGTGCCGTTTTCATTGCCACTTTACCCCCATCTCCAACATCCCGTTTAGGGCACAGGAAAATTCTTAGTAAGGACTTAGAGGAAAAGTGAAGACAGCCGCCTCCACGCCCACTGGCTAAGGTGGCTGGTCTGCAGGAAGAGCGCAACAGGCATCTCCAACATGATGCCAAAGGCTAACTTTTGGGAAAGTGGAAACTCTCTCAGACCTAAAACTGGAGAAAAGGGCACATCCATTCTTGATGCCTGTCTTGTGGGCTTATTCGTCTCCTAGGCAGAATGCATGAAAATTTCAGTGTTGCCAAACTGATGAACCCATTTCTTTCCCTTCAATTATTTATCTCACCACTGATTTCATTAATTAATGAAGCTTTTGGCAATCCACCAGGTTTCTTTCGGGAACCCTCTTTGTCAGTGTCGACTGCGTACAGGCTGCAGGGACCCGGGGAGCCATCAGACACCGTCTCTGCCTCCTGAGTCTGCTCCAGGGAGGACGTGTCAGCCCCGCTCTGTGGCTATCAGAGGAAACTGGTTTCATAGCACGAGTGTCATGTCTGTCACGTATTTCAGCCCTGAAACTTCTCCCCACATTTCATGTGAACACAGCAAACGTGTTCATCCATGACACACGGCAGAGAGCAGCGCTGGTGGTCAGGAACATCAGCAGAGCATTTAATCTCAGCTTTTCAAAGCAGCCTCACAGGAAGGAGAAGAAAATATTTGATCCACAGAAGACTTTCCCCCGATCTTAGGCACAAAGCCTAATTCTTCTAGATGGTGGCGGTCGCTGCCGTCACCATGCGTGCCTGGGGTTGATTTCCTCTGGCCTGGGAAACTTAGGGTGTTAGCCAGGTCTTCGTATCCTTCCAGCTTTGCCCATTGCCTGTACTCAGGATCCAGGGTAAGGGCCAGTCCTACTTATGGACCAGTCTCCGAGATCATTCTAGTTGAGGGGGGTCTGTTTTACTTCCTGCAAGTGCTGTGCTGGGCAGTAACATCCTGCCAGCCGGCCTCACCTGGACACCTTGCTCTGCCTGGGTGAGGCTGGAGTGGCTTTTTCCTGCAGGCTGAAATTCCCTGACTCCTTTCTGCGGCACATTTCCTTCATCTAAACAGCATGTCCCTCTATGTGTTGACATGGCTGTGTGGACTCAAGGCTGACTGTGCTTATGTTTTGTCTTCTGTGGGGCCAGTGTTTTTTTCTTCTTCTTTTTTTTTTTTTTTTTTTTTTTTTTTTTTTTTTTGAGACGGAGTCTTGCTCTGTCTCCCAGGCTGGAGTGCAGTGGCCGGATCTCGGCTCACTGCAAGCTCCACCTCCTGGGTTCACACCATTCTCCTGCCTCAGCCTCCCGAGTAGCTGGGACTACAGGCGCCCCCCACCACGCCCGGCTAATTTTTTGTATTTTTAGTAGAGACGGGGTTTCACCATGTTAGCCAAGATGGTCTCGATCTCTTGACCTCGTGATCCACCCTCCTCGGCCTCCCAAAGTGCTGGGATTACAGGCGTGAGCCACCGCGCCCGGCCGCCAGTGTTTTTTTTTTTTCCTTTGTTTTTACATACGGCTTTATTGAGATATAATTTACATACCATAAAATTCACCCATTGCGAGTGTGCAGTGCAATGGCTTTTTGTATATTCATGGTTGTGCAACCATCACCACTATCTACTTTGAGAGCATTTTTAGCACCTCAGAGAGAAACCGTACATATCGGCAGTCACTCCCCAGTCCTGCCCCCTCCATCCCTAGACAACCGCAAGTTCACTTTCTGTCTCCACGCATTGGCCTAGTCCGAACCTTTCATGTAAACCGAATCGTACCGTATGTGGTGTTTTGTGATGGGTTTCTTTAACATGTTTTTGAGGTTCATCTATGTTGTAGCATGTATCCGTAATTCATTCTTTCTTGTGGCTGGAGAATATTCCATTTTATGGATATACTGTATTGTATTTATCCACGCATCAGTTGATGAACACTGGGGCTGTTTCGGCCTTTGGCTATCGAGACCAATGCTGCCGTGAATGTGGGTGTACAAGATTTTGTGTGGATGTGTGTTTTCATTTCTCCTGAGTAGATTCCTAGGAGTAGAGTTTCTGGGTCATATGATAACTCTAACATCAGAAGAATTACAGCTGGATGTGTTTCATTCACTTCCCAAAAGCTTTTCTGAAGCCAAAGAAGCAATAGTATTTTGCAGAGGGGTCTCGGACTTTCACATCCAAGTTCCTTTGCTCTTTGGACCTACGTCAAGTTATTATCATAGAGCTAATGAAGGAGAGCTGGATGCGTGAGGTATGACAGGAAAGATGAAGTAGCTGGGAGCAGGGCCCTGCGGTGGTGATGATCTGGAGTTTATCACAGGGAACCAGGGCCTGTCTAGACCTAGTGTATCTTTGCCTCAGAAGGGCTGCGTAACCGTATCTGGCTCTGCATGGCCTCGGAATGATAAGAACAGTTTGCCGGGTGTGTTCTGCAGTTTGAGGCTTTTTCTTAGCGAAGTCAGGGCTGGCTTTTGTGAGCCCAGGCACTGGATTTCTGGAGCTCTCCAGTCTTGCCAGGATTTGCTTTCTTAGAAACCAGGAAGTCCTGTGAAGACAATGATATGAAACCCAAACGCAGTGGCTTTTAGTATTGAATCCATTTTTGTTCTCTAAATTGAGTCAGTATTTACAGATCTTTGAGAATTGAATGAATGTTAGAGCTTAGAACCAAGGATTAACAGAGGAAGTTGTAAGTAGCCTCAGTAAATCTAAGGATTTGCTAACCCATGCTGCTTTCCATGAGAAGGACTGAGTGGAATGGAAGCTGGAGGGTTTGTAGGAAGGTATTTTCTCCTCCATTTCCCAATACTTAGTTATTTGTTACTGTAAGCAGAGGAGTGAAAGGATGTAAAGAACATGGCCATGAGAAGAGATCACCAGGGCCACATGGCAGAGGCTCTATAAATATTAGCTGAACGAGTTGCATCTGTGTGTATATACGTATGTGAATCACTTAATATTTTTTAGTATTTCTAATTGATCATCTTATTTTATGCCCTCAGTAGTGTTATCAGTTAGGCCGATGTGAATGACAGGAAGAAGCTGAGGATCAGAGAAGGTAGAGACCTGAGCAGGTTAGTGACCAAAGAAAACAAGCCACATGACTTCCCTGAGCCTCTATTTTCTTAGCTGTGCAATGGGTCCACTAGTAAGTCACAGAGCTTTTTCAATATCAAGTGATATATGTTAACATACTCATGTGATCTTAAAAAATGCAGTATAAAAGTTTTTCTTTTTTTAAAAGAAGTTAAATATATTAACCAAGTGGTTAATACTCTTGGTAGAATAATTGGAAAATACGGAGAAGCATAAAGAAGAAAATGAGTATTTCCTATTATCTCACCAACCCCAAACATCCACCTGAAGTGTTAATTGTCCAACCATTTTAAAAAGCAATTTGTTAATATGTAGTAAAATCAGAGGTGTGCATGTCAGAATGAGGCAGCAGTTCCAAGTCCAGTGTTCATTACTGCGTTGTCTGTAGCACTGAAAACAAATTGGGAGTAACGTGAATGTCGGTCAGTATGGGAATAGATTAATTTTGGGGTAGACATCCAAAAGAATACTCTTTGCAATTAAAATAACTAAAACTAGGTATGTAACATTTCAAAATCGCAGTGTTGAATGTAGAAAAGAGGTTACAAAAGGATTCAAACATTATAAATTGCATATTGTTTGTGAATACATATGTTAAATAATACAGTAAAAGAATAAAAACATAGAAGGAAACACATGAATTTCAACCTTGGGGGGTGCAATATATTTATTTATATCACAAATAAAATATTTGTAATTTTTTTAAATTTAAGTAGAGAGATACACAATTTTTTTGCCTTTTAAAAGTTGGATCATATCGGCCGGGCACGGTGGCTCACACCTGTAATCCCAGCACTTTGGGAGGCTGAGGTGGGGGGAATCACGAGGTCAGGAGATCGAGACCATCCTGGCTAACACCGTGAAAGCCCGTCTCTATTAAAAATACAAAAAATTAGCCAGGTGTGGTGGTGGGCGCTTGTAGCCCCAGCTACTCAGGAGCCTGAGGCAGGAGAATGGCTTGAACATGGGAGGCGGAGCTTGCAGTGAGCAGAGATGGTGCCACTGCACTCCAGCCTGGGCGACAGAGCGAGACTCTGTCTCAAAAAAAAAAAAAAAAAAAAAAAACTGGATCATATCATATACATTATTATTTTTTCTTTTTTTTTGAGTTGGAGTCTAGCTCTGTTACCCAGGCTGGAGTGCAGTGGCTCAATATCGGCTCACTGCAACCTCCACCTCCCAGGTTCAAGAGACTCTCCTGCTTCAGCCTCCTGAGTAGCTGGGATTACAGGTGCCTGCCGCCACGCCCAGCTAATTTTTGTACTTTTAGTAGAGACGGGGTTTCACCATTTTGGCCAGGATGGTCTCGATCTCCTGACCTCATGATCTGCCTGCCTTGGCCTCTCAAAGTGCTGGGATTACAGACGCGAGCCACCGCGGCCAGACTCATATACATTTTTGTTGACTCTGTATTGTAAGCATCTTTGTGTCACTAAATACACTTCCTCATTGTTTTTCCTGACCCTCCTAAGTCGTTCTGTTCCAACTTAATTGTATTTTCTTTTATTTTTTAGACAGAGTCTCACTGTGTCACCCAGGCTGGAATGCAGTGGCGTGATCTTGGCTCACTGCAGCCTCAACCTCCCAGGCTCAGGTGATCCTCCCACCTCAGCCTCCTGAGTGACTGGGACCACAGATGTGCACCACCATGACCAGCTAATTTTTGTATTTTTTGTAGAGACAGGGTTTCACCATGTTGCTGAGACCAATCTCCAACTCCTGGGCTCAAGAGATCCTCCCGCCTTGGCCTCCCAGAGTGCTGGGACTATAGGCGTGAGCTTCTGTGCCCGTCCAATTGTATTTTCAAAGAATTCTAGAAGAAGCAAAATTGCTGAATCTTCCTTTTCAGATTTTATAATTATTTTCTATTTATTCATTTATAATTGTCACAATTTTTTCTAATTCATTTATACTATATTTGACCCCGAAGGAGCTCATAACCTAAAAGCAAAAGCAGAATTCAAGACACACAGAATTCATCTAGTTTATGAAGGAATTCCCCAAAGTTTGGGAATTCACAACGTGAAACTTTTATTTACTTTTACCCAAAATAACCATGAATCAAGCAAATGTCTGGGTTGGAGAGAGGACTCTCCCATTACCACTGCAAGAAACGAGTCACTGACTGCCGCCCACGACCCCATGTCAGAGGCCGTAGTTGTGTCAAAGGAAGGTGGTCTCGGGGCCTCTAGAGGCCTCGTCACGCCCTCTACTGCTGCACACATTCCTGTTCTGGTACTTGAGTCAGAACCTTTAACCCACTTCTGCTTAGTGTTCCATTATTGGAACGCTAAGCATGTGGGAATTATTTATATCCTCCTGCTCAAAGTCATCACCAAGGTCTGATTTTTCACTCATGCAAAAATTCAAAAAATTACGCTCTCCAGCATAAATGGGTTAAGAAGATAATTACAATTCTCTACCATCATAGGCCTTCCATTCCCTAATCTGTAACAGGTAATGTATCCCTGTAGAAGAATCTAAACTGCTGCTCCACCTCTCTGCTTTTGTTCCTCCTGCAGAAACTGCCCTATGGGTAGATTTGTAAACTATCAATGCCCTTATGTGTATCAAGAGCATGTCTCCCAGGTTTGGATGGGAAACGTAAGGCCCGGGAAGTGGGCTTGGCATCCACCTGGCTCCCCTCATTCCCACCTGGGAATACGTTGGCACAAATGAACTTGCAGGAGCTCTCAGGCGCAGCTTCCATCCTCCCTGCGGGTCTTTAACCGGTGGCTGGAACGGCTGGTCTGTAATGCAGGGTAAGGTTGTGCAGCCTCTGGGAGAGGAAGAGGAAATCAGGTGGAGAGGCCAAGAGAACAAGGTCAAGGAAAGAGCTGGGGACACACAAGCTTGGGGGAGCCCTCCTTTGTCCTGACCAGCTGAGTGACAGGCAGGTCACTTAACACTCTAGCTGTCAGCTTTCTCATCTATAAAAGGAACAGTTAGAGAATTGACCCTTACACAGTTCAATTCATCTCTGTTTATTGGTATTCAATGTAGGAGAGACTGCATAGGAATCAATGAGGTAGAGAAGGATCTTTCAACAAATGCCTTGGATACAACTTTTTAGTTATTTGGAAATAAATCCATTTAAATCTTCACAGAGGACTGTAACCAAAAATAAGTGTAAGATGGATCGAGTAGCTAAAAACAAAATTAACTATAGAAAAACTAGACAAAATGAGTGAACATTTATCAGTTTTCTGCAGGATAAGAAATAAGGGTAGAAGGAAGCCCTGAGTTCTTTCATTACGAAAGAAATTACAGTTCTTCATCATAATTTAAACCTCCAATAAGCTAAGAATAAAAATAAACAAACTGAAAAAGTTGGTCACTCTAAATGGAATAGGCGAGATGTTATTCTATTTAAGAAAGCAATATGCAAAGGATAAAGGCGCAATCAATAAAAAAGTCATGAAGGGGAAACAGCATTTAATAAATACTTTAAAACATGCAGCTTCATAGCCATTCAGAAATGCAGTTTAATGTAAGACTGTATAAAGATTTAATTGTGTTTTTCATTGTTTTTAAATGAGAATTCTTATTGCTGACAAACATGTAGTGAAATGCGTATTTATATATATTGCTATATAAACAGCTACAAATATTTTGGCAATATTTGGCAATATAAGCAATTTGTCAATATTCACCAGGTACCTTAAAATGTATGTTTCTGGAATGCAGAAATGTTGTTTCTGGGAATATATTGCAAAGAAATAACCCAAAATTCAGGAAAAAAAAGGTTTGTGCCCAGAATTGTTAAACATCGCACTGTTTATTCTTGAAAAAACACAAAGAAGCCTAAATATAATAATGAGGCAATTAGGTAATAATTATGATATGTCTAGTATAACTACGAGAAGGACATTTATATTCTAATATGGCAACTGAATATGATTTCACGTTAAAGGCTAGAAAAGAGCATATAAAGTAGATTTAAAATAAAATCTCAACTACTGTATATTTATTTTTAACTTTTAAGTTCAGGGGTACATGTGCAGGTTTGTTATATAGGTAAGCTTGTGTCATGGGGCTTCTTGTACAGATTATTTTGTCACCAGGTGTTAAACCTACTACCTCTTAGTTGTTTTTCCTGATCCTCTCCCTACTCCCACCCTCCACCCTCTGATAGGCCTCAGCGTGTATTGTTCCCCTTGATGTGTCCATGTGTTCTCATCATTTAGATCCCACTTGTAAGTGAAAACACGCGGTGTTTGGTTTTCTGTTTCTGCGTTAGTTTGCTAAGGATAATGGCCCCCAGCTCCATCCATGTTGCTGCAAAGGCCATGATCTCATTTTTTATAGCTGCATAATATTCCACGGTATATATGTACCACATTTGCTTTATCCAGTCTACTATTGATGGGCATTGAGGTTGATTTCATGTCTTTGCTATTGTGAATAGCTGCAATAGTGAATAGCTGTGAATAGCTGCAGTAGTACTGCAATGAACATAAGCGTGCATGTGTCTTTATGATAGAGCGATTTATATTCCTTTGGGTGGATAACCAGTAATGTGATTGCGGGGTCGAATGGTATTTCTGTTTTTAGGTCTTTGAGGAATTGTGACACTGTTTTCCACAATGGTTGAACTAACTTACACTCCCACCAATGGTGTATGTGTTCCTTTTTCTCCGCAACCTCACCAGCATCTGTTATTTTTTGACTTTAAATAATAGCCATTCTGACTGGTGTGAGATGCTATCTCACTGTGGTTTTGATTTGCATTTCTCTAATGATCATGATGTTGAGCTTTTTTTCATGTGTTTGTTGGCCTCACGTATGTCTTCTGAAAGGTGTCTGTTCATGTCCTTTGCCCACTTTTTAATGGGGTTGTGTGTTTTTTCTTGTAAATTTATTTAAGTTCCTTATGGATGCTGGATTTTACGCCTTTGTCAGATGCATAATTTGCAAATATATCCTCCCATTCTGTAGGCTGTCTGTTCACTCAATTGATAGTTTCGTTTGCTATGTAGAAGCTCTTTAGTTTAATTACATCCCATTTGTCAATTTTTGCTTTTGTTGCAGTTGCTTTTGGTGTGTTCGTCATGAAATCTTTGCCCATTCCTCTGTCCAGAATGGCATTGCTTAGGTCATCTTCCAGGGTTTTTATAGTTTTGGATTTTACACTTAAGTCTTTAGTCCATCTTGGGTTAATTTTTGTATATGGCATAAGGAAGGTGTCCAGTTTCAATCTTCTGCATATAGCTAGCCAGTTATCCCAGCACTATTTATTGAATAGGGAGTCCTTTCCCCATTGCTTGTTTTTGTCAGCTTTGTTGAAGATAAGATAGTTGTAGGTGTGTGGCCTTATTTCTGGGCTGTCTATTCTGTTCCATTGGTCTATGTGTCTGTTTTTGTTCCAGTACCATGCTGCTTTGGTTACTGTAGCCTTGTAGTATAGTTTGAAGTCAGGTAGCGTGATGCCTCCAGCTTTGTTCTTTTTGCTTAGGATTGCCTTGGCTATTCAGGCTCTTTTTTGGTTCTATATGAATTTTAAAATCGTTTTTTCTATTAATAGTACTGTGAAGAATGTCATTGGTAGTTTAATAGGAATAGCATTGAATCTGTAAATTACTTCGGGCAGTATGCACACTTTAATGATATTGTTTCTTCCTATCCATGAGTATGGAATGTTTCTTCATTCGTTTGTGTCATCTCTCATTTCTTTGAGCAGTGTTTTGTAGTTCTCCTTGTAGTGATCTTTCACTTCCCTGGTTAGCTTTATTCCTAGGTTTTTTGTTTTTTTTTTTTTGAGACAGAGTCTCGCTGTCACCCAGGCTGGAGTGCAGTGGCACAATCTTGGCTCACTGCAAGCTCCACCTCCCAGGTTCACTCCATTCTCCTGCCTTAGCCTTGCGAGCAGCTGGGGCTAGAAGCGCCCGCCACCACGCCCGGCTAATATTTTGTATTTTTAGTGGAGACAGAGTTTCACCATGTTAGCCAGGATGGTCTCGATCTCCTGACCTCATGATACAGGCGTGAACCACCGTGTCCGGCCAGTATTTTATTCTTTTTTGTGGCAGTTGTGAATGGGAGTTTGTTGCTGACTTTGTTCTTGGCTTGTCTATTGTTGGTATATAGGAATGCTACTGAATTTTGTTCATTGATTTTGGGTCCTGAGACTTTGCTGAAGTTGTTTATCAGCTTGAGGAGCTTTTGGGCTGAGACTGGGGTTTTCTAGCTATAGGATCCTGTCATCTACACACAGGGATAGTTTGACTTCCACTCTTCCTATTTGGATGCCCTTTATTTCTTTCTCTTGCCTAATTGCTGTGGCCAGGACTTTTTTTTTTTTTGAGACAGAGTCTTACTCTGTTGCCCAGGCTGGAGTGCAATGGCACAATTTCGGCTCTCTGCAACCTCTGCCTCCTGGGTTCAAGCAATTGTCCTGCCTCAGCCTTCTGAGTAGCTGAGATTATAGGCTTGTGCCACCACACCTGACTAATTTTTGTATTTTAGTACAGATGGGGTTTCACCATGTTGTCCAGGCTGGTCTCGAACTCCTGACCTCAAGTGATTCACCTACCTCAGCCTCCCAAAATCTGTGATTACAGGTGTGAGCCACCATGGCCCAGCCAGGACTTCTAATACTGTGTTGAATAGGAGTGGTGAGAGAGGGCATCCTTGTTTTGTGCCAGTTTTCAAGGGGAATGCTTCCGGCTTTTGCCCATTCAGTATGCTGTGTTGGCTGTGGGTTTGTCATAGATGTCTCTTATTATTTTAAGTAACGTTCCTTCAGTACCTACTTTATTGAGAGTTTTTAACATGAAGGAGTTCAACTACTATATATTTAAAAATAAAAAAAGCCTCTGAAATGGTTTTATCTAGCAAAGGGGAGGGGAAAGCTTTATGCATTCACCAAAGAATAGAAGAAAACAAACCAAAATGTTGTCAATAGCTGTTCTAGGTGGTAAAATGTCTACATTTTAGAGTTGTACGCATTTTGTATAATGAATTACTGTTATAATGAGTGACTTTACCTTTCAAGAAATTCCTGGCTTTGCCTAAGTGATTTACACGGCGAGTATAATTTCCTTTAGTTTTACTGGATTTGTGTTTTAACAGAAGATTCTTTGTTCTAAAAAAAGTCACCTCTGTGTTCCTCAACTGACATCTGAGTTCCTCCTCTACAGGGGATTCCGCAGGTAACTTGCTTTTATTTGAGTTATTTCATGTCAGTTTAACATATTGCCTCATGCAGTTTCAGTGCTGGTAGGAAGAGGACTCAACTTGGCTGCTTACAGCATGTAATGGTACGGAGAGCAATCTTGTGGGTTCATCTGCGTGGATTTTGCAGGGAGAATAACTTGGTGCGTCATCTGCCCTGTGCGTAATGTGATGGGAAAGAAACGCAGGACTTTATCAGTTTATGCTCTTACTTTTGCATTGTCTTTGACAGTTCGGTGTTACCACTATGAAAATTGAATTATGTTAGGTCATCTAGAGACTCAGATGGAATCAGTATTTATTGAGCATTGTTCTGTAAGAAGTGGAGAGGGTGGAAGTCATCCCGGCCCAGGGTATTTTACTCAATAAGTGCTTTAGCTTATTGGGCATGGTACTTACCACTTAAAACCTAGCAAGGGGCTCTGTAAGAATCCCCTGTGCTAGGCCGGGTGCGGTGGATCACCTGAGGTTGGGAGTTTGAGACCAGCCTGACCAACATGGAGAAACCCCGTCTATACTAAAAACACAAAATTAGCTGGACGTGGTGGCACATGCCTGTAATCCCAGCTACTCGGGAGGCTGAGGCAGGAGAATCGCTTGAACTCGAGAGGTGGAGGTTGCAGTGAGCTGAGATCACTCCATTGCATTCCAGCCTGGGCAACAAGAGTGAAACTCCCTCAAAAAAAAAAAAAAAAAAAAAAAAGAATCCCCTGTGCCTGTGCTCAGAAGTCTAATGCAATGTTAATATATAGTAGAACTTAAATATGAATCAATGAATTTTTACCTGAATAAATGAACAGGTAGCTCCTTGGATGGGAACCTAATGAATGAATATACTTCTCAATGGACGAATGAATGTATGCGTGAATTAAACAACTGTGTCCTGGATTCTGCTTAGAAGTTGGAAAGAACCTCACAACTTCTCCAAGCATCTTTTGCTCTGAGCTTGATGACTGAAGTAAGAAAAGAGAGAGAAAGCCCTGCCACATGTTTGATCACTGCTGCTGCTAATGAAGCTTTTCGAGGAATAGCCAGTCTGTAATGCCCTCAAAAGCATCCTTCATATCCAAGTACTTCAGTATTCTTGTGGCCATTTTTCAGAGCTATCTAGAAACAAAGATACTGCAGGTCAACTTATTTTGGGCACTCGAAGCCAGCAATTCTGTCAATAAATGATTCATGTCAGAAAAGCATGTAAGTGCATTTGTTTTCTACTAAGTCTCTCTTCAGGTCCATTATGCATGAATCAAGTTGGGGAAGTTGCCTGGGTTCATTTGGCATCCTTTATGAAAATCAAAGAAATGAGAGATTTAAAATCCAGCCATATTGATTGTCCCGCCTTCCTCACACTCCTTACCAGAAACTAGGATTAGCAATGGCAGGATCTCCAGGAACTCCAGGATCGAGGGCACGTCACGGACAGTGAGGAGGAGAGGGAGGGGCCCACCAAAGAGAAAAGAGCCCAGGTTCTGGTATCTGAGATGCAGAAGAAAATGAACAGTCACTTGCTTATGTCCCCCTAAACTGCTCCCCTGAGCAGTCCCTCGCTGAACCACCCCACTAAAAGTGAGCTTCTGTGGCCACAGCAGAGGCAGCAGAATGCTTCCTCTGAGCTCTACTCTTGGCAAGCCCTCTAGGGTGCTGAATGCTAGTGTCCATGAATCAGAAGCACTGTGGTTAAAGGCACGTGCACAAGTGGCCCCATTTCCCAT
Organism: Hylobates moloch; assembly: GCF_009828535.3. Classification (NCBI taxonomy): domain Eukaryota; kingdom Metazoa; phylum Chordata; class Mammalia; order Primates; family Hylobatidae; genus Hylobates; species Hylobates moloch. The sequence continues at coordinate 169,100,377 of NW_026652277.1, read as the reverse complement.
TTTCCAGAACCATAAAACTGGGATTGATATCCGACGCCTAAGCATCTGCCCTGCAGAAGGCTTCCACGTCCATCACCTCCTGAAACCTCCCACCACCCCTGTGGGGCCAGCGTGCATGTCAGTATGTCCTATTGACAAAGGAGGAAGCTGAGCACGGCAGAGGTGACGTGACCAAGGGGATGAGGATCGATGATTGAGAATCACACTCAGGTCCCCTGACTCTAAATACTGGCTACCTCCCCGGCTGCATTTATTTATTCCACCATGAATAGAGTCGCAATTTCTCGGTTCCCAAGGAGGTTTCTACCCTGGTTGGCACAGGCCAGTGCAAAATAAGTTGCCACTTGGTGCACGGCTTGCTAGTAGGCATGTGTGCGAAATTAAGTTAGCATTTGCAGGAGAGTTCTCACGCCCACGTGCTTTTGCTATGTGGCCTTTGGCTCTGGTTGCTGTCACTTCGCATCTCCTTGGTTTTCTGAGATAGCCTGTCTCTGACACTGGGACTCCCCAGGCCTGGGGTTTTGGCCCATCTGTCTGTGGTTGGTGACCTTCACTGATTAGGAGCTTTGCTCAGGGGGCCAAAGACAGTGTTCCATCCTAGGCTAAGTGGTGGAAGGCATCACTCTTACTGGATCAGTTGACCCAGACAGAGTAGGTGGGCTAGGCCAGACCAAAGGGAGAGATAATGTGCAACCTTACCGGCCTTATTGGATCAGAGATGTCAGAGAATGCAGTTCGCTATCTCTGTTTGATGGTTCAGTATTATTATCCTCATGGTTTCCTGGCCTGTCCGCCCACACAGCATCAAAATGTGAGTTTGTTTAGCCATAATGGAGCCAGCTTAAGGGTTGTAGAGTGCTGAAATACTGACAAGATTACGCTTGTAACCCTTTCCCCAATGGTTATTAAACATGAAAATACTAAATGATAAAATAAGCTTAAGGAAACTGCCAACATTTTAAATTTCGCCATAAACCTTAACTTTAAAGGCTTTTTATTATTTGTTTTTGTTGTATTTTGAAATATTAAAGATCAGATTTTATTAAAAAGTCTTCTTTGGTGCCATGATTTGCTGGTGATGTAGGAACGTGCTGTCTGCACTGGTGTCAGCCCCGTCCTCACCCCTGCCCGGAAGACTTCCTGGTTCTTTGCAGGAGGCAGACGGCACTGTGACCTACCTGTTCTTTGCGTCTTCTGTATTTGTTAGAATCGTGTCCTCAGCTCCTCGCTGTAAGTCTGTTTGAGATCAGGAAAACACAGGTACATTCAGAGAGCACCAAAGTGATGAGGGTCTTGGTCTTCTCACTACCAGTTTTTATTCCCTTCCACAAGGTGGAAACAAGCCCTACATCGAATATGCAACTCATTTCTTCAATGAGATTTATGTAGGGAATTGACAGTTAACCTGGTATTAGGAAGAGAGCCTCAAAACCAATGACTCTCAACTGCCTTCCTCTGGGCTGGGAATAAGGACATACTCATTTCATTAAAACTTGTGAGTGGGCTTTGAGGGTCTTAGGGTCAATTCAGCTCAGGTTCACCCTGGAGATGAGTGGATGTCAGGATAAAAATGTCCACCTGAGGAAAATCTTATTGAAATAAACAAACGGATCACGAGAGCCACAGTGGAGAAGTGAGTAAGAAAAGCTGGTGATGGCTGGGGGCCAGGGAGAAGGGGTCCAGGGAGGAGGAGACCGGTCAGCCCAGGAGGGAGGCAGGGGCCTCGACTGAGGGTTCTTCATGCAGCCGTTGTGCCGTTTCTGTGCATTCCTGTCTGTAATTGTCACAGCATGGTGGGAGGCAGGGAATTTCACCTCTGTTAGCAGATGCAGACCTGGAGGCTCAGAGAGCATAAGCTACTGACCCAAGATTACACAGCTAGGAAACAGGGCCTCTCCTGCAGGCTCTGGCCACCCAGCCTTGTGTTGGCCCAAGTGCGCAGGGTGGCCGAGGCTCTGACGTGAGCTGCCAGTCCTGACCACGTTGCCTTGGTGATGGTGGGGGCAGAGTGGGAGGTGGTTTAGGTGCTGAATAAAGCTCTCTCTTTTTGTTTTTAGTGCCGGCTGGGGATGCCAGCCACCTCACGCCTGCTTCTGCTGGCCCAGGGCTGGGTCTTGGGCCATTTCCCCACTTTGGTAACCCCAGGGGGAGAGCTGCCCCTTCACTGTCCCCAGCTCCCGTGTCGTTCCAGCCCTCACAGGCTTAGTATTGAGCTGACAGCCACGGCCACGTAGCAGCAATGACGATGATGAAATTGACAATTTCAACATGCATTCTGCCTTCTTTCCATGTTTGAAAAGATTTCATTATTTTTTTTAATTAAAAAAAATTTTTTTTGAGACAGAGTCTGGCTCTGTCTCCCAGGCTGGAGTGCGGTGGCGCAATCTCCACTCACTGCATTCTCTACCTCCTGGGTTCAGTCAATTCTTCTGCTTCAGTCTCCCGAGTAGCTGGAAGGCACGTGCGCCCACGCCCGGCTATTTTTTGTGTTCTTAGTAGAGACGGGGTTTCACCATGTTGGCCAGGCTGACCTCGATCTCTTGACCTCAGGTGATCCACCCACCTCGGCCTCCCGAAGTGCTGGGATGACAGATGTGAGCCGCTGTGCCCGGCCAAGGTTTCCTTATTAACCAGAATATAATGTTGTGGCTGTTTCCCCTGTTTGGAAGATTAATTTTTCTCATTTCTGTTTGGATTTATCATATTGGATTTTTCATCAGGAGTTGATAAAATTTTTTGGAGATGTTCACAGACTGAGCATAATTTTAAAATATGCCTCTGTTGAGCATTGTTTAAAATAGCTCATACTCCCTCGGTTGTTGGAAATGCATCTAGCCAGCTGGCACCCTCGGAATGTGTACCGACTCTGAGGTCTGCACCCTCCAGCCCCACAAGGCTGTGGGCGAGCTGGATGGGGTTTGGAGGTTGTGGCCTTCTACTTGGAGAAAAGGTGCCACTGAGGCTTCCCAGGACTGACTGTGAAAGGGAAGTCGCTTAAATACTCATGAGCACCCCAACAGTCAGAAACAAGACCATGGACTGAAATCCCAGGCGTCCCGGAAGGCTGAAGTTCATGAAGTCTAGCATGTTGGGCTTCTTGTCTTGCAGGCAGCATTAAGAGTGTGAGACTGGTTAAAAGCGTGAGTCTGGCCCAGGCCGGGCCCCCACAGTTACTCACCATTAGCCCTTTACACTTCACCTCCTCTAACTAAACCTCGGTTTTCGCATCTATAATGTGAGAATGGCAATACCTTCCATAGTGGGTTTTTGTGAGAACTAATGGGATAATATATGCTAAACATTTTTTATACTGATGCTGCTGCACTGGTTACGATTCAGAAGCCCTGTGATGTTTAACTGTAAACATTTTCGGCCAGGTGCTGTGGCTCACACCTGTAATCCCAGCACTTTGGAAGGCTGAGGCAGGCGGATCACTTGAGGTCAGGGGTTCGAGACCAGCCTGGCCAACATGGTGACGCCCCATCTCTACCAAAATTACAAAAATTACTCGAGCGTGACAGTGGGCGCCTGTAGTCCCAGCTACTCCGGAGGCTGAGGCAGGAGAATTGCTTGAACCCAGGAGGCGGAGGTTGCAGTGAGCCGATATTGCGTCACAGCACTCCAGCCTGGGCAATAGAGGGAGACTCCATCTCAAAAACAAACAAAAACGAAAACATTTTCACCTCATAGCAGTTAAAGCTACAGAAAGCCTTAGAGAGCACTTAATTTCCCTCTGCCTTACTTCTTCTCATGACAGAATAAGTTACCAAGGTTTTCCATCTGTGTTTGCTTCTGAGTCTAGCTTGCTGTGGACTAGGTATAAAAGCTCTGGTCAATTTGTTTTTCTCTCACAAGCTACTCAGAACCAACTATTAAATATAAACTTAGAAGCATCACTTTTCCATAGACCTGAGTTTTTATCATGCAACAGTGGGGCTTTGAAGAGGGACTAAAGGTTATTTATTAGAGGACATAGTGAAAAAGTTAAGTATGATTTATGGTTTCTTCAGAGTTTGGTTTGTTTTAACAGACATCATGTACTGGACAAAGGACTATTCTATGAAATTTTAAAATACGTGAATTTTGTATAGGCTTCTGCCATACCATTAGATGATGATAATTTTTTTTTTTTTTTTTTTTTTGAGACAGAGTTTCGCTCTTGTTGCCTAGGCTGTAGTGCAATGGCACGATCTCAGCTCACTGCAACGTCCACCACCTGGGTTCAAGCAATTCTCCTGCCTCGGCCTCCCGAGTAGCTGGGATTACAGGTGCCTGCCACCACGCCCAGCTAAATTTTGTATTTTTAGTAGAGATGGGGGTTTCCCCATGTTGGCCAGGCTGGTCTCGAACTCCTGACCTCGTGGTCCGACCACCTCAGCTTCCCAAAGTGCTGGGATTACAGGTGTGAGCCACCGTACCTGGCTGATGATGATGATTTTTTAAATTGAGGACTATGTTACTTAGAGCTCGTCCCAAATACAGTTAAATCCAGTCTAGAATACTTTCTCTCCTGTTTGGTTGTAGGAATTAGGCCAACCGAACTCCAAGGGAGCCAAAACTGAACCCAGCCTTGTCTGCCAGGAGTGAGAACTGAGCACCTTCCTCAGGCCTGCACAAGTTAGTTGCCGCCCTGGTGGAGACTTTGGCCACATTCATCCAACCTGAAGGAGTGCTGGCGATCTGAATGTAGTGTGTGCTGGACACCAGCTCCCTCATTCCTCCCGGGACTATATCCACTCCCCTGTCCCCTGTGGGCACTGCAGTCCCTGGGGATTCTGTGTCCTGGAGACCAAAATATTGGTTCAGAAACAGAATCTGCCAGCTGTCCCCACTTTAGCTGTGCTGCTGCCTTTGCCAATCCCTGAAGTTTTTATTTTTTTTTATTCGTCTGGTTAACCTGGGCCACTTGGGAATCTTCTCTGTAGATGGGAGTTGGGGAAGAGTGGCAGAGCTGGATCCCTTAAGCACTGTTGAGGAAGAGTGCAGTGGCATAGAGGAAAAAGCTTGCCTTGGGAGGGCATCTGTGTGTTTGACTTGGAAGGGATCTTGGAGTGCACCTTGTCAGCTTCTTCCTAAGGATAAAGATGCTGAAGCTGTAGTCTTGAACCCAGCCCAGGCTTCCAGGTGGACAGACGTGTGTGTGTGTGTGTGTGTGTGTGTGTGTGTGTGTACACAAAGATAACTGCTGTTAGTGTTTTGGTAAGGCTTTCTTTTCTTCCGGTTTTTTTTAAGAGTTGTGATTATTTTCTCCACATGATTTTGTATCCTGTCACTTAATATCATAATGAAAATGTATCCATTTTACTACAAACCTATTTTAGTGACACTTCACCTATTCCATTTGGTGGGTCTTCCATAATTCAGTTTTTTGTTTCCTTATGTCAGAAATACAAATTGTTTCTAATTTTTGGCATTGGAAACAGTAGTGGTTGAATATCTTTATACATAGGGAATTTTCTGAAAGTTAATTTTGTCCTTAAGATAGTCAGAAATTGGTTTACTATTAAGTGGTATGAAGCTGTTTAAGGCCCTAATATGTGTGTGACATTGCTTACTAAAAAGATGGATTTGTACTCACAATGAAGCTAGGAGTCCCATTCTACCTCATCTCTGTAGAATGGAGTATTATCATTAAAAACAAAAAGCCTAGTTTGGAATGTAAAAAGTAGTATTAAATAATTTGCATTCATTTCTTTGATCTCTTTTTGCATGTTCTGGATTTTGAGCTCAAAAGAGCTTCAATAATGTGTTTAGATTTTAATGATGATGCTAAAGTGAGCAGAAGCATTATTTCAGCAATTCTTCTTGGACTGATTTCTTTGGAAGAAAGAAAATTGTGCCTTTTCTACCACCCTGACCTGGTTGAGTGCTGCAATGTGAATCTATATTAAAAACAAACAAATAAATACCTTTTAAATCCAGCTAGTGGCAGAGTTAATCCCACTTCAGGTTTAGCCTGTCTTCCTGAGTATGACTGAAGTTCATGCTTATTTAATAGTTTCAGAATTTTGAATAAGACAGAATATGAAGTCTTAACTAAGGTTATCTTGTTGCCTAATTTAATGCATTAAACTGACAGCTCTCTGTACAGAGAAGGATGCGGTTTGGATTCTTTCATGGGGAAATTCTGAGTTTTCTTTCATTTGCTTATGTTTTCACCAACATAGTCTGGGCAGCATATGGTACCATCTGCCTGCCACCATACATAACTCACTTCAGGAGTCCCATCGACCGAAGGCTGTGCTGGAGAGTGTATGCCTGGCTGTCTGTGTCGGTAGAACTTCATGGTAGAAATGGTACCTGAGAAATTCAGTGCTAGAGTGAGAGCGTTTGTCTCGCTTGCACTTTAACATATTCTTATGTGTATTAATTAGTCCATTCTCACACAGCTAATAAAGACATACTCAAGACTGGGTAATTTATAAAGGAAAGAGGTTTAATTGACTCACAGCTCTGCAGGGCTGGAGAGGCCTCAGGAAACTTACAATCATGGCAGAAGGGGAAGCAAACACATCCTTCTTCACATGCTGACGGGAAGGAGAAGTGCCGAGCAAAAGGGTGAAAAGCCCCTTATAAAACCATCAGATCTTATGAGAACTCACTATCACAAGAACAGCATCAGGGTAACCCCTCCCATGATTAAATTACCTCCCACTGGGTCCCTGCCACGACACGTGGAGATTATGGGAACTACAATTCAAGGTAAGATTTGGGTGGAGACACAACCAAACCCTATCACCTCATCTCCATCCCACGCTTTGGGAAGATTACATAGTTAAGGAAGGTAAAGTACACGTGGGTGCTTGTGACTGCATTATTTCCCATTTCTGAGTCACTAGCAGAAAAGTATAGGTTAGAATGAAAACATGGGGGAGGATGCTTTAACACTTTACAGGTAAATTAAAGACAATGTCTTGATCTAGATACGTAGAGAAGGAAAACTGAGTTGACCATCTCATTGGCTTTCCCAGGAGAGATGAAGTCATCTATCTTAGCTGCTCCTTCTTTGCCTTCTTGCAAATGATAGAAAAATCCCCTATTACTTGGGTGCTCCCTGTTCCAGGCATCCTGGCAAGTGTTTCAAATGCTTTACTATACTTGCTCCTTGCAGCCACCTCATGCTGAAGTTATTGTTCTGATTTTACACATGAGGAAAGTGAGGACCAAGTAAGTTAATCAACTTCCATAGCTGTGAAGTGGCCAAGCCTGGATTTGTAGCCAGACTGCCTGACTCTCAGTGCCCTCTCCACAGCGGAAGCTCCAACAACTATGCTGCATTCCGCCCCCCCCCCCCCCATCCCCCCCCCCCCCCCCCAACACACAGCAGTGCTTGGCTTCTAGGTGGTCTCGCGTTGCCTGCACATTTCAGAATTTCTTTTGTCTGGTGCTCCGGATGATCACCTTTCTGCTCACTTTAATAGAGCATGCCAACCCTGTGGTCCTTCCTCAAGTTAGCAAGCAGTGTACCCTTTCTCCCTCGGAGACTTGCAAGCATCTCACCTTTGTGGCATATGCCCATCATCTGCTCACACCTAACCTTCATGGGGGCTGGGAAACGGAGTCTGTCCAGTTCTGTGCCCAGAATGGGGTGGATCTCGTTCTCGTCATTAAAAAAGGACGATAAAACACAGAGAAGAAAAGGAGATCAGCCACAATCCTTCGCCAACATTTAGCCACTATTAATAGATAGTTATAGATATAGTAATAGATGTAGGTATGAATGACATATATGCACACATTATTATTTTACAGTTAAGAATTATACTTCTTTGTGAACTTTTCCCACTCAGTGTATTCTAATATTCTCTAAAGGTCTATACCCGCTGACTTAACCCCTTTGGTACACTGTTGGCTCATAGTCAACATCCCCTATGTATTTAATCCCCTTTGTCTCTCCCATCCTTATATGAATGACTCAGTTTTTACATCCAAGTGATGCTGAAGGAGACTCCTTTTGGTATTCAGTAGGAAACCTTGCTAATGTCAATGACGGTTACCTACCTTCTCAAATAGCCATGAACCCCTTTCACACAGACCCACAGCCAACACTTTTTCAATATGTGCCCTTGAGGACTGCCAGAGACTTTGCCAAATGATTGGCTAAATTCAATATCTACTAATCTACCAGTGGCCTGGGAAATAAAGGTAATTTGGATTAGATTATGTCTCCTTGAACCTGCTGTGATTCCTAGCGATAACTGCTTTTTGTCTATGTTTTAAATGCTGGTGCAGTCATTTTCAGGTGATGTATATTGAGCTCATGGGTCAGATGCGGCCTTCTGGAAAATTCCGATAATATATCCAGATACGGTTTCCTGGCATTTTTCCTATTCTCTATGATTAAAAATGTCTTTGTGTTTCCACAATCCCTTTTGCATGTTGCCTTAGTTCACTAGGTTGTGGTTTGTCTGGGACTCATTGTCTGGAGAGAAGCCTCCCCCTGCCTTTTATTTATTTATTTTGTTTGAGATGGAGTCTCACTCTGTCGCCCAGGCTGGAGTGCAGTGGCACAATCTCGGCTCACTGCAACCTCTGCCTCCCAGGTTTAAGTGATTTGCCTGCCTCAGCCTCCCGAGTAGCTGGGATTACAGGCACCCACCACCATGTCCAGCTATTTTTTTTTTTTTTTTGTATTTTTAGTGGAGATGGGGTTTCACCATGTTGGCCAGGCTGGTTTCGAACTCCTGACCTCAAGTGATCCGCCTACCTGGGCCTCCCAAAGTGCTAGGATTATAGGTGTGAGCCACTGCTCCTGGCCTCCCCCTGCCTTTCAATGCTTTAAGCCCTCATCGGGTCACCTGTCTGCCCCCAGAGGTAACTGTGCCGGCCTCTGTAGCCACATTTCTTTGTGTGAACCTGTTGAAAGAGAATTCCCAGTAGGATTTGGCCTCCTGCACTCCCATCCCTAGGGTCTCTCAAGGTCATGGGGTGAATTTCAGGAAAAAGTAAAGGTTAAACGCTGCTTCTGAGCTCACTGATGGGAAAACACCTGCTGTTTCATTTCATAAGTATCAAAACCCAGAAAAAGGCAATACATCATCTTTGCTTTGTCAAGCACGTGAGTTCATCATTTTTGGCCTTGATAGTAAGAAACGTCTTCTTTTTTTTTTTCACAGAAATATGGCATAGCAGCAGTTTCCTAGTTCTCTGTTGATTTAGAAACTCCATAAGTACCGCACTGATATGCTCAGAAACAGCATAAATTCTTTGTCATATTCTTGCCTCATATAATAAGCCACTGAAGTGGATTTGCTGGAAAGACTCTTTCTGTCACATTCTAGGTACTTGCAAAGCTAAAAGGGAAATAGGCAAAGTATTTTTAAAATGTTTCTCTCCAGCTATTTTCATCGCTGGCCAGATATTTATACAATCTTTCCTCAGCATGACATGAAATTGGCTAATTGCCACATTAGAAGAGAAAGTGCTGTTTCATTCAAGATGGGAAAGATGCTGATATGGTTTGTATCTGTGTCCCTGCCCAAGTCTCACGTTGAATTTGTAATCCCCAACACTGGAGGTGGGACCTGGTGGGAGATGATTGGATCATGGGGGCGGAGTTCTCATGAATGGTTTAGCACCGTCCCCCCTTGGTACTGTATAATGAGTGAGTTCTCTTGAGATCTGGTTGTTTAAAAGTGTGTGCCACCTCCCCCTTCTCTCTGTCTCGCTCTTCCTCCTGCCTTGTAAGATGCCCGCTCCCCCTTTGCCTTCTGCCATGAGTAAAAGCTTCCTGAGGCCTCCCCAGAGGCAGAAGCCTCTGTGCTTCCTGTACAGCCTGCAGAACCATGAGACAAACCTCTTTTCTTTATAAATTGTCCAGTCTCCGGTATTTCTTTATAGCAGTTGAGAATGGACTAATCCAGATGGGTCCCCAAAACGTCTGTCTGGAATGAACTTAAGACGTATGTCACACGTTTGTCCTCCAGACATGCCCCTACATAATTCAGCCATGTTTCTTTTAATAATCAGCCCTCATTCTAAAGTCAGTTAAATTATTTAACAACTCAAGCACTTCTCACCTGGTTCTTCTTCAGAGGATGCCTTGACTATTCTTGTTTTGGCGTTTGCATATAAATTTGAGAATCCGCCTAAGTTTCACAAAATCAAAAAGCAATAGCCTCCCTGGGATTTTGATTAGAATCTGTTGTCCCTTTTTACTGATAGAAAAACTGAGGTACAGAATAGTTAATGTGCCCAATATAGGGTACCAATAGACAACTAATAAGAGAGAAGGCAGAGCTGCAAACTTGGGCAGTTGAACTCTCAAGCCCACATGCAACCACCCCACAGCAGGCTAGGAAATGGGCCTTGAGGACAGAAGTGGAGCTGAAACTCAAGACCCAAAACAAACCAAGCCTTGTCTGATTTCTCTTTAGGCTCGTCTGCTTGGGGTTCCTCTTTACACTTCACCAATGCCATGTGAGACCCTTGTTCATGCATTGCTAGTGAAGGTTTTACCCAAGGGCACGGTAAAATTTCAGTTTACCTTGAAATTTTATAAGGAAAAAAGAATGCTTAATTTTTCTTCCTAATGCCCTAATATTGAACTGGACACTGAGGAAGGCAGCATTTAACCCCCTGCATTTCCGACGTCAGCTGGCTTCCTTTTCTTAGTGTAGAATTGGCAAAGCAAAGGATTTGTCAAGTAATTTACAAACGCTAGACCCCAGAAACCTAGTGAAAAACCCAAGCTTGGCCTGGCCTGATTGTCTTGACACTATTAGTGGCTAATCCGGGGACAATGGGCAAATTGCATGAATATTCAACATCAAACTGTTACTGCTGCCAAGCTGCAAACCCATGTAAACCCCTCCTATTTATGCGGCTCCCAAAGTCAAGTGCACTGAGCGGGGGCTGCCAGCTTAACGCCTATTCCTCAGTGGGAGCCTGGGAGTGTTGAAACTCAGTAAGCAGTTTTCCAGCCTGGAAATATCTGTGGAAATGCCGTCTGCGAAAGGCCAGAGATGTGATGATTCAGACCCTGCAAGGCCTGGATTTGTGCCAGAGAGTGGAGCTTCTGGGGCCTAGAGAATGGGATGTCTCAGTGGAGCTAAGATGATTTCAGAGAAATCAGGCCAAAAGCTTCTTCCCATTTCCCTCCTATCAGAAATGTATAGGAATCTTGCAGGAATGCAGCTTGCCTTCCAGATAGTCCCAGTAAGTGCAAACATGCCTCCCTGTGACTCTCCATATGCCCAAAACTGTCCTCAGAGCCAACCTGCATGACCCAGGAGTGACTGCACTCAAAGCTGTGCTGTCTTCTGCCCTTGGGGGAATTTCTGGGCTGCTCTGCAAAAGGGAGTTGTCAGCCCAAGAGAGCTCCCCTCCCGCCTCACATCTCAGAAGCAAAACACCCCTGACACGTGCAGGAGAAAGAGCTCGGAGTTAAAACTGAGCCCCAAGATCAGTTACCGACTGTGGCAAGCTTAGGCAAGTTGCCCAACCTCACCATTGCCTCAGTTTCTTATTCTGAAAAATGGGGTGATAAGAATATTCATCTTGTGGGATTCATCGGAGCCTTAAAATGAGATCATATGTGTGAAACTCTTACAGATGCCCCTCAATTTATGATGGGATTACATCCCGATAAACCCATTGTAAATTGAAAATATTGTAGGTCAAAAAGGCATTGCATACACCTCACCTACCAAACATCATCATGTACCTAGCCTGCCTTAAACCTGCTCAGCACATGTACGTTAGCCTACAGTTAGGCCAGATCATCTTACACAAGGCCTATTTTATAACAAAGTGCTGAATAGGCCATGTAATTTATTGAATACTGTATTGAAAGTGAAAATCAGAAGAGTTGTATGGCCTTGAATTAAAATTTCTCTGAATGGATATTGCTTTTACGCCATTGTAAAGCTAGAAATTTTCAGTGGAAGGATAAGTTGAGGACCATCTGTATACAGATTGTTCATTATTAATAAAGATTGTAACAATTTTAGGGCCTCTCAGCTATTATTGTTAGAAAGTTTGTCGTAACATTAGGCGTCTTCCTGGGGTAATCTGCCAGGCTCTTCTGCTTCCAGGAAAAGCAAGTCCGCTGCTCTCAGCTTACCTTTTCATCAGAGTATTTGAAACTCCTGCCCTTTTCCTCAAAGGAAACCGTTTATTTCCCAAACTGTAAAGTCATTTCACTACTCTGTTTTGAGCTGGAGACTGATTACAGGACTGTGAATCTAACTGTATGTATGTGTTGAGTTTCTTTCTGATTTGAGAACCCTTAAGGATGTGTGTATCTGTGTGTGTGTGTGTGTGTGTGTGTGTGTCTGTGACCGGGGTGTGGTGGGGGTAGTTTTCTTACCTTCCTAGTTACTTGTATTTACTGATATCCTCAAAGTTGAGCCCTTGTGTACCTTCACTAAATCATTCTACAAATATTTTTTAAAATTAAGCTCCCACCCTGTGCCAATGATGGCTCTCATGTGCTGGAGAAACAGTGGTGGTTTTCAAGTAAATGCCTCCCTAGTCCCGGTTGCTTGAGGGGTGGCACCCACTCTGGGAATGTCCTCGTCCTTGTCCAGGGCAGGCTTGACTTCAGGGCAGTCCTGCTGGAAGTGAGGGGTGAGCAGGGATCTGGAGGAGGAGAACGAGAGGAGGGAGATGGCGTGGGGCTGGGGGTGAGAGAATGGGGATCAGGCCGCGATGGCAGCAGGAAGGGAGGCCGGATTTGCGGCCCGTCCTGTGGGCAGCCGTCACTCAAGTGGGACCCAGGGCTCCGTGGCTGGCTCAGCTACTGCCCAGCTGGGAAGTGGTGAACCCTGGCCGAGTGGCTCCACCTTCCAGGCCTCAATTTCCTCATCTGTAATCAAAGTACCAACCTCAGAGGATATTGGGAGAATTAAAGGAAGGATCATTGTTAAAGGGCTTAGACTGTGCTCGATGGGAAATAAGCACTGCATCAATGTTTGCAAAGTAAAGATACATCAACTAACGCACAATGAGTTTAACCTCAAGTGTATATTTTTCTTTTCAGGGCACCTTTTTTCTGACTCTAAAAGCACATCGTGTTTTTGCTAACATTTCCTATTTGTTTGTGTTTTAGACGCCTTCCTGAGTCCTGGATCTTTCTTCCTTCTGGAAATCTTTGACTGTGGGTATTTATTTATTTCTGAATAAGAGCGTCCACGCATCATGGACCTCACGGGACTGCTGAAGTCTCAGTTCCTGTGCCACCTGGTCTTCTGCTACGTCTTTATTGCCTCGGGGCTAATCATCAACACCATTCAGCTCTTCACTCTCCTCCTCTGGCCAATTAACAAGCAGCTCTTCCGGAAGATCAACTGCAGACTGTCCTACTGCATCTCAAGCCGTAAGATACTTAAGATTCTATATTTTCGTCTTCATTGTGGATGTGTGTATCAGAATTATGGCTCTTGATATGGATTCACTAGGCTTTCATTGTGTGCTGAGCTGTTTTTTTTGTTTTGTTTTTGTTTTAGGTTTCCAATGGCTATTTTGTTCTCAATCCCCCAAAATTATTTTTTGAATGAATAATGCCAGTAGCTCAAAATTCAACAGTCACAGACAGGTATACTATGACAAGTAAATATGCATTCTGTTAGTTTCTTTAGTTCTCCTCAGAACCAATCAGTATTACTGATTTCTTAGTTATCCTTACAGAAATAGTATACATATAGCTCTTGTAAATGCATGTGCGTCTTTCTGTGTATGTATCTATATAGATACGTATACATACATATATGTTTTTAAAAAACTAAGTGGCAGGCCGGGCGCGGTGGCTCACGCTTGTAATCCCAGCACTTTGGGAGGCCGAGGCGGGCGGATCACGAGGTCAGGAGATCGAGACCACGGTGAAACCCCGTCTCTACTAAAAATACAAAAAATTAGCCGGGCGTAGTGGCGGGCGCCTGTAGTCCCAGCTACTCGGAGAGGCTGAGGCAGGAGAATGGCGTGAACCTGGGAGGCGGAGCTTGCAGTGAGCTGAGATTGCGCCACTGCACTCCAGCCTGGGCGACAGAGCGAGACTCCGTCTCAAAAAAAAAAAAAAAACTAAGTGGCAGTATACTATATTGTTTTCTTCCTTGCCTTTTTTCTTCAGCTTTTTATTTTGAGATAATTGATTCACATGAAGCTGTGACAAATAATACTGAGAAATCCTGTATACTCCTTGGCCAGTTTCTCCCTATGGTAGCATCTTGCACAACTGGAATAGCATATTCCAACCAGAAAATTGACGTTGATACAATCCACAGCCCTACTCCTATTTCTCCACTTTTAAGTACACTCATTTGTGTGTGTGTATGTGTCCGTGTGTGTTTGATTATGCTAGGCTATTTCAAACATGACTAATTTGACTGGCCTGAGCTTCAACAATTGAAAAGATGAATGAGTGTATTGGGACATCTAGAAATGCATTTTGCTATTGATTTTGATTAGCCTTAAGCCTATATCTATTCTTAAAAGTAGAGAATGCAGTGTGATATTAATAATGATATATGTGGGATGAATATATTTCAAAATATGAGCTCTTTTTTTTTTTTTTTTTGAGACATCATCTCATTCTTTTGTTGGAGTGTATTGGCACTATCTCGGCTCACTGCGAGCTCCACCTCCTGGGTTTGTGCCATTCTCCTGCCTCAGCCTCCCAAGTAGCTGGGACTACAGGCGCCCACCACCACGCCTGGCTAATTTTTTGTATTTTTAGTAGAGACAGGGTTTCACCATGTTAGCCAGGATGGTCTCAATCTCCTGACCTCGTGATCCGCCTGCCTCGGCCTCCCAAAGTGCTGGGATTACAGGTGTGAGCCACCACGCCTGGCCAAAATATGAGCTTTTTAAAAATTTGTCTATTAAAAAATATCAGCTATCTAAGATTATGCCAAGAGTCCAAAATTATTGATACATTTTTGATACCCTTTAAATAAAATGATCAAATTTGAATTTGAATCAAGACAATTCAAGCTGTGTATAACTATCCAAATGGATTACCACTGGTCCAGTCTTATTTGTTAAACTTCAGAATACTAACTTGTAAGGGAAAAAAAGTCATAGACATATCTTTATTTATGACTTTTTTCACAACTCAGAACTTGCAGATATGCCTGATAGTATTTCGGATATAGTTTGAGTGCAAGACCTTCCACGTCTTGTATTACAATGCTTTATAGAAATATGTCTTGAAAGTGTTCATAAGATCCTAAGATTGAGTTATAATTGTAAAACAGCAACATTAGTCTATTTGTCTGTGGCCTATTAACCACCAATTCAATCCAATACGATGCAATGTACTTTTTCCTTGTCATACACTTCACTCAACATTGGTCTCCTAGTATGTATGCTTCTACAGTGGTATAGGAAAAGGAAAAACTTGTCCAACAGGGCAGAGACAGTAGGAGATGATTTGGACAGGAACTGTAGCTGTTTGAAGAGAGACGAGTTTGTGTAATCAAGGGAAAGGAGATAATTGACTGAGATTTAAAAGATGTTTATAATTTTAAATGTCTTTTTACCCTCTAGCAGTTGGTCTCTATTTAAGCAGAATTTAAATTTAACAAAGCAATGCTGATTATGCTTTTTCATTGAAACTTGCATTTATGTGATTTGAATGCACCTATGGAGATTCCAAAATCTGTTAGTTTGCAATATGAAATCCTGTATGTTTCTACTGTCATAACCCCTACCCAAATTTCAAGTGGATGGTTATGAATTGGGTTTCTCATTTGGAGTTAAGAAATAAGAAACAGGATTTGGAATCAGAGTCCACAAGAGTACTCTATTTTTCTTTTGATTGATGGTAAAGACATGCTAAGTTTAGGGCAGGATTGTGGAGATACTTTTCGCAGGATGCATTAGCGTATTTGTTTCTGGTGGAAATTAAGATGGGCAACAAATTCAGAAAGCAAGGCAGATTTTTATCCATCACAAATTAATTAAATTATTTAGAACAAACTCCAAATGAAACTCAAGAATTAACCATATAAGACAACTGGCATCTCAATGCCAGGTGCAATGAAGGGTAGGCAGTCTAATTTCACTGAAGAACCTAGAAGCACCTCCGTCCAGGTATACCCAGTGATGCTCTGTGCCTTCTTCCCCAGAGGAAGCACCTCCATCCAGGTGCACCCCAGCAATGACCTTTGCCCACATCCCCCGAGGAGGGCTTCCTAGGGCTTTGGGCCAAGCAATAGTAGAAGCATTTTTAAACAATCTGAAGTGGGAAGAGAAGATTTCTCCCTCTAGAGGAGCAGTCCTGGCTGCTGGAAAAAGAGAATACAGTAGAAAGGGAGGGTGAGGATCCTGGGTGGCTCATGGGCACCTCATGGTGATAAGCCAGTGCAAACTATCCCCAGGTTTGAGAGAATCCTCGCCAGGATTCTCCGTTTCTGGTATCCCCATAGGATTCTCTTTTCCTGCTTCCTTTTCCTTGCTCTAGATAACTGACAGACTTCCTCTGTCAATTATTTCACAGTAACCAAGGCCATGTAAAAAGAGTGTTTAGGAAGCCTTGCTGGGCCACTGATCAGCCAGAGGAGGAGATAGTTTGTGGAGAATTCAGCAGCTTAACTAGGAGATGACTCTGCAGCGTCTGTGCTGTAACTCTTCTCTGCTTCCCTCTGAGTTAAGATAGAAACTCTTCATGGCTTTAATTGTGTCTTCTGGCGTATGAGTCACTCTGAGCTTAGACAGTCATCAGCATTCATGATTTCCAGCTGATTTTCTAAGGAAAAGGCAGAAAAAAATGTTTCCTTGAGACACGGAGCCCTTCCATCTCTGTGTTCGCTTTTGTCTAGCAGAGCTATGTCTTTGTCTCTTTTCTCATTAAATATTTGTTAAGTAAGAGCTTGGTGTGTTACCAAGTAAGTTCAAAGCAGTTACCCGCCCTGGCATGGTAAAGCTCTCATGCAAAAGGCCACGCTGATATAAAAGACAAATAGAGACAAAACAAGCAGTAAAGACAGCCTGGCTAACAGCAGGACACAGGGAGACACTGAGCAGAGAATTTTATTCTAGTGGCAGCAACCAACCTCATGAATAACAACTTGAAAGTAATGTAATCTCGATGGATGATTTTTAGAGGGTTGCTTTGTCTTATTTTTGCCTAGATTGCTAGGCAGAAAAGGCCAAGTCAGGCTGGCTTGGCATGCTGAAGGAGGAAGGGAGGATGGAGCCAGCTTCTTTAAGGTAAAAAGAAGGAAGAAAGTTGGAAGAAGTGGGGTGAAGGGTAGAATTTCATTGCCTTTCCACTAAGCAGGATATGCCATTTAATCTCTAGGGAAAGGTGGCCAAGACTGGCCTTTTTTTTTTTTTTTCCTCTCTGACATTGTGGGTTTCAAAACAAAACTGAAAGATTAGGAGAATCTATTAATGTCAGGGTTAAAAAAAAGAAAAAAAGGCAGGGGATGGGAAGGATTGCCAATGACCTAATTGTCTTGGAAAGGGCCAGTGAAATGAAACACAGTGGACACCGCCCCCACCCCGCACCCCCAGCCCTGGTGACCTGCTTCCAAATTCAGTGTTGACCACCCCCACCCCGCACCCCCAGCCCTGGTGCCCTGCTTCCAAATTCAGTGTTGACCGCCCCCACCCCGCACCCCCAGCCCTGGTGCCCTGCTTCCAAATTCAATGTTGACTGCCCCCACCCCACACCCCCAGCCCTGGTGCCTTGCTTCCAAATTCAGTGTTGCTGTGAACAGGCTCTATGAGCTGGAGCCTGCCACTGAATATTCCTGGACTGTGACGCTTATGGTTTTAAACGGCCGTTGGATGCACAGCTACACATCTTCCTTTAATGGGGAAGGCCACATGGTGGCAAGAAGGGAGTGAGAATTTGGAGTGCCAGCCTGCGAAATTACACATCCTGCCTCCCCTGCTACAGGCTGCGTCACCTTTGGCGGCCACAGAAACTCTCGGAGTACAAATAAGAGGGCCAATTACAATGGCTGCTTCAGAATGCAGAATGAGACACTCTGTCTGAAAGTGCTTTAGAAATTCCTTAAAGTACATCAGATTTAGGATGGAAATTGGAATTTGTGTCCATGGAAGGAGGAAGAGTGGCGGGGGTTGGCAAGGGTGTCTTGATCTTTTTTCCCATTAGTTCATCACTTGGACAGGTAACTTCAAAACCCTCAGCTACATTTGAAGTAAAGGGGTGGAATAGAGTTGACCAAGATTCCAATAGTTTTCTAATAAAGGGTTTAGAATTTTTTATTTTCCTCTTGGGAAGTTGTTTACTTCCTTTTCACCACCCCCACCGCACCCCACACTCGATGAGTGCCGCTGTATTTGTATAAGGCTCACAAAAGGAGAGTACGCTCTATATTGCCTCTTACAACACTACTGCATGTAGTGGGGAAAATGGTATCTGTTTCTGGCTGGAATAATAATAATCATTTGTAACATACTTCAGGATGTATAAGTCACTTCAGATTTGCTACTCGAGAAGGGATTTGGCAGAGGCCAGGAGACCTGGCAGAAGTTGGTCTGCTCCTATCTGGAAGGTGGGATCGGGGCCTGGTAACAAGTTAGGAACAGCGGCAGCAAGGGCTGTACATGCAAGAGGGTTAGGAGCTCCGAGTTGCTGGAGAAACTGCAGAGCAAGTCATGCGATTACCAGAACCTGTCTGAAATTAACGACCACGGAGAATGGGAGTCCTCAACTCTGCTTTCCTGAGAGGAAGCAGATATTCCACCCAGCCAGAGCCTTGGGGCAAAAAGGCAGCCAGGTCTTCCATCTGGGTTGGGGACTTGTGCTTTAGCCCCTTCTCTGGGCAAGGGTGCCTCAATTTTGAATCTGTTCATGTGCTTATCGACCAAGGTGTCACCAGGTAGGTCTGAAAACCTAACAAGATAAGCTAGTGGGACAGAGTGAGTCATAAAATGAGACCTACTAGAGGCCGGTGTTTCTGAATCTCCGCCCTGAAAGGTGTGTGACCTGCTGGTTTTGTGTGCTTTCCTGTGTATGCCATTCTAATCCCAGAGACTGGCAGACTGATTCACTTTTCTGCCAGCACTGGAAACTGTCTCCAGGTGTGTGGCTGCCAGGTGACCTGCTAGGTGAGGCCTGAAGTTGAATTTCCTCCTCCTTATGGATAAAGTACTTTTTGCACATTGGATTTTCAAACTGTAAAACAAAACAATCTTTCCTTCTTCTCTTCCTTCTTCCTTCTTCTTCCCTGCTGTGCCTAGGAGCTCCCCCGAGGGAGGTCAGCTGTCGTTCTGATGGCCTCAGGATGTTGCTGTGGGTGCTGGGCCAGCACTTTCATTTTGCTGTCATTGCTGGGCTGGGGACGCTCCTTCTGCCTGCAGACCCTCCTGCCTGGCAGCACAGGGCAGGCAAGGTGGCGTCTCAGGAGCCTCCTCCATGGTAACCTCTCTGAGGGGAATCCTGGCCGCATCAATGTGCTATCATCTGCTTTCATTCTGTGTGTTAAAAGTTTATACGAAGTGAACCTAGCTCTCCAGCCCTGCCTGGCTGCCTTTCTGACTCTCTGAGAAGTGAGAGAAGACGGAGGGTGGCAGCTTCCTGATGTTTGTCAACTTGACCAGGCAACAACTGGGTGTGGGCCACCCCCGCACCCCACAAATGAAAATACAAGGGAAGTCTGTGGTGTCCTCGGTAAGAAAGCTGTTGATCCCCCAAAGAGAGTGTCGCTGTGGCTTTTCCAACCGCTGCATGACCTTGAGAGAAGCAGTTTGTTCTGCTAACTCTGCAGCCGGCTTCCTCTATGCTTCTCCTCCCTGCCTGATTAATGACAGGTTTGCTTTTTCTCATTTCAATTCAATCTAAGCGGGAGTTTTCGCTCTTTGAGTTCCAAACAGGTTTTGACTCCTTCACTTGTCCTGATAGTTAGTTACTCAGCTCCAAGATGTCAGAAAGGGAGTGTCCCTGAGTGGCCCCTGTCCTAACCCTTCATATCTCTGCCTTTGAACCTGTCAAAATGTGGAGTTGGGCAGGACCTACTGGCTACCTCTGCTGGGAGGACACAGCCTCAAATTTGGGTCCCCTCTTTGAAGGTCCAAAGAGTCATCCGTATCAGTTCCCAGATGGTGATCACCTCCCAGAAGAGGGTTCAGTAACTGGCTGCAGGTGGACATGATCCTGAAACTGGTCATCTCCCCCTTCAGAGTAGCTGAACAACAGTGGCTTTGGTGAGTCAAGTCAGATGGAAAGGAATTTAAAAGACCCGTGACCCATGACAAAGGGAATTTAAAGCCTCTCAGACCCGCCCAGGCCTCCTTCTGCCTGTGGGTCTAAGATTCTAACCCAAAGGCAAAGCCCTGCCCCCTGAACTGAGCAGGGGGCCCATGAGTTTATCTATTGGGACAGCCTTTTTCTCTTTTTCCTCTGTCACCTGCGGGTACCTTTTACTTCTGAAGTGTGCCCACACTGCACAGCTGAAACAAGCAAACACAGCCTGACTTCACCTGGAGTCACACACCCTGATGGTTCGACGTCACGAGATCCCTCCGCTTCCACCAGTGACGGGCTAGCGGGGGTGCTTCTGGAAACTGACGAAAAGCAACCTTCCTTCTTTTCTTTTCTAGTTCTAAGGGGTGTATCTCCTGGAAGACCTCGTGAGTGACAGGGAATTGTTATAAATAAAGTTTCGGTGCTGCAAAAGAGATAGCACTCGAATATAAAATTTTCTTTTTAATTCTCAGCAAGGCAAGTTACTTCTATAGAAGGGTGCACCCTCACAGATGGAGCAATGGCGAGCGCACACTTGGACAAGAGAAGGGAAGGGGTTCTTATCCCTGAAGCCCATGGCCCCTGCTGCTGTGTCCTTCCCCCATTGGCTAGGGTTAGACGGCACAAGCTAAACTAATTCTGATTGGCTAATTTAAAGAGCGTGATGGGGATGAGTGGTTTGGCGGGAAAAATGGTTATTACAGGGTATGTAATTGGAAGGAGTCAGGGTAGAGGAGGTAATTGGAATGAGTCAGGGTGGAGCAGGTAATCGAAACAGGTTGCTTTACGAGGAAGTTACGTTTAAAAGTAGAAGGCAAAGAATTGAACATACTGACATATTGATTCTTTGAAAAGAAATTTAGAACTCATATCTAACAGAATCTATAACTGGACCAATGAAATGAGAAAGCTATGTTGAATCAAGCAACAAAGATGTTACTTTTACATCCAATTCATTTTCTCATTTATTCAAGAAGTATTCAGCACCTAATATGTGTCAGGCATTGCGTTTGGTACTTGGGAAATAGTGGGAAGCAAAGGCAGCTACTGTCCTGCCCTCAAAGAGCTTGCGGTCTGGTTTTCTTTCTTTCTGTTTTTTTTTTTTTTGAGAAGGAGTCTTGCTCTGTTACCCAGCTGGAGTGCAGTGGCCAATCTCGGTTCACTGCCGCCTCTGCCTCCCAGGCTCAGATGATTCTTCTGCCTCAGCCTCCCAAGTAGCTGGGATTGCAGACAAGTGCCACCGTGCCCAGCTAATTTTTATATTTTTAGTAGATGGGGTTTCACCATGTTGCCCAGGCTGGTCTTGAACTCCTGACCTCAAGTGATCTTCCCACCTCGACCTCCCAAAGTGCTGGGATTACAGGAGTGAGCCACCACATCCGGCTGCAGTCTGGTTTTCTAAAGATCTTATCATAATCTCTTACAAAACGGTGCTACCTGCCACATGTTATACTAATCAGCATTAACAGGACAGAACCATTCATCCATCCCATGTTTGGGCACAAATGGACCTTGTTCTGTTTTCTCCTCTCTTAGTAAAGCTTTATGTATAGTACAACAAACAAACAAACAACAACAAAAGACCATACGAGGCTAGCAAGTCAGCATGCCAAATGGAATGTAGCAGAAGCAATCCAGAAATTGCTTTAATTTAGATCTCACTTAAAATTCTTTACAAGTTAGAGAATTTAAGTATCTGAATTTACATGATACTGGAATGAGAGATGGGAGAAAAATAAAAGAATCACGATCTGTGCAAGCTGAGGAACAACACTTCCTGATTCGGCCTTTTTATTCTATGAACTTTTAGCCAGCTAGTATTTACTGAGCACTTACTGTTCCAGGAACTGTTTTGAGTAGTTAGGCACAGAGAGTTTAAGTGACTTAGCCAAGGTCACACAGGAAGTGATGGAGCAGAGATTGGGGCCAGGAAGTCTTTCAGTGGAGAGCCTTTCACTTTAGCACAACCCAGCCCTGCCCTGCATTTCAGGAGCCAAGCTCTGGAGATGAGGCCATGTGTCCAACTGGTCAGTGTAGTAAGTGATGTGCTCTCAAACCTGTGACCTCTGGGGTGCCACTCCACGGGCCTATGGAATAAAAAGAGAAGCATACTCATTAATGGGCAGCTATTTTCAGCTGCAGTCATTACACTTGCTACATTTGTCACGTGTTAACTGTGTATTAAGCATTGTGCTAAACCTTTCCTAGCCATTACCTCATTTACTAACACCACCACTCTGTGAACAGGCAGTTCCCCTGTTAACTGAGGCCGAGAGGTTGGATGACTTGCCTAAGGCCGAACAGTGAGCAGGAGAGCTGAGATTCCAAAATCCATTTTTCTATCACACTTTGAAATAAGCAAACGTCAAATGCTATGCAAGTTTTTATTTTAACACCCAAGGATGATGTTAAGCAAACATCTGCTAGGATCAAACCTGTGCATGCTAATTGGCTGCAGAATGCCTGTTGCCGCCCAGCAGGCATTCTTTAACAAACGTGCACCCAAGCTCAGTCCAGGGGGCCAGGCACTGAGGTCAGCACCTGGAGAACAGAGATGAGAGGGGTGCAGCTGCTGTCCTCGGTAGGGACCCAGTCTCGTGGAGAAGGTTCATAGACCCAGCGTGGTAGAGCAGTGAGTTGACGATTAGACTGGAGGCACACAGGGAGTGCAGGGAACGGGACAGCCCAGCCGTCCTGTGCAGGGTGCAGCGACGTCCCTGTGAAGCAGCATCACAAGCCAGGTGCTGAGGGATGAGTGGAATTGTGAGATGTTGGCAAGAGGAAAGGTGGTTCAGTGGGTGGAAGGAGCATATGCTGGCATCACCAAGTGGCTAAATGGGTTTATTCAGGCAGCCAGGCACCCAAAGGAGATGGAACTATCAGATGTCATCATGACCTTGCTGTGTCATGAGGCTGCCATGCAAATGAATGAGGCCAGAGGAAGCATCCACAGACACCTGCAGGAGAGCAGGCATGCATACAGTGGCGCCTAGCAGCAACTTGCAGCCATTGACCTTCTGTCACTAGATGGGCTCCAAGTATCCATCCCTCAGAAATTTCAATAATTGTGACCATCAGTTTATTTCAAGATTGATTTTTGTCTTGACCTGAACAATTGTTCAAAATGTGCCTTGAGAAACTGTTAATTTGAATTTGAAAAAAAAAATCTGTCCATGCATAATCTTTTATAGAAAGATGCCCAGCTGGGTCATTATTTCCTTGGACCATGTTATACCCTAAATATTACTAAGTAAAAATAGCACAATACAAAACTGTTGGTACATTCTAATACTAATTTTATAAATATAGACTGGAAGTAAATTTGTCAGAGTGCTATTTTTAGGAATTAGAGATGATTTTAGAAACTTGTCTTATTATCTGGATGTCTTATATTTTACACAATGATCATGTATTTTATAAACTGGAAAAAATACAAAATAAAACCCAAACACCAAAAAAGGACAAAATAAGGAAGAGCTTACGGAATGAGTAGAAAAGGAAAATATAAAGTGAGCCCATTGTGAAATCAGGTGTGGTGAAATTCATCAGCACCTTTTATTGATTGATGGATGGATTGACTGCCTCTTCCAGACTGGGTGTGGCAGAGGCCCCGGGACCAGGGGTGACAAGGAGCATGTTTCAGGCCGTGCCTTTCAGGACCTGAGCAGAACATAGTCAACCCTTGTCCCAAATATTGCTGTCATTCATGGAAAGGAACTGAGATGAAAGAGCTGGATGCTTGGTGTCACGGCTGAATTATGTCCCTCCAAGATGTTGAAAGCCCAGTGCTTGTGAATGTGAACTTGTTTGGAAATAGTCTTCATAGGTGATCAAGTTAAGATGAGGCCATTAGGGTAGGCCCTAATCCCACAAGACTGTGTCTTTATAAAAAGGAGAAATGTGGACACAGAGAAAGACATGCAGAGAGGAAGACGATGTGAAGATACGAGGACAATGTCCCCTGCAAGCCAAAGAACACCTGGCTCCCAGCAGCTGGGAGAGAGCCATGATACAGATCCTCCTTCACGTGCTCAGAAGGAACCAACCCTGCTAACACCCCGATCTGAGGTTCCTGGAATCCAGAACTCAGACAATCAATTTCTGTTATTTAAGTTCCCCAGTCTGTGGTCCTTTGGCAGCCCCAGGAAATGAATCCAGTCTGCGTTCTAAGTCTTTTATTCTACTGTGGAGGTGAAGTCCGAAGTGAAGTCCAGTTTCCTGATAAATGACACATTAATATGGTATCTATTTCTCTCTCCTCTCCCTTTTCTTCCTTTCTATCTCTCCCACCCCTACCTTTATTTTATTGGTAAGATAGGAAATGAGAGATTATACAATAAAATACCTTGCTTTTATCCATGGACAAGGCCAAGAAATCCTTTTTCCCACCTCTTAAATCCAGGAACTCAAAGGAGTAAAGTGAGGCTGGCTGGTGACATTGGACGTGGAGGAAGGTGACAAACTGTATATAAACTGTGTAGGAACCTCACCAGGGGCCAGTTGCCCCACTCAGGTCTAGCCAGTGGTTGCCATGCTGGAAACCCAGCCCCGTGGGGTGGATTTTCTGCTGACTGGAGGGAAAGCCTCACACGTTTCCTTCACCATGTGTTCCTTGCTCAGCATGTTCATCCAGCGTTTGTGTCATCTCTTTAAATACGCTGTCCAGGGCTGGGTGCGGTGGCTCACACCTGTAATCCAGCACTTTGGGAGGCTGAGGCGGGTAGATCACCTGAGGTCAGGAGTTCGAGACCAGCCTGACCAATATGGTAAACCCTGTCTCTACTAAAAATAAAAAAATTAGCTGGGCGTGGTGGCGGGCACCTGTATTCCCAGCTACTTGGGAGACTGAGGCAGGAGACTCGTTTGAACCCGGGAGGCAGAGGTTGCAGTGAGCCGAGATTGCACCACTGCACTCCAGCCTGGGTGACAGAGCGAGACTCTGTCTCAAAAATAAAAATAAAATAAAATTTATAAATACACTGTCTGAGTCTTCAGAATGGCTTTGCACAACCAATGGGGCAGTCTGCGTAGGAAAGATAGAATGAAACTCTGTCCTTCAAACGTAGAGAAAGGCAGAAGGGCAATAGAAGAGGGACACCCCTCACAAATCAGGTGGGGGCATTGCCTGCCCATTTTGCAATATTCGGTTCTGTCTTACTGGCAGCCTCTCTGTTTGGCCAAAAAGAGGGCAACAAATCTTTGGTTCCTCTACTTGCTCTGCTTGAGGAACTATAAAATGAAGTCATCTCACCAAGGCCATCCATTCTGTTGTTCCATGTACTTCTAGGGTTTTTAATCTGAAGTATCGAGGAAGCTGTCTATCTGCCTCTCCAGCTCATTTCAGGTGTAATGTTTTCTCTTCATAGTTACTGTTACACTCTGGCCCAATTCCTAGTGAAATGGTTTTATTTAGAATTGGGCTTTTACTTGGCTAAACTTTTCCATATGATGCTTATTCCAAAATGAACCCTTCATGCCAACACATTTTTGTTTATTTAGGAGAAAGAAGGAGGTATCAGGAGTGAGGTCTGATGATGACATTAGTGTGTTATTAGCTCAGATCATCTGGTGATAGCGCAGGCTGTGTGGCTGACATGCCTGGTGATTGGAAGCATATTAAATATCCAAATGAATCAGTCTCATGAAGCTGATTCAATGGAGAGTGATAAGCAAGGACACTGGAGTTCTAAGTTTTTAACAGGAATAATGTAACTGTGATAGCAAGCCTTGTGTATTTTCAGTAACAATCCATTTATTTTTTAAATGTATCTGCCTGCCTGCCTGTCTGCCTATCTATCTATCTATCTATCTATCTATCTATCTATCTATCTATCTATCTATCTAATCTCTATCTTTTTTACTGTGAATCTGTGTCCCTGGTACAAGAAATGACCTTACGTTTTAAATAGGGAATTTAGTCACTCTAAATTTCAAACAGGTAGCCCTAAAGAATCAGCAAGTTTAGGAATACACATGTGATACTGAATTGTATGAATGGATGCTTGGCTTAAGTCAAGTTGTCTTAGCTATTCATACGGTTTATAAATAAATTAATTCTCAGACAAGGTGCCCATTTGTTTTTGGAAGCATTAAATTTCACTTGTGACTTAAGTTACGACTTTCAAATTAGGTTGTGAGTTTGACTTTGGTGTCTTGTAACTTTATAAGGCGATCGGGTGTGGTCTTCACGGTGCAGTGGGTACTTCCAGGAGGTAAACAAGACAAGCCATTGGGGTATAGAAAAAACAAACCTGAGAGCTTCTGTTTATGTTCCTTTTATCTCATCTCATGTCATACCATCATATTATATCATATTATAGATGTCCGGATAGGACATTTTATATATTTTTTAAGTTATATAAAATACAAATTTTACATGTATAAAAGTTTTATATGCTAATGATGCATATTTAATTTTTTTTTTAAGGAATCAAAAACATTGGAAGACCACTGCCTTATCCTATGGGTTTTGGTTTCGCCATACTGGAGATAGAATTTAAATAGCACATTTAAAGTAAGGGGGAAATAGGTTTTATGAAAACAAGCTCTAAAGCAAGGGAATCCTAATGGCAAAAGGTATTTTTGTATTTTTCTCTATTTCAGGTTATCTTGGGCCCAGATGGGATCTGAGGCATTGTCAAACATTTCGAGACGTCCCTTCTCTGGTCCTATTCTGGTTCTCCTGAAAGGAGGGAAAATATTAGATCAAAAGTATTCTCCAATTCCACAGTCTGTTCGGAAGGAAAAATCCTAGAAATGCTTTGATAGATACAGTGTTTCATCATACCGTTTGGTAGATACAGTGTTTCATCATACCATTTGGTAGATACAGTGTTTCATCATACTGTTTGGTAGATACAGTGTTTCATCATACCGTTTGGTAGATACAGTGTTTCATCGTACCGTTTGGTAGATACAGTGTTTCATCGTACCGTTTGGTAGATACAGTGTTTCATCATACCCTTTGGTAGATACAGTGTTTTATCATACTGTGGGGTAGATACACTGTTTGGTAGATACAGTGTTTTTTCACCTCTGCCACCTCAGAATATATGGTTACATGATATGGAAAGTGTTGAGGAGAGCAGTTATTTTCTAGCATCCTTATGGCTCCCTTTCTAGCTTTCATGTGGCTGTTTTTGGGTAGATTTGATGTGTACATACTGTGCTAGGGCTGTGGAGCAGAGGATCCTGCCCTGGTGTTATGGTAACACGGGCTTGGAGCCTGGAGTCTTGGCTTCTGAACAGTGGCCTAACCACCTTGGTGACTCGGTCAACTTACCTGGGCTTGGTTTTTTTATTGTAAGATGAGGGGAATAAATTGTAAAGTGCTAGATGGACGTAAAGTGAAGGTATTCTTGCTGTGATTTCCCCACTTAGTCAGATCATCATGCCAGCAGATGGAGTCGTGCATGTTTTAAAAGGGAACCCTGGTAACTTGGTAATCTCTTCCCAGCTTCTTCTTCATTGATTTCATGTAGATAGCTTGACATTGACCTTTGTGGGAATATTTGCACCATAGAAATCGGCAGAACTGTAAATCAGGGCTTTTTTCCTTCCCACCTGCTGCCTCCCCTGCCACACAAGAGCTGGTTGTTAAACATTTTCCAGCACAACACCATTGGCACCGTCACTGTGGACGGGGGCAGAGATCTACAGTCATCCTGTGCAGGTTGCATGCCCACCCCAGGGCATGTGGTTCTCTTGCCAGAAGAACAAGGCACCAACTCATCAGACGCAGACACCGGCCATCACAGGGCATTCCGGGTGAATGCATGCGTGTTCAGTTGGTCTTTGCAGGCATCACACAGAACATGCTCTATGCTATAAGGTGAGTTGGGAGATGAGCAAGAGACCCTGTCCTTCAACCCAATCACAGTCTAGTGACGGCGAGCTCTGCATGTTATCCAAACAAGAACAAACCCAGAGCTGGTGTGCGCAGGGCCCTGCAGGAGCAGACACACCAGCTGTGCTGCCTGTGAGGCCTGTCCCAGGGCAGTGGGCTGGGCAGGCGGGGTCAGGGGAGGAGGTTTCTGGCTGGACTCCCTGATCCAATTCCAGGGCTTTGAGGATTTCTCGATATGCCATGCGCCTTCCAGCCAGTCCTTTCACCAGGGTAATTATGATGTTCATAAATTGAGATTGTTCATGTACAATTTCTACACCAGTGGCCAACTTCTTTAAATGGAAAGGTACAGATTACATATACCTATGTCTCCAACTAGAGCTGAACATGATTAGTGAGAGAAAACGTAGGCATAACGCCGATGCCTTCATACTGGGTTACCATGCACCTGATGGACTCCCCCACAGACACACAGGGAGAAGCATCTCTTTTGGGCTTGGATATCGCCTGCAACGTTGTGACAGGCTGTTAACACAGGTCTCCACCACAGCCTCTCCCAATGCGTCTTCCATCTGACACACCATAAGGCTTTTTAAAGCACGCTCATGAGATGCCCTTTGATTCAACTTGGTGGACATCTATTGAGCACCTTCTGTTACCATGTACCAGGCATTGATGGGAGCCCAGTTCTGACCCGAGGCTAGGTTTTCCAGCTCAGCATCTCCCTGGCTCCCAAGGGGATGACCGAGTTCTCCGGTGTTCCCCTGTCCTTTCGCGTCCCCACGCCTGTGCTCACTCTGCCCCTCCTCTGGCTTGCCTTCTCCACTGTCCGCTCATCTTTCATTGCTGAAACGCTGAGTCAGGCCCTAATGATAAAACACCTACACGGAAATTGTGACAAGGACAGGAAAGCCTGAAGGTGAAGAACACGTGTAACATGAGAACGGCATCAGCAGGTGGGCAAAGGTGACTCAAAGCCACGTGTGAGGGGAAAGTCAGATTAAGACAGAAGCTGGGATCACTAGGTGGTGATACAGTTTGGCTGTGTCCCCACCGAAATCTTAACTTAAATTGTGTCTCCCAGAATTCCCACGTGTTGTGGGAGGGACCTAAGAGGAGGTAATTGAATCATGGGGGCCAGTCTTTCTCGTGCTAGTCTCGTGATAGTAAGTCTCACAAGATCTGAGGGGTTTATCAGGGGTTTCCGCTTTTGCTTCTTTCTCATTTTCTCTTGCTGTCGCTACCTAAGAAGAGCCTTTCGCCTCCCACCATGATTCTGAGAACTCCCCAGCCATGTGGAACTCTAAGTCCAATTAAACCTTGTAAACCTTTTTTTGTTTCCAGTTTTGGGTATGTCTTTATCAGCAGTGTGAAAACGGACTAATACACTGGGGAAAATCATCGGAATTAAGAGAGTGCTGGGGTGGGGCCCGGGGTGTCAGGGTTGATGATGCCCCAACATTTTGGCTTTCACAGTGGAGCACAGGGAGGAAGTTGGGAAAGAATGAGGAAAGAACGATTGCCCGGAGGCGTTTCACTGTCCTGAGGAGAGTGAGCCTGAAGATTGAAGAAGGCAGCTGCAGAGGGTGTCTGCCGTCCTGGACAAGAGACGCACTTGTTGCAGACATTTGCTTGAGGACAGAAGAGCCTGGGGCTGCTGTTGCCTCTTCTGTTTCATGGCTTTACTCTGAGAGCCCTGAAAGCACTGACCCTTTGCTTCAGTCATGCATTGAGTTATTCCCACCCAGCTCCAACGTGGGTTCAGAACTCTTTTTGAAACAGAGACATCTCCAACTTGTATTTGTGTCTAAGAGTGTTAGTCTCCTTTGTCGGACTATGAAGAAGCCTTGTCAAGGCAGGAGGGAAGCGTGCTCTTGGCAGCCTCGCAAATCTGCCTTTAGCTGAATGGTATTTTTTGTTTGTTTTCTTTAATCCTCGTCAACTGGACATGGAGCAGTTGAGAGAGGCAAGTATGTGTGAGCCTGGACAGCTTTCCAGCTCTGGGGGCAGAGGAGGGTTGATAGCCCTTCATGGCGGGGTGCACGCGAAAAGTCTTGCTTGCAGACATAGATGAACTTGACTATGTCTACTCCACTCAATTTGGTATATAGTTTGAAAGGTAATGCTGTATTAAGAATAAAATAATGGGTATATCTACCTAAAAAGGAGAAATTATAATGGGTTAGTGGCTGGTAGGACTTTTAGAGTTTGAGCTGTCAACAGGAAACTTGGATCTTGTGTTTTTGTGTTTTCTGGTTTTTTTTTTTTTTTTTTTTTTTTTTTTTTTAAGGTAAGGGAGGTTATTCTACTGTGTGGTCCAAGCAGGTATACCCCTCAGCTATTGCAAGGATCTCAGTGTTTCAGGCATGTGCTAGGCCTCAGAATATAAAGACTAGAATGTTTTAGGTTCAAAAAGAGCTTCTTACGCATTTAAAATATGGGTTTTGCCTGTAATATGTGCCAGACGGACAGACCTGAGAACCACACTCATGCTGAAGGACCAAGATATCTGAACCTGATTACCAAGCGTGAGATCAGGGTGAGTCACTGTCAGTCTGTGTTTGCTGGGTATATGCGTATGTTTCGTAAATCCAAGACTATGGGAAATGGCAGAGAAGGAATGAGCCATGGCCTCAAAAACCTTGAGATTCAGCACAAATATGTCCGCTGGGATGTGTAAACATTTTCAACCCACAGATACGGGGAAGCTTAATTCTACAGAAACATTTGCTAACTAGGCAACGGATTACAACACATGCAGTGTATGAGTTATGGAAGAGTAGGATCATAAGTTAAATAGGGTCATTAATGTAGCTTGCCAAATTGTGAAGACTCTTGTAATAGTATTAAAATTGTACTCAAGCCTATAGAAATGTGAAGCATCTAGACAGTCTCTATGGGGTATTTAAATAAGTATTTAAAATGTCACATAAAAAACATAGCTGCTAGTCTTACCAAAGAAAAAACTGTTAGTATGAAGCTGGATATGGTCTGATTTTTTGAAACTGCAGATGGGCCTGTTGCCTTTATCTTAGTCTTATCTAAGGAAGGCCAGCAGAACAGGTTTGGAGGTCAACGTAGATAGTTTTGAAATACAGTCACGTGCCCCATAATGACTTTTCAGGCAGTAGACCACATTTACAGTGGTGTCTGCTAAGACTGTAGTATGGTATTTTTGCTGTATCTTTTCTATGTTTATTTTATTATTTATTTATTTTGAGATGGAGTCTTCCTCTGTCGCCCAGGGTAGAGTGCAGTGGCACGATCTCGTCTCACTGCAATCTTTGCCTCCTGGGTTCAAGCGATTCTCCTGCCTCAGCCTCCCGAGTAGCTGGGACTACAGGTGTGTGCCACCATGCCCAGCTAATTTTTTTGTATCTTTTAGTAGAGACAGGGTTTCACCATGTTGGCCAGGCTGGTCTCGAACTCCTGACCTCAAGTAATCTGCCTGCCTTGGCCTCCCAAAGGGCTGGGATTACAGGCATAAGGCACCACACCCAGCCCTATGTTTAGATACACAAATACTTACCATTGTGTTACAGTGGCCTACAGTATTCAGTACAGTCACATACTGTACAGGTGAGCAGCCTAGGAGCAACAGGCTTCTGAAACCCCAAAAATTTGAGACAGGCTTCAGTAAATTTAGAAAGTTTATTTTGCCAAGGTTGAGGATGCATGCCTGTGACACAGCCTCAGGAGGTCCTGAGAACATGCGCCCAGGTGGTCAAAGCACAGCTTGGTTTGATACATTTTAGGGAGACACGAGACATCAATCAACAGATGTAACATGAACATTGGTTTGGTCTGGAAAGGCAGGACAACTCAAAGGAAGGAGAGGGCTTCCAAGTCACAGGTAGGTGAGAGACAAATGGTAGCATTCTTTTCAGTTTCTGATGAGCCTCTCCAAAGGAGGCAGTAAGATATGCATTTATCTCATATGTAACATGAACATTGGTTTGGTCTGGAAAGGCAGGACAACTCAAAGGAAGGAGAGGGCTTCCAGGTCACAGGTAGGTGAGAGACAAATGGTAGCATTCTTTTGAGTTTCTGATGAGCCTCTCCAAAGGAGGCAGTAAAATATGCATTTATCTCAGTGAGCAGAGGGATGCCTTTGAATAGAATGGGTGGCAGGTTTGCCCCAAGCAGTTCCCAGCTTGAATTTTCCCTTTAAGTGATTTTGGGGGCCTAAGATATTTTCCTTTCACATTCCTCAACACCCCCGCCCCACTTTAAAAAATTTTTTTGGAGAAAGCATTTTAGAAGAAAATGAGTCTCTGTTCCCAGGTTTTGTCTGATCTTTCATGGCTAGGATGGCTTATTCCTAGACAGCTAGTATCTGAGTTATTAGGAAAGCTCATTCTGATAAGGTTGTTCTATGAAGAGAAAATAGAGGAAGGAAGACAAACAACAACAAGCGAAAGAACAATCCTGGAAAAATCAATATAGGCCACATTACTCTGAAGCCCATACATCAGTCGGCAGGTATGAAAGTGGCTTATGTATGTAAATAGATTGTTGTTATTTTCTTTTGAAGTTTAAGTTGTCTGGCTTCGGTTCACAGGGCTTTACAAAAGCACAGCTTAGTTTTCAGTGACTCCAAATTAGGAAAAATTGGGAAAAAAAGGAAGGAACAAAAAATTGAAAACATTATTTTGAATACTTGTAGCCCAGAAAACTTAGAATTCAGTCCAAACTGTAGAAAATATTAAAAATTGAAAAACATTAGATAAGACTAGAGTCTAACAACAGGTGTACTATAGTTTTGAAACATAATTATTCTCTCTTCAGTTTCCCATTTTTACTAAAGACAAATCATGGTAGGACTGGTTTGCTTTATTATACTTGGCCTAATTATTTGTATACAGTGCAGCAAGAATAATTATTTTTACAAAGGCTTTTAAATTGGCTTTGATGGAACCGTGTTCCATAGGAGGAATCTCAGATAAGACTTTTTTAAAGCCGAGCCCAGCCATGGATGTGTGCCATCAAATACCTATGAGTTGGGTGATCTGCTCCTCTTGAGGTTCCAAGATAAACTTGAGGCTCCTGGACCTGTCAGAAAGTGACACTGTTTACCTACCACAGGTCAGGAACCCTGTGCAGGGGCTGTGTAGACAAAGGTTTGAGGCCAGTTTTTTCCAAGGGGTTGTTATTGGCTTCATAAGTCAAGTTTGATTCCTTAAAGGAAAGCACACCATTCCAGTCAAAGTCTTGGTAAAATAAACAGTTTCTCTGATTGTGGCCTGTTACAAGTGAAAATTGATTCTTACTGCACTTATGCAAATATCTGTATTGTCATAAGTTAGTTGTCAGAAACCTGCATTTCAGAACACCTGTTAGAGTTCTATAGCTGATTGTAAAACCGCCTTCTAAGGAGGACCAAAACAAGCAATTGTCCATGGATGACAAAACGTTTTAGGGTAGCCATAGTGAAAGACATAATTGACAAGGAAATTTTTTACCTTGTGGCACACAACAATTTAACATAAAAATTATAATTATCACTGATAATGTACATTAAGTCATATTGGAATTACAGGAGTTTACCCTGATTTTGGAACA
This sequence comes from Hylobates moloch, assembly GCF_009828535.3. Taxonomy (NCBI): domain Eukaryota; kingdom Metazoa; phylum Chordata; class Mammalia; order Primates; family Hylobatidae; genus Hylobates; species Hylobates moloch. The sequence continues at coordinate 169,066,811 of NW_026652277.1, read as the reverse complement.
CATACCAGTAACATATTTATACAAATACAACCTAAAGAAAACCAAACACCATTTCATATTTGACAGTGTTCCCTGTATAATTTTTATACCAAATAAGCCAAATTATGTCACTTTTGGACTTTAGGGAATCTAATGTCTTAAAGTATTAATTAGGTAAGAAAAAGACATAATTTATAATTTGATTTTGGAAAGTTTGTCAAATGTCAAAGGTTTAATACTCTTGATATCATAAAATAGGGTCATTTATTTTACCAAAGTGATAACTCAAGGATTTCAAAAAAGGCAAACATCTTCATTCTTTGAGAGAGGAGGCTTAATGTTCCAAACAGTAAGCCCTAATAAAAATAGCACAAAGTCAATTAAATTTGTTTTTCAAAATTTTGTAAACAATCTATAAAATTTTAATCTTGACCATAAGATACAGCTTCCATAAGCCTTTTATAACCTTTATAACATTTATTGAAGAGTCAGTTAATGCTTCAAGAAAACTTTGTTAATTTGACACGGGGGCCCATATGCTAGTCTTACATCAGTGTGCCCTTCAACATTAATGATTAATTTATAGAGAAACTGAACTTATTTTTTCTTTCAAAATCGACCTTTACAATCTCATGCACCCACCTCTTCCACGACAGTCTCTGGGCCTTGAGTTGAAATGGCTTTAATTTCTGGCCCTGTGTCTCAGGAATGTAGTTTATTTTGATTGGCATCTTCTACGGGACCCGAAGATGGGGCTTTAATTGCTGTCAGTGTTTAAAATTTAGTAGGATTTGGTGTCATTTTTAGACCCAGGACTCAAAGCCCTGTAACTCAGTGTCACAAATACTTTAAAAGTGCATACAGAGAGATACGCGGATATAATAACCTTAATTAAAAAAAATTAATCCCAGTTTTTTCCTAAGTAAACCAAACTTAATATGACAACTTGATCATATAAAAGTTGTTTTTTGTTTTTTTTTTTTGATAAATCCTCTTTTTGTGACTCACACAGACTGTTCACGACCTGCTTGGACTTTCTAGTTTGTCCTGAACATCCCTCTTTCTTAAATAACCAGTCATTTTACTCTAGGACTAAATTTACCATACAAGATTTTTTCCTCATATGAAATTATTTCTCTTTAAGCTTTCTTGCCAAAGAAACCTCTTTATTTTTATAACTTTCTTTACATCTCTTTTATTTTCTTGTTCCTTTTACCTTGTTTTATACATGACTTTTAAATAAGCTTTGAATTAGACAAAAATTGTTCATCTTTTTTAAAAGGACACACTTTGTTTTTAGAGAGAATGTTTTCCTACAGATATATTTTTATTGGCAAATACCCAAATAGTGAAATATCTATTATTTAATATAACATTAGATTCTAAATTATGATGAGTTTGTCTACAAGTATTTATCCTATAACACTTACCTAAGTATTTTATTTGTTTACCTAGATTATTTATGGAAAATGTGATAGTCATCATTTAAAGTTATGGTACCACTGTTGGAAAATTATAACTGAGACAGTGAAAAAGACTTGACCTAACTGACTCCATCTTGCTTTTTACCTCCAAGCTGTCCTTGCTCATTCCTGGGCATAGGCTGAATTAACTTTTGGAGGAACTTAATTTATAGTTTAGTTTTGAAACAAAGATGATAACAAATTGTACTGCCTGTGGGCTAGACTGCCTAAAGCCACAAGATTAGAAGTTATGGTAATCTTACTAAATTTGAGATGTAGCTATTTTTATTTAACCAATATTAATGTTTTATTTATTAAAGATTACACAAGAAAAGATCATTCTGACTTGGGTTGGGTTTATAGTTTTGTAACCCCTATGCCAAAATTTTGACACCTTATAGTATTTGGCAGGGATAAGAATGAAATTGCTTGATTAATAAATGCAAACAAAAATATATGCTGGCAATTTTTAAGACATTTCTAATACTACTTTACCAATAATTTTAAAGCTAGCCTATTTATTTAAATATATTACTTAAGTTACATAAACTTGAAAAAGCATTTGACTAGTCTCTTTTTCCTGATAAAGTATTTTATTCAAGTGCTTTAATTTTCTTAAACTAATTAATTGGAGCTCTTTATATATTTTCAGTAGTGAAACATTGTGTACGCAACACATAAATACATTGACATATTAGGCATGCCGATAGAAGTACATCTTACAGATTCACAAAAACCTTTTTTGTTTTATCCTATCTTAGGCTTTCAGATTCTTGATAACCTATTTCACAATCCTAGGCAGTTGTCAGCTAAATAGCCTTAAATTTGCATATTAAAGGAAACAACTAAGGTGAAAATCAGATAGCAAAATTTACATTATAAAGTACACAGAGAAAAAGTCTGGTGGTACTAGAGGGAAATTAAAGATGGATGCCAAATCAAACATAAAATTACAGAAATCTGTCATAGGATTGTATAAGGAGACCAGTTTTATTTAGATAGGGACTTCCTATCTTTTAACTGGATCTCTGAGCTCTGGGCAAAACCCACACTGAATCCTGGGTCTTCAAAAAGGGAGAATTATTATGAGGTTAGATGCTTTTTTTTTTTTAAACAAAGACATTCCTAAGTGTCTAAACCATACTCTTCCTTAAAAATCCAAGAGTAACCTCTGTTGCAACTATTTTAGTCAAAACAAAACAAAACAAAACACAGGGGTCTTGGCTATCTGTGTCCCTGGGGTGTGAACATGCCAGTGCCCCGTTTCACCTCCTGACATTTCTGTTCTTAATCACATCCTGCCTGGTCTCTGACCAATCCTCTATTTATGCCTTGATTGACTTCATTCATTTATTCAACAAACATTGGTTCACCTGCTTAAGGTACATACTGTTCCAAAAGCTGGACAGACAAATGAGGACCCATTCCCTGCTCTTTGGGGGCTTATATCTCCGTGGGAAAATCCAAGTCTTCTCCTCTCTGACCCTGGAGGAGCCCATTAGGGTCTGACATGGAGTCTTGCTATGAACATGCTATGAACATGCTCAGTTCAGGTCTCTCCTGGTCTGTGCTTTCAGAGTCCCCCTGTTCTACTGGTCCCAACTCCTCATTATGCCCAAGGCTGTGTAACAGAGTATCAAAATCAGCGACAAAGGGAACAGAAAAGTTCCCTTCTCTTTCTGCCTTTGTTAGAACTATCAGTGTATTTTACAGCTAAATTTGCAAAAAATTTTCTAGCAGCTTGGCAAGGCTTTCCTTAGAGAGGAGTGGTACCGAAGCCCTTTTATCAAACCCCATGGCACGTACAGTGTCACAGCTGTTGGTGAAATTGATAGGTGCCCATGGATTAATTCAAGCCCAGTAGAGAAGAAAGCAACCGTCACCTCCGGGCAAGCCTTTGGGAGTCCTGATTGTGGCTTTCTGCTCAGCTCTTCTCCAGAGGGTGCTGGAGTGGGGGAACTCATGTCACTCATCAGAGTTCCACTTTGATGAGGAATGCCTTGTTCTAGCACCAAAGTGATGTCTGCCCACTTATCACCAGGTTTCAAGCTGATTTATGGGCAACCCAACTTCTTTCATTTGGTTTACACTTTTGTTTCCTTGAAAGCCAGCCTTTCCTGTTTGATGTGCGTTTTTTCCCCGGTAATTAACGCAAGGTCATGATTACCGTTTTGGGGACTCTTTCTGGTGTGGGTTTGCTCGTGTTCCCCAATGGTAGTTCTGGTTACATTGTTTCACTTGATTATTAATGATTTTTTTTCCTGTTAGTCAGCTGTGCATTTCATCCTGGCCTTCGGCTTGAATTGTTACAAATTATGAATTGATAGACTTCAAATCAAATTTTATTGTGCCTTATGTAAATATTTGGGAAATAAATTTTTATTTAAATAAATCAGCACCAAATAGTTTTCTTTTGAACACATAGACTTCTTTTGCAGTTCGTTTTTCTTAATTGTTTTTTCTGTTGCTGTGAATCTTGAAGATCTAAGTGATGAATGATAGTTACCTTTTTTTAACCAAGTTGTTCATTGCAAGTATTTTTTTGTTATTGTTGTTTTAAGTGAATTCAAATTTGACCTAAGGAGATAGCGGTTATCGTATGCTTTATTGGGTTTTGTCTTAAACTTTGTGAACATTATGGAAAAAAAAATCCTTAAACCTGCAGATGTTGGGGGTGGGTGTGTGCATGTGCATTTGTATACGTAAGTGTGTACATGAGTTTCATTGATCTGTTAAGAACAAGAAGCCTTCAAGGTGGGAACAAAAGGGAGATCTTGCCAAAGCCAGAAAGATGACAAATGTACAAGAGCACATTGTTAGGGTAGTTCCACAGAGGGCACATCTGGAGAGAGTCTCTGAATACTGAAGCTTACTTTTAGTAACACAGTGCTTGTCTTGGTAGCTAACGTTCGTATAAAAAAGGAGACTGAAATGTAAAATATATACTTGATTTTCAGAAAATCTGTTTTTCTGACAGTTCGGTTTTTTCTTATTAGAATTGGAATTCAGCCTAGCCTTGTTTTGAACAAGACTAACAGGATTGTGAGGTGGGGGAAATATTAATAATAAAGCCTGGGAAAGGGTTATTACCATCTCTCTCAGCTCTCATTGTTCTACCTCTCATAAGAATATCCAAGATAAAGGTCTTCAAGGCATGCCTTGAATGATCTGCATCCATCTTGCTAAGCCTTGAGCTCCTACTCAAGCTTCAGGCTGGGGCCACACTCCTGTCCCCACCCACTCAACCTGCTGCTCAGAATCCCTCTCTCCCCTGCAACTCCTCCTCCTTCCCTTTCCCCAACACTGGGTCACTGAATCTTGCTCTCAGTGAATTCATCTTCCTTGCCCCATATCCAACCTCCACTCCATCCCCATTTCCCCTCTACTATTCTACCTTTCCTTCTATTATCAAAGGAATATCGCTTTCTAACATACTAATTCATTTACTTTTTATGGCGGTGGTTTACTGTCATCTCTCTGCGCCTCCACAGGTCCCCATTCACTGGAAGTGGAGCTTGTTGGAGGGATCTCTGTCTAGGGCTCCAACTGTAGAGAGCAGTGCTTTGTACCTTGCAGGTTTCAATATTTGTTGAATATTTCAATATTTGTTGAAAGCATAAATTCCTTGCACTATACTTGTTTTATCTTCTTACTAAATGTGTTCACCCAGCTTTATAGCATCTTCACAGTGTGGGTCAGTCTACTGCATGGTAATTGGTACCCAAAAAAGCCTGGAGACAGATCACATAACCCAGGAGTTTTGTTTTCTCACGGATCCTGTCTTTGTGTGAGGCAGGGCACTGGTACTCACTGGAGAGAAGATGGATACAAAAAGAGCATTTAGGAGCGAGAGGAGCTCTTATGTCTTCAACGACTGATTTCATTACTACTTTTAAGCAGTTAAAGACATTTAGCAATTTTACTTCTGGGGGATTTCTGGAATCACTAATTGATTGTCCACACTTCTTTGCAAAAGAGAGATAACACTGTCTACAGAGATTTGGTAGAAACATAAGACTCTTAAATTCATATCTGCATTGGAAAAAGTCCCTAGCCAGTAGCTTTATACTTTCAAGGAAACCAGGAAGTCCTTGGAATATTCCATTAGATAACTGAAACGACTATTTTTTGGCCTATTTTCTCCGTTGTCCAGATGGGCTGATTTCTATTGTTCTGCCTGTGAGTTCACTGGTTCTCTCCTCTGTCTCCTTCAATCTTCTGCTGAGCTCATCCACTGAGTGTCTTATTTTGACTAATTACTTTTTCCGCGTGGTTCTTTTTTTGAAAATCTTTTTAGTTTGTGAAGACTTTTTTTTTATTTGTTTCAAGTTTGTTTATAATCGCTTATTGAAAGAGTTTTATGATGGCCATTTAAAAATTCTTCTGAAATATCTTCCATGTCTGTGTCATCCCAGGGTTGGCGTGTGTCAATTGTCTTTTTCTCTGTCAAGTTGTGATTTTCTTGGTCCTTGGCATGTCAAGTGATTTTTCAATTGTATCTTGGACATTTGGGGAATTATGTTATTAGACTGTTATGTTGTTAGGATCAGTCGTGCCAGAGAATCGTGATGTGTTTTGACTCTGAGCAAAACGACGTTGCTGTGCTTCCCAAACGTCCCTTCCAGCACAGAGTGTCCGCAGATCGACACTCAGACTCCTCTGCCCAGTCCCCAGTGGTGAGGCCGAGGCTGGCTTCCTTCCTGGTTTCTGTCCAGTGCCTTTTCATCAACAGCGTCATGTCGTTGTTCATACCCGGTTTATTGTAAAAAAATTGCTGATCATTCTAATTTAGAGGTGACTCTTTTTTCTTAACCACAGTTGAAATTATTCTTATAGCTGACTCTATAATCATTACAAAGTAGCACAATGGAGAAAAGGGAATAATAGCTTCACTGAAAATATGTGTTTCACTCTGGGGAAAAAGCTCCTGCCTCTTTGATCAGCCCCATCGTGGTCTGTATCCTCTCTGCTTGGCACTGTTGTACTCATATTCTGTGAATTTGGGGAACATTTTTTTTAACAGCTGCTGATGACAAACAACCGTACATCAATTTTGACTGACATTTTGTTTGCCTTTTAAGATTTAATTAACATTTGTAAAATTTGGGAGAGTTAAACTTCATCATGAGATAATAAGAATCCAGTGCTGTTTCTAAATAATTGTCTTCAGCTGAAGGATAAATATAGCTGGAAAAGGAGAATTTTGGAGGGGGTACTAAGTAGTAACTGAAGTATTTACCTTTAAGGTTGGAGCTGGTGATAAAATTGGTTATGTGCGTATTAAGTTGGAGACATGCATCACTATTAAATCCAATAAAATAATAAGGCACTGGTTCAGTTTGAAAGAAATTTTGAGAATGCAATGATTGAAAATGTATTCAGGCCAACTTAGAGATCATCTCCTCAAATTTCAGACATACTCTACCTTTATCTAGAAAGACAAAATTATTAGTAAACACACAAATCCCTTTTATGTACACTTACTAGTGAGAAGTTTAAATGCATTCATCTCCAAATGCAACTGAGAAAAATTTAAGTTTTTTTAAGCACACATTCCTGAGTATGTGTTTAGTCTTGAGAAGGTAAAGTCAACTCAAGTGTCTGAAATTGTTTTTAAACATTTAACAACCTAGAATCAACATTAATCATGAGTGTCTTTGGCTTCAAGGTCACAACGATTTTTATGATTATTACTACTGTTTATTTATGTTAATGGTATGCAAGTCTTTGTGTAGCATCATAAAGAGTCCCTGATTGAATGCTTTCAATGTGAATTTAGAAGGTCAAACGAAGGGCAGGGGGAAACGAAAACCAACCAACCAACAAAAACTCTACGAGGGGTGGAGAAATGGCATATAATACTGACCTGGACAGGTAGATGGTGATAACTCAACAAGAGGACTTCAAACCAGTGGGGTCTCATAAATTCCAGACAAAGAAAACTCTCCCAGCCAGGTGCTGTGGCTCACACCTGTAATCCCAGCACCAGCCGGGCGCTGTGGCTCATGCCTCTAATCCCAGCACTTTGGGAGGTTGAGGCGGGCGGATCACTTGAGGTCAGGAGTTTGAGACCAGCCTGGTCAACATGGTGAAAACCCTGTCTCTACTAAAAATGCAAAAATTAGCTGGGCTTGGTGGCAGGCGCCTGTAATCCCAGCTTCTCGGGGGGCTGGGGCAGGAGAATCGCTTGAACCCAGGAGGTGGAGGTTGCAGTGACCTGAGATCATGCCATTGCACTCCAACCTGAGCAATAAGAGTGAAACTCTGTCTCAAAAAAAAAAAAAAAGAAAAGAAAAAGAAAAAGAACATTCTCCCACAAAATTCCAAGCACTTTTATTGATTCATTATTCATTTAACGAACACTTGTTGAGCATGTGTTACATACTAAGCATTATGCTGGGTGCTGGCTTTATAGCAATGAGTTAGACACAGCCCTAGGCCCTAGAAGACTTACAATCCGACAACCTAATGGGAGAGAGAGACTATAACAGATGATGATAATGCAGGATATATTCCAGTTACTAAATGCTCAGGAACAAATGACCCCATCACTTACAGGCTTAAAATAGCCATTTCATTGTGCCCATGGATTCTTTGGGTCAGGATTCTGAATAGAGCCCAATGGGAACAGCTAGGCTGTGCTCCCGGATGCCTGGTTCCCAGTGGGGAGACTCGAGAGGAGGGGACAGAAATCAAGGGCTGGTATCTTTACTCACAAGCCTGGAGGTTGATGTTGGCTGTTGGCTGGGACCTCAACTGGGGCTGTCAACTGGAGCAACCTATCCATGTAGCCCAGGCTTCCCCCATGGCAGACAGCTTCAAGGGAGTAGCATTTCTTAGCTGGTAGTTTAGGGCTCCAAAAGTCAGTGTCCCCATTCACGGGGCATAAGGTTATGACCTGGCCTTGAGAGTCATGCATTTTTTCTGCCACATTATCCTGGTTACAAGCAAGTTAGTAGCCCTCTTAGATCAAGAAAGGGGAAATTCCATTTTACCTCTTGATAGGGGAATGACTTAACGTTCTAGGAGAGCCTGCGGGATATACAATATTGTTGTAGCCATCTTTGGAAAATACAGTCTGTTATAGATGGTAATTTTTAAATATGTCTTTGACAGTCTTCCCTGAAAAAAGTGAAACCCCATTTCCCTAACTCTTGAGTGCAGGCTAGTAACTCTCTTCACTTCAACTAAGTGACATAAATGGTGCTTTGTAACTTTCGAGGTGAGGCCATAGCTTCTGCCTGGTTTCCTCTCTCTTTTCTCCTCTGCCCTCTGTCATCCAGAGGAAGCCAACCACCATGACATTCAAGCATGAAGACATTCAAGCATCCCTCAGACGGGCCCATGAGAAGACGAATTAAGATCTACAGCCAATAGCCAGCACCACCTTGCCAGCCTCAGGCAAGCCCCAGCTGACATCTTGACTGGGACATCCCAAGAGACCCCAAGCCAGAACCACTCAGCCATGTCAGTCCTGAATTCTCCACCTTCAGAAACTGTCGGAGATAATAAGTGTTTTTGTTATTTTGAGCCATCATATTTTGGCTATGAGCAATAGAGAACCAGTACCTACAGCCTGACATATAGGCATGCAGGAGTGTGTATTGGATGTATATATGAGAGCCACCTTGTCCAGGTTCCCGGGTCAGGTAGACTTCCTGGAGGAGGAACACTTATGATAAGTCTTAAATGGCTTATACTGGCCTTTAGTAAGCATCTTTCTTACTGGCATCCTACTTGGCATATCAAAGTTCACACATCTAATGTGGACACTGGCATATCCAAGAACACTGGAAATGGGAAAAGAATCACGGGTGAATGGTTGTCAAAGTACAGTTAATAGTCTGTGAAATGGAACTTCCTCTTGCACTGGTTAGAGAATGAAGAGAGCCAGAGTATCTAAAGAGCTGAGAGCAGGACCTGGCCCTAGTTGGGCCATAGTAATTTACCTAACCCTATCTTTTGAAGTGGGCCTCAGCATCACCCTGGAGTTGCTACAAATGGGGAATCTCAGGCCCCTCTCTCCAGATGTAGGACTCTGCATTGTAACAGGTTGCAGTGATGCAAATACACATGAGAGTTTGAGAAGCCCTGCTGAAGAAGACAGAGGCTCTGTATTGCAGGAGAGTTCCTGGAACATCGCAGGTAGAGCTCATGGTGGGGAAATTTGGATGACAGCCTTGAAAACCAGAAGTAACTAATTAAAGAACAGAAAACCATTTCTCCTGGTTTTTACAAATGACTTTCTTACTTCTAGGTTCTATTTTTAACCTGAGTGCTCTTTGAAAAAAAATAAGACTGAAAAAAAAAGGTAAATTGGTTCCTGTAATTTCCTTTTCTTCTGGTACTTTAACCTCTCTCTTGGGACTGTAGAGCTCATTAATCCAGTCCCAAAGAAAATTGTCATTTTTCATTAATGGCTTCTTAACCTTCACCTTATCTGATTAGGTGCGGAATTAAGTCTCTTGAACAGCCTCCAATCCCCACTCCCCTGCCAGCTCATTTTCTCCAGAAAGGACCTGGAGGATCAATATTGCAGAGGAACCTGAGTTGATCAATGGGACAAGATTTCCTTTGCAACACCGCATGGCTCATGATGACTTCCTCGGCTGAGCTGTAATCGCGGTGGCAGGCTAGAGAGCAAGATGATGCATTTGCAGGAAGCTGTCGTTCTCCCTGTTGCTCTGATGGAAAGGATCACAGGCTGGCCCAGCTTTGCAGTGACCCCAGGCTGAAATGTGTTGTTTTAGCTCCAGCCAAAATGCAAAGTGTGATTGGGATCTGCCATTCTAAAATGAGGCAATAGAGGGTGTCTGTGTTTATGAGTTTGGATGGATCAGAAATTGTGGCCAAATAGAATAACCTTCTCAGAGACAAGAGCCATCCTGCGAGGGCAGTGTAACACATGGACCGCATGGCTCCAGGAACAGATGGAGCCTCATTTGAATTCCAGTATGTCACTTGTTTGTCCCTGATTCTTTACAAAGAGCAGAGGAGGGACCTATGGTGTCCCTAGTCAACATAGTAAATATGATTATTGAAGAAAAGAAGAGGTGCCGATAATTCGCTCCAGAGTAATCCCGAGCAATCAAAAAATGAGATTACGCTGCCCTGTGGTTATGCCCAAGCACACACACTGTTTTTCCCCTTGTCCAGACCAGCTCTGGTTAGATACTGGGTGGAAATGGAAGGAGCCAGAGAGTGCAGGCCTTCTCATAGATAATTAGGATTGTACTGTGGTTATTTGGAGATAAAATGGCATATTATTTAAGATAAAACTCTCTGAATTCCGACAGCGCACTCCATCATTTTCTGTGCATCCCTTCCTATAGTACCTGGCACACAGGCCTTAATGTGAAATATTAGTTAACACTTATCGAATGCTTTCTACATGAGTAATCAATAGTTAAATGTTCACTCATTAGCATTATTCTGCTGTGATTTTCTCATAGAAGTGATGTACAATTTGACATTTTTCTCATGGGGACCTGGCTGAAGGATGAACACAGAATTTCTAGTTTTTCCTTTCGCTGTCTGTCCTCATTTCTTCCTTCCTCCTTCTGTCCACATTCGTCGCAATGCAAAGTTAGGCCCTTAGAAGCCCTCCTTAGTGCCCTTCTTTTCCCTCTCTCCTTCCCCTTGTTGCCCTGGCAGCGTTAAGGGAGTCTGTGCCTCTGGGAGCCTTTTAGGGAACAAGCCGGTGTTCTCGGGGGGCAGGAGGCAGAGTCTTTACACAGCACTGATGTCAAGCTGCGTTAGTCTATTCTCATACTGCTATGAAGAACTACCTGAGACTGGGAAATTTATGAAGAAAAGGGGTTTAATCAACTCACAGTACAAGAGGCATGGCTGGGGAGGCCTCAGGAAACTTGCAATCATGGCGGAAGACGAAGGGGAAGCAGACACATCTTTACATAGCCGGAGGAGAGAGTGAAGGGGGAGGTGCTGCACACTTTTAAATAACCAGATCTCATGAGAATTCACTTGCTGTCACGAGAACAGCAAGGGGGAAATCCACCCCATGGTCCAGTCACCTCCCACCAGCCCCTCCCCCAACATTGGGGATTACAGTTCCAAATGAGATTTGGGTGGGGACACAGAGCCAAACCATATCACATGCCCAGGGCCATAACCCCAGGCAGCTTGGCCTGCCACTGTCATCAACAAGGGGCCGGTGTGGGCAGCAGAATCTGTCATTCCCTTAGGAAACGATGTGTGTATGTGTATGACCACATCTACCAAATGCCTTCCCAGAAACACCTAGTATTTGATTAGATAACTGGGTCTCTACTCTAGTCAGTAGACTCATAAAACTGACCATCACACCAGCCACGTGGTTTCAGCCCTTGAAGTTGGTCTCATTAGCCTGAGCTTTGAACACTGAAAGAATTGTAGGAGGGGTGGGCATGACAGGAAGATGTGTTGAGATGGTGAACAAATGCCTGCTGACAACGTTCGCAGTCCTATAGAAAAGCTTTTCTGTGTGTTTCTGCAAGTCTGATGCACAGTGTTGCAATGTGCTATTTATGCAGAAAAGACTGAGGCCAATTAATGTGGTTTTTTTTTGTAATTCCTCTATAATTACCAAACTAGAATCCTTTTAAAACCTGCATTATTAAGCATTTTTGTTATATCCAGATGTTCTTTAGAGTTAGTATACGTAATCTGTCCCAAATGCTTATTGCATCATGAATTTCAACAAGCAAATCTTAGGGCTTCAAAAAAGGAATCAATATCAGCAGTAATTCTGGCATATATTTGAGGAGTTTCTGGAGTTTAAAATACAGAATCTTAGATAATATAAACAAGATATTTACCCCTTAATAAGCTATGTAATTTTGTCTTTACTCAAAACAACATATACGTTCCAGGTCAGTTTCCCTATTAACATTCACGCACTCCGTCAGTGTAAAGGAAAACACGGTCAGACTGCATATAGTGTTCCCAGCACTCTGTGGAGTTCCTTCTACATGTGAGCTTATTTAAACCTAATAACAACCATCACAGATGAGGAAACCGAGGCACAGCAGGTTAAATAGCATGTCCAAAGTCTCACAAGTAGTAGATGGTGGGCCCAGGATGTAACCCAGCCTGAGCAATTATGTGTCTAAATTCTACCCTAAAGGTAGTGTTTGCCACCTGGTTTATTTTTCGCACTGTCGTGGCCGTAAGACAGGTTTCTCAACCTCAGCTGTGTTGACACTTGGGACTGGATCATTCCTTGTCATGGGGCTGTTCTGTGCATTGCAGGATGCTTAACAGCATCTCTGGCTCCTACCCTTAATTAATAGCATCCCCCTTCCAAACCGTGACAATGAAAAGTGTCTCCAGACGTTGCCAAATGTCCCGCAGGAGAGGGGATTGTGAAATCACTCTCAACTGAGAGCCACTTGCCAAAGCATGAAAAATTACTTGAAGATTATATTTAGGTACAAGCAAGAAGTATAATTTAGAGGGTTTTATTCTATTTAGGAAAGAATATAAATATATTTTGCATATCCACTTTTAATATTGAGAATAAGAAACACAAAACTCTTCAATAAGCATATTAGTACAATAGACATGTGTTCTTTATTATGGAACAGTGAAGGGAAATATTTTAAAATATTAAACAAAAGAAGAGTGGGAAGAATGAAGTATGAGAGACTGAAGAAGAGTTGGGGTAAATAGAAATAGAAAATGCATCGTGTCAAAAAGAGAACTTATTAAAATAGAACCAACAAGTTGCCAGCCCAAATTGTCTGGGTAAACCCTACATGTAGCTTTTCATTGCTATTGACAGTGAGGCCAAGACCACATTTCAATCAATCAGCAGTGGGTATTTATTGATGATGACATTTCCTCTAGAGTCCAGGGAAGTCATTTTATTTCCAGAACTCCGGCAGGCACTTAACTCTCCTGGGTGCCCTCTGTGGGTGACCTCCCTGGGGCTGGGCCAGTGGTCTCCTTCCCAGGCTCTCCTTCTAGCCTCCCACCCTTCCACCTGTCCAGTCCTTCTAGGAGCTCCTGCAAGACGACGGCTCTAGGTTAGGAGCAGCCGGGAATGTAAAGATGTCTGGCAAGGAGGCAGCGTGGTTCGGGAGAGGAAAACATGAGGCCCAGGAGTAATGCATACATCAGTCGGTACATTCCTACAGGGCTGAGGTAGGAGGAGAGAGAGCCTGTTGGGTGCATTGGGAGCATTTGGGAGTCGGAAGAGGCAGCTATCACTGTGGAAGATTTCCCAGAGGAGGGGCCACCTGGGTTTAGATGTTGAAAATATTTACCACAACCACATGGAATAACATGTTAAGAAATAAACATAAGCAGGTGTACTTACTCCATCAAGAATCACTTAGAGCAGCATTTCCCAAACTGTTTTATGGAACGCTAGTTCTTTAATGTCCCCTAGCAGTGCAAGGTCAGGGCTTATGTGCCCTGGCCCCTCTCTGAAAGCGCTCACTGTCCATTAGCACATTCAATGTTCGGAGAAGGCCAAAGGGAAGAGCATTGGTTTATTTCATTTTTTTCCAAATGACCCATCTCCTAAAACACTTGTTAGTATCGGCAAATTAAAGTGTTCCTGGATCCGTTCCATGAAACAAGTTTGGGAAAGTGGTTGGTACCATTTTCCTGTAAAGCACTCACCTCTTGTGCACTTCTATTACTGCCTCCTCCATTGGACACAGGATTCTAAGAGGACAGAGACTTTGCCTCTTGTTCACAGCTGACTTCCCCAGTGCCTGGAGCAGTCCTGGGCACCCAGTAAGTGCCCAAGTATTTGCTCAGTGAGCAAGTCCCGATGTGACTTTCTTGACCATCCAGTTGACCACTTGTTCCTCTACTTTTTCCTCTCCTTTGCTTTTTTTTTTTTTTTTTTTTTTGAGATAGAGTCTTTCTCTGTCGCCTAGGCTAGAGTGCAGTGGCACGATCTTGGCTCACTGCAATCTCCGCCTCCCAGGTTCAAGCGATTATCCTGCCTCAGCTTCCCAAGTAGCTGGGACTACAGGTGCAAACCATCACACCCGGCTAATTTTTTATATTTTCAGTAGAGACAGGGTTTCACCATGTTGGCCAGGCTGATCTTGAACTCTTGACCTCAAGCAATCCGCCTGCCTCGGCCTCCCAAAATGCTGGGATTACAGGCATTGAGTCACCGCGCATGACCCTCTCCTTGCTTCTTAACAGGTTAGATTGAACTGTGACTCGTAACTCTAGTCTTTACTCTAACTCCGTTGCTTCAGACCTATTTCGGACCCTGGGTAGGACCACAGTCCTACCCCTCACTGACTTACTCATCCCCAACCCAGGCACTGGGTGTTATTTGATGTGACTTATCTGTTGAGTTTGCCCTGACTGCCTCCTTTTTTCCTTTTCAAACACTTTCACAGTTTCCAGGACACCTTTTCCGCAGATTTCCCTCCAGCTCCCAGCCTCTCCAGTTCCTAGCTTTTTCTTAACATTGCTGTTATTTGGTAAAGCGTCACCACTCAGTGTCTGATGCCTTAACTTACTAGGTCCCATTTCTTTTCTCCTAGAAAGACAGTGCTCTTGAGATGGCGAACCACACAATTCTAGAAGGAGGTCAGGGTTATCTTTCTGGCTTGGGATTGTGGGTCATTAAGCCTCATTAAGTTATGCAAGTCCTAAAGTCCTGGCACCTTCAAGGGCTCTAGAATATCCAGCACACGAATCACAGAGCCTTGTGGGTGTGAGCTGCCTCTGCACAAGGTGGGGAGAGCCTGAACAATGTCAGGAAGCTTTGGGAAAAGATAGGATTGGAGCGGACCTTGAGAACATTCACATTCAAGACTTGCCCTAATGCCAACGCTAGACAATCAGCCTGCCTGCTGGCCCTGACACCTGCCCCAGAGAGCAGCGTACAGCCATGCCTGTGTGACGAGCCCCGAGGGCGTGGCATGCCTCCCGACGTGTCTCCAGGTTCTCTGCATGTGTAGTTTTGGATCTGAGAGACAGAGGGTGGCCTTCTCAGAGTTCTTTCCTCTTCGGAATAGTCAAAGGTGACTGAGGCATGACACAGCCTGATGCAAGGTCTCTTTCTCCTTCTGCGGCTTTGACCACGGGATGAAGTTCTGCAACGTTTGCTTTTACTACAGGCATCATGGACGTGCTGAGTGAACTGTTACATGAAGTGTGCGCTAGGAAGCACTTTGGGCTTTTAAAGATGACTGGCTACAGTACAAACTTCTGATTCTGATGATCATGAAGTTGCTGTATTTCTAGGTGGCTTTAAATCTTGGAATGATGGGAGCATTCCTTGCAGGACATGCCATATAATGAATGTTCATTTAAAAGGTGTTTATAACCCACCCAATGGTTGTCCTGCAGTGCTTGTCTTCTCTGAATAATTACTTTTTTTCTTTTATTTTGGGAAGACTGCCACTGGAAAGGGAAAGCTGGACTCTTACCCTGAAAATAGGAGCCAGTTTCTTGTCTTGAATTATCCTTCATCTTGGTTTTTGGTTAAATGAGAAATTTGCTTCAAATTTTGAATTATGTTTCTGGTGTGGTTAAATTAAGTTGTATTATATTCTTTTGGAGAAAAGAAGAATATATTTAATTTTGTACTTAATGTTGAGATCCCCAGAAAGGCCTCAATAAATAGTATTCTTCACAGTTATATTTCTAAACAATTTGAGAAATTAAGCAAGGACTTGGAAGGTGGTGGCCAAAGCATCTCCCGGGGCAGGTAAGGTGCAGGAAGGCAGGAATTTAAGGAAGGATCCCTTCTAAGGGAAACTAAAAGTAAGGAAGTTGTTCCTCTTTAAAAGCTAAGTGTATCAGATCATCCATGGAAACCATTTTATTCATTAATTTCTCAAGTATTTAAGGAGCTCCTGCAATGTGACAGGCACCAAGTCTGATAACTTAAAGATGAACAAAGTAAGTTTCCTCTGTCAAGAAACAGCCTTGTTGAGGACACATGCAAGGACATGCAAATACACACACACATATGCACATACACATACATACGCACACACAATACATACATACATACACATCTATACACACATACACATACACATACACACATATACATACACATGTACACATCCATAGACATACATAATACACATACATACACACATACACATGCACATACACACATACACATGCATACACACATAGACACACACAGACACGCACATATACTTACATGCACACACGCACATATACACACATGCATACACACACATGCACACATTCACACACACACACACACACACACACACACACACACACACACTACTCTGCAAAGGAATGGGGACCAGGTGTGGCTGACAGAGGAGACAGGAGCAGCTCATAAAGCATCATTGTAACATTGCCAAGAAACTTTATCTTTCAGATTAGTGTCGTGCGTCCAAATTACAATGAGAACTACACATGTAATTAAGAGATAGGTGAAATTAATTTTAATATATCTGATTAACATAATCTATTCAAAATATTACTAGTTCAAAATGTATCCATTATAAAAATTAATGAGATATTTGGCATTTTCTTTTTTTGTTGGAAATCTTCAAAACCCAGTGTGTATTTTATGCCTACAGCATATCTCAGTTTGGACTAGTCACATTTCACATGTTCAGCAGCCTCATGTGGCTGGTGGCTAATGGAGTGGACAGCACAGCTGTAGACAATGACTGCATGTAACCTTCTTTTACATACAGGAAAATTATGGCTTAGAAAAGTAAACTGCCTTCAGCAGAACTGATTTCCATTTTTAACAATATGGCAGCTTAGGTTATTTTGCCCAACCCTTCTTTTAAAAATATTGGATAAAATATATTTTTAAATCTTCTTAAAAGTATCAAAGAGTTGTCAAGATAGTAAGGACATGCCGGGCAAAATCTAAGGGAAGATAGTGCAGACAGTCAGGGCACTGCAGTGTTGCTGCGGATATACACGAAGCCAAGCAGATCTGATTGTCAGCATTCCAGCAGTGTCAACACAGACAACTCCAGAGTCTGCCCTGGAGTCTAACAGAGATTCTTCCTCCATAAAACTGGAACCGTGAAAGGCTGTAACTTCAATGTAAAGATGAACCAAAAGGAAGGTTGGTCACCCCACAGGTCTAGTGGCCAACTAGGAAGTTTGTATTGGTCTGAGTTGAGCTGAGGATAATAAAAGTCTCTGAAAAGTGGTGACCACAGAGTGGCCTGCTTGCAGATTTGCAGCATGTATTCAAATCACCTGGATGCTCTGGAAATCTCCAACCATGATGTCAGCTTCAGATAGTCTTGGACTGGGCATGTGGCACCTGTCAGAAACAATAAACTGTAAAAATTAACCTAGGAGGTTTCAAAATGAATCAAAAGAACCTGTAGAAATAAGAAACTACTGGATTGAAAAGAAACTACTGGATTGGAAAGACTGTTAGTGAACTGGAAGACACATCAGAAGGAAATATCCAGAATGCAGCAGAGATACAGACATGAAAAAATATTTTTTAACAAACATGGGAAAGAGATTAAGTATGTCCCTCCAGAAGATGGGGATGGGGGGAAGAAAGAGAGAGTATTTGAAGAGACAATGGCTCAGAATTTTCTAGAACTGACAGATAATACTAATCCAAAGATTCAAGAAGCCCAGTGAAACCCATGGAAAATAAAAAAGCAGTCACACATAATGCATCATAGTGAAATTGTGGAACACCAGAATATAAAAGACATTAAATGTCACCAGAAGAGAAAAGACAGACCACCTTCCAAAGAGCGACACCCTAGAGTCTAACTTCTTCCCAGCTGCAGCAGAAGCCAGAAGATGATGCAATCGTATCTTTAATGTGTGCTGAAAGAAAAAGAAGTTCTAGTCTAGAACTCTACGCTTAGCAAAAATAACTTCCAAGAATAATGGCAAAACAAACACATTTTCAGATAAACAATAATTGTGTTTTTCACCATCATATCCTCACTAAAGAAAATGCTGAAGACAAATTTTCAGGAAAAGGAAAAAGATCTCAGATGGCTGACCTGAGATACAAGAATGAAAGAAGAGAAAAAAGGTGATATGTGGATAGATGTAAATGAACACTGTATAAACAATCATAAAGTCTTCTGGAGTTAATTAGATGGACAATATTAGAACATTAGGCCAGAATAACATAAAAGACACTAGGAAGGATAAATTGAGATATTTAACAAATGCATGACTTCCAGCCAGGCGCAGTGGCTCACATCTGTAATCTCAGCACTTTGGGAGCCTGAAGTGGGCAGATCACCTGAGGTCAGGAGTTTGAGACCAGACTGGCCAACATGGGGGAACCCCATTTCTACTAAAAATACAAAAATTAGCTGGTTGTGATTGCAGGCACCTGTAATCCCAGCTACTCAGGAGGCTGAGGCAGGAGAATCGCTTGAACCCGGGAGGCAGAGGTTGCAGTGAGCTGAGATTGTGCCATTGCACTCCAGCCTGGGCAGCAGAGCAAGTCTCTGTCTCCAAAAAAAAAAACAAAAGTATAACTTCTAAACTACTAGAGGGAAAAAATGGTTACTGCAAAAGAAGGTGAGAAGGAAGAGAGAAGAAAGGCACCTTGGAAACATGAGACAAAAAAAAAAAAAAAAGAATGCTCAAAATAGGACAATCCTTGTAAATCCAAGAAGAGTTACACCTCCCTACACACTGCCCCAACTCTGGTCCTAACCAGGGAAGAGGAAGGTGAATTGAGAATTGAAAGTACCATGGAAAGAAACACAGTTAAATCACTTGTTCAAGATCGTCAGCTAGAAAATACTGTAGTCAGGAAATCAAACCAGCCTTGGCTTATTGAGGCAACAATGGCCTCCTTGCAGTTTAGTTTTGTCCATACTATGTGTAACTCTCTTCTGCACCTGCATCCTTACGGAATGGATTGGTGTAGAGACAGTCTCCCAACTCATGTAATCTGTATCTGACACAATCTTTGTTTTTGATATTTTAAATGTCAGTCCACAAAAGTCAAACAGCTGCAATTTAACTTTGTACTTTTAATCTAATTAATCAACATCTTCAGGACTACGACAGGTAGAAAAAATATGTATACATCTTTAGTCCTGTCTGGCTATAGTTTCACCCACTTCCGGAGCTGCTGGAAGTGGACAGTGTCCCTCCTTGTGTCTCAGATACTTGGTTCCCCTTGATATTCTAATTTTAGGGGCATGGTGGGGCAGGTGGGATTGGCCCCCTTGGTCTGAGCCAGCTTTCAGAATGACGTCTCTCCAACTGAATTTATATGGCAATGGTATAATTTTCCTGGTTTTATTCAGTTCCTAAGTATATTTTAACTCCTTTTCATACTTCTTATTCATAATTTGCAGCATAGCACAGTGGGTTAGAGTGTGGGATGTGAAGAGAGACAGGCCTGGGCTGAGTCTGGGTGTGATATCTGCTGGCTTTGTGATCCTGGGTATTTATGTTAACTCCTCTGCATTTTGGTGTTCTCGTCTGTCAAGTGTATGCTAACTGCTTTGTTACATAGATAATGTTTGTAAAACATTTGTCACTAGGTGTGGCCCATAGTAAGCACTTAATGAATGTTATTGTATTTGGAATCAAATGATTAGCCTTCTCCACATAATGTTCTTAAGGAGTTAAAAAACCAATGCAGGGGTGCTGAGGAGATTTGAACCAAGATTAGCATGGGTCTAACCAGTCTGTCTCCATGGGAAATCCAGACCGGAAAAAACTTTTTTCCTCTGGACATCTGGATATATTTATTGGGAACAAAGAACAAAGTCTGACTATTGTTATAACCTTAGATTACAGTCTATTGGATAAATACATCTAATTACTACCCAAGAACCACAAAATTGACTTTTAATGATTAATTTATTTCTGCTTGTCTTTATTCTAGAGATGGGTATTTTAGATCATATGTAAATTGTTCCTTTTTCCTTCAGACCTATCTTGGCATATTGCTTGTCTTTCTTTCCCATTGGCATGATTAGAGAGTGAGATTTGGAATATTCAGAAGTTAAGGTGGAATGAGAATCTTTCTACTCCTTTGATCAATATATTAAGGTCTAAGGATCTTTTTTTTTTTTTTTCTTTCCCTTGGTTTCTTCTGGGTAAAGCTTCCCATGAGCTCTCTGCTGATTGGTCACAGATAGCTAAAACCAGTTGGGAGGTAGAGGGAGAATCAGAAACATAAAATAGTATTTTATGTATTTTCTTTAACCTTTTTTAATAGGAGAAATATAAAAGGATCAAATCACTCTGCCTTTTAAAAAATTAATGGGCTATTTTTTAAGAGCACTTTTAAGTTTACAGAAAATTTGTGAAGAAAGTACAGATAGTTTCCATATACTCTCTTACACTCAGTTTCTCTCTCTCTCTCTCTCTCTTGCTTGCTTGCTCACTTTTCCATTAGTCTAGTACATTTGTTACAATTGATGAACCAATATTGATATTGATACATTATTTTGACCAATGCATCATGTCATGTGCCCATGATGACAATGTCCTGCAGCAGAGCATCACTGCCCTAAAAATCCCATGTTCCTTGTTCATCCCTCCCTTCCCCTACCCTGGCACTTCCCAGATACATGGCTGCACTTCAGATACAGCTCATCTAAATGACATCAGCTTCCTAAGGTCACCCTGTTTTGTTTTAATTCCTGTATTTCATAGACTCTAGTCATTGATCGTAAGGTGCGTATTTATTATGCATCTCTAAGAAAGGAAAAGAAATGCTCCAATTAAACTAAGGGATGCCATCAATAGTGAGACACACCCTGATTTCAGCATGTTAAAATGTGAACCAACGGAGCATTTCAGAACTGATAAGACAGAACAGAGCCTGGGCCTGCACAAAACTCAGTGCTATCTTGAAAATGAAAACAAATACTCAGAGAACTGCATTTCAGGTTGGCATTCAGCCCTTTTTTGGGTGGCGGAGAGAGGGGTTAGGAGGGCGGCGGGTGAGGAAGGGGCAGATGGAGACAGTGAGGTGGAAGAGGGGGCCAGAGACTGATGGAGGAGCCCATGGATGTGCAGCTGGCCTGGATCTGCTGTGTGCAGGTGCACAGCACAGACAGAAGTCCGCACGCTCTCAGTGGCCTGGGGCAAGTTGCTAAGACTTTCAGATCCTCAGCTTCTTCATCTGTGCAGAGGAGAAATAGTCCTGACAGGCAACTAAGGATCTAAGTAAGTGAGTTCCGCATGTGACGAGCCTCGCTCACTGTGTGGCTACAGCGTGTGTACAATACATGTGGGTTCTCTCTTCACCCCGATTCCTCAATGCCTTCCTCCTCTTCCCTGCTCCTCCATTCTGTTGGTGCCCCTTCCCTGGACTCCACCCATTACCTGAGCTGTGACCTCAGGGCACCCTGCTGGTCTTGGCACACTCATTAGACTTCACCACAAGAGCCAGATGGGGAGAAGGCAGGACAGTCCGCAGATGGACAAGCCTCCTAATTCCTGACCTTGGTCTTCCCAGGGCTGCCAGGCAATCCGGGTTTAGCAATACTGCTGCATGCCCACTCACCAGCCTCATAGCTTGATTAGATAAAGCTCACCTGGTAGATAAAACCCTGGCAAAATGATGTATCAGGGATGTTTTAAAGATGGGGATATAAAATAGGCACAGATTTATTACTTCAAAATTATTAAGATTCTAAGAAACACGTGTTCTGCCCGTGCACGAGGCCAGCAAAGCAAGAGGACTGAGCCCTCAGCATCAGGGACAGCAGCAGCTGGCACAGGAATTCTGCTCCCCAGAATGGGCATGACCTTGGGAAAGCCATCTCTCTTCCATTTGCCATTGGTGAAATGAGATAGCGATGCCGATCTCGCCAGGTCGCTCTCGGGACTCTAGGGAATGATGTTTACGGAAGCCCCATTCGACGGCCACTGGCTGCTCAACCCAGAGGTGCCCTGTTCAGTTCCTCCCAAGGTGCCCTCCCGGGGCCGTGCTTGTTACCATGGCGACTGCTGGGTTAACAAGGACTGGAATCGCCAGATTTAACAAATAAAAATTCAGCACACCCAGCTAAATTTAAATTTCATATACACATGATTTTTTAGTATGTGTCCCAGATATTGCATGCTTCATAATATCGTTTAGTATTGCGTGGGACGTACTTATGCTAAAAAATAATGTGTAATTTATCTGAAATTCAAATGTAACGGGGTACCTTGTTTTTTACCTGGTCATCTTAATAGGGACAGAATATTATGTTGTTGGAAACACTAGGAAGTTTCACTTGAAACAACTGATGTAAGGAGAGGATCTCAGAATTATCTGGTGACCTAATTTATCACAAGTCTGATAGAAAAATGCGCAATTTATACATAATCCTTAATAATTAAAAGCTGTTCTACTGAAAAAGTTGGTTTTCTCCTAGAGAAGAGACAAAATTAAATATCCTGAGGCTTCCTAGGCTGAGATAGGGAAGCAATCAACGTCTCATGTGAAGAAAATGTTTTTTTAAAAAACAGCCCTGGGATAGAGTCCCTTCCACATTTCTGCCTGTAAAAATTATTTTGGTAGTTGTGTATATTTTGGCATCTTAATTTATCCGTTTCAAAATTAGAATGTACATATATAGCATTTTATTATATATATTTATACATATTAAAACTGCATTTTAATGTATACGTATTTCTCTGCTCTGTGGGTAATGAATTTGGATAATGAAAATAAGCCGAATTATATTTCAGTAAGGGAAAGGTGAGAGAAGACATTAATTAGATGAAAATTTAGAGCAGGTATTTATCTTATGTAGATTTTACACTTTGCTTTAAATATTCCTAAACAGGTTAGTAATTTTATAATGGTGCTTTTAAAATAAAAAAAGTTGGGCCGGGCACGGTGGCTCACACCTGTAATCCCAGCACTTTGGGAGGCTGAGTTGGGCAGATCACTTGAGGTCAGGAGTTTGAGACCAGCCTGGCCAACATGGTGAAACCCTGTCTCTACTAAACATACAAAAAAATTAGCTGGATGTGGTGGTGGACACCTGTAATCTCAGCTACTTGGGAGGCTGAGGCAGGAGAATTTGAACACGGGAGGTAGAGGTTGCGGTGAGCTAAGATTGCACCACTGCACTCTATCCAGCCTGAGCGAGAGAGCGAGACCCTCCCTGTCTCTAAATAAATAAATAAATAAATGGGCTTCAGGACCATACCATCCTTAACTGATTTTTGCTGTGATTCGGATCCTGGTGAGTTTTTCCTTAGCTATACAACTGCTGTCACCCATACTGTTGGATTCCAATATTTGTTGAGACCCATGGTTGGGCAAACCCTGCCTTGCATGCTGTGGGCAGCAACAACAACGAAATGAACAAGACAAGACCCTCCTGTTGAGGAAAGCACACTCTATGGTAGAAGAGTACTGAACAAGACAAAACGTGCCTGTGACTAGAAGGTGAGAAAGAAAGTACGGAAGGCGGAGCGAGAGGTTCCAGGAAAAAGGTGACCACCAACGTCATCGCCACTCACGGTTCTTTTGCAAACCTTAGTCTTCTCTTCTTAGATGTTCACAGCAGTTCTGTGAGTGATTATCATATTATTCCATTTTTACAGATAAACCTGAAAGTCAGCAAGGTTAAGTAGTATGCCGCTGTTATTAGTAAATCGTGGAATGGGAATTCAAATTCAGGTCTGACTTCAGAGTCTGAGGCTGTGTCCCTCATGGGGGATTTAGGAGAGTTGAAGAGAGAGACATTACTCCTAAGGGAGGTGAGGGGGCAGTGGGTGGTCTTATTTGAACTGAAACTTGGAAAACAGAAAAGGCTGGCCATCCTTTAGAAAGGAAGGGTCTTTTGGGCCAAGAGAACAGCTTGAGCAAGAACCCAGAGCTTGGGGTAGGTACAGAGAATTCGAGGTAGTTCCAGGAACAGCGTTGCAGTTGCTCTGGGCTTTAGCTCAGGAAGTGTGGTGGGGAGAAGTGGAGGAAGGAGAGGGTGGCCTGGAGTTGGGGCTTGCTGGGGAGCCTGCAGTCATCTGGTTGATGGTGCGGAGCCAGCAGAGGCGTCTAACAGGAGGAAGTGGAGGCAAGGCATGAGACTGGCATGTGGAGCGGGTGACTTTGGAGGCAGAGAGACCGGGTAGAAGGTCATCAAGGGATAAGGAGGGCAGCTCCGGAGATGGAAGGGAGGACAGGCGGTGGTGGACATGGAAGGTGTGGGCGGACAGAATCAGTGACGGCAGCGAGCTAGTGGACTTCAGGGGCCGTCCGTGGTGTGCACAGGAACACGAGTTGCTCTAAGTTGAAATTCTTGGAAACATATCATGTGGCTGCGAATGGAGGAGCCCTGGGAGACAGCAGGGAGGTAGCAGGGTTTCTCATGGACTGCCTGTACCTCGTTCCAGAGTCTGATCCCCAGATTTGTAGGCTAAGAAATGTGATTCATCATCATGTTAGTCAGGCTCTGATTCACTCATCTTAAGCATGAGTGTTCCAGGTTAGCCATCAGGAAACTGAGGCATGGGGGTTGGAGCTGCCCATAGTCAGTCAGCCTCCCAAGAAGTGGGGGGCTCAAAGGTCCAACTTCAGTGACTTGACTGCCCCGCAGCCCAGAGTAGGCAATGGGACTTGCCTTGGTAATAGGGTGAGGAGAAAATGGAAGATTTCGAGAATTTCTCACTACTCCATGCAGTAAACAAAGGAGGGGCGGAAAAGGGACTACTTTTACTCTTTGGGAACCTTAGACCTTTTAATCGCTTCAAATATAGTGGCATTGAAATGCAAAGTATTTTCAAATTGCATTTTAATCTTTATCTCTTTCAGAAATTAAAAAAAAGAAAATCCAGGCATGGCCTTGATCTATATTTTAGGGATAAAGAGTTTTATGCCATTTTTGTCTTTGTCTCTCTCCCAGCTACTCCTAGAGAAGAGGCAGCGGTGCCCAAGCCAGGACTGAGAGATTTCAGATGATGCCTCTGCCGTGATGAGTCATTGCTTCCTGGACTTATTTTCTGTGGAAGAGGCAACTTGTTTCTTGAACTTTTTTATTAAAATCTATATAAGAGTAGAGAGAACAGCATAAGGATTCTCCAAAGTCAAAGAATCTAGATTTCACTTTAAATATTTCATCCTACTGGCAGGTATCGAGTTGATTGATGAAAATGTGAAAATTGAATTCCAGACATTGTATGTCATGAAATATCACCCCACATTGTCATGAGATGTGTTTTATAAAGAATCAAGACATCTTGGCCAGGTGTGGTGGCTCAGGCCTGTAATCCCAGCACTTTCGGAGGCCTGTAGCCCCAGCTACTTGGGAGGCTGAGGCAGGAGAATCACCTGAGCCCAGGAGGTCAAGGCTGCAGTGAGCTGAGATTGCACTACTGCACGCCAGCCTGGG